>NC_133505.1:84657500-85282500 GCF_049354715.1 Callithrix jacchus | reverse complement strand
CACAGCTCTAGACCCTATCCTGTGTCATTAAACACTAAAAGCAGTGTTTTGTAAAACAATCTCATGCATATCAATCCTTCATTGATTGGCCCAGACTCCAGCCATCCATTTCCTGTTAAAAGAGAAAGTACAATTCCAAGACCCAATTCCATAGTTGTTGCTGAGCATAAAAGCCCTTTAGCCATCATCTCTGCGATGATGTCAGAATAAGTTTCCTCTTTGTTTTTAATTCCCAGCCTGTAGTGTATTTCAATGTCAATTCATTTAAATTTATTTATTGGCTATCAGGCACAGGGACATCACAGAGACAGACAGATAAGCATCTCCACCTTCTCAAACTTGTCGTCTACATGAATACTCCTTGATAAATTATTTGGGGTGAATGGAGTCTCTTTAGCATGAAAATGACAATATCTATCAGTGTTTAGTGGTGAGTACAGCCCAGGGTTAGACATCATCTGTCAGCTTAGGCTGTAGTACAGACGTATTTTTTTCCATTGTATTTTTAAGTGAAACAAGGAAAATTTCGTTTCCGCTACCGGGGACAAGGCCACTTTCTTCTGCAGGCTTCCATCGCAGCCCTCCAGGAGAAAGTCCCTGAGGGTGGGCTCTCTCAGACTTGCCCTTTCACTGTTTGGAGCCGGCAGCAGCCTTCCAGCAGGGCTTCCGCTCGGCGGGTGTGATGGCTTTGGCGGCCGCTAGAGGGAGGTGAGCGCCTAAGACAGCAGCGCTGGTACCACACGCGCCGCCCAGGCCACGTGGCCTCCAAGGCCCATGACCTCCTGCCCTGGCTCAGCAGTCACTCAGCTCAATTTAGAATGCCCTGCAAAACAGACACCGTGATAACAGAGTTCAATCAAAGACAGGCTGCCAGGTAAAGTACGGGAGCCCAGTTAAATCTGATTTCAGATAACAAATACAAATACTTAAAATCATTATCTGTAATTTATATTAAAATTCAAAGTGAGTGCACTGAACTTTTATGTGCTAAATCTGGCAATTCTAACCGAAGAGCAAAGGACCCTTGGAAAGACTGAAAGGCCTTTTAAGTTACAGATGAGACAGAATTTACTACCTACCTGTTAACTGAATCTTGGACAAAGTACTGCATCCTGTAGACTGGAAGAGGCTGCTCTCATCACAGTTGGCAGACAAGCAGCCATGCAGCTTGTGGCCTTATCTAGGAGAGGCATGAGGAAAGGCCCTCCCCATCTTAGAAAACTTCCTCCGTTATTCTCTCCAAGGCTGAATGCGTTGCTAAAGTCCTTTCTGTGTTCATTCAGGAATTTCTCCTAAAGATGCAAATATCAGAAGAAGAACATAAGCAAAATACAAGGACACACACACGAAGCAAAACACACAAGAAAGAAAAACACAAAGAACAGAAAAAAAATAGTTCGTTGACTTTTCCGGGGAGATTACTTGGCAGCTTTTTGGAAATAAGTACCAGCTTAGGAAAACGGATTAAAAGCCCAGGTGGAGAGGCAACACGCAAGGAACAAAGCATCGAGATGAAAATGAGGACCATAGAAGAAGGCTGCCGTTACTGATGCTACATCCCTGGTTAATGATAACTGTCCAGGGCTGGAGACTCTTGGAGGATGGCTCAAACCAAGTTAACAGAATGACATCTGAGCATCTGGAATGCCCCATCGTGACTGCTATTCATTGGTGATAATAGTTTTCACAGACTGAATAAACTCCATCAATAAATGGAGCTCTACTGTCCTTTGGTCCTGAAGGGAAGAGTAATTACAAAGGGCATGTGCTCACCAGCAACCAGCTCCTCTCTCTGCACTGCTTGCTCTCTTTCCCTATTCAGAGTTGCTAAAGGTACGGGAAATACTGAGAAGGTTCTTAGAACAAATATCTCCACATAACTCATAAAAGGAGGCATTCCTCCTTTGCTTCCTTTTTTCCAAGGTCACTATCAAGCAAAATGTTCCTATTTGCATGGAGAGGCTGCCTTAGCCTCTGAGAGGACATGTAAATTACTGACCTTGAAGACACTGCAATACCCTGCGGCAAGGCAGGCCTTCACTGGTCATCAGAGAGATGCAAATCAAAACCACACTGAGATACCATCTCACGCCAGTTAGAATGGCGATCATTAAAAAATCTGGAGACAACAGATGCTGGAGAGGATGTGGAGAAAAAGGAACACTTTTACACTGTTGGTGGGAGTGTAAATTAGTTCAACCATTGTGGAAGACAGTGTGGCGATTCCTCAAGGCCTTAGAAACAGAAATTCCATTTGACCCAGCAATCCCATTACTGGGTATATATCCAAAAGACTATAAATTGTTCTACTATAAGGACACATGTACACGAATGTTCATTGCAGCACTGTTTACAATAGCAAAGACCTGGAACAAACCCAAATGCCCATAGACTGGATTGGGAAAATGTGGCACATATACACCAAGGAATATTATGCAGCAATCAGAAATGATGAGTTCGTGTTGTTTGTAGGGACATGGATGAATCTGGAGAACATCATCCTCAGGAAACTGACACAAGAACAGAAAATGAAACACCACATATTCTCACTCATAGGCGGGTGATGAAAAATGAGAACATATGGACACAGAGAGGGGAGTACTAAACACTGGGGTCTATTGGGGGGAAAAGGGGAGGGCCAGTGGGAGGGGGAGGTGGGAAGGGATAGCCTGGGGAGAAATGCCAAATGTGGGTGAAGGGGAGAAGCGAAGCAAAGCACACTGCCATGTGTGTACCTACGCAACTGTCTTGCATGCTCTGCTCATGTACCCCAAAACCTAAAATCCAATAAAAAATTAAAAAAAAAAAAACAAAAAATGCCAAAAAACAATATCAAATTAAATCAGCAGGGGGCACAATTTCTTCATAAAGTGTTAGGCTTTTTTATTATTATTATTATTAGAAGGAAAAATACCTAAGCTGTTTCTTTGTGCTGTTTTGAATTGGCGTTATCCGATAATCCAAACATCAAAATGTCATGCACAAATTCATTTTCCACAGAAACAGGCAACATAAGCCATCCAAAGGGAGTTGGCAAATTTACTGACAGTGCCTTGCTGATTATATCATTTCTGCATCAGTGAGTCTTTATTTTTTTAAATAAGCAAACATAGGGTGGGTGTGTTCAAAACTAAATACGAGTAATGGTATGGAACCTGTTGCCACAAATTTATTTAGAGTTTCTCTTTAGAAACTCCCAACCTGACAGTGACTCCCATTTTCTGGTTGTCAAGGAAAGATGTCATCTATTGATTTAATCAAGAATTGCAGCAGATACTTTCAGGGGCTGTGTTTTATAGCTGTCTTGCACATCTTGCAACACTTTGTGCAGTCATAGTGCCTCATGATCCAATTTATTATATTCTCTTATTGATTTGCTAAAAAGAAATAGAAATCAATGACCTTGTGTCTTAGGATTTCCATATGCATGATGAGGAATGATGTGGCAATGCCCATGTGTTGGCTCCTGTATTTGTACTTGGCCCTGGCTCAGTGCTGTTTGATATTACTCTTGGAATTTATTTTACCACCTCTCAGGGAGGGGTGAGGGGGAGGTTAGGAATATCAGAAGAATTCAGAAAATCTTTTTTTTTTAATTTTTTATTGCATTTTAGGTTTTGTGGTACATGAGCAGAGCATGCAAGACAGTTGCGTAGGTATACACATGGCAGTGTGTTTTGCTTCCTTTTTCCCCTTCACCCACATTTGGCATGTCTCCCCAGTTTATCCCTCCCCACCTCCCCCTCCCTCTGGCCCTCCCCTTTTCCCCCAATAGACCCCAGTGTTTAGTACTCCTTTCCCTGTGTCCATGTGATCTCATTTTTCATCACCCACCTATGAGTGAGAATATGCGGTGTTTCATTTTCTGTTCTTGTGTCAGTTTTCTGAGGATGATGTTCTCCAGATTCATCCATGTCCCTACAAACCACACAAACTCATCATTTCTGATTGCTACATAATATTCCATGGTGTATATGTGCCACATTTTCCCAATCCAGTCTATCATCAATGGGCATTTGGGTTGATTCCAGGTCTTTGCTATTGTAAACAGTGCTGCAATGAACATTTGTGTACATGTGTCCTTATAGTAGAACGATTTATAGTCTTTTGGATATATATCCAGTAATGGGATTGCTGGGTCAAATGGAATTTCTATTTCTAAGGCCTTGAGGAATCGCCACACTGTCTTCCACAATGGGTGAACTAATTTACACTCCCACCAACAGTGTAAAAGTGTTCCTTTTTCTCCACATCCTCTCCAGCATGTTGTTTCCAGATTTTTTAATGATCGCCATTCTAACTGGCATGAGATGGTATCTCAATGTGGTTTGGATTTGCATCTCTCTGATGACCAGTGACGATGAGCATTTTTTCATATGATTGTTGGCCTCATATATGTCTTCTTTCGTAAAGTGTCTGTTCATATCCTTTGCCCACTTTTGAATGGGCTTGTTGGTTTTTTTCCTGTAAATCTGTTTGAGTTCTTTGTAAATTCTGGATATCAGCTCTTTGTCAGATGGGTAAACTGAAAATATGTTTTCCCATTCTGTTGGTTGCCGATTCACTCTAGTGACTGTTTCTTTTGCCGTGCAGAAGCTGTGGAGTTTCATTAGGTCCCATTTGTCTATTTTGGCTTTTGTTGCCAATGCTTTTGGTGTTTTGTTTATGAAGTCCTTGCCTACTCCTATGTCCTGAATAGTTTTGCCTAGATTTCCTTCTAGGGTTTTTATGGTGGCAGGTCTTATGTTTAAGTCTTTAATCCATCTGGAGTTAATTTTAGTGTAAGGTGTCAGGAAGGGGTCCAGTTTCTGCTTTCTGCACATGGCTAGCCAGTTTTCCCAACACAATTTGTTAAACAGGGAATCCTTTCCCCATTGCTTGTTTTTGTCAGGTTTATCAAATATTGTATAGTTGTAGATATGTTGTGTTGCCCCCGGTGCCTCTGTTTTGTTCCATTGGTCTATATCTCTGTTTTGGTACCAGTACCATGCTGTTTTGATTACTGTAGCCATGTAGTATAGTTTGAAATCCGGTAGTGTGATGCCCCCGGCTGTGTACTTTTTGCTTAGAATTGACTTGGCTATGTGGGCTCTCTTTTGTTTCCATATGAAGTTCATGGGGTTTTTTTCCAGTTCTGTGAAGAAAGCCAATGGTAGCTTGATGGGGATAGTGTTGATTCTGTAAATTACTTTGGGCAGTATAGCCATTTTCACAATATTAATTCTTCCTAACCATGAACATGGAATGTTTCTCCATCTGTTTGTGTCTTCTCTGATTTCGTTGAGCAATGGTTTGTAGTTCTCCTTGAAGAGGTCCCTTACGTTCCTTGTGAGTTGTATTCCAAGGTATTTTATTCTTTTTGTAGCAATTGTGAATGGCAGTTCGTTCTTGATTTGGCTTTCTTTAAGTCTGTTATTGGTGTAGACGAATGCTTGTGATTTTTGCACATTGATTTTATATCCTGAGACTTTGCTGAAGTTGCTTACCAGTTTCAGGAGTTTTTGGGCTGAGGTGATGGGGTCTTCTAGGTATACTATCATGTCGTCTGCAAATAGAGACAATTTGGCTTCCACCTTTGCTATTTGAATACCCTTTATTTCTTTTTCTTGCCTGATTGCTCTGGCTAGAACTTCCAGTACTATATTGAATAGGAGTGGTGAAAGAGGGCATCCTTGTCTAGTGCCAGATTTCAAAGGGAAAGCTTCCAGTTTTTGCCCATTCAGTATGATATTGGCTGTTGGTTTGTTGTAAATAGCTTTTATTACTTTGAGATATGTTCCATCGATACCGAGTTTATTGAGGGTTTTAGCATAAAGGGCTGTTGAATTTTGTCAAATGCCTTCTCTGCGTCAATTGAGATAATCATGTGGTTTTTGTTTTTGGTTCTGTTTATGTGGTGAATTACGTTGATAGACTTGCGTATGTTGAACCAGCCTTGCATCCCCGGGATGAATCCTACTTGATCATGATGAATACGTTTTTTGATTTGCTGTTGCAATCGGCTTGCCAATATTTTATTGAAGATTTTTGCATCTATGTTCATCATGGATATTGGCCTGAAGTTTTCTTTTCTTGGGTCTCTGCCGGGTTGTGGTATCAGAATGATGTTGGTCTCGTAAAATGATTTGGGAAGGATTCCCTCTTTTTGGATTGTTTGAAATAGTTTTAGAAGGAATGGAACCAGCTCCACTTTGTGTGTCTGGTAGAATTCGGCTGTGAATCCGTCTGGACCTGGGCTTTTTTTGAGTGGTAGGCTCTTACTTGCTGCCTCGACTTCTGACCTTGTTATTGGTCTATTCATAGTTTCAGCTTCCTCTTGGTTTAGGCTTGGGAGGACACAGGAGTCCAGGAATTTATCCATTTCTTCCGGGTTTACTAGTTTATGTGCATAGAGTTGTTTGTAATATTCTCTGATGATGGTTTGAATTTCTGTGGAATCTGTGGTGATTTCCCCTTTATCATTTTTTATTGCATCTATTTGGTTGTTCTCTCTTTTCTTTTTAATCAATCTGGCTAGTGGTCTGTCTATTTTGTTGATCTTTTCAAAAAACCAGCTCTTGGATTTATTGATTTTTTGAAGGGTTTTTCGTGTCTCAGTCTCCTTCAGTTCAGCTCTGATCTTAGTTATTTCTTGTCTTCTGCTGGGTTTTGAGTTTTGTTGATCTTGCTCCTCTAGCTCTTTCAATTTTGACGATAGGGTGTCAATTTTGGATCTCTCCATTCTCCTCATATGGGCAGTTATTGCTATATACTTTCCTCTAGAGACTGCTTTAAATGTGTCCCAGAGATTCTGGCATGTTGTGTCTTCGTTCTCATTGGTTTCGAAGAACTTCTTTATTTCTGTCTTCATTTCATTGTTTACCCAGTCAACATTCAAGGGCCAGTTGTTCAGTTTCCATGAAGCTGTGCGGTTCTGGGTTGGTTTCTGTATTCTGAGTTCTAACTTGATTGCACTGTGGTCTGAGAGGCTGTTTGTTATGATTTCAGTTGTTTTGCATTTGCTGAGCAGTGCTTTACTTCCAATTATGTGGTCAATTTTAGAGTAGGTGTGATGTGGTGCTGAGAAGAATGTATATTCTGTGGATTTGGGGTGGAGAGTTCTGTAAATGTCTATCAGGTTTGCTTGCTTCCGGTCTGAGTTCAAGCCCTGGATATCCTTGTTGATTTTCTGTCTGGTTGATCTGTCTAATATTGACAGTGGGGTGTTAAAGTCTCCCACTATAATTGTGTGGGAGTCTAAGTCTCTTTGTAAGTCATTAAGAACTTGCCTTATGTATCTGGGTGCTCCTGCATTGGGTCCATATATTTTTAGGATCGTTAGCTCTTCTTTTTTTATTGATTCTTTTACCATTATGTAATGGCCTTCTTTGTCTCTGTTGATCTTTGTTGGTTTAATGTCTGTTTTATCAGAGATGAGAATTGCAACTCCTGCTTTTTTTTGCTCTCCATTTGCTTGGTAAATCTTCCTCCATCCCTTTATTTTGAGCCATTGTGTATCCTTGCATGTGAGATGGGTTTCCTGGATACAGCACACTGATGGGTTTTGGATTTTTTTCCAATTTGCCAGTCTGTGTCTTTTGATTGGTGCATTTAGTCCATTTACATTTAGGGTTAATATTGTTATGTGTGAATTTGATACCGCCATTTTGATGCTCAGTGGCTGTTTTGCCCGTTAGTTTTTGTAGATTCTTCATTATGTTGATGCTCTTTAGCATTTAGTGTGATTTTGGAATGGTTGGTATTGGTTGTTCCTTTCTATGTGTAGTGCCTCTTTTAGGAGCTCTTGTAAAGCAGGCCTGGTGGTGACAAAATCTCTGAGTACCTACTTGTTCGCAAAGGATTTTATTTTTCCTTCACTTCTGAAGCTCAGTTTGGCTGGATATGAAATTCTGGGTTGAAAGTTCTTTTCTTTAAGAATGTTGAATATTGGCCCCCACTCTCTTCTGGCTTGTAGTGTTTCTGCCGAGAGATCTGCTGTGAGTCTGATGGGCTTCCCTTTGTGGGTGACCCGACCTTTCTCTCTGGCTGCCCTTAGTATTTTCTCCTTTATTTCAACCTTGTTGAATCTGACAATTATGTGGCTTGGGGCTGCTCTTCTTGCTGAATATCTTTGTGGTGTTCTCTGTATTTCCTGCAATTGAGTGTTGGCCTGTCTTGCTAGGTGGGGGAAATTTTCCTGGATGATGTCCTGAAGAGTATTTTCTAGCTTGGATTCATTCTCTTCATCCCCTTCTGGTACACCTATCAAACGTAGGTTAGGTCTTTTCACATAGTCCCACATTTCTTGGAGACTTTGTTCATTCCTTTTTGCGCTTTTTTCTCTAATCTTGGTTTCTCGTTTTATTTCATTGAGTTGGTCTTCGACTTCAGATATTCTTTCTTCTGCTTGGTCAATTTGGCTATTGAAACTTGTGCATACTTCGCGAAGTTCTCGTATTGTGTTTTTCAGCTCCTTTAATTCATTCATATTCCTCTCTAAGTTATCTATTCTTGTTATCATTTCCTCATATCTTTTTTCATATCTTTTTTCAAGTTCTTTAGTTTCTTTGCATTGACTTAATACATGTTCTTTTAGCTCACAAAAGTTTCTCATTATCCACCTTCTGAAGTCTAATTCCATCATTTCGTTACAGTCATTCTCCGTCCAGCTTTGTTCCCTTGCTGGTGAGGAGTTTTGGTCCTTTCTAGGAGGTGAGGTGTTCTGGTTTTGGGTGTTTTCCTCCTTTTTGCGCTGGTTTCTTCCCATCTTTGTGGATTTCTCCACTTGTCATCTCTGTAGTTGCTGACTTTTCGGTTGGGTCTCTGAGTGTACACCCAGATTGTTGATGATGAAGTATTTCTGTTACTTGGTTTTCCTTCTACCAGTCTAGCCCCTTCGCTGTATGACTGCTGAGGTCCACTCCAGGCCCTGCTTGTCTGGGGTGCACCTATAGCAGCTGCGGAACAGTTAGGGATGTTACCAGTTTCTTTTTCTGCTATCTTTGTCCCAGGATGATGCCTGCCAGATGTCAGTCTTTTGGATATAGAGGGGTCAGGGAGCTGCTTGAGGAGACAGTCTGTACTTTATGTGAGCTCAATTGCTGAGCTGTGAGCTCTGTTGTTCATTCAGGGCTGTTAGACTGCTATGTTTGATTCTGCTGCAACAGAGCTCATAAAAAAACCGTTTTTTTCTCAAATGCTCTGTCTTGGGGGGTTCGGGCTTTATTTTTGGATGTCCATTGAGGTGTCCTGCCCAGCTAGGAGGCAGTGTATTCACTGTTTGCCTGCCGAGGCTCCACCCTGCTGTTGTGTGGTTCGCCCTGTTGCTGCGGACTCTGTTCTTCTGCTGTGGTCTCCGCCACGGGCTATGCCCTGTGGCGGAGTCTCTCTGTTGTAGCGGGTTGCCTTGGCAACAGCAGGCTGCATCAGCAGTGGGCGTGTGTCTCAGTAGGGGCGGGTTGCCTCGGTAATGGTGGACGCCTCTCCCCCACAGAGCATCTCAGGGACCGTCTGCACAGGGTGTGTTTGGAATTGTGGTTTTGTCCATCCCACTGGGCTACCCCAAACGCTGTGTCCCTCAATCCCCTGGGCTGGCCCACTTTCTGAGTCCCATTCAGTCTCAAGTCCAGCCCTCTCAAGTCTCAGGTTGCCAGTTCAACAGGGCACCCAGACAAGCGCACCCTGTGGGGAGCACTGGGTAGGGCCGGCCGCCGCCACCCGAGCTGCCGGCTTCGCCAGGCGGTATGTCTGCCTGGCGTCCCGCGTCTCTTTTATACTTGGGAATTTCCCCATTCTGTGGGCAACAAAGATCAGTCTGGAAATGCAGCTCTGACTCACCTCTCCGCGGATTCAACGAGAGCTTCAATCCTGGGTTGTTCTCACAGCGCCATCTTGAGTCCTCCCCCCAGAAAATCTCATCACTAAAGGGCTAAAGAGTTATTCAAAATTGTTGTTAAATGCAGTATTAATAACAGACTACAGTCATGTAGAACTTACTGTGTTTCAGGCTTTAATAAATTTTAAATTATTATTTAATAAATATAATAATTCCTTTGTATTTATTAACTCATCAAATTCCTTCAAGACAGGGAGGGGTTCAGAAATTTGCCAAAATTCACTGATGTAGTAAGTGAGGCAGAAATATAAACATGCAGTTGGGCTTTAAACACCATGTGCAAAGTGTAGGATTTAAATTTTTTTATTTTTAATAAGTAATAATTCACAGGTTTATTATTGTTATTTTTATTTCACAGACTTTTAAAATAAAAATGGTATACATTGAGTTTTGCTTCTATTCTATCCACCTGGTTGGCCCCCATCCCCACAGTATACCTTTCCACAGTATACCTTTATGCAGTTGCAAACCAAAACAAGTATATATTTTTTTCCTCTTCTTTATAACACTATGGGCATCATAATGTGTTCACTATTCTGAACTTTTCTTCTGAGCCATCTATCCTGATACCCTCCCACAATATAACAAAGAGGGTGTCCTCATTCTTTTACCTAGTATTCCATTTTGAGGACATACTGCACTTTATTTAACCAGTCCTCTCTTTATGGAAATGGTGTGTCTCTGATGCTATTACAAACAATACCACAACACATGACTTGTGCATGCCATTTTGTAACCATGCAGAGATTTCTGTAGCATAAATTCTCTATCATAGGTTAACTGATTTAAAGGGTGAAAGCATTTGTAATATTGTGTGGAAATTGCCACATGGTCCCCTCTAGGAGCTGTTACCACTTGCATTCCTCCAGAAATGTTGAGTGTGCCTGTTTTCCCACAGTCTCACTAATAGAGTACATTATTGAATTTTTGCCAACACAATAAATGAGAATGGCTTCTCAGTATTGTTTTCATTTGCATTTTTAAAAGTATGGGTAAGGTTGAGTGTCTTCTTACTAAGGGTCATTTTTATGTGAACTGTCTATTCATGTCCTTACTCATTTATCTTTTGGCTGATTGATCTTTTTCATCTCAATTTCTAAGGGTTTACACATTAAGGAAATAAATCATACTTATGTGATAGGAGTTGCAGATATTTTTCTTGTTTTGAATTTGCTATTTATCTTTTTTTTTTTTGGCCCATAAATGCACTTTTTATTTTGATGTACCCCAATGAAGATCTAGAACTTAATTATGTAATTAATTATTCATGGTTTAACTAGATTTTTGACAGCCATCAAGAAAGATATAAATAGATTTTATTCAACAAAAATATGTTAAGAACTTACTACTGTGCATTCTACTTTGTGCTAAGAAAACTGTTCCCCTGGAAAATTTCCTGATGTGGTGGTGAGACAAATGTGTAAGTAAATGATTTCAGTATGCCGGCAGTAAGCACTGAAGTAAAGATGGAAAAAAGGAAGTTATTTTTAAGCAGCATCTTGAGGGATATTTAGGGTTAGACAGGTGGGACAGAAGGAAAAAGCAGGCTAAGTTCTCATAGCCTAGCTCCTGAGGGATTAGTTTCTACCTTAGCATTTGAATAACTTTCTACCCTTCAGACAAAACAGGTTGGCATTTTCTTGTATCAATTTGCCAAATACAGACAATAATCCCAATAATTTCTTACTTAAATAAGAGGGGCCATAGTTGTACTCTTACCTGAAAGAAATGTATTTTATTTGGAATACTGCAAAGATAAGTAAGCTTATGGTGGCATCAGACTTTCAACGTTCACCTAATGTCATTCACTTCTGAACTTTGATGTAGTCTGGTAAGAAAAGAAAGTAGTTCAGGGGCTGGTGCATATATAGTCCTTGATCGTGACAGTTCTCAACTTAATTTCTTTTAGATTAGACTTACAGTTACTGAAGAACTGGAAATTGTTTTTGCAATGTACCAGTTATTTATTGGTCAGTTCAAATATGAGATATAGTTGATGTGCAAGCAAGAAGAGATAATAGAGTCAGTGACTGATGGGTCTTTCCTACTGAGCTGGGGTAAGAGGCTGGGACTGGCAACATTGGTTCAAATGGCACATACAACTTGTTGCCTATCCAACTTATCCTTTCCTTGTGTCTCACCAGTGAAACTAAAGTTTGGTTCACAAAGGTAAGGAGACCAGCCCAAGTGTGTACTCTGATGAGTCTAGTCTAGCATACACCAGTCATGCTGATCTAGCTCGTCTTTTTGAGAAACTGGTTTTCTTTGAAGCTCAGGGTATTATGATCCTGTTATGGCCAATAGTGCACAAGGTGATGTCTGCTGGAGCATTTCCGAGAGAGATTTTGCTTTCATAATAAAGCAGACAGATAATGATTCCTGCTTTCACTGCTTCATCTCGCCTTAAATGCAGACGTGATGTGATGTCCAGAACCAGAACAGCCATCTTAGGACCAAGATGACTGAGGAATTTTTGCAGTGGATTAGTCCTGACATCATGTTGCTGACTTAACAGTTGCCTATGGCATGACTTCTTGGTATGTGGATAAAGGAAACATTCCTTCTTTTTTAAGTTGATCGAGTTTTCTACCAAGCAGTTAGGCAGGTCACTTATCAGTAGCATGGGCATGGCTGCTAGCTTTGCTGGCCATATTTCTAAAGATTAAGCTGATAAGGAGACAACAAACCAAAATGGAAACCAAATGTTATATGAGTTATAACAAACCTATAACTCATACAGACAGCATAAAAGATCAGCATTGTGCCAGCTACCTGCAGCCATTGTTCCACAGGATGACACCAAGCCAAGGAGGCAGATGATGGGGAACACCAGCAGTGGGTCACTCCTTACCTTGTGGCTGAGAAGTCAACAACTCTAGGCTCCAGCCAAGCATTTCTATAGTCTGCAATAGTTCCTGAAGAAGGGGGACAGAAGGAAAACTCCATGCCTCACCAGAACCAGGGAAACAGATGGAAAATGGCCTTGTGGCAACCTCCCACAAGATAGTGAGGTGAATGGGGAACAGCCTTGAAAGCACCACACAGAACTGCCTCTCATGCCAAATTCCTGAGAGAATGACAAGATGTTCATTCACCAAGGCAAAGCAGGCTGCAGCTGAGCCTCACTTGCCTGTTTGGAGACCGGCAAGGGTGCCAGGGGGCCATTCCCCTACAAACTGCAGATAAAAGCATTTCTAATTGAGAAAACTCTTACCCCAAAGAGGTATGAGGGAAAGGATCTAAGCTTATGAAAGACACAGGTTTTTCAGAGAAATAATACCTTCTCTTTATTTTTTTCATCTTTTGCTGAAATAGGTCTCCGTTTCTTGTAAGACTGATTATTAGGACACTTCACTGTATACAAAGGTAGTGTTGAAAGCCTTTCCAGACATTTAAAGGGCATATGCCAAGGTCACACATGAGTGTATCTGGGTGTGTAAATGTGTGTCTGCTCATAGACCCCAACACTACCGTATCAACATGCTTCCTGCAGCTGCCCTTCAGAAGTGATGTTTGTAATTACACATTCCAATTCATCCCCAGCCACCCACACTGACTTGTTTCACTCTTACTTTCTAAATATATAATGCGGGTTTTGAAATATAAAATACCATTGTTAACAAGCCTTAAAGAAATCATTTTACAGCCTTTGTCTTTTCATGCCTGAAAGAAAAGCCTAAATAACTACAAGTGTAAAGCACAAGTAACACTGATTCTTCATTTGTCCCATCAAACCACAAGATGTGGGAGACGTTATTTGTGACATTCATGTCATATCATCTTAATATCCTGAAGTTGAATTTATGATGTTTCTTTATCATTCATTCTAGCTATCCACAGGGATAAAAATGAGATGAGTTTATTATTGTGGAATAGAATAGATGATCTTTGAGCTGAAAGGAGCCTAAAGATCCCATACTCTAATCCTCTAATTTAATTTTACCAGTGAAGGTAAAGTGACTTACCCAATAGTCTCTTCCTATGAACCCAAAACAAGAGCACACATAGAAGTCCCTGGGTTGCCCCTCCACTCCCACCCCATGCCTGGTCCTACAGCCTAAAGTGTTGGGGAGCATGCATGTGAGTATGCTAGCCTGCACAATCAGGATCTTCTATTACTAAGCTCTTTATGATTTTTTTAGCCCTTTTTAATCATTGTCCTTAAAAGGTGAAGCCTGAAAAATGTCTTTAAGTTCTGATTTGAAACCCTGTAAAAATGATCTCACTGAGTAAGCTATTCGTTGTGTTCTTTAGAATTTGCTTGAAAGACTTGATTAACTTTCTGAAGTTCCCAAAGAAGGGACAGATTCAGGAACACCAGCTGGGAGAAGAGGAGGTGAAACAAGAGGATGAGAGCGGGGAATTCGGTGAAAGTCTACACACCAAATAGTGAGCCCCTGCCCAACTCAACCTCCATTCTCTGGTGACCAGCCTTATGCTTTTCAGGTTGGAGAGTGGAGGATGCTCTCTGGATAAACAGATTGAGCAGGAGAACAGATCCACAGATGCCAGTATTTGAAGGTCATTAAAAAAAATGGCCATCTCTACCCACAATCCTACAGTGCAGCTAAACAGGAAACAAGGACTAGCCTTGAACACAGAGCTTCTCTCCACCCTCGAGGGCCTCACTATGATGAGAACTGACAAGGAGGAGCAGATGTCAAGGAAGTCTTCAACATGCAAGGCAGTGACAAAAAAGTAAAAACTAAAGAGGAACTCAAAGGATTCGGCAACTATACAGACAAGAAAAGTAACTGCCCCAAACACTTTATAATCAAACTCCTCAGAGGAAGACAAGAGAATACACAATATCCATGAAACAAGAACTGGTAGGCTCTTGGAAGTTAACATTTGAAAGCTGAAACCAATAGGAGACGAATTTGAGAAACTAGACCAGGAAGAAAAACAACAAAAGCCCCTACAGACTTCTAACAGGAAAACAGAAAAAGAAATAATAAGAAAATTAGAGGATTAAAGTAGGAGATAGATTTAATTAAGAATTTCTGAAAGAGAGAAAATGGAAAGGAGGTAATTACCAAAGAAGTAATAAGGAACATCTTCAAAAACTAAGGAATGTTGGTTTTCAAATGCACATGAGAGTCCAGCTCCCTTAATGAGGAAAGACCAAAACCGAGGGTTTCATGGAGACCACAATATGGCTGACTTTGTCCTCTCAGCAGCTGCCCACTGGTCACTGATTAGGTCTCCATTTTCCTGCTGGCACTGGACTCTGTTCTAAAATACACCCATGTATCTGGGGCTGGAGAAGGTGTGAATTCTTAGTCAGGTCCAGACTACTTCAACTTCCAGCTTCCTTGGAGTTGAACCCTGAGCCAGCTCAGTTGCTAAGGACTGGCTTCAGTTCAAATGGGTCCTCTTGCCCCTCCATGTAGCTAGGACCAAACCCAATGATTGTCCCATCTGCAGGGTGGTCTGTGGCACTCTGTTCACCAGAGAAGACCCTGGATAAAGCTGCCAGCTTGGTTGGATGCCTTTTATTGTATGATTTGGAAGGCAGGCCATCCCTCCCATGCACATGCAATGGCCAAGTTCGTTCCTGGTCTCAACCGTGACTGTTCCTAACTTATCCCTTTTCCCCACTGGCCTGTGTATCCAATGGCTTAGCCTAGAGAGGTTATTTAAATGACATCCCATTATAGTTGAAATACATGCTGAGTATTGTTTCTGGGCCATATATTTGAGTCAGGAGACACTATAAGCCTTCAACTATATGATCTTAATAAATGAATTAATGGATTAACAAGATTACATTCCTAGAGAATCTGTTAGCATAAAATATTTCAATGAGTTTCTAACTAAACAGATAAGCCAGATCACCTAAATGAGGTCATCTGAGTAAGAAAGGAGAGAAACCAGGGAAAGCAGCACAGAAGAAGCTGACAGTCCTCCCAGCCTTACCTTCTGCAGGCATTTACTGAGACTCACTGTGTGTCAGGCACTGCCATAAGCACTGATGATACAATAGAGTGTAAGATAAGGCCCTTCTCTTGTGGAGCTCATCTTCCAACAGGACAGACCATGAAAAATGAATGCATTTTGCTCACCTGTTTTATTTCACAGAATATGACTATTTGCCAGACAGTGCTTCCAGGGCTTTCAATAGTAACTCACATAATCCTCAAAATCTTATAAGGTAGGCATTATTAACATTCCTATTTTTTTTTTCAGAAGAAGAAACTGAGGAATAGAAAAATTAAGTACCTTATCCAAAGTCTTCCTCCTCTCTACCCTGCCCCCCAGCTGTCAAGTCACAGAGGCAGACTGTACATGCAGGCTGCTAGCTTCAGGTCATAGGCCTTACCAGCTGCCAGCCTGCCATCCTTGGGCAGGAATAGGCTCTGTGGAGACAGCAGAGTGAGGGGTTGGAAAGCCATGGGGTGAATGTGCTGCTTTAGATAAGAAGGTCAGAGAGGGTCTTTCTGAAAAGAAGGTATGCCTGTGGCCCTCTGTGTGCTTTGGAGCTCAAAGGACTCTGCAAAATCGAGAGAAGTGAAACTTTACCCTTTCCCATCCTCATGATTAATTTAAAAAGAAATTGGAAGTTTCTTGTTTAGCAAGTAATGTCTAACTTCTGAAATCATGGCAGGGTCACAGTTGCCTGGAGCAACGTCCACAGTAGCCTGCCAGGAACAGTTGCTGTGGCTTCTTGGAACATTTTTATTTCCTCTGATGACTATAAATTAGATTCTGTAGGTGACACAGTTCTCACAATTTTCAACTATACAATACACTTCTTTACTTTTTTTCAAGGTGTTAGTTTATTACTCTGTGTTTCTGTCCTCATATTTATCCTCCCTATTTGGACTTTTTATGATTGCTCTAAAACATGACATCTGCAGAAAACCAGACTCTACATTTCAGCTTCCTGGGTTCTCATCATGCTGACCAATGTCTAAATTTTATTTACATCACTTTGTAACAAAATGGCAGAACTAAACTGCGCAACCTTTCTTCAGCCATAGTGTGCTTTCTGTAATTGGATGACCCCTAAAAATGCACTGTTATAGTAAATATGGTGAAGGCTTTCCAGGAAATGGCATGAGCACAGTGGTAGAAGCTAGCACCCTTATGTAAACTGATTTCTTCACTGTTAAATGCCATAAATTTTCATTAGGTGATCAGTAGAAATGACATAATTGCTCAGATGCTCAACCCTGATATTTAAATTCTTTCTCCTTAACCTTAATGAAGGCATATATCACAGCAGTGGAATCAGGTGACATTGAAGAACTAATACCCTGTGATTAGACATGCATCATTCAAAGGTTAGGCTCCAGGCTAGTAATGATTCTAACATGTTTTATATAGCAATCCTGGTAATTCCAAAACTTATAATAATAAGAATAACAAATAATATCTTGGTTTCTAGACTGCACCTTCTGAAAGACAGCTCTAACAGCTACTTCTCAGCTTAGCATTACATAGTTGGTAGTAGGGAGGAGCTTCTATTACATGTCAGGCCCAGAACACAAGGAGTGGGAGAGAGGGTAAGAGGCTTCTGGGAAGATGAAGAAATTGAGAAGAATATTTGGAGTTACAAGGAGGCGGTTGGAAATAGAATTTAAGTTTATTAGTCAATTCACCAGACAAACAGAAACCATTGATTTATTTTAAATAATTGGCTCACATGATCATGGAGGTTGACAAGTCTAAAATCTGCAGGATAGGCTGGCAGACTTGAGACCCAGGGAAGAGGTGATGTTGCAGTTTCAGTCTGAAGACAGGAGGCAGAGTTCCCTCTTCCTCTGGGACTTCAGTGTTTTCTCCTAAGGCCTTCAATGGATTGAATGAACCTCAACCATATTGTGGAGCATAACCGGCTTTATTGAAAGTGTACTGATTTAAATGGTAATGTCATGTAAAAAAATTACCTTCACAAAAACATTCAGACTGCTGTTTGACCAAATATCCAGGTACTGTGGCCTAGCCAACTTGACACATAAAACTAATAATCTGCTGGGTGCGGTGGCTCACACCTATAATCCCAGAACTTTGGGAGGCTGAGGTGGGCTGATCACCTGTGGTCGGGAGTTGGAGATCAGCCTGACCAACATGGAGAAACCCTGTCTCTACTAAAAATACAAAATTAGCCGGGCATGGTGGCACATGCCCGCAATCCCAGCTACTCGGGAGGCTGAGGCAGGAGAATTGCTTGAACCTGGGAGGCGGAGATTGTGGTGAGCCAAGATCACACCATTGTGCTCCAGCCTGAACAACAAGAGCGAAACTTTGTGTCAAAAAAAAAAAAAAATTAAGCATCATACTAAGTGTCAAAGTGGAATCATGTAGTCCCATTTTTAAACCAAGCAAAACTCCCTATTACTCAGAAATTCATTCAGTCTCTGAATGAACGCCTCTCATAAGAGAACTCTCAACATTTTTTTAATTACACATTTTTATTCTGAAAGAGAATCAGACCTACCAAAAATCTATAAGATTATTACAATTGACATTCATGTAGCTTTTACATAAATTCACCCACATTTACACATATTCCCTCTCCCCGTATATATGTATGTATGTATATATATATATATATATATATATATATAATTTCTGTTTTTATTCATATATATTGCTGAATTATAAAGAGGTCCAAGCTTATACTACTTGCTGCAAAACAGCCAATAAGTTGGGAGACAAGGTGTTGAGGCAAGGAAGGTGACTTTATTTTGGACAGGCAATAAACCAAGAATATAGTGTATTAATGTCCTAAAGAACCATCTTTAGTTAAGAGAATTTTAGGTCCCCCTTATGTTAGGGGAAGGTGAAGAGGGAGGAGGTTGAGATCAAGAGGTGATCAATGATCACAGAGATCTGGGTGGCAGCAAGGGTCTCAGGGAGGGTTGTGAAACTGCTTTGTCCTTGGTCAGGTCACAATACTCCTATAAATCTGTAATATAACATGGTTACTTCTGTGTACACCATCCTTATCTCCTCAGTGGTTAGTTTTGGGAAGAGACTATTAACCTTGCTTTAAAGGTAAACTGTAAATTCCTCCCAAAATTAGTTTGGCCTATGTGCAGAAATAATAAAAAGCAGTTAACCTACATGATATCATTGTGCAGGGTGATGGGAGTGCTGGTGAGGTTAGGAGCAAAATGGAACTAGTCATGCTAGACATCCTTTACACTACCACAATTTCCCACTGTCAAAGATCATTCCAAAATCTCGTGGGATTGGAGACAAAGGTATTTTGTCTCACATCTGCCTATTTCTTGCTGGACAAGATTGATGAGGGGCAACTGTAGACTAAAATCATTTGAGCTGCCTAAGGAAATATTCCTTAGTGCTTCTTTTAGGAACAACGATCATGGGCATCTCATTTCTTGCTTTGAAAGTTTTAGTCAAACTCAAGAAAACTTTGGTTACACAATATATAATAAGTTTTACTAGTATGTAGGCAACCATGACCAAAAGAAGAATATTAAGGCCCAATTTAAGAATGCTTTCCAGGATTAACTGAATTCTACTAGGAATCCCAGATAATAGGTCTGTAAATCAGTCTGGAAAGTGCCCAGATTAAGTCTGCTTTGGTGTTCTAAGGTTTGTTGAAGTCAGGTAACCTGTTGTATAATTTTATTAACATGGGTCTCTAGAGGAGAAATTAATGTAGATGCAACAGGTGATTTAACCTAGGGAAGTTATTTGGTAGAAATTACACTTGTAGGCTTGTGGGTCCTTATTATTTCTTTGTGCATAATATGTAATGCAGTGCTGAGTAAGAAAGAAGCATGGACCTCTGGGTATTAAGTTGTTAATCAGATTCTATAGGTGACTGGAGAAATAGGTTTCAGGTTGGTGTAAGAGTAATTGTGGTTTTTGCATTGTTCAAATTTGCTGTTTGATATTGGAATACATTTTTAAATAAATGTGGTTATGTTATACATCATTTTAATGCACATTTCTTGCTTTTTTTGCCAATGACTTATTACTTGCTATTTGTTTTATATTTATTTTAGATGATGGAAATGAAGTTAGAGAAGAAGCAAATTTGAGCAGTTTTTTTATTCGAGTTCAAAATGGGTCACAAAGCAGCAGAGACAACTCTCAACATCAACAACGCATTTGGCCCAGGAACTGCTAAGGAATGTAGAATGTAGTGGTGATTCATCTACTTTGCAAAGGAGATGAGAACCCTGAAGATGAGAAGCATAGTGGTCAGCCATCAGAAACTGATCAATCATCAAAGCTGATCCTCTTACAATTACACTTTGGGAAGTTGCCAAAGAACTCAATGTTGACCATTCTATGGTCATTTGGCATTTGAAGCAAATTATAAAGTTGAAAAAGTTCAATAAGTGGTTGCCTTGTGAGCTGAGTGAATTTTTTTTAAATGTTTTTAAGTGTCATCTTCTCTTATTCCAAGAAACAACAATGGACCATTTCTCAATTGGATTTTGATGTGCAATAAGAAGTGGATTTTATACAACAACTGGTGATTAACAGCTCAGTGGTTGGACCAAGAAGAAGGTCCAAAGCACTTCCGGAAGCCAAACTTGCACCAAAAAATGGTCATGGTCACTAGTGGTCTGCTGCTGGTCTGATCCACTACAGATTCTGAATCCCAGCAAAACCATTACATCTGAGAAGTATGCTCAACAAATTAATAAGATGCACCAAAAACTGCAACTGGCATTGCAGCTGTCATTGGTAAACAGAAAGGGCCTAATTCTTCTCCATGACAATGCCTGGCATTGGTCAACAGAAAGGGCCCAATTTTTCTCCATGATGATGCCTGACCACAGATCACACAAACAGCACTTCAAAAGTTGAATGAATTGGGCTGCGAAGTTTTGCCGCATCCCCCGTATTCACCTGACCTCTTGTCAACTGACTACCACTTCTTCAAGCATCTTAACAACATATTGCAGGGAAAACAGTGCAAAAAATGCATTCCAAGAGTTCATCTAATCTGTAAGCATAGATTTTTAAACTACAGGAATAAACAAACTTATTTCTTGTTGGCAAAAATGTGTTGATTGTAAGGGTTCCTATTTTGATTAAGAAAGATGTGTTTGAGCCTAGTTATAATGCTTTAAAATTCATTGTCTGAAACCACAACTACTTTTGCACCAACCTAAGTAAAATTGTATACAGGAACAACTGTCAGAAGGCTTCGGATGACAAATCTGGCAGTGGGATAGTTTAGGAGAAGAGGCAATAGATTGAGAGATCCTAACTAAAGAGTTGTGTTTCCAGGAAAATGAAAATCTCCAAAGGACAAAGGATGTATATTTTCATTTCACTTATCTTTTTTATGAAAGAGTAGTTTTGGATCCTTCAAGGGCTCTCAAGCCCCTTGTTTTCCTGGTTTCTTCTGATTGTGCTGCCCTGACCTGAGTATGACACATCTATGGCTTTAGTCCAGCAAGTTTAACTGATGAGTGAATATTTGACAGCACCTTGAATGGTCCTGTCAACTTGGTAGCAAGTCAGTGTTCAAATCCTTATTTTTTCAGTCTTTAGGAGGACATAGTCTCCCAGTTGAAAATGATCTAGGGCTACATCTATGGGATGAGTGGTCCTGCTAGAAGCAAACTCATGAACAGAAGTTAGTATAGTGCCCGGTCTTAACATATTTGGCAATTGCTAAATCTCTTAAAGCATCAGTTGGCTGTCCCCCTTGAGCAGTCACCTGGAATAGCCTACCATATAATAATTTCAAAGAGACTCAATTTGAGCCTACTTCAGAGAGCCACTCTAATCCACAACAGGGCAACCAGCAGTGACTTATCCCAAATCAAATTCCTTTCTTGACATATTTTGGCAGTGCTTCTTTTGAGAGTATAGTTCATCTTTTTAGTTTTTCCCAACAATTCCGGTCTCCAAGATGACAGTCTAAGGATTGCACTAAGGGGTAAGTCATAGCTTCCCCTGACACCTGTATAACCACCATAGTGTTTGAATCATAGGATAGATGGGTATAAACTACAGAATATATGTCCTTCCCTTATTAATAAGGAATTCAGTAAGTTTGTTCTCCATTGCCAGTTGTATCTGGGGTTCCTGTGGGGATATAACAGGTTAGCTAAACATACGTATTTAACAGGTTATGGGAAAATCTATGATTATTCATGAACATGGTTCTGACACATGCATATTAAACACACATGAATGTATCATATAATCTATGTTTACCTTGGAGGAGAGACTTAACATTTAAATATAACCAGTCTGGGAGTAGCCAAGTCCCATTAAACAGCTGCATCTTGTTTTGGGAGATGGCATTGCAGATGTGTTTTCAAACAGAAGAACAACAAAGGTTATTGTTGGTAACAATCTATAAATCAGTTTTCTTAGAGTCTAGAGGGTATTCAACTGAGGTTCCCAGATGCAAGACTTAAAAGCATCTTTAGTTTTTACCTGTATCATAAGGCATAAGATTCAGCTTGCAGGGCCTCAGGAAAATGGTAGTAGCAATTTAATCGAATCCAAGTCAGAAAAAGGAACACATCAGCCTTTTCTTGTTGCTCTTATCTTAATATATTTATTGTATCTTGCTGGAAATTCTTTCAGAAGCCTGCATTCTCCTAGTGAAGTTGGTATTTGGGGATTTTGCATTTGACGCTCAGTTACACTGCCCTCTACTTTGTAGATTATGATAATTTCTCAACCAGTGGCAGGATTTATCATGAGAGGTAGGTTAGTGAGGTTATATAAAATTTTATTCTCTCTTTTTAACTTTATTTAGTTCATTTATTTATTTTTTATTTCACTAGTTTTTAGGGGACAGGTGGTTTTGGTTACACATATAATGAATACATCAGCTTTTTAGTTAAGAGTCTAGAATTTTATCTCTAGTCCAATTGCAAAATCTCCAAAGTTATCAGAAATCTGTATTCAAGAACACTCATCCAAGTCCTTTTTGTGAACTCCCTAAAGAAACATGTTTTGAACTGTAGCTGATAATAAACTACTTTTTGAGAAGAATTAAAGTAAAACAATGATTGTGAATAATGAAAGTCTTACGACAGTCATGGTTAAAAGTACAACTGACAAGGAAATGTAATTACTTCTGTGCAATACAAAATTTAACATAATTATTATTACTGATAACATTTACTAAGACAAGTCAGAATTATAGGAATCTCAGATAATTTTGGAATACATACTAATGACACATTTATATAAATATAACCCAAAGAAAGTTAAATACAACTTTATATGTCACAATGCTTCCTCTATGATTTTAATAGGCCTAATTGACTCAATACATCCCACTTGGAGCTCTAAAAAGTTAGTTTGAGGTCATAAGATTGAATTTAGAATTTGATTTTGGAAAGTTTGTCAAATATCAAAGGTTTAAACATTTGATATCACAAAATAGGATTAGAAGTCACTGTAAAGTAAGTCATTCAATTAGCAAAAAGTGATAGCTCAAAGATTTCAAAAAAGCAAAAACTTTAACATAGGTGACTGTATTAGTCTGTTCTCTCATTGTTATAAAGAACTATCTGAGACTGTGTAATTTATAAAAAAAAGAAAGAAAAAAGGTTTGGTTGGCTTACAGTTTGGCAGGATGTACAGGAAGCATGAAGCTGGCATCTGCTCAGCTTCTGAGGAGACCTCAGAGAACTTACAATCATGGCAGAAAATGAGAGGGGAGTGAGCCAGAGAGAGAGGGGAGAGGTGCTACAACATTTTTATAAACCAGATCTTGCAATAACTCATTCACTAACATGAGGACAGTACCAAGAGGATGGACTTAACCATTCATGAAAAATACCTGTATAATTGAATCACCCCTCACCAGACCTGACCTCTAACATTGGGGATTACAATTTGACAGGAGACTTGTGTGGGAACAAAGATCTAAACTATGTTAGATATCAATCTTAGAAAGACTATTATAAGTAATTCACTTTTAATTATCACCAACTTAATCACATACAGAATTTAAATTTTCATTATGATCTTCCCTACCAAAAATACACCTTTATATTAATAATTTTCTTCACAACTCTCTCCTCCTTACTGGTTCCTTTCTACCTTCTTTCATATATAACCTTTTTGGATTTTTTAAGACATAGTCTCACTTTGTCACCCAAGCTGGAGTGCAGTGGCATGATCTCAGCTCGCTGAAACCTCTGGCTTCCAGGTTCAAGGGATCTTCTCACCTCAGCCTCCTGAGTAGCTGAGATTGTAGGTGTGTGCCACCATGCCCAGCTAATTTTTGTATTTTTAGTAGGTATGAGGTTTCACCACCTCAGCCAGGCTGGTCCCAAACTCCTGGCCTCAAGTTATCTGCTTGCCTTGGCCTCCCAAAGTACTAGGATTACAGGCTCATGAATAACTTTTAAGTAGCCTCCAAATTACATACAATCATTATTTTTCTCAGTAAAACTACAACTTTATGTCTTTATTATAATTTATTCTCTCATCAAAAACTGCATCTTATCTTGGTTTGCTTTATATACAGAATTATATTTTAACTAGAATTGTTATCTTTTTTTTCCTCTTTTTTTATTGCATTTTAGGTTTTGGGGTACATGTGCAGAACATGCAAGACATTTGCATAGGTACACACATGGCAGTGTGTTTTGCTGCCTTCCTCCCCTTCACCCACATTTGGCATTTCTCCCCAGGCTATCCCTCCCCAGCCCCCCTCCACTGTCCCTCCCCTCTTCCCCCCAATAGACCCCAGTGTGTGGTACTCCTTTCCCTATGTCCATGTGTTCTCACTTTTCATCACCCGCCTATGAGTGAGAATATGTGGTATTTCATTTTCTGTTCTTGTGTCAGTTTGCTGAGAATGATGTTCTCCAGATTCATCCATGTCCCTACAAACGACACGACACTCATCATTTTTGATTGCTTCATAATATTCCATGGTGTATATGTGCCACATTTTCCCAATCCAGTCTATCATCAATGGGCATTTGGGTTGGTTCCAGGTCTTTGCTAATGTAAACAGTGCTGCAATGAACATTCGTGTGCATGTGTCCTTATAGTAGAACGATTTATAGTCCTTTGGATATATACCCAGTAATGGGATTGCTGGGTCAATTGGAATTTCTATTTCTAAGACCTTGAGGAATCGCCACACTGTCTTCCACAATGGTTGAACTAGTTTACACTCCCACCAACAGTGTAAGTGTTCCTACTTCTCCACATCCTCTCCAGCATCTGTTGTCTCCAGATTTTTTAATGATCGCCATTCTAGCTGGTGTGAGATGGTATCTCAATGTGGTTTTGATTTGCATCTCTCTAATGACAAGTGACGATGAGCATTTTTTCATATGTTTGTTGGCCTCTTGTATGTCTTCTTTTGTAAAGTGTCTGTTCATATCCTTTGCCCATTTTTGAATGGGCTTGTTGGTTTTTTTCCTGTAAATCTGTTTGAGTTCTTTGTAAATTCTGGATATCAGCCCTTTGTCAGATGGGTAAACTGCAAAGATTTTGTCCCATTCGGTTGGTTGCCGATTCACTCTAGTGACTGTTTCTTTTGCCGTGCAGAAGCTGTGGAGTTTGATTAGGTCCCATTTGTCTATTTTGGCTTTTGTTGCCAATGCTTTTGGTGTTTTGGTCATGACGTCCTTGCCTACTCCTATGTCCTGAATGGTTTTGCCTAGATTTTCTTCTAGGGTTTCTATGGTGCCAGGTCTTATGTTTAAGTCTTTAATCCACCTGGAGTTAATTTTAGTGTAAGGTGTCAGGAAGGGGTCCAGTTTCTGCTTTCTTCACAGGCTAGCCAGTTTTTCCAACACCATTTATTAAACAGGGAATCCTTTCCCCATTGCTTGTTTTTGTCAGGTTTATCAAAGATTGTATGATTGTAGATATATTGTGCTGCCTCCGATGCCTCTGTTCTGTTCCATTGGTTTATATCTCTGTTTTGGTACCAGTACCATGCTGTTTTGATTACTGTAGCCTTGTAGTATAGCTTGAAATCCGGTAGTGTGATGCCCCCCGCTGTGTTCTTTTTGCTTAGAATTGACTTGGCTATGCAGGCTCTCTTTTGGTTCCATATGAAGTTCATGGTGGCTTTTTCCAGTTCTGTGAAGAAAGCCAATGGCAGCTTGATGGTGATAGCATTGATTCTGTAAATTACTTTGGGCAGTATAGCCATTTTCACGATATTAATTCTTCCTAACCATGAACATGGAATGTTTCTCCATCTGTTTGTGTCCTCTCTGATTTTGTTGAGCAGTGGTTTGTAGTTTTCCTTGAAGAGGTCCCTTACGTTCCTTGTGAGTTGTATTCCAAGGTATTTTATTCTTTTTGGAGCAATTGTGAATGGCAGTTCGTTCTTGATTTGGCTCTCTTTAAGTCTGTTATTGGTGTAGAGGAAGGCTTGTGATTTTTGCACATTGATTTTATATCCTGAGACTTTGCTGAAGTTGCTTATCAGTTTCACGAGTTTTTGGGCTGAGGCGATGGGGTCTTCTAGGTATACTATCATGTCGTCTGCAAATAGAGACAATTTGGCTTCCTCCTTTCCTATTTGAATACCCTTTATTTCTTTTTCTTGCCTGATTGCTGTGGCTAGAACTTCCAGTACTATATTGAATAGGAGTGGTGACAGAGGGCATCCTTGTCTAGTGCCGGTTTTCAAAGGGAATGATTCCAGTTTTTGACCATTCAGTATGATATTGGCTGTTGGTTTGTCATAAATAGCTTTTATTACTTTGAGATACGTTCCATCGATACCGAGTTTATTGAGGGTTTTTAGCATAAAGGGCTGCTGAATTTTGTCTAATGCCTTCTTTGCATCAATTGAGATTATCATGTGGTTTTTGTTTTTGGTTCTGTTTATGTGGTGAATTACGCTGATAGACTTGCGTATGTTGAACCAGCCTTGCATCCCCGGGATGAATCCTACTTGATCATGATGGATAAGTTTTTTGATTTGCTGTTGCAATCGGCTTGCCAATATTTTATTGAAGATTTTTGCATCTATGTTCATCATGGATATTGATCCTTTTGAAGCATCAAATAAGGTCTTAAAAAGATCAGTCTGTAATCTTTTTCAATTGTATGTTCTTGGTAAATTCATAAATCTTGTGTCTCAGCCTTTAGATCAAGGTATACTCATGTTTCTTAATCCAAATTAAGAAAAAGAAAAAGAAATGTAAGCAAACTGGTCTACCCAAATGATATTTGTGATAGCTGAGTTCTAATCTTATTCCATCTCATTTTGAACATATGTTTCTAAACAAATTTCATCACATTTAGCGTGAAAGTCTTTAATACAGTAAATTTTTGAACTATCACACAATTCAAAACTGTACTAAAACTGCTACAACCTGGTCCCACCACTTCCCAGACTCAGTCATACATTAATATGCTTAAGATACTGGTCTACTACTCTGTAATAAATGGTGACAACAAACTGTAGTGCCCTCTGGCTGCATCTGTGCTTATCTTGTCTGAATTACAGTTTCATTTTATTTTCATTTCATTGGCAGCCTAGGTTCTCCTCTTCATCTGATGGGCCAAATCTTAGATTCTGTAGAAAGTCCTTTGCATTAAATGTGGTTATTAAAGAGATAGTATCTGCTGGACTTATAATAATGAATGTTTGAGATTGTTTCTTCTGGTCTAGGGGAAGTCCTGCTTGAGAAACTGATCTCAGTACTACATGTACTGCAGGAGCCTATGTCTTACAGGCAGATGCATCCTCTGCAAATTCTGTGCCCTACCACGATATGTGCTGCAGTGTTGATTTTCAAGCCTTCTCTTTCTTTTCCCTGGTCATGTCTGTTGTGGGCAGCTGGGATAGGTTTAGGTTTTTTAGTATAAAATAACATGGGATCCATAGGTGCTGCATTTGAGTCAGTGATTGTATAGGTATATACACTTCTTCTCTGGCCCTTACAGACTGAAGATTGTAAAAATATTAGAAACATTTTACTGTGCTTCTGATTCTCCACATATACTGTCTCTGCTGACAATATCTTAGGTCGTATCTAGCTCAGCATCCGTAAAACTCCTCTATTTCAGGGCCATTATATCATAATCTAAATTAGTCTTTTAAACATTTTTTTTAATTTTTAATTTTTGAGGTGTATATATTTATGAGGTACATGAGATATTTTAGTACAGGCATGCAATGTGAAATACGCACATAATGGAAAATTGGGTATCCATCCCATCAAGCATTTATCTTTTGTGTTCCAAATAATTGAAGATACTGTTTCAGTTATTTTAAAATGTACAATTAAATTATTATTGACTATAGTCCTGCTATTGTGCTATCAAATACTACATTTTATCTACTTTTTCTATTGTTTTTAACCAATTAACCATCCTCACCTCCCTCCCAGTCCCCAACTACCAGTCTCAGCCTCTGGTAACCATCCGTCTATTCTCTATCTCCATGGGTTCAATTATTTTAATTTTTAGATCCCACAAATAAATGAGAACATTCAATGGTTGTCTTTCTGTGCCTGGCTTATTTCATTTAACCTAATGACCTCTAGTTCAATCCATGTTGTTGCAAATGACAGAATCTCGTTCTTTTTAATGGCTGAATAGTACTTCATTTCAGTAGTACACATTTTCTTTTTTCTTTTTTTTTTTTTTGAGATGGAGTTTCGCTCTTGTTACCCAGGCTGGAGTGCAATGGCGCGATCTCAGCTCACTGCAAACTTCGCTTCCTGGGTTCAGGCAATTCTCTTGCCTCAGCCTCCTGAGTAGCTGGGATTATAGGCACACGCCACCATGCCCATCTGTTGATGGAAACAAGTTGCTTCCAAATCTTGGCTATTGTGAACAGTACTGCAACAAATACGAAGTGCAGATATCTCTTTGATCTACTATTTCATTTCTTTTGAGTATATCCAGCAGTGGGATTGCCAAATGGTATGGTAGCTCTATTTTTTGTTTTCTGAGGAACCTCCAAACTGTTCTCCATCATGGCTGTACTAATTTGTATAACCAACACATACCAGAGTTCCTTTTTCTTTACACCCTCACCAGCATTTGTCATTGCCTGGCTTTTGATAAAATCCATTTTAACTAGGCTGAAATATCACATTGTAGTTTTGATTTGCAGTCATCTGATGATCAGTGATGTTGAATACCTATTTGACATTTATATGTCTTTAAAGAAATGCCTATTTAAAATCTTGTGCCCATTGTTTAATCATTATCAGATTTTTTTCCTATAGAGTAATTTGAGCTCCTTATATATTCTGGTCATTAATCCCTTGTCATTTCGGTAGTTTGCAAATGTTTTCTTCCATTCTGTGGGTTGTTTCTTCACTTGGTTGATTGTTTCCTCTCTTGTGCAGAAGCCTTTTAACTTGATGTGACCTCATCTGTCCAGTTTTGCTTTGGTTGCCTGTGTTTGTTGGGTATTGCTCAACAAATTTTTGCCCAGGCCAATGTCCTGGAGAGTTTCCCAAATGCTTTCCTGTTATATTTTCATAGTTTGCAGTCTTAGGTTTACGTTTTTAATCCATTTTTTTTTATTTTTGTACATGGCAAGAGATAGCGGTCTAGTTTTTTTCTTCTGCATGTGGATATCCTCCAGTTTTCTCAGTGATATGGTTTGGCTCTGTGTCTCCACCCAAATCACATGTTAAATTGTAATTCCCAGTGTTGGAGAAGGGGCCTGATGGGAGGTTACTGAATCATAGGGGCAGACTTACCCCTTGCTAGTCTTGTGATAGTGAGTTCTCACAAGATCTGGTTGTTTAAGTATGTGGCATTTTCCTCTTTTCTCTCTCTTCCTCTTCTCTAGCTGTGTAAGACACGTCTTCTTCCCATTCACCTTCTACCATGATTTTAAGTTTCCTGAGGCCTTCCCAGCCATGCTTCCTGCACAGCTTGTGGAACTGTGAGTCAATTAAAGCTCTTTGCTTTATAAATTAACCAGTCTCAGGTAGTTCTGTATAGCAATGCAAGAACAGACTAATAAACCCAGCACCATTTATTGAAGAGACTGTATTTATTGAAGAAAGGGGGGTCAAGTTTCAGTCTTTGGCAGAGAAATTCAGTTTTCCCAATTTATTGAAGAGTCTGTATTTTCCCAAATGTATGTTTCTGGCACCTTTGTCAAAAATAAGTTCACTCTATGGTGAACTGTACAGATGTGTTTCTGGGTTCTCTATACTGTTGCATTGTTCTATGTGCTGTTTTTATGCCTGTATCATGCTGTTTTGGTGATTATAGCTCTCTGGTGTAACTTGAAGTCAGGTAATGTGATTCCTTCAGTTTTGCTCTTTTTGTTCAGGATAGCTTTGAGTATTCTGGGTCTTTTGTAATCCCCCATAAATTTTAGAATTATTTTTTCTATTTCTGTGAAGAATGTCATTGGTATTTTGATAGATTGCATTAAATCTGTGATTGCTTTGTACAGTATGAACATTTTAACAATATTCATCCTTCCAATCCATGAACATGGAGTCTCTTTCTATTTTTTGTGCCTTCTTTAATTTCTTGAGTCAATGTCTTATAGTTATCATTGTAGACAACTTTCACTTCTTTGGTTTAGTTAATTTGTAGGTATTTTATGTTATTTGCTGCTATTGTAAATTACTTTTTTGATTCCTTTTTAAGATTGTTCACTGTTGGCATATAGAAATGTTACAGATTTTGATTCTGTGTCATGCAACTTGACTGAATTTGTCAGTTCTAATAGTTTTTTGGTATGGAGTCTAGATTTTTCTAAACATAAGATCATACCATCTGCAAACAAGGATAATTTGCCTTCTTCCTTTCCAGTTTGGATACCCTTTATTTCTTCCTCCTGTCAGATTGCTCTAGCTAGGACTTTCAGTACTATGTTGAAAACAGTGGTGAAAATGGGCATTCTTGTCATGTTTTAGATCTTAGGGGAAAGGCTTTCAGTTTTTCCCCATTTAGTATACTTGCTGTGGGTCTATCACATACAGCTTTTATTATGTTGAGGTTTGTTCCTTCTATACTCAGTTTTTGAGGTTTTTGATTATGAAGGAATGCTGAACTTTATCAAATGTTTTTCAGCATCAATTGAAACAATAATGTGGATTTTATTTTTCATTCTGTTGATATGATGATTACATTGATTGATTTGTATATGTTGAACCATGCTTGAATGCCTGGTAAAATTCCACTTGGTCATGAGGAACAATCTTCTTACTGTATTGCTTAATTCAATTTGCCAGCATTTTTTATGAGGACTTTTGCATCAATATTCCTTGGAGATATTGGCCTGTAGTTTTCATTTATGTGTCTTTTTCTGGTTCTGTTATCATAGCAATATTGGCCTATAGAATGAGTTTGGAAGCATCCCCTTTTCCTCTATTTTTTGGAAGAGTTTGAGTCAGAATAGTATTAATTTTTCTTTAAATTTTATTAGAATTCAGCAGTGAAGCCATCAGGCCCTGGGCTTTTCCTTACTGGGAGACATTTTATTATGGTGCTTCAATCTTGTTACTTGTTATTGGTATGTTCAGGTTTTCTATTACTTCATGGTTCAATATTGGTATATTTTATGTGTCTAGGAATGTATTCATTTCCTCTAGATTTTCCTATTTATTGGCATATAGATGCTCATAGTAGCCACTAAAGATCCTTCTAATTTCTCTGATGTCAGTTGTAATGTCTCTTTTTCATATCTGATTTTATTTATTTGGGTCTTTTTCCCTTTATTTCTTCATTGGTCTGGTTTAAGGCTGTCAATTTTATCTTTTTAAAAATTACCCACTTTTTGTTTCACTGTTCTTTTGTATTTTATTCTACTAATTTTGGGTTCAACCTGTTCTTGCTTTTCCAGTTCTTTAAGTTGCATTGTTTAGTATTTATTTGACTTTTTTTTCTTTTTTTTGGTATAGGCATTTATAGCTATCAATTTCCCTCTTTGTCTCTTCTTATAGTACTCCTTTAACTATATCCCACAGGTTTTGGTATGTTGTGTTTCCATTACCATTTGTTTCAAGAATTTTTTTTTCAAATTTCCCTTTTAATTTCTTCATTGACTCACTGGTCACTCAGGAGCATATTGTTTAGCATATTCCATGTGTTTGTAATTTCCAAAATTCTTGTTATTTATTTCTAGTTTTATTCCATGTGGTCAAATGGTTGATTTTAAATGTTTGATATTATTTCAAATTTTTTGGATGTTTTAACATTTGTTTTCTGACCTAATATATGGTCTGGCATTAATAATAATCCATGTGCTGGGGAGAAGAATGTGTATTCTGTAGACTTTGCATAAAATGTTATGTAAATATCTACTAGGTCCATTAATTTTATAGTGCAGATTAAGTCCAATGTTTATTTGCTAATTTTCCATCTGTGGTATCTGACCAGTGCTGAAACTATGATGTTGAGGTCTCCAGCTATTATTGTATGGAGGTCTATTTCTCTAGATCTAATAATATATTTGATTTATATGTCTGAGTATTCCAGTGTTTGGGGCCTATATACTTACAATCATTATATCCTCCTACCTAATTAATCCTTTATTATATAATGACTTTTTTGTCTCTTCCTATAGTTTTTGTCTTGAAATCTATTTTGTCTGATATACCGGAGTATAGCTACTCTTTTTTTTTTTCTTTTTAAATTTAAAATAAGGCATGTAATTTTATTTTATTTTATTTTTTTAAAAATTTTTTATTGCATTTTAGGTTTTGGGGTACATGAGCAGAACATGCAAGACAGTTGCGTAGGTACACACATGGCAGTGTGTTTTGCTTCCTTTCTCCCCTTCACCCACATTTGGCATTTCTCCCCAGGCTATCCCTCTCCACCTCCCCCTCCCACTGGCCCTCCCCTTTTCCTCCCAATAGACCCCAGTGTTTAGTACTCCCCTCCCTGTGTCCATGTGTTCTCATTTTTCATCACCCACCTATGAGTGAGAATATGTGGTGTTTCAATTTCTGTTCTTGTGTCAGTTTCCTGAGGATGATGTTCTCCAGATTCATCCATGTCCCTACAAATGACACAAACTCATCATTTCTGATTGCTGCATAATATTCCACGGTGTATATGTGCCACATTTTTCCAATCCAGTCTATTATCAATGGGCATTTGGGTTGATTCCAGGTCTTTGCTATTGTAAACAGTACTGCAATGAACATTCGTGTACATGTGTCCTTATAGTAGAACGATTTATAGTCCTTTGGATATATACCCAGTATTTGGATTGCTGGGTCAAATGGAATTTCTATTTCTAAGGCCTTGAGGAATCGCCACACTGTCTTCCACAATGGGTGAACTAATTTACACTCCCACCAACAGTGTAAAAGTGTTCCTTTTTCTCCACATCCTCTCCAGCATCTGTTGTCTCCAGATTTTTTAATGATCGCCATTCTAACTGGCGTGAGATGGTATCTCAATGTGGTTTTGATTTGCATCTCTCTGATGACCAGTGACGATGAGCATTTTTTCATATGACTGTTGGCCTCATATATGTCTTCTTTCGTAAAGTGTCTGTTCATATCCTTTGCCCACTTTTGAATGGGCTTGTTGGTTTTTTTCCTGTAAATCTGTTTGAGTTCTTTGTAAATTCTGGATATCAGCTCTTTGTCAGATGGGTAAACTGAAAAAATGTTTTCCCATTCTGTTGGTTGCCGATTCACTCTAGTGACTGTTTCTTTTGCCGTGCAGAAGCTGTGGAGTTTGATTAGGTCCCATTTGTCTATTTTGGCTTTTGTTGCCAATGCTTTTGGTGTTTTGTTCATGAAGTCCTTGCTTACTCCTATGTCCTGGATGGTTTTGCCTAGATTTCCTTCTAGGGTTTTTATGGTGCCAGGTCTTATGTTTAAGTCTTTAATCCATCTGGAGTTAATTTTAGTATAAGGTGTCAGGAAGGGGTCCAGTTTCTGCTTTCTGTACATGGCTAGCCAGTTTTCCCAACACCATTTGTTAAACAGGGAATCCTTTCCCCAGTGCTTGTTTTTGTCAGGTTTATCAAAGATTGTATAGTTGTAGATATTTTGTGTTGCCTTCCGTGCCTCTGTTTTGTTCCATTGGTCTATATCTCTGTTTTGGTAATAGCTACTCTTGTTCTTAGTTTCCATTTGATTTCCACTGGCATAGAATATAGTTTTTCATCCTTTCGTTTTTAGTCTTTATGTATTTTTATAAGGCAAAGTGTGTTTCTTGTAGCAACATATCATGGGGGTCTTATTTGTTTATCCATATAGCCACTCTATGATTTTTTATTGCAGAGTTTTGTCCATTTACATTCAGTGTGGTTATTTAGAAGTAAGGACTTATTTCTGCCATTTTGTCATTTGTTTTCTGGTTTTCTCTTTCTTTTCTTCCTGTCTTTCTTTTAATAAAGGTGATTTTCTCTGGTGGTATAATTTAATTTCTTAATTGTTATTTTTTGTGTATTTGTAATATGTTGTTCAATTTGATGTTACTGTGGGCATTGCAAATACTATCTTATAACCCATTATTTTAAATTGATGAAAACATTGATTCTGTAAATAAACAAACATACAAAAGGAAAACTAATAAAACTCTATACTTTAGCTCAGTTCCCCTACTTTGTAGCTTTTTGTTGTCTATGTCTTATTTTACTGTTATGTGTTAAAAGGTTATAGTTATTATTTTTTATTGGTTTATCATTTAGTCTTCCTACTTAAGAGTAATTTGCACACCACCATTACAGTGTCACACTATCCTATGTTTTTCTCCATGTTTACTATTACCAGTGAATTTTCTACCTGCAAATGATTTCTTCTTGCTCATTAACATCTTTTTCTTTCAGATTAAAGAACTATCATTAGCATTTCTTGTAGAGCAGGTCTGATATTGATGAAATCCCTTAGCTTTTGTTAGTCTTAGAAGGTCGTTATTTCTCCCTCATGCTTGAAGGGTATTTACAATGAATATACTGTTCTAGGGTAATTTCTTTTCCTTCAAAACTTAAAATATGTCATGCCACTCTTTCCTGGCTCTTTTTAGATTTCCACTGAAAAGTCTGCAGCCAGAGGTATTAGAGCTCCATTGTAAGTTATATGCTCATTTTCTCTCACTGTTTTTTGATCATTTATTTGTCCTTGACCTTTGGGAGTCTGATTAATAGATAACTTGAAGTAGTCTTCTTTTGGGTTAACTCTGCTCTGTGTTCTATAACTTTCTTGTACTTGAATGTTGATATCTTTCTCTAGCTTTGGAAGTTCTCTGATATTATTCCTTTGAATAAATTTTCTATCCCTATCTCTTTTTCTACCTCCTCTTTAAGGCCAATAACTCTTAGATTTACCCTTTTGAGGCTATTTTCTAAATGCTGTAGGTATGCTTCATTGTTTTTTATTCTTTTGTCTTTTGTCTCCTCTGACTGCATATTTCCAAATAACCTGTCTTCTAGCTCACTAATTCTTTCTTCAGCGTGATCAATTCTGCTATTAAACAACTTCAATGCATTCCTTGCATTGAAAAATGTGAATTGCATTTTTCAACTCCAGAATTTCTGCTTGTTTTTCATTATTTCAATTTCTGTTAAATTTATCTGATAGAATTCTGAATTCTTTCTTTGTGTTGTCTTAAATTTCTTTGAGTTTCCTCAAAATAGCTATTTTGAATTCTCTTCAACCTTGTGTGGTGAGACCAGAACACTCAGGGCTTCTAGAGGAAGTGCTCACTGTACATTTCTGGAAAGCAGTTTGGCAATATCCACCCTTCATTTCACATGATTATTGTGGAAAAAATTACCTCAGATCTGGCTTTAGGAAAAATTGAAGAACAGAAGTTCAGAAAATAATTAAAGCTTTATTTTGTCTAAAAGGTCATAGATCTCTGTTTCTAAACAACTGGTCCGTAGTACCCCATTTAGTTCATTTGGTGAGGTCACATTTCATGGATGGTTGATGCTTATAGATATTTGTCAGTGTCTCATAATGGAAGAGTCAGGTATGTATTGGAGTCTTCACAGTCTGGGCTTGTTTGTACTTGTCCTTCTTGGGAAGGCTTTCCAGGTATTTAAAGGCACTTGGGCCCCATGCCAAATAATGCTGTGGTTGTTGCAGACTTGTAGTCTTCTCTCCCCTTTCCACAGGTAGAGGAGTCTCTCCCTGTGGCCACCACCACCACTGGTCAACAGAAGGGCTCTGCCAGGCCACTACCAATGTTCACTTCTGTCAGCTTGTGGTGATGCCTTGGTGGTCTTGAATAAAATTTGGAGGAACTCTGGAATTCCATGCAGAGGCTCTTGTCCTTTTCCTTCACTTTCTCCCAAACAAACAAAGTCTCTCTGTGCTCAACCACCTGGAAATAGGCATGTGGTAATACAAGCACCACTGGGACTGTGCAGGGTCAGACCTGAAGCCAGCATAGCACTGGTTCTCATCCAAGGCCCTTCCCTTCATGGAAGTGAGTTTCCCCAGACCCTGGACATGTCCAGGGAGCTGGAGATTAGAGTTAAAAGCCTTAGCAATTTACCTGATATTCTATTCTACTGCAGCTAATTTGGCACTCAAACAGCAGCACAAAGTCCCTCCTCTTCCTTCTCCTTTCCACAAACAAAGTATCTATTTGTTGAATGAACAGCTAAATGGGAAAAAGTGGAACTTAAGACAAACTGTCCTTATTTTCCTGTTTTTTTCCAAGGTCAGTTTTGCCAAGGATAAGGACAAATCAGTGTACAAATAATGTGGACATCCATGACCAGAAATAGACAGAAAATTTAACTAAAGTCCTGTTGCATCTCTTTGTGACTCCTTGTTGACAGTGGGAATAAAATTTCATAATGGTCTTCCCAATGAAACTTAAAACTAAATTCTATCTAAATTATTTTCCCCCAGCTTTTCTGTGTAAAACATCCAGCTCCAATCACAGCAGAAGGTCTGCAGATAACTTACTGAAGTGGCATGCGTGCCCAACCTGGATCAGTGCAGGAACATCAATATCATATTTGCTAAATTATATTGCTAACGAGGACATTTCCAGGAAGTTTCATTGACAGTCCCCTCATTTACATACCAAGATGTATACATAATTCCAACAGACCTTGAGACACTCTTGGGAAATCAGTCCATAAATCACTCTTCTAGGGAGCAAAGAAGATACGTCACATCTTACATTTACCACATGTCATAGCAAATAAAGGGGTACATTTATTATCTACTTACTTTAGTTACATCAGCTTTTTAAGTTAAATTGTAAAAATCCATTGTGGTTAAATTATAAAACTCTATCAAATGTCTTAGACTGTCTACTACAGCAGAGTAGAGAAATTTGTAGTGGGAATAAGAACACTTAGTTTGTTTTTATCACACATGTACACATGTGGAAGCAGTTCACACGCCTCTACTCCAAGTTATATTAGAGAATAATACAATTACAATTTTCTACAAAAAAATACATTTTCAGGAAACAACGATAATCTTCCTTTACAGGAAAGAAAATGGACAACTTAAAAAATATATATAAGGGGTTAGGAACAGTGGCTCATGCCTATAATCCCAGCACTTTGGGAAGTCAAGACAGAAGGATCACTTGAGGCCAGGAGTTCAAGACTAGCCTGGGCAACATGAGAGACCATGTCTCTACAAAAAAATTTTTTTAATTAGCTGAACACAGTTGAGAAGATTGCTTAAGCCCAAGAGTTTGAGGTTGCCGTAAGTTATGATTGTGCCACTGCACTCCATCCAGGGTAACAGAATGATATCCTGTTTCTAAATAAGTAAATAAAAATACATGAAATATATATGTATAGAAGACATATTTGTGGAACAAGATTTGGCTGTCTACAAATGAATGTATAGAAGAGAGAGTTTTTTCTTTTTTATATCTCCAAGTTGCTTACATTCCTTCATATCTTCGTTTCACAAATATTTATTGACCATCTACTAGGTTTTATGCACTTTGCTAAATAGAGTTAGGGATATGCAATGTAGCAGGCAAAGAGCTCTTATAATTAAGTTAAAAGAATATAGTCTCTCTGATCAAAATAATCTTGGCTTTTATAAAAGTTTAAGGAAAAAAAACAGGGAAAGGAATTTTCAAAATTTCAAGAAAAACTTGTAAACCAGAAACTCAAATGAATGGAAGTCAGATTGCATCTACATAGACATGGAAGAATTGGACTGACAGAAGTTCAGAAAATAATGAGCACTTTTGAAATTAGTCTCTGATACTCCAAATAGTATTATTTTAGTTCTTTGCTTCTTTAAAATTCTCCTCTAAGAAGTTTTAGAAACCTAATGGCCTCCCCCTCATTAATTCACAGAGCCTCTGGAGGCCAAAGAAGGGACTGTCAACCTTGTGTGGTGAAGCCGAACACTCAGGCCTTCTAGAGGAAATGCTCACTGCACATTTCTGGAAAGCAGTTTGGCAATATCCACCCTTCATTTCACATGATTATTGTGGAATAATTTACCTCAGACCTGGCTTTAGGAAAACTGAAGAACAAACTGATAATGGAGCCCCAGATCAATCTTTCCTTCCTTCCTTTCTTCCTTCCTTCCCTTATTCCCTCCCTCCCTCCTTCCTTTCTCTCTCTCTTTCTCTCTCCCCCCCTCCCTCCCTCCCTCCCTTTCATTCTTTTTTGAGGCAGCATCTTTCATGTCACCCAGGCTAGAGTGCAGTGGTGCAACCACAGCTTACTGCAGACTCCACTTCCCAGGCTCAAGCAATCCTCCCTCCTCAGCCTCCCTAAGTGGTGAGATTATAGGCATGAGCCACCACACCCAGTCCCAGATTTCATTTTTTATACATTTCGCCCTTCTTAAAGGGCCTCCTTTACCTCCAGTTGCTAGCCTCATGTTCTCTGTCCACAGACAAACCTGTCCCTAGAAAACAATCTTAGGAGAATCATTCACACCATAGTTCACATGGGTGATGTGTCTTTTCCTTTTTCCATTGGTATTTGCACTAGGCAAGGGTCAGCCTCTTAAATAAGAGGAATCAATTCTAAATTTCTTATTTTATCATCTTAGAATTGGAAGTGTGGAGTGACTTTCAGCTCTGACATCCTGTGGTTCTAAATGTGTAGCATCATGTTTGGCCATATTTTACTAGGTATTATGGGGCTGTAGAGGGAGCAGAGAAAAGCAGGAGGGTAAAACTCTTTGTGCAAGAGCCTTAGTTAGGGTGATTTTTCTTACAAGTAACAACAATAACATAAAACCTAACAGTAGTTTAGCCAAGAATGTTACTTAATTACTCACATAACAGAAAGTCTAGAGGTGGGCATTTTTGGGTGAGGGTCAGCAGCTCAGCACTGCCAGGTCACCTAGTCTGTCTCTCTGACCAGCTTGTCTTCCCCATCATGATTCCTGAAGGTCTGCTGTAGCAGCAAGTATCACATTCTCACAGAACAGTGTTCAGGGAAAGGAAGGAAAGTCAAAGAGCTGGACTAACAGGACTTTCCCGCTTTGTCTGGGAAGATTCTTTCCCAGAGCCATCAGCAAACGCTGCTTACATCGCATTGTCCAGAACTTGGTCATTTTGCCATCTCTAGCAGTAAGGAGTTGATGGACACCAATCACGATTTATCCTCTAGAGTTGGGCACATTGACACATGAGAAAAATGGAGGTTTTCTTAGCAAGGGAAAACCAATAGCATCTGCCACAAGCTTGAAACCATATCACAAAGGAGCTTCTCTGAATAGGTCTATGACCAGGCTTAAAAATGGTTGAGGTCAACCCAGGTATGGTGGCTCATGCCTACAATCCCAGCACTTTAGGGGGCTGAGGTGGGCGATCACTTGAGCTGAGGAGTTCAACACCAGCCTGGGCAACATAGTGAGACCCCATCTCCTAAAAAAAAGTAGCAAGGCAAGGTGGTATGCACCTGTAGTCTCAGCTACTCAGGAGGCTGATGTAGAAGAATCACTTGAGCCTGGGAGGTTGAGATTTCAGTGAGCCGTTATCATGCCACTACACTCTAGCCTGGGCAACAGAGGGAGACCCTGTCTCAAAAGAAACAAGAAAGAAAGGAAATGTCTGAGGTCAAATACCTGTACTCGTTAAGATCCCCTCTATCTTCCAGATCCTACCTTGCAACTCTTTGGGTTAAGAAGGGAAGAGGGTGTATGAAGAGAATAGATAATGATGTTCTAAGTGGAAAAGGGAAACAGGATGGTGTAGCACTATCTCCAACTTTCCTATTCTAGTAATTTCTCTCACATTTTTATACTTTAATTGTATTCTGCTGAACATCTTCACTTATATCTACAAACTGATAGAAAAAGTAATAGAATGTTTTGATTAGGCTATTCTCAAACTGAAATGGTCCGCAGATGGTTGTATTCAGTTTTATTTATTAATTCAAAATCTCTACTTATCAAATACTAGCATGCTAAGAAAACAGATAATTTGATCTGAGGCCTCTTTCATTGTATATGGACTAGTGTGTATGTGTATGTGTCTGTGTCTGTGTGTGTTGAGATGGAGTTTTACTCTTGTTGCCTAGGCTGGAGTACAATGGTGCGATCTTGTCTCACTGGAACCTCCACTTCCTGGATACAAGTAATTCTCCAGCCTTAGCCTCCCGAGTAGCTGGGATTACAGGCACCTGCCACCATGCCCAGCTAATTTTTTTGTATTTTTAGTAGAGACCAGGTTTCACCATATCGGCCATACTGGTCTTCAACTCCTGACCTCAGGTGATCCACCCACCTTGGCCTCCTAAAGTGCTGGGATTACAGGTGTGAGCCACAGCTCAGGGCAGGGGGCTAATGTCTCAAATATTATGCAAATATTTTGTCTGTAATTTTAATTTTTTAAATAGTTTTTGTTAATTTTATTTCTTCTTATTTTTAGAGACAGGGTCTCTCTCTGTTCAGGCTGCAATGCAGTGGTGTGATCACGGCTCACTATAGCCTTGAACTCCTGGCTCAAGCAATTTTCCTGCCTCAGCACCCTGAGTAGCTAGGACCACAGATGCATTCTACCATGCCTGACTAATTTGTTAAAAAGCTTTGTAGAGATAGGGTTTTGCTAAATTGCCTCACCTGGTATTGGTAATTTTAAAATTGCTGTTTTCCCAGGATAGCCTTAGAGTAAGATCAAAATTCTCAGACTTCATAAGGGCTAAGCAAAACATTTGTATGAGGGCTAATGCAGGAAAAAAATAAGAATGTTTAAATGACACATTTTTAAAATCAAAGGGACAATAGTTTTATTGATTCCAAAGTAGAAAAACGTCTCCATTTTTAGGATATACAGACCTGTTACATTCAATAGAGGAAAGACAGTTTCAAATTTTTCATTTTCATTAAAATGTTGATATCTTTGCACTTTTGAAAAGAAGCAACTTAGATGCAAACTAATCTTTTGTCTTTTATAGTTGAGTAGAATTTTACAGTTCATAAAATTTGTTCATATAGATTACCTCATGTTATCTTTCAATTAGTGTGTCAAAAATTACTGTTATTCTGATTTACAGATGAAGATACACATTCAAAGGAATAAAATTACTTACCTAAGATGATGGAATGTTAGCAATGAAGTTAGGGCTAAAATTAGATTGGTATGTGTGCTGTAACACTTACTAGTGCCTATTCTGTGTCAAGCACCATTATGACACTGGAAATAATAAACGAATAAATATCAGACCTAACAGTTATTAAAGACTAGGTGTCAGGCACTGTCTTAAATGTTTACATGCATTATTTCATTTAATCCCCTCAACAAACCTATGAAATAGGAACTATTAAAATTCTCATTTTACAGATGTAGATACTAAAGTCTAGAGAGTTGCATAAGGTAATACTTCTAGATATGGGGAATTACTGGCTCTTAATCATTTAACAAGCACACATCTCTCTCATTTAATCATTTAACTGAAGCCATACCTGGGTTGTAGTTATCTCCTCTCTGCTTGAGCTGCTCATGAGTTTCATCTGTGCAAGGTAAAGCCACATTGGGAAGTGCTGGCTGCAATAATCCATGGTTGTCTCTACCAGTGTTCTGCATTTTTTCATGACTTTCAAGTTGCTGTGATGGAATCTGAAGGAGGGATGAACAACCAAAATGCTCACCTGCCAGAAGAGCAAGGTTGCTGCTAGTCTCAGCCACCACTGAAATCAGAAACTCCAGTGCTAAATTCTGACCATCTCTTGCTTTTGCTTTTTTTGTATGTTGGTTTCATTTTTTTCTCATTACAGATGGCTTTCTTTTCAAATGGTAGTAATCTCAGTCACCAGTAGCTCATGTAATCATCTTTATCTTTTTGGTTTCCACCAATTGGAGAGGGTCTGACTTTCTTGGTCTAGTTGGAAATAATTATACAAAAGGGCTCTGACTGGCCTGGCTTATATAAGAAGCCACCCCTGGGCCAATCAGATGTAGTTAAGGCGATACATCATGTAAGACCATGTAAGAGCTGACAGGTATAGTTGTGCAATTTGTGCAATTCTCAAAGATGCCCAGCAGGAGGGCATGTAAAGATCGAAACCAAGCCTGTTGTCTGCTCACCACACCATGCAGCATGGAGTAGGGACCTTCCCAGATGAAGGGATTACCTTTGCCTCTCTCTGACACTGGGTTTTCCAAACTGGGCACTCATGGAGCTAAGCCCTTTTTTCACATTTATTAGGCTAGTGGTAGCCATGTGTAGAATATGACAGCTTCTGAGGAAACCATGTATTTGTAGATTGAGGAAGAAAAGAGAAGCATTCATTTCAGAAGGAGAAATATCAGAACACTGAGAGAAAACTTAAGCTATTGACTGTGCTTTGAGTTGCCTAGTAGTACTGAAGCTATAAAATATTTTCAACAGTTTTACAATCAAGTCATGGAAAAAATGATAAATAGAGGCACTATGGTATGAGTAACAACCACCGTCATAGCAAGATCTAAGCAGCACCTTGGAGAGCAGCTTGCTACTTTTCCCTGGCAGGCACCATCGCTGCGGATAACTCAGCTCTCTTGCACTGAAGTTCAAAAACAACTTCACAGTTTTTATGCAAAAATAGTCTGAAATTTAATAGAGATGCCTGTTAGTTTGCACTAGCAAAGTGCTACTGAAAACATCTCAGGTTATATTAAAATGATACATTTAGCACCAGGCTTGTGGAGCTGTAAAGACATTTAAAAAAGAAAGTGATTTCTCAAAGGCCAAAGTAAGTTTTCTCTGGAATACAATTATGCTACCTCTACCCAGCAGGTCAGGCACATCCTCCAGAGCTGTGGCTGTGTGGAGCTGGTAAGACTCAACATGTGTAAAGATGGGCAGTAAGAAGCAGACTCCAGGGCTTGACCTGCTGGCCCCAATTCAATGCAGTCTATCCAGCACACAAGCCAAGATGTAAAGTCCCCAGTGTAGTTATTCTGGGTCAACCAGTTGCCTTCTTTCTGGGAGACACATAAAAAACTTAAGACTGTGAACTTTGAAAACTTCATCAGGCAGAATGCAGTGAGGGGGAAAACTGATATTTCAAAGGCTGGAACAACAAACTCACTGTTTTATGTTGCTGTGGCATCTTCCCAAGCTTAAGAAGTTTTTGAATTTTAGACTCTCCATGAGCAGGTTCTATTTTCCTTCCCTCTTCATTGATCCTTGTTCCTTTCCTGCAGTCGCCTTTCTTTGATGGCCCCAATTGATGTGTGTGACTTAACCTCTTTCTATTTTCCTGCTTCCTCTTTCCTGGAGGTTTCTCTTTGTTCAGTGAAATAGGTCCCAGAGAAATGAGCAACAGTGGGGACTCAGAGGAGCATAAAAATGGTAACAAAGCCATTCAGGGTGAGGATGGGCAATGCTCAATCAGTCTTCTCCCTCTCTCCTTCATTTCTCTTCTTTCTTTATTTTCTTCTTGTATGTCACTCGTCATCCATTCTTCATTTCTTCTTTTGTCTCTCCTCATCTTTCCTACCTAAAACTAAGCCCTCCTTACAGAACTTATCTTGTCAGGAATACTGATGGCATGCTCACCTCATTTTAAATTTGGTGATAGTTTATTGAATTAAAACAACATACTTTCAACAAGGGACTCAAGGGACTGCATGGGAAATGTGTTGTGTGTGCAGAAATCAACAGACTAACTCTGCCCTGCCCTTCCCCATGTGTGAAACTTGTTTTTGGTTAAGTAGAAGTTGCATGTATCACTCCTGGGCGGAAGTTTTAAGGGCCAGTGCTTTGCTGTGTTCTCTTTCTCTCTGCCACAGTAACTGGGCACATTTCAGATGGTGCCCCCCTCAGCCTGAATCCAAGAAAGAGGATGACTGAGCAGAGACCACAGCTGACCTGCAGTGGGCAGGTAGCATAAACTAGAAATAAACTCTTCTTGTTTTATACATAGAGATTCTCAAGCAGTTTGTTACTGCAACATAATGTAACATCCTCACTGTTACAGTGCAGGAGCTGATGATACCAAGGCTGACAGAGTGACATTCTTTCTATGAGTAACCTTTGTGGAAAATTGCACCACGAAATTGCTGCTTGAAAATCACTGAAATCAGAAAGGTAGGTCAGTAACAGAGTATTTCTGGTCCTTAGCATCTTAGTTTTCTTATGTTTCAGACAGAAAAGGATACCAAATCAACTATAGTGCTGCCCTGTAATCTCTTCTTTCTACTCCCTGTTCTCTGACATTCAGCTGGGCCTGCTGGTTCTTTACTGGTAACTTCCAGGGATAGGGACACTGCTGCCTCATTCATTGGTGTGTTAGAAGAAAGGGCAAGTCTTTCCCTGATTTCCAGCAGCACAGCAGAAACCAAGCTGTACTTCGAAATAGACTTTATTGAAGATTTGAGGAAAATGGAAGAGAAATGCAACACTGAGTAAACTTTACAGTTATTAGTCAGGCATGAGCCTATCTGCTGGTTCTCTCCCTCTCTCCTGCACAGATGGAGACTTTCTACTTACATACTCTCCATCCCTTACATTCATCCCCATGTTAGAAATGGCTCAGGAATCTCCCTGTCTTAGACCTCTGGCCCCAAAGAGAAGGAAAATGTTGCTTACATTTTCCCAAGTTGCTTACAAAATCCTTATTTGTTATTCTAGGCCTGATCATTTCCCAAGATGACTGACTCTGGCATCCCCTGTTCCTTTAGAAGAAACTGTGAACTTTGGTACAAAGTTCATGTACCATAATCTGACCTCATCTTCATGTACTATGATCTAACCCTATGATTCCAATAAGACAATCACATAACTGTACCAGAAAGGAGAAAATAGGCTCTGCTCTGGCAACAAACACTATAACAGGTCAAAAGCAATCAACACAAACATTCATTTCTCATTTATATGAAGCCTGATCTACATTGAATAGTCCTACCACATTATATACACACACCATATGTAGCCCCTGGGAGCTATGGCAGGAAAAGGAAAGCCGGAAGGTTGAGGGGAATATGGTGGCCTACATCACTTCCACCCAGATAGCCAGAACTCAGCCTCAGGGGCCCAGTCAACCCCAGGGGAGCCTGGGAAGCTAACACTCTCTATGAGTCCAACAGGAAGAAATGCATTAGTAAACGCATGGCAGCATCTTTGCCACGTACCTTTCCCAAGGTTTTAGGTAATCAATCAACAATTACATCCAAGCAACGGATACTAATAGTCCAGCCCAGATGGAGTTGTACCAAGCTCAGCCTCAACACTTCTGATTCTTCTTATCAAGGTCTTTTAAATAATTCTAGAATGTTATCTCATCCAGGATCACCTTTTAACTTTAATACTACAGAAATGTAGATCAAAACAGAGGCTCTTGACACAAAGAGTAGTTCAGCAGAGGACATTAAGTGGTATCAGGAAACAAGTGAAATATAAAATATATTGGATGAAAAACATGTCTCTACAGGTACCCAAGAGAGAAAAAAACAGTAGAGAATTTAAAACACTTATTCTCAAAATTGTAAGAAAAAGTTACTATATCTCATCAAAAACTAGATAATATAAGAAGTCACTGGCCTAAAATTCCTAGAACATAATTTGAAGGGACATGAAAGAATGAGTGTAACTAATGGAATAACGCTGGTAGTGAATTAAGAACTACAGAAACTATGGTAGAAATGATCTCTTTTCTCAAGGGCAGAAATTTTAAAAATAATGTCTCAAGGATGGCTCATCATTCAGAAAGGTCTTTTATGTAGTATTTGTACTGTATTCAGGAAAATTTTTCATGGTGTTTCTATAATATTTATTTTTTAGAATGACTTGAAATTTATTAATTCCAGACCTTTCCTTCTTCTTTGTCTGGCAAAATCCTGTTCCTTTGTCAGTTTCTCTGTGAAGTTTCCTCTCATTCTGGACAGGGTAAATACTTCTATTCTAGGTAATTCTATTGCATTTTTCTCCGCACCTGTTTACCACGATTTTTTTACCTTAATAAATTGTGATTTGTCTTTTTTATGACTTTATATACTAGTAATGCCTTCCTAAGGATGGGAGGTAGGTATTTTCATGCATCTATCCCAGTGACTAGAACAGTATTTGGCACATAGGAGTCATGCAATCTATGTCAACTACATGGATGAATAGCATTTAAAGGTACCAATATTTCCCTATCATACTTGGTCATATGTGTGTGTTTCATGTGTTGTGGGGTTATGAATTGTAATTATATCTGTGTAGCATCATGTACGAAGGGAAGTATCTAAAATCATATTTAACCTATCAAAATAGTTCACTGATTAAAATATAAAAAAGGTTTGAGAACTATTTATGTAGGCAATTCCACCACAGGAAGAAAGTCTGAGGTTCTTATTTGCCAAATAAAACTTGTCATACTCCACAGTGGTAACCCCATATTTACCTCTGAGCCATTTCCTTTATAGTTAAAATCAGAAAATTAAAAAATGTTTCTTTTTTTTTCCTTAAAGGCACATGACACACTAATGTAATCTCTAGTAAGTATTTTAGAATATTTTTAGTGTGAAATAAAGAAAATTATCAAAAATTTTTTCTCAGTATAAACTTTTAAGCCCACATGATAAATCAGCATTTAAAACAAATTTCTTCATGTGAGTTATGATTTTCTGATTTACCATGCATTTTCTAAGAGGTAAGCATGGTAAATCTTGCTGAAAAACAAAATGAGAGAGTGGTAGATGGCCGGGTGCAGTGGCTCACGCCTATAATCCCAACACTTTGGGAGGCCAAGGTGGGCAGATCATGAGGTCAAGAGATCGAGACCATCCTGGTCAACCTGGTGAAACCCTGTCTCTACTAAAAATACAAAAAAATTAGCTGGGCATGGTGGTGCTTGCCTGTAGTCCCAGCTACTTGGGAGCCTGAGGCAGGAGAATTGCTTGAACCCGGGAGGCGGAGGTTGCAGCCTGGCGCCTGTTGACAGAGTGAGACTCTGTCTCAAAAAAAAAAAGAGAGTGGTAGATTTTAATTGAATTATCCTAAAACTGCACTGCTACATTTTCCCATTAATTATAGGCAATGGTATTTGGTCATTTGTCAACCCCCCTGCAATTTTTTTTCTTCCAGTAAGTCAAAAAGTATTCTTTGGGGCATTTAGGATAAGTTGTAATAACACAATTGATAGCTCTAAATAATTCTCTTCTATCATTGTACACAGTGAATATTATTAATGGGAAACTTTTTGCATGGTCCCTGAAAATAGCCAATAACTCAACTTGTCAGTATTTTGATAACTACAGGCTTCAATTCAGCATGAAGAAATATAGGATTCCATTTAGCAGTTTCAAAAGTAATGAATACAGATGATGAACTCTCTCCTTTCAGGCAAAGAGACGCAAATTATTATACCTAGACACTTACTTCTAATAACGTCATTTCAATTTACCTCTCAGTTACCTGATATTAGAAGTATTTATTTAGGTGGTGGATGAGAATTTAATCACCATTTCAGAATTCCAGGCCCAGTCTGAAGCACCAGCTGAAATTCTTATCAGCAACTGAGTGACAATGTTTCTTATCCCTTCCCTATACTATCTTATCTCCTTTCCTTTCTACCTTTCAAGTTTATTTCTAAACATCCCAGAAATAACTCTTTGAATGAGGACTAATCATGAAATCAGGGTAGTTGTCACCTTGGCATGGCTTTTGTCTTGATCCCCCTTCCATCTTTACTCACTTCAAGACACAGATTATGCCTCCTTTTTAAAAATATACTTCTTCCTTGCCCAAACACCCTCAGTCTGGTTGAATGAAAAGGAACAGATGTCCTCAGATAGCCTAGCATCAAGCTGCAACTGAAATGGGTGAACTGCCAATATCAGGATGCTCATCTCACTAGTAAGGCCATTCCTCAGACTGCATAGCCTCCCGGATCCCATTGTTTTGCCATTGGTAGGAGCTACCTGTTCCTTTCAACTTCACCCAGCTGCAAAGGTATGGGAGTTCCTCTCCTAGAGTACAACCCATCTTTCTCCAAAGTGTGTTAAGAGTTAAAGGGCATGTAAATTTTAATGCTTTCTTAAATAATAATAATAAATAAATAAATAAAATGAAAATTACATACAGCTTATCAGCTGCAAAGCTCAGGAAAAGTGGAGCACATGAACCAGACATTCAAACAGCTACAAAAAAAAAATAAAAAAAAATAAAAAGATTCCCCAACCTATTTTAGCTGGCACAAAATGTCATGCTGTTTATGGTGTTAGTCCCACACCTGCCTCAACACTTAGGTTTGTCTTCTCCATGTTCCCATGCACTTCATGCTTCCCTTCTGTGTCAATCTGCATTGCACTCATCCACTACTCCTGGAGTGGGGTATTAGGCTATAGGCTCCCTGAGGGCAAGTACTGCGTCATACACTTCACTGTGTCAAGAGGGCCTAGCATGGTGGTAGAACATGCTCAATAAACACTGTTGAATGAATGTTTGAATTGTCAAAACGGACAGACAGCAAGATGAGAGAAATGTTAGCTTGGGTACTTCTTTTGTACTCATAGATTTCTTGCATCTGCTTTTTAATGGGATTTTATTTCACTTTTCAAATCAACTCTGATGTAAACAGCAGAACTATTTTTGAAGACGGTCTGTTGTAGCTAGCTCCAGTGATGTTCTAGCAAATGTTTATTGATAGAGCTGATTTCATACCATCAGCATGTTGTCACCGAGCACAGCATTGAAGAGATATTCAGTAGCACATCATTTAAGAGTATTTTCATCATATAGGTACAATATGAGAAAATTACCTCAAGAATATAGATTAGAGTAAAATGTAGCAAAAATAAGAAGTGAAGGAATATGAATATTTACTACTTTTGTTTTTAATATAATTTAATTGTAAGTTTAATATTTTTTAATAATAGATGTATGTAACAATTAGCTTGTAAAATTCCAAATAATTTATTTCTCTTATGATACTGTAGGAGTTGACTCCAGCACACCACTGAATAAATATCCTTATAAGTACCCTTCAGTACTTATAAGGGTACAGTACTTATAAGGTTTGGGACCTTCCCCCTCTAGCCTAGACCCCATGCAGAACCACTTTAACCACTTCATTGCTAGCATTCTCCACCAGGAATATGTGCGGTTTAATTAAAACAACTAGCTGTTTTGGTGAATAGCAGAGAAATACAAAAGTTTGTAAGAAAGGGGAGTGAGATCAGAAAGAAGGTTGAGACATTCTTTAACTCTCTACAACCTTACTACGTAGCTTGAGCTGCAGGTGAATAGCTTGCTTCAACTTAGTAATTTGTATTGGATAGCACTGGCCACTTCTATGCCTTACTACCTCCACAGTCCAGCTTGATTTCAGTCCCACATTTTCTGTCTGTGTTTTCTGTCATGTGTGCCTCCTTCTCAACCTTCTCAACTGCAGAAACCTCTGAAATTACACCTCGTTCCAAAACTGTCTCTTGACTTTCGATGAAAGGTGATGACTCCACCAATACTGCTCTACCATACCACATGAAATTTGCTCGTTTTTTTAAACCACACCAAAATACTTCTATGGTGCCTTGATTTTGTAGTTATATTATAAATGTATTGAATATTTTCATCACCCTTTTCTATATATGCTTCAGACTGTCTACTCTTCATGGGACGTGTATTTTCATAGATTTAAGAATGGTAATTTTCTTTCTTTTTTTTAACTTTTAAGTTCAGGGGTGTATGTGCAGGTTTGTTACATAGGTAAACTTGTCTCATGAAGATTTGTTGCACAGATTATTTTGTCACCCAGGTAATAATCCTGATCCTCTTCCTCCTCCACCCTCTACCCTCTTGTAGACCCTAGTGTGTGTTGTTCCCCTTTATGTATCATGTGTTCTCATCATTTAGCTCCCACTTATAAGTGAGAACATGAGGTTTTTGGTTTTCTGTTCCTGCATTAATTTGCTAAGTATAATGGCCTCCAGTTCCATCCATGTCCCTGCAAAGGACATGATCTCATTGTTTTTATGGCTGCATAGTATTCCATGTTATATATGTGTCACACTTTCTTTAGCCAGTCTATCATTGATGGGCATTTAGGCTGATTCCACGTCTTTACTATTGCAAACAGTGCTGCAATGAATATACACATGCATGTGTCTTTATAGTAAAACAATTTATATGCCTCTGGGTATATATCCAGTAATGGGATTGCTAGGTTGAATGGTATTTCTCTCATGTCTTTGAGGAATTGCCACACTGTCTTGCACAATGGTTGAACTAATTTACACACCAACCAACAGTGTATAAGCATTCCCTTTTCTCCACAACCTTGCAGGTATATGTTATTTTTTTTTTTACCTTTTTATAGTCATCCTTACTGGTATGAGATGGCATCTCATTGTGGTTTTGATTTGCATTTCTCTAATGATCAGTGATACTGAGATTTTTTTCATATGATTTTTGGATGCATGTGTGTCTTATTTTGAGAACTGGATGTTCATGTTCTTTGCTCACCTTATAATGTTTTTTCTTGTAAATTTATTTAAGTTCCTTATAAATGCTGGATAAGAATGGTAATTTTCATGATGAGTTAATTGATAGATGTAGATTCATGTATATGAGCAGCAACACATGAAATGGTGACTCTATCTTAGAGTATGAGTCCTCTTTAAAAAGCAAGTAATGATAATGATGATAATGCTTTCAAACTTCTGGCACTGTTCCTGGGTCTTAGCACATTCTTCATGCATGATAACCTATACAGAAATTGTGCCAAGACACACTCTCAAAAATCTGCAATCATCATGTCTTTTCTTATATATATCTTCTAAGTTATGGATACATAGCACATAAACAAATTCCAGTTATTTTGTGCTTTAAGAGTAAAGAAGCCATTTTTCAGTTGCTTCATCCTTAAAAACAGAAACAACCATTAGATTTTATTTCTAAATGTTTAATTCATTGCCACACTCATCATAATCTGGGCTACAGATGGCAGACATACTTTCAAAAATTCTATTTCTAAGTAAACAGCATTTCCTTGAACAGCTCTGAAGAGAGAACATACATTATTTACATTCCTGTCAGTTCTCTGCATTTTGCCCAAGTTTGCAAGCATACTTTGGATGAGCCTGATATCACTATAAAGCAAGTGTGTGCTCTCAAATTTGGTTAAGGAGAGAAAAACCAAACTAGAATAGAGGAAAATCCCTTTCCAAGAGATTCTTTTGGTTTGATTGCTTTACTTTTAAATTTACATATAGCTTACTCAGTCTTTTTTAAGGCAGACTTATCATTTCCATTCCTATTTTCTCTGCTCATAAATACCTGGCCAAATCTAGTTCACTTAATTAACAGCTCTCTAAATAGACTGAGCTTTCTGCCTTAAGGGATGAAACACTGGAAGGCAGAAACTTCTGTATTGCTTGGCAAAGATCCAGAAGTGCCTAATCACATGCTTGAACTGAAGAAATACAACAGACCCAAATGCAGATGACAGGAGCAGAGACGGAAGCCAACAGGCACAGGAGAGAATGGGGATGGAGAGGCGGTGAGCCTTTCTCTGTTCTCCACATCTGAAAGGCTGGTTTTAGGCATAATATTTATGAACTTAGCAATATGTATGAATAAAATGAGCTCAAAAATCAGACCAAGCAGGTAATAGTAAAACCATCTTACCGAAATTTCTGGAAACAACACTTTCAGCCACTTGACATGTAAGTGTATATCCTTTGGTCATGGAAGTATGAAACATATAAGCAAAATTTTAAAGAAAAAAAAATTGAAAAACTGAAGATAATGGAAATTATCAAACTAATAAATTTACTAGACACAGTAATTTATACCTCTCTACAGCAAGAATATTAGCTGTATTTCTGAGGTTTGCTACTAGCAACACTGATTTCTGGGCTGCAAGATAACTGGGGCAAAAGTCATTCTGGGATCCTATTGAATTGGCTAGCTATATGCTTTTAAAAAGCAATTACATATTTCATACGGCTAAGATTAAAGTGGAACAGCAATATTTGGAACTCAAAACATTTGTGACAATTAATTACAGACTGATCACATTTTATGTCCACATATATATATATATATATATGTAGTTTGTATTTTAATACATATAGTTTGTATTTTTGTTTTGATGTGGGGTCTCTCTGCCTCCCAGGCTGGAGTGCAGTGGCACAATCACGGCTCACTGCAGCCTGAACTTCCTGGGCTCAAGTGATCCCAGGAGCCTCCAAAGTAACTGGGACTATGGGTGTGAGCCATCACAACTGTCTATTTTTTTATTTTTATTTTTGTAGAGACAGGGTCTCACTATGAACCCTTGGGTTCAAGCAATCCTTTCACCTTGGCCTCTTAAAGTGTTGGGATTATATGCATGAGCCACCATACCCTGCTCTTTATTTTTGTTTTTTTTTTTTTTTTACTCCTAGGCTGTTCTGATACTTGACCAACAAGGATCAACTAGAGGAAAAAAACATATATGTTTTAAAGATAGATTGCGGGGAGAGACTCAAGATGGCGCTGTGAGAACAACCCAGGATTGGAGCTCGCGTTGAATCCGCAAACGGTGAGTCAGAGCTGCATTTACAGACTGATCTTTGTTGCCCACAGAACGGGGAAACTCCCAAGTATAAAAAGACATGGGACGCCAGGCAGTAGGTCTCCCTGGCGAAGCCGGCAGCCGGGGCGGCAGTGGCCGGCCCTACCCAGCAATCCCCACAGGGCGCGCTTGTCCAGGTGCCCTGTTGAACCGGCAACCTGAGACTTGAGAGGGCTGGACTTGAGACTGAACTAGACTTGGACAGTAGGCCAGCCCAGGGGATTGCAGGGACAGAGCGTTCGGGATACCCAGTGGGACGAACAAAACCGCGATTTCAAACTATCCCGAGCAGACGGTCTGAGACGCTCTATGGGGGAGGGGCATCAACCACTACCGAGGCAACCCGCCCCAACTGAGATACACGCCCAATGCTGACGCAGCCAGCCGTTGCCGAGGCAACCCGTCCCTACTGAGATACACGCCCACTGCGGACGCAGCTTCCCGTTGCCGAGGCAACCCGTCCCTACTGAGATACACGCCCACTGCTGACGCAGCCTGCCGTTGCTGAGGCAACATGCTACAACCAAGAGACTCCGCCGCAGGGCGTGGCGGAGACCACAGCAGAGCCTGCAGGAACAGGGCGAATCACACAACAGCAGGGCGGAGCCTCGGCAGGCAAACAGTGGCTAGTCTGCCTTCTAGCTGGGCAGGACACCTCATCGAACATCCAAAAATTAAGCCCAAACCCCTCAACACAGAGCATTTGAGAAAAAAAAAAAAAAAGGGTTTTTTAATGAGCTCTGTTGCAGCAGAATAAAACATAGCAGCCTAACAGCCCTGAATGAACAACAGAGCGCACAGCTCAGCAATTAAGCCCGTATAAAGTACAAACTGTCTCCTCAAGATGCTCCCTGACCCCTCCATATCCAAAAGACTGACATTAGGCAGGCATCATCCTGGGACAAAGATAGCAGAAAAAGAAACTGGTAGCATCCCTCGCTGTGCCACAGCTGCTAGAGGTGCACCCCAGACAAGCAGGGTCTGGAGTGGACCTCAGCAGTCATACAGCGAAGGGGCTAGACTGGTAGAAGGAAAACCAAGCAACAGAAATACTTCATCATCAACATTCTGGGTGTCCACTCAGAGACCCAATCGAAAAGTCAGCAACTACGCAGACGACCAGCGGACAAATCCACAAAGATGGGAAGAAACCAGCGCAAAAAGGAGGAAAACACCCGAAACCAGAACACCTCACCTCCTAGAAAGGACCAAAACTCCTCACCAGCAAGGGAGCAAAGCTGGACGGAGAATGACTGTGACGAAATGACGGAATTAGACTTCAGAAGATGGATAATGAGAAACTTTTGTGAGCTAAAAGATCATGTATTAAATCAATGCAAAGAAACTAAGAACCTTGAAAAAAGATTTGTAAAAAGATTCGAGGAAATGATAACAAGAATGGATAACTTAGAGAGGAATATGAATGAATTAAAGGAGCTGAAAAACACAATACGAGAACTTCGCGAAGGAAACACAAGTTTCAATAGCCAAATTGACCAAGCAGAAGAAAGAATATCTGAAGTCGAAGACCAACTCAATGAAATAAAACGAGAAACCAAGATTAGAGAAAAAAGCGCAAAAAGGAATGAACAAAGTCTCCAAGAAATGTGGGACTATGTGAAAAGACCTAACCTACGTTTGATAGGTATACCAGAAGGGGACGAAGAGAATGAATCCAAGCTGGAAAATACTCTTCAGGACATCATCCAGGAAAATTTCCCCCACCTAGCAAGACAGGCCAACACTCAATTGCAGGAAATACAGAGAACACCACAAAGATATTCCGCAAGAAGAGCAACCCCAAGGCACATAATCGTCAGATTCAACACGGTTGAAATAAAGGAGAGAATAATAAGGGCAGCCAGAGAGAATGGTTGGGTCACCCACAAAGGGAAGCCAATCAGACTCACAGCAGATCTCTCGGCAGAAACACTACAAGCCAGAAGAGAGTGGGGGCCAATATTCAACATCCTTAAAGAAAAGAACTTTCAACCCAGAATTTCATATCCAGCCAAACTGAGCTTCAGAAGTGAAGGAAAAATAAAATCCTTTGCGAACAAGCAAGTACTCAGAGATTTTGTCGCCACCAGGCCTGCTTTACAAGAGCTCCTAAAAGAGGCACTACACATAGAAAGGATCAACCAGTACCAGCCATTCCAAAATCACACTGAATGCTAAAGAGCATCAACATAATGAAGAATCTACAACAACTAACAGGCAAAACAGCCACTTAGCATCAAAATGGCGGTATCAAATTCACACATAACAATATTAACCCTAAATGTAAATGGACTAAACGCACCAATCAAAAGACACAGACTGGCAAATTGGATAAAAATCCAAAACCCATCAGTGTGCTGTATCCAGGAAACCCATCTCACATGCAAGGATACACAAAGGCTCAAAATAAAGGGATGGAGGAAGATTTACCAAGCTAATGGAAAGCAAAAAAAAGCAGGAGTTGCAATTCTCATCTCTGATAAAATAGACTTTAAAGCAACAAAGATCAAAAGAGATAAAGAAGGCCATTACATAATGGTAAAAGGATCAATACAACAAGAAGAGCTAACGATCCTAAACATATATGGACCCAACGCAGGAGCACCCAGATACATAAGGCAAGTTCTTAATGACTTACAAAAGGACTTAGACTCCCACACAATGATAGTGGGAGACTTTAACACTCCACTGTCAATACTAGACAGATCAACCAGACAGAAAATCAACAAGGATATCCAGGGCTTGAACTCAGACCTGGAGCAAGCAAACCTGATAGACATTTACAGAACTCTCCACCCCAAATCCACAGAATACACATTCTTCTCAGCACCACATCACACCTACTCTAAAATTGACCACATAATTGGAAGTAAAGCACTGCTCAACAAATGCAAAACAACTGAAATCATAACAAACAGCCTCTCAGACCATAGTGCAATCAAGTTAGAACTCAGAATTCAGAAACCGACCCAGAACCGCACAGCTTCATGGAAACTGAACAACTGGCTCTTGAATGTTGACTGGGTAAACAACGAAATGAAGGCAGAAATAAAGAAGTTCTTCGAAACCAATGAGAACAAAGACACAACGTGCCAGAACCTCTGGGACACATTTAAAGCAGTCTCTAGAGGAAAGTATATAGCAATAAGTGCCCATATGAGGAGAATGGAGAGATCCAAAATTGACACCCTATCGTCAAAATTGAAAGAGCTAGAGGAGCAAGATCAAAAAAACTCAAAACCCAGCAGAAGACAAGAAATAACTAAGATCAGAGCTGAGCTGAAGGAGATTGAGACACGAAAAACCCTTCAAAAAATCAATAAATCCAAGAGCTGGTTTTTTGAAAAGATCAACAAAATAGACAGACCACTAGCCAGATTGATTAAAAATAAAAGAGAGAACAACCAAATAGATGCAATAAAAAATGATAAAGGGGAAATCACCACAGATTCCACAGAAATTCAAACCATCATCAGAGAATATTACAAACAACTCTATGCGCATAAACTAGTAAACCTGGAAGAAATGGATAAATTCCTGGACTCCTGTGTCCTCCCAAGCCTAAACCAGGAGGAAGCTGAAACTATGAATAGACCAATAACAAGGTCTGAAGTTGAGGCAGCAATTAAGAGCCTACCACACAAAAAAAGCCCAGGTCCAGACGGGTTCACAGCCGAATTCTACCAGACACACAAGGAGGAACTGGTACCATTCCTTCTAAAACTATTTCAAACAATCCAAAAAGAGGGAATCCTTCCCAAATCATTTTATGAGACCAACATCATCCTGATACCAAAACCCAGCAGAGACCCAACGAGAAAAGAAAACTTCAGGCCAATATCCATGATGAACATAGATGCAAAAATCTTCAATAAAATATTGGCAAGCCGATTGCAACAGCAAATCAAAAAACTTATTCATCATGATCAAGTAGGATTCATCCCGGGGATGCAAGGCTGGTTCAACATACGCAAGTCTATCAACGTAATTCACCACACAAACAGAACCAAAAACAAAAACCACATGATTATCTCAATTGACGCAGAGAAGGCATTTGACAAAATTCAACAGCCCTTTATGCTAAAACCCTCAATAAACTCGGTATCGATGGAACGTATCTCAAAGTAATAAAAGCTATTTATGACAAACCAACAGCCAATATCATACTGAATGGGAAAAAACTGGAAGCATTCCCTTTAAAATCTGGCACTAGACAAGGATGCCCTCTTTCACCACTCCTATTCAATATAGTACTGGAAGTTCTAGCCACAGCAATCAGGCAAGAAAAAGAAATAAAGGGTATTCAAATAGGAAAGGTGGAAGCCAAATTGTCTCTATTTGCAGACGACATGATAGTATACCTAGAAGACCCCATAGCCTCAGCCCAAAAACTCCTGAAACTGATAAACAACTTCAGCAAAGTCTCAGGATATAAAATCAATGTGCAAAAATCACAAGCATTCGTCTACACCAATAACAGACTTAAAGAAAGCCAAATCAAGAGCGAACTGCCATTCGCAATTGCTACAAAAAGAATAAAATACCTTGGAATACAACTCACAAGGAACGTAAGGGACCTCTTCAAGGAGAACTACAAACCACTGCTCAACGAAATCAGAGAGGACACAAACAGATGGAGAAACATTCCATGTTCATGGTTAGGAAGAATTAACATCGTGAAAATGGCTATACTGCCCAAAGTAATTTACAGAATCAACGCTATCCCCATCAAGCTACCATTGACTTTCTTCACAGAACTGGAAAAAACCACCATGAACTTCATATGGAACCAAAAGAGAGCCCGCATAGCCAAGTCAATTCTAAGCAAAAAGAACACAGCGGGGGGCATCACACTACCGGATTTCAAACTATACTACAAGGCTACAGTAATCAAAACAGCATGGTACTGGTACCAAAACAGAGATATAGACCAATGGAACAAAACAGAGGCACCGGAGGCAACACAACATACATACAACTATACAATCTTTGATAAACCCGACAAAAACAAGCAATGGGGAATGGATTCCATGTTTAACAAATGGTGTTGGGAAAACTGGCTAGCCATGTGCAGAAAGCAGAAACTGGACCCCTTCCTGACACCTTACACTAAAATTAACTCCAGATGGATTAAAGACTTAAACATAAGACCTGGCACCATAAAAACCCTAGAAGGAAATCTAGGCAAAACTATCCAGGACATAGGAGTAGGCAAGGACTTCATGAACAAAACACCAAAAGCATTGGCAACAAAAGCCAAAATAGACAAATGGGACCTAATCAAACTCCACAGCTTCTGCATGGCAAAAGAAACAGTCACTAGAGTAGATCGGCAACCAACAGAATGGGAAAAAATTTTTGCAGTCTACCCATCTGACAAAGGGCTGATATCCAGAATTTACAAAGAACTCAAACAGATTTACAGGAAAAAAACAAACAAGCCCATTCAAAAGTGGGCAAAGGATATGAACAGATACTTTACGAAAGAAGACATATATGAGGCCAACAATCATATGAAAAAATGCTCATCGTCACTGGTCATCAGAGAGATGCAAATCAAAACCACATTGAGATACCATCTCACGCCAGTTAGAATGGCGATCATTAAAAAATCTGGAGACAACAGATGCTGGAGAGGATGTGGAGAAAAAGGAACACTTTTACACTGTTGGTGGGAGTGTAAATTAGTTCAACCATTGTGGAAGACGGTGTGGCGATTCCTCAAGGCCTTAGAAATAGAAATTCCATTTGACCCAGCAATCCCATTACTGGGTATATATCCAAAAGACTATAAATCGTTCTACTATAAGGACACATGTACACGAATGTTCATTGCAGCACTGTTTACAATAGCAAAGACCTGGAATCAACCCAAATGCCCATTGATAATAGACTGGATTGGAAAAATGTGGCACATATACACCATGGAATATTATACAGCAATCAGAAATGATGTGTTTGTGTCGTTTGTAGGGACATGGATGAATCTGGAAAACATCATCCTCAGCAAACTGACACAAGAACAGAAAATGAAACACCGCATATTCTCACTCATAGGTGGGTGATGAAAAATGAGAACACATGGACACAGAAAGGGGAGTACTAAACAGTGGGGTCTATTGGGGGGAAAAGGGGAGGGCCAGTGGGAGGGGGAGGTGGGTAGGGATAGCCTGGGGAGAAATGCCAAATGTGGGTGAAGGGGAGAAGAAAAGCAAAGCACACTGCCATGTGTGTACCTACGCAACTGTCTTGCATGCTCTGCTCATGTACCCCAAAACCTATAATCCAATAAAATCCTGTCTCATTTTCCTGAGTAGCTGGGATTACAGGCACCTGCCACCAGGCCGGGCTGATTTTTTGTATTTTTAGTAGAGACGGGGTTTCGCCATGTTGGCTAGGTTGGTCTTGAACTCCTGGCCTCAAGTGATCTGCCTGCCTTGGCCTTCCAAAGTGCTGAGATTACAGGTGTGAGCCACTACCTCCACCTGATTTAATTACATATCTTTTAATTAGGAGATTATGTACCAAAAAAAATCCATATTTCTATATTCTCTTGAAAAATCAGACAATTTGGGCCAGTATTTCTGCAGGGCCAAAGCCCTCTGCCTCTCAGTAGTGATCTTTATGTGGGGCTTGAGTTCTCCAATTCAAGAGTTTCCAGTTTCCTCAGTCTCACAATGAATGCCAGATGTGATTACACTCAAGGACTTCACCCATTTAATCTACTTGCCTGGCCAAAGAGGCATTTGGGATGCCTGTCTTAGAATTCCATATAGGCATTGTTTTAGATCCTCTACTAAAATATGTGTGACCTAGAGCAAATCACATATCCTTTCTGTGCCTCTGTTTACTCTCAACCTTTAAAATGGGGATAATAGTATACTTCATAGTATTGATGTCAAAATTAAACAACTCTGGCAAAGTACCTACTACATAATAAGTGCTATAAATGTGTGAGCTATTGTAATGAATTTATTATTAAATACCTATATCATAATCATACAATTACATAATTAAGAATTGATACAATTATTAAATTATTAATTCTGATATTTATTCTATATCATCAGTAGCAATATATCAAGAATAATCAATAAACTGTAATTAACTGTGACATATATTGCTGGTGGTTTGTAGAAGCAGATTTACTGTGAAACTCATTAAACTTCAGAGCTCTTTACTTTCATGGACTATCTCCAAGGACCTGAGAAGGAACCCAGAAATGTGTTCACATAATTATATATTTTTGTAAAATATACCAAAGCAGAATATTTCACTAGTTGAGACAAGTGTCTCTTTCCACTCCAATTTTTTCTTTGTCATTTCTTTGTCAATTTTTTCTTTGCTCTTGGGTGTCAGTGGCTTTAGAATAGCATGGGTTGGGGTGATATCAACGAAGAGAGTTGACCTGGGGAACCATTTATTTTTGGTTTTATAGGGCATATAAAGCTCACAATCATTTTTCGCATTGTTATTTATTGTTGTCCAGGTATAGGAATTACTTTCAAGAATACCACTATTGTTCATGGTGCTGATACATCCAACATAAAACATGAAGTATATACAGCCAGAGATTATGTTGCAATGTGAACATGCACTATTTACCCAGCCCTGGAAATAGGCGGGTTGTTTAGGAAAACAAAGCTTGAGATGTATAGACCTGAAGCTCATTTACTGAAATTTCTTGCAATTACCAGACATGCAAAAATTGGAGGATTCGGTTTTCCACAATGCTTAATCAAAATGAACATTCTAACAGGGATAAACTAAATAATTCAGAATATATCATTTTAAATAAGCTATACATTTTTTTTCCTTTTTTGATGGGAGTCTTGCAAGAGAAGATACGTAAGAATGCTTGTGTTTATAGAGCAAAACTATAGCAGCACCACACGCATCTGGAACGTCTGTGGGTGAAGTTTTATGCATCCCAATATATGAAATCATATACTAGACTAGCCTGAATGCATCTCATCCCAACAGTTTTTTCAGATGAAAAAAGCATACAATATTAACACTGATATTGCAAAATTAACTGTTACAGCAAAACTGCACACAAATTGTCACAAAGGTAGTAAAATGGCCTGAATGAAAGAATATTCCCATGATAAAAATTCCTAGTTATCTGTGAACAAGTCAATGGATGTACTATAGGAGATATTTGATTACCAGTTTATGTAACTCTACATAAGGTAAGAGCATTTTTTTAAATGTATTTGAATTGTGGTTTTGTGCACTTTATATTCAGATTAATTTTGTATGCCTTCCCAAAATTACTGGAATTATCAAAATCTAAATAAAATCCAGAGAAGTATCCTACTAAAAGCGAAAACCTATTCTGAAGAAAAAAGACTTGCAACAGCTTCAAAATCTCAAACATCTGTTGCTGCATCACAAGGAAACTGAAATCTTTCACTGGCAAAATCATGAGATAAAGGAAAAGGATCCAAATAGCCAAAACAAAAAAAAAGGTAATAAAATTTACAACTGAAAAGGTAAATGTTCTCATAAGAATTAGAACACTTTCAAAAGAAAAACAAAAAGATTGAAGGAAAAGGAAAGCAAAAGAAAAATGTTAAGTTCAATAGAACACTCCAGATGGTCAGCAGCAACTCCATTTTGATGAATAGTTGATTTTGTTAAGTACCATGTTTTCTTTCATTATGTTCAGTTACAGAAGGCAATAATTTTATTCAACATTGTTGAATGATAGCTTTTTAAAAAATTGTGATCCCAATAGTATTAGAGAACTAAACTGAATGCAAAACAAACAAAAAGATGAATTGCAAACAGATATGAAACAATTGTAAATGGTCAGATTATGTTGAGCTCTCAACAAGTCTAGACCAACACTAAAGGTTGCATTAATTGTAAATTACCTTCAGTGAGACAGACACATCTTACATAAGATGAATGTTAGGGCTAAAAACACTGTATTTAAGAATTTCCTAGTTGCAAAGACTACAAAGAATACAAGGAAGCTGGGCTTTCTCGTATTACAGTCATCCCTCGATATCCATGGGGCGTACTCCAAGGACTCCCTATGAGTACCAAATCTGTGGATGTTCAAGTCCCCATATCAAATGACATAGTATTTGTATATAGCCTATGTACATCTTCCCATACATTTTAAATCATCCCTAGATTACTTAAAATATCTAATGCAGTGTAAATAGTGTGTAACTAGTTGTTACACTATGTTTAGCAAATAATGACAAGAAAAAAATACATGTTCAATGTTATCTTTTTTATTTTTAAAATATGTTTGATCTGTAGTTGGTTGAATCCACCAATACAGAACTCATAGGTAAGAAGGACCAATTGTTTATGTAAGACAAACACATTGGATCAGTGTCTTAAGAAACAAAGACAATTCAGTATTATCTCTGGAGTACTAAAAAATATTTATAGTTGTTAAATTTTAAGTGAAAAAAGTTTTTCCCTTCAGAGTCATGATGAACAGTGAGCTTTTTTAATGGTAGAAATGTTATAGGAATCATCTAATTATGGAAGTTATTCCATTGTTTACAAAGACTTGGAGAAATGTGAAAGTGAAAAAATAAATGTGATTTATTTCCCAAGACACTGTATAAAATAATAATTGAAATGAGTATGTGCAAAACGAAGTGGTAAATTGAACACCATATACTAACTGAATTCCACTAATATGAATTCTACACTGGATGTGACAAACTGAACACTTGCTAATGGGTACAAAATTGTTACCAAAAAATTTATAAGTCATTTAAAATTATTTTCCGAATAGGAATAATAATAATTTGTGAACTTCTTCAACTCATGAAATATGTTCTTGGCAATTGCAACCTGCCATGGGAAAACATTTGCCATTGGTTGTGTGATAACATAGTAGTTATGAGCGATAAGGACTATGTGAACTGTTTAAAACCATAAATATATTAACATGTGTTGTTTCTTTCCTTCATTTTATCAGATTAAAAATTGCTTCTCAAGATGAGAAGTAACGAATTATTTTGTTATTCTGCAACAGGTTCACAGCAAAATTGAACTGGAGATACACATGCCCACATACCACCTCCCCATGCATAGCCTCCCCTGTTATTGACATCCCCCACCAGAGTGGCACATTTGTTATAACTGATGAATCCATATTAAGACATCATTATCACCCAGACTCCATAGTTTTTAACAGGGTTCATTCTTAGTGCTGTACAATCTATTGGTTTGGATAAACGTATACAGGAACCCATCATTATATTATCATATGGAATAGTTTCATTGCCCTAAGAATCCTCTGTGCTCTGCCTATTCATCCCCTCCTCCTTCAAGCTTTTGCAATCACTAACTGATAGTTTTACTGTCTCCAAAGTTTTCATTTTCCATAGTGTCGTATAATTGGAATTATGTAGTATGTAACCTTTTCGGATTGTCTTCTTTAACTTAGTAATATGCATTTAAAATTACTTCATGTATTTTCAAATCTGGCAATGCGGTTTGCTGCTGCCATCCTCCCATCATGTATATCTGGCATTTCTCCCCATGGTATCCCTCCCGAACCTCCACACCACCCTGCTGTCCCTCCCCTGGCCCCACCAACAGACCCCAGTGTGTGATGCTTCCCTCCGTGTCCATGTGTTCTCATTGTTGAACACCCGCCTATGAGTGAGAACACGCAGTGTTTGGTTTTCTGTTCTTGTGTCAGTTTGCTGAGAATGATGGTTTCCAGATTCATCCAAGTCCCTACAAAGGACAGGTACTCATCATTTTTTATGGCTGCGTAGCATTCCATGGTGTATAGGTGCCACATTTTCTTTGTCCAGTCTATTACTGATGGGCATTTGGGTTGGTTCTAGGTCTTTGCTATTGTAGACAGGGCTGCAATGAACATATGCGTGCATGTGTCTTTATAGTTGAACGATTTATAATCCTTTGGATATACAATGGGATTGCGGGGTCAAATGGAATTTCTATTTCTAGATCCTTGAGAAATCGCCACACTGTATTCCATAATGGTTGAACTAATTTACACTCCCACCAACAGTGTAAAAGTGTTCCTATTTCTCCACATCCTCTCCAGCATCTGTTGTCTCCAGATTTTCTAATGATCGCCATTCTAACTGGTGTGAAGTGGTACCTCAATGTGGTTTTGATTTGCATTTCTCTAATAACCAGTGATGATGAGCATTTTTTCATATGTTTGTTGGCCTCATGTACGTCTTGTTTTGAAGTGTCTGTTCATATCCTTCACCCACTTTTGAATAGGTTTTTTTTGTTTTTTTCTTGGAAATTTGTTTTAGATCTTTGTAGATTCTGGATATAAGCCCTTTGTCTGATGGGTAGATTGCAAAACGTTTTTCCCATTCTATTGGTTGCCACCTCACTCTAATGATTGTTTCTTTGGCTGTACAGAAGCTCTGGAGTTTAATTAAGTTCCATTTGTCTATTTTGGCTTTTGTTGCCAATGCTTTTCGTGTTTTAGTCATGAAGCCCTTGCCTATGCCTATGTACTGAATGGTTTTGCCTAGGTTTCTTCTAGGGTTTTTATGGTATTAGGTCTTACGTTTAAGTCTTTAATCCATCTGGAGTTAATTTTTGTGTAAGGTGTCAGGAAGGGGTCCAGTTTCTGCTTTCTGCACATGGCTAGCCAGTTTTCCCAACACCATTTATTAAACAGAGAATCCTTTCCCCATTGCTTGTTTTTGTCAGGTTTGTCAAAGTTCAGATGGTTGTAGATGTGTGGCATTGCCTCTGAGGCTTCTGTTCTGTTCCATTGGTCTATATCTCTGTTTTGGTACCAGTACCATGCTGTTTTTATTACTGTAGCCTTGTAGTATAGTTTGAAGTCAGGTAGCATGATGCCTCTGGCTTCATTCTTTTTTGCTTAGGATTGTCTTGGCTTCTTTCCTTCATTTGAGTCATTTAAAATTTAGCGGGCTCTCTTTTGGTTCCATATGATTATAGGTGTGCACCACCACACCTCGCTAATTTTTATATTTTTAGTAGAGCTGGGGTTGGCCAGGCTGGTGTTGAATTCCTGATCTCAGGTGATCCACCCGTCTCAGCCTCCCAAAGTGCTAGGATTAAAGGCATGAGCCACTGCTCCCAGTTAGGTTTATCAATTCTTTCTTTCATCGATTGTGCCTTTGGTGTTGTATCAAAAAAGTCTATTAGGTTGGTGCAAAAATAACTGTGGTTTTTACCATGAAAAGTAATGCCATTACTTTTCATGGTAAAAACCACAAGTACTTTTACACCAACCTAGATATTTGTTTTCTATGATATCTTCAAAATATTTTATATTTTGTGTTTTACATTTAGGTCTATGATCTATTTTGAGTGTGTGTGTGTGTGAAGGGTATAACATCTGTATCTATGTTCAGCTTTTTACACACGGATGCTCACTCATTCCAGTGCCATTTGTTGAAAAGACTATCTCCGGGGAGGACTCAAGATGGCGCTGTGAGAACAACCCAGGATTGGAGCTCTTCTCGTTGAATCCGCAAACAGTGAGTCAGAATGGCATTTCCAGACTGATCTTTGTTGCCCACAGAACAGGGAAACTCCCAAGTATAAAAAAGACACGGGACGCCAGGCAGTAGGTCTGCCTGGCGAAGCCGGCAGCCGGGGCGGCAGCGGCCGGCCCTACCCAGAAATCCCCACAGGGCGCGCTTCTCCGGGTGCCCTGTTAAACCGGCAACCTGAGACTTGAGAGGGCTGGACTTGAGACTGAACGAGACTTGGACACTAGGCCAGCCCAGGGGATTGCAGGGATTGGGATACCCAGTGGGACCAACAAAACCGCGATTTCAAACTATCCCGAGCAGACGGTCCGAGACGCTCTGTGGGGGAGGGGCGTCCACCACTACCGAGGCAACCCGCCCCAACTGAGATACACGCCCACTGCTGACGCAGCCAGCCGTTGCCGAGGCAACCCGCCCCAACTGAGATACACACCCATTGCTGACACAGCCAGCCGTTGCCGAGGCAACCTGTCCCTACTGAGATACACGCCCACTGCTGACGCAGCCTGTCGTTGCTGAGGCAACACGCTACAACGAAGAGACTCCGCCGCAGGGCGTGGCGGAGACCACAGCAGAGCTGGCAGGAACAGCGCGAATCACACAACAGCAGGGCGGAGCCTCGGCAGCCAAACAGTGGCTAGTCTGCCTTTGAGCTGGGCAGGACACCTGATCGGACATCCAAAAATAAAGCCCAAACCCGTCAACACAGAGCATTTGAGAAAAGAAAAAAAAAAAAAAAGGGTTTTTTTAATGAGCTCTGTTGCAGCAGAATAAAACATAGCAGCCTAACAGCCCTGAATGAACAACAGAGTGCACAGCTCAGCAATTAAACCCCTATAGAGTACAAACTGTCTCCTCAAGCAGCTCCCTGACCCCTCCATATCCAAAAGACTGACATTAGGCAGGCATCATCCTGGGACAAAGAGAGCAGAAAAAGAAACTGGTAGCATCCCTCGCTGTGCCACAGCTACTAGAGGTGCAGCCCAGACAAGCAGGGTCTGGAGTGGACCTCAGAAGTCATACAGTGAAGGGGCTAGACTGGTAGAAGGAAAACCAAGCAACAGAAATACTTCATCATCAACATTCTGGGTGTCCACTCAGAGACCCAATCGAAAAGTCAGCAACTACGCAGACGACCAGCGGACAAATCCACAAAGATGGGAAGAAACCAGCGCAAAAAGGAGGAAAACACCCGAAACCAGAACACATCGCCTCCTAGAAAGGACCAAAACTCCTCACCAGCAAGGGAGCAAAGCTGGACGGAGAATGACTGTGACGAAATGACGGAATTAGACTTCAGAAGATGGATAATGAGAAACTTTTGTGAACTAAAATATCATGTATTAAATCAATGCAAAGAAACTAAGAACCTTGAAAAAAGATTTGAAAAAAGATTCGAGGAAATGATAAAAAGAATGGATACCTTAGAGAGGAATATGAATGAATTAAAGGAGCTGAAAAACACAATACGAGAACTTCGCGAAGCAAACGCAAGTTTCAATAGCCGAATTGACCAAGCAGAAGAAAGAATATCTGAAGTCGAAGACCAACTCAATGAAATAAAACAAGAAACCAAGATCAGAGAAAAAAAGCGCAAAAAGGAATGAACAAAGTCTCCAAGAAATGTGGGACTATGTGAAAAGACCTAACCTACATTTGATAGGTGTACCAGAAGGGGACGAAGAGAATGAATCCAAGCTAGAAAATACTCTTCAGGACATCATCCAGGAAAATTTCCCCCACCTAGCAAGACAAGCCAACACTCAATTGCAGGAAATACAGAGAACACCACAAAGATATTCCGCAAGAAGAGCAACCCCAAGGCACATAATCATCAGATTCAACAGGGTTGAAATAAAGGAGAGAATACTAAGGGCAGCCAGGGAGAAAGGTCGGGTCACCCACAAAGGGAAGCCCATCAGACTCACAGCAGATCTCTCGGCAGAAACACTACAAGCAAGAAGAGAGTGGGGGCCAATATTCAACATCCTTAAAGAAAAGAACTTTCAACCCAGAATTTCATATCCAGCCAAACTGAGCTTCAGAAGTGAAGGAAGAATAAAATCCTTTGCGAACAAGCAAGTACTCAGAGATTTTGTCACCACCAGGCCTGCTTTACAAGAGCTCCTAAAAGAGGCACTACACATAGAAAGGATCAATCAGTACCAGCCATTCCAAAATCACGCTGAAAGCTAAAGAGCTTCAACATAATGAAGAATCTACAACAACTAACAGGCAAAACAGCCACTTAGCATCAAAATGGCAGTATCAAATTCACACATAACAATATTAACCCTAAATGTAAATGGACTAAATGCACCAATCAAAAGATACAGACTGGCAAATTGGATAAAAATCCAAAACCCATCAGTGTGCTGTATCCAGGAAACCCATCTCACATGCAAGGATACACAAAGGCTCAAAATAAAGGGATGGAGGAAGATTTACCAAGCTAATGGAAAGCAAAAAAAAGCAGGAGTTGCAATTCTCATCTCTGATAAAATAGACTTTAAAGCAACAAAGATCAAAAGAGACAAAGAAGGCCATTACATAATGGTAAAAGGATCGATACAACAAGAAGAGCTAACGATCCTAAACATATATGGACCCAACACAGGAGCACCCAGATACATAAGGCAAGTTCTTAATGACTTACAGAAGGATTACAGGTTTATAGTAAATATTGAGATAGGGTATTATCAGTCCTACTTTGATTTTCTTCAATATTTTGTTGGATATTCTGGATCTTTTGCCTTTCCATATAAACTCTAAAAACAATTTATTTGTATACATAAAATTACTTGCTAGGGTTTTGATTTTGATTATTTGTATCTATAGGTCAGGTTGGGAAGGATAAACATCCTGACAAAATTAAGGCTATCCATGAATATAAAATATCTCTTCATTTTTTTAGTTCTTCTTTGCTTTCTTAACCAGAGCTTTGTAGTTTTTCTTGTATAAATCTTATTAATTTTTATTAGGTTTATACCTGAATATTTCATTTTTCAGAGTGTTAATATAAGTCATAGTTTGTTTTCAATTTCAAATTCTACCTGTTTGTTGTTGGTACATAGGGAAACAATTGACTTTTGTATAATAATCTTGTATCCTAAAAACTTGCTATATTTACTGACTAGTTTTTTTATTGATTCTTTCAGATTTTCTACATAGACGATGATATCTATGAAGAAAGACAGCTTTATATCTTCCTTCCCAGTCTGTATACCTTTATTTCCCTTACTTTTCTTTTCCTTTCTTATTTAATTAGCTAGTACATCTATTATGATGTTAAAAAGGAGTGGTGAGAAGAGACATGCCTGCCTTCTTACTGATCTTAGCACTAAAACTTCTAGTTTTACACGATTAAATATGTTAGTTTTTTTGTAGATGTTCTTTATCAAGTTGAGAACATTTCTCTCTATTCCTAGTTTGCTATGTAATAACTTTTTAATGTGTCTTAGTTTTTAAATTTAACTCTCACTATATTTTTATTTGATGGCCATTCAAATCCAGATGGCAATATATTAACCTTAACTCCCTCGCAGGTGAGAAACTTGAAGCTATGCTAAGGAAATTAAAAGCCAGGAAACAGTTTAGTTTTCTTCTTAGTAAAATAAAAAGAATAAAAAACTTTCATATAGTCTTGTAAATAGTAGACTGCATAAAGCATGTGATAATCATGTAAAATGTATTTGTATTCTATAATTGTACTTACTGACTTTATATCTTTTTCTGATCATTAATAAATGAAAAAAACTTAGAAAGTAGTGAATAGAAGAAAATTTTTTAAATCATTCAGCATTCAACCGCCCAAGAATAACCAAGTTTACCATATTGATGTATTTACTTTGATTTTAAAAAAATGCATGCTTGCAAATTTATCACAAGTATATTAAATTCCACATATAGTAAATTTTGTAACATTCCATTTTAGTCTCAATTTTTATAGTTAAAATGAAAACAAAACTTTTCCCAAATAGCTTCTAAAACTATTTGGGAAACTTTTTAGTGAGGGTTTAATATCTTGTTACATGATTGTTTTAAATTTTATTTTAAAAATAATTTGAAAAATATTTTAAATTTCTCTATTATTGTATTTTGTTTTTTTCTATTATATAATGTTGTGATAAACATCTTGACACACACACACACATTAACTTATTTATCCTTATTCAGTTATTATCTTAGGATAGATTATTAAAAGTGGAATCACTAGACCAAGAGATAAAAAATATTTAAGGTTGTTTATACATGTTGTCAAAGTCAATGGATCTTAAAATGATTGAATAATTAAAATTTAATTATCATGAATTTTTTATACCACAAGAAACAGTTCCTAATGTAAAGGGCTAAAATTAAAATTTAGTAGAGAGTAAATATATGTAACATGATGGCAACATGCTGCAGTGTATGAGTCAGTAAGCCAAGAAAATGTGACTGAAGGCCCGGCGCGGTGGCTCAAGCCTGTAATCCCAGCACTTTGGGAGGCCGAGGCGGGTGGATCACGAGGTCAACAGATCGAGACCATCTTGGTCAACATGGTGAAACCCCGTGTCTACTAAAATTACAAAAAATTAGCTGGGCACGGTGGTGCGTGCCTGTAATCCCAGCTGCTCGGGAGGCTGAGGCAGGAGAATTGCCTGAACCCAGGAGGCGGAGATTGCGGTGAGCCGAGATCGCGCCATTGCACTCCAGCCTGGGTAACAAGAGCGAATCTCCGTCTCAAAAAAAAAAAAAAAGAAAGAAAGAAAATGTGACTGAAGATTTCAGAGACCTTTTTGTTTCAGCCAGAGTGAGATTTCACACGTGTTCTATGCTAGGTTATTCTATTCCCAGGTGGACTCCCAGCCCCTCATCTGTCTTCACATGTTCATAAACAGAAACATTGGCTCTACTCTACAGTTTCTATGATGTGTGACCCTTTGCATAGCAGCAGCTATTTGAATGACAAACAGATATCACTAGCTCAAGAAATTGAAGGTTTTAAATTATGAATTTTAGGTGTGTTTTAAACAGCAAGCTTCAGAAAAAATGAAGGAAACAAAAGCCCATTCTTCTTTTTATCACCACAATCACAAATCAACTCTTCCTCACGGTATCTGACAAAGTTTTGCTGTATATTAAGCCTTTGGGGCTTAGAATAATGGTTTAGTTTGATTAACGAATAGGATTAGTTTAGGGCAAGATCAAGGTTGAAGGTATTGTTTATTACTAAATATATTTTGTTTTGTAACTGAAAATGCAAATGAATTTTATGTTCCATATACCTGGGATGCTGTGGAATCATTAATCATAGCTGTCTTCCCTACAGCTATGGTTTCCAGCAAGTGCTGGCACTTCAGGTCAGCAGAGACCAAACAGCCATCTCACAGATAAAAAGAACATCAACTCATGCTGATGATAAAATCCAACATATTTTCATTTAGTTAGTCTCCTAGGAAAGATTGTTTTCCAATTGTTTAATGCAAAGTTCTTTATGGCTAGCTACTAGGCTTTCGTCTTAGCTAATGAAAGACAGAAGAAGGGCCGGGTGCGGTGGCTCACGCCTGTAATCCCAGCACTTTGGGAGGCCGAGGCAGGTGGATCACGAGGTCAAGAGATCGAGACCATCCTGGTCAACATGGTGAAACCCCGTCTCTACTAAACATACAAAAAATTAGTTGGGCATGGTGGCGTGTGCCTGTAATCCCAGCTACTCAGGAGGCTGAGGCAGGAGAATTGCCTGAACCCAGCAGGCGGAGGTTGCGGTGAGCTGAGATTGCGCCATTGCACTCCAGCCTGGGTAACAAGAGTGAAACTCCGTCTCAAAAAGAAAAGAAAGAAAGAAGTTAGAAGATAAGTAATTTTTCACATAAGGAACAGCCTAGAAGCATATATGAATGGAAGCAATTTAGTTTATATCTCTTCTTGTGATTTAGAGTAAAGCCTGGTAGACCCGAGTTGCTGTCTCTACAGTTGCTTCATGTTTTTTTCTTGATTGTTTATTTCTTAGATGAAGCAATCAATAAACTCAAATGGAATTCAAACAGAATAAATATGACTGCCTGAATCACCCAATTCAGAATAGCTTCCTGAGGATTTCACATTAAAGGGTAGCCTTTTGTTCTACAAAAGAAAGTTAATTAACCTGTCTTGCAGCCTCTCAACAAACATCTCATTTGTTTCCTGAATATGTCTTACACCAAAGTAAAAATGGTCTGCCAGTGCCCAAGTTCATGGAGTTCAGTAAAATTCTCCATAACCCTATATTTTTAAAACATATATTTTGCCTTGAACAATCTTTTTAACAATTTCTTCAGGATCTTTTTTTGCTTTCTTCACTCTTTCTAGGCCAATGATGATTGATGACTCTTCAAGCATTAAAAACGCATTTTTTTATATCAATAGTGACCATACATAGCAAATTTCTTGGTTTTTTGCCGGTTTCACTGTGAGGTTAAAATCACAAGGATTCTATCAATAATAGACAAACAAAGAACCAAATCATGAATGAACTCACATTCACATTTGCTACAAAGAGAATTAAATACCTAGGAATACAATTTACAAGGGATGTGAAGGACCTATTCAGGGAGAATTATAAACCACTGCTCAAGGACGTAAGAGAGGACACAAACAAATGGAAAAACATTCCATGCTCATGGATAGGAAGAATCAATGTTGTGAAAATGGCCTTAATGCCCAAAGTAAGTTATAGATTCACTGCTATCCCCATGAAGCTACCATTGACTTTCTTCACAGAATTAGAAAAAACTACTTTAAATTTCATATGGAACCAAAAAAAGAGCCCATATAGCTAAGACAATGCTAAGCAAAAAGAACAAAGCTGGAGGCATCATGCTACCTGACTTCAAACTATTCTGTATGGCTACAGTAACCAAAACAGCATGGTACTGGTACCAAAACAGATATGTAGACCTATGTAAAAGAACAGAGGCCTCAGAAACAATGCCACATATCTACAAGCATCTGATCTGCCTCCTGGACCCAAGTGATTCTCCTGCCTCAGTCTAGAAGAAACGTTGGTCAGTGCAGACATTTATAAACGTTTTCCCAAAGCTGAAAATCTAGTACAAACACCATACTGCTAAGAGTTGTCTTCTGCCTTACTGATATTTTTGGTTGAGCACTGCCACTCACTGTTTCCCCAGAAAAATCACTTACTTTAGTTTCAGACTGTGTAGTAGCCACAGGCTGGGTATAGGAAGCACTGGGGCTCCTAATGAGTCCATGTGTCTCCTCTTCTCCCTCCAGCACCACAAAAATCATGCCAGTTACTAATGTTCATCACTGACCTAGTAAACCCTGGAGGGTCAGCACAAACACTTTCAATTGACAGACTTAGTTCTATTGGCTACAGTCCTAAAGAGGGCTCTGTAAAAGGATCACCTTTTCCTAAAGGGTTAGAAAATGAGTGTGAAGATATAATGAAGTTGGTACCTACTCTTTTGCCCTTGATCCTGGATCTCAGATAAAGCCTGGGACTGTGGGAGCAAGAAAGGGCAGTGTTGGTGCCCTACAGCCTGAAGCTGTGTGATTATTTTTGCTTTCTCTGGCCTTATGATCTTACTTCTAGATGGTACCAGATACTGCCAGGTGGACCCTCAAAGTTGCACATGATATCTGTGCATGAAGGCTATCTAAATAGCCAGTCTCTTATTTTCTGCAATCCCTCAGAATTCTGACTCAAAGGCCTGATGAGTCAGAATTGTCTCTAGGATGTCAACTGGACAAAAGCAGTCCTAAAGAGGAAAACAAATGCAACAAAGACCACTAAAGAGAAAAACAAAAACAGAGAGCACATATATAAACAAATGGTAGCAGAAAAATAAAAATCCATGGCCAAGAACTGATTGGTTTACAACTCTTAGATGATCTTTTAATAAATAATGAGGGAAAGATAGCCCATGCTTATTTTTATAAACTTGAACCCAGAGGATCTTAAAATTTATGGCTTAAGGGACTGACACTAAAGTTTACATATTAATGCATTTATAATTAATGTAAAAATGAGGACTTAGTATTAACTAGGAATTTTTTTAATGTTCCACATGAGGCTCAAGCAAGTTTAAAACATGCCAAAATTGTGCCATTTCCTTATTTAAAATAACAGTGTTCAGCCTATTGACATCATTCATACAACTGATGAAGATCATTTGCTACTGGGTATGTTCTGGGTACTGCAATATTGTATAATTTAGTGCACGTATTTATCTTCATGCCATATGAGACTAGACTATTTTCTCTATTCTTTTATTCCATTCCATTAATATTATGATTCATGATATATGCTTAAAAGGTTAACAACTTTGTGAGTGATTCCCAGTATTTCCCTGTTAACTGGCAAACCGGTAGCCTTCTTCCTCTGTCTGCCAGAGGCAAGGTACACCAGGAAGGCAGGCTCATTTTGATGTTCAGCATTGGAAATATGTATTTTCTGCATGAAAATTGCAACTCACTTCTAACCAAGAAGAGTTTTTATATTATCTGCAGAGTCGTTTATGTTGTCATTAATTATTAGAAAATGCCATTTATCGATGGCAACTTGTTGCATTTCATTCAGATTTGTAGAACTTAAAGAAATATTAATTACTTGAGATGCCAAATAATACAAATGTAACTTTTTATATAAAAATAAGTGTAAATACTTTCTAGGCTTGAAGAATAAAAACTGTTAAATTGGTTGAGTACAGAGGCTCACACCTGTAATCCCAATACTTTGGAAGGTCATCATGGATCCCTGAGCACAGGAGTTTGAGATCAGCCTTGGCAACATAGTGCGACTCCTCTTTCTTTACAAAACATACAAAAATTATCCAGGTATGGTAGTCTGCACCTGTGGTCCCAGCTACTCAGGAGCCTGAGGTGGGAGGATCACCTGAGCCCAGGAATGTCGAGACTGCAGTGAGCCATGATCGTATCACTGCACTCCAGCCTAGATGACAGAGTGAAACTCTCTCTCTAAAAAAAAAACCAAAACTGTTAAATTATAGAAATCATAAGTCATGATAGTTTTTAAATTATATAATGTAATAATATTTGTAGAAATGTACAGAATTCAGAACAGTACAAAGCAAAAATTAATGTTATAGCCAAGGCTTGCAATAGTATAACATATATATACTATACATAGTATATATATAAATATAGTGTGTATATATATAAATATAGTATACATGTACTATACATGTACATACATAGTACATATATAGTACTATATATAGTTTATATATATGTGAAGTGTATATATATATACTATATACAGTATATATGTTATACTATATACTATATATAATACATATGCTATATATATGTTTTATTCTATACTATATAATATAGTATTTATTATGTTATATATTATATATACTATATGCTGTATATCATATTGTATACCTATATAATGTATACTATATACTATATTATAAATAGTATAACATGTAATTATATCTATAATATAGTATATACTATATATATAACATGTATAGTATACTATATACTATATGTTTCATATATATGTTATACTATATACTACACATAGTACATATTTTATGACATAATATATACTATATGTAAGACATAGTATAATATAGTATATATTGTATATGTCATACTATATTATATATAAGATATAGTATATTATATATAATACATTATATTATATTACATATATAGTATATTATTAATGTATTACATTATATATAGTATATATTATATAATAGTATAATATATAAACCTATACTATATATAACAATATATACTATTGTTACATATATATATAGTTACATATAGTATAGGTTTATATATTATACTATATCATATATTTATATGTATATTAAATATATTAATCTGTTATATATTATGTATAATATAGAATACAAAATATATATTATATATAATATAGTATATATATTATACTTTATATAGTATATAGTATGAAATACATACTATGATATTTGTATTATATTATATATTATACATAATATATATGTATAAGAGTCCTTGAGTCAGGCCTTGTAACTACAGGACCAGCTTAAACCGATTACCACTTCTTAACTTGTTATATATGGCACAGAGCCAAGATTGAAAGTCATGCAGCTCTGGGACATGGAATGAGAGAGCTTTAACCTCCTAATTGTTAACACCACCAACATGGCAGACCAGCTGTACTGGAATCATCTGGGATTAGTTAGAAATGCCATAAAAGCTTGCCCTACTCCTTGAGCAGGAGAAAGATTTAAGTTTTGTCTCCTATCTCCTTGCCAGTCAACTTGGAATAAAGCTTTTTTTCTTTTTCCAAAAGCCAGTGCTATAGTATTGGCTTCTATGTGTTCGGCAGTGAGCCCATTGCTCGGTGACAGCCTTTCTGATCTAACCACCCCAGTGTGGAGACATCCATTGGGAATGATAACCATGTGAATGTAAAACTGAGCCATAGCTGTGGCACCCAAGATCATGCCATTATTTTTTCTGGAGTACAGCATTTAAGAGATGGCCTTTTTCTTCCTAAATTAGCTATTATAATCTCTGAAGACTTAAAAGCAGCAGAATTCACTAAACTCTCCTGGTATCCTTTTTGAATCACTGGCCAATATTTCCTGCTTCTGCCCAAACAGATTTTGGTGAGCACCTGAGACGAGAACCTGAGACTTGGTGCTGGGACTATCCATGGTAATTGTTGCAGATTTCTTTTCTCTTTGGGGAGGTGGGAGTTGTTTTCAGCAGAATCCATCAGTTTTCTCAGATTTTTATGTGATCGTACCCCTCCTTTCCTGCTCAGACTTCAATTGCTTGAATGCCCGGAAGATAACCTCAGGTCCATGTCTTCATGATCTCTTTCACCTCAGTGATTTGGATCTAGGATTCTCAACTAGATCTACATGGACTGATCACTTCTCTGAGTTCTCACCTCCAAATAGAACTGCTTACTATGCATTTTGGCTTGAATAATAGGGTATTTTAAACCAAAACTATCCAAACAAAAGTGTATTTCTACAATCTCCACTCACTCTTGTTTCTTTCCCTATGCTTTTTATCTTATTAAAGGCATCAACATTCGTCCAACTGCTCAAAACAAGAAAAATTAGGAGTTATCCTTGCTTTCTTTCTTCACTTCATCCATTGTTTCCAAATCCTCAGTAAGTTCTATCATCCACCAAAATGCACCCAGAAGTATCCCTTTCTCTCTATCCCCACTGTTAGTATCTTAATCCCAGCCACCACGATTTCTTGCCAGGATGATCTCAGTTGCCTCCTACTGGCTATTCTACCTTCACTCCCTCTTGTCTCTTTCTACCAGGTACACAAAAATGGTTTTTAAAAATCTGGGTCATATTACTCCTGTTTCATTCTCCCCGTTTTTTTAAAGTGGGTATCTCACTCTGTCACCTAGGCTGGAGTGCAATGGTACCATTATAGCTCATTACAGCCTTAAACTCCTGGGCTCAAAGGATCCTTCCACCTCAGCCTCTTGAATAGTTGAGAGCACAAGCATGTGCCACTATGCCCTACTTTTTATTTTTATTTTTTGGTAGAGACAGGGTCTCCCTATGTTGCCCAGGCTAACCTTGAACTCTTGGCCTCAAGCAATCCTCCTGCTTTGGCCTCCCAAAGTGCTGGAATTATAGGTGTAAGCCACACTCCCAGGTTTGTTTAAACTCTTCTAATGGATCAAATAAATTATTTAAATATTGCTTTCTCAGCAAGGCATTTTCTCATCACTTTTCCTAATGTTACATGCCCCCTTCAGCACTTTTTATCACACTATCACTTTATCCTCTTTATCAACTCACTTCCATTTGTATGATTTTGTTTACTCTTGTTTATTTGTATATTGACTGTTTCCTCTACTACAACATAAATGTAGTGTGCATGCCTTTCTTGTTCAGAATATCACAATGCCTTAGCATAATTCTGAGAAGGTAGTCATTTTTAAACAGACAACTGTTGAATCAGTGAAAGAAATTTTTTTAAGGAATCTTATACACAGAAAAAGAGCTCAAAGTAACGCTGCTCTGGTTTAATGGGAAGAGCGGAGGGTGCACTTACTTGCTGTAATGGTAGAGACCCTCACTCTGACCCTTTCTTCTGGTTCCTCCTAAGGCTTCTTGGAGAAGAACTTGAAAATCTCTAGCACTCTATGGAGGGGAGAGGCCAGTAAGACAGAGCTGCCTTGGTCAATAATCTTTAAAATAGTTTTAAAACATCACTGCAATAAATAAGTTGTATTAGTCAAGGTTCTCTAGACGGAGAGAACTAATGGAATATATATATATATACATATGTATATATATTATATGAGAGTTTATTAAGTGTTTGTTAATTCACATAATCACAAGGTCCCACAATAGGCTGTTTGCAGTCTGAGGAGCAACGAGAGCCAGTCCGAGTCCCAAAGCTGAAGAACTTGGAGTTCGATGTTCGAGGGCAGGAAGCATCCAGCACAGGAGAAAGATGTAGGCTGGGAGGCTAGGCCAGTCTCTCCTTTCAAATTTTTCTGCCTGCTTATATTCTAGCCGAACTGGCAGCTGATTAGATGGTACCAACCCAGATTAACAGAGGGAGTCTGCGTTTCCCAGCCCACTGTCTCAAATGTTAATCTCCTTTGGCAACACCCTCACAGACAGACCCAGGATCCATACCTTGTATCCTTCAATCCAATCAAGTTGACACTCAGTATTAAACATCACATCAGTAAAATTAGTAGCCAGGGCCTATTCATGGTTCTATACATTACTTGCAAAATGCCTTTCTCTCATTGCCATAGCAGCCTCAAATAGTAACAAGCAAAAAACAAAAACTTCCTTTGCTGAGCCAAAACATCTTCGTTAGATAGTTTTGTGATAGGCATTTGAATGTTGCTTGGGAGGGCTATCAGCCAGGCCTCTAGCAAACAAATCCTCAAGCCAAACTGGAAAGGCTCTAAAAGTTGGTAGATAATAACACTGGGAAAACAAATTGTAAGCCTGGTACTTTCTTCTAGCATCAAGTTATTTATCTTGTCACTGAAATCATAAACAATTCACTTTCCAGGAAGTTACCTGGTTTAAAAAATTGCATGTAATCATTTCTTATTCTGAACATTAAGAAATCAATAATTTAAAGAAATTAATTTTCCTGTTGTCCAAAAATGTATAATTTTTTTAAAAATATTGATTTGTAGGGCTACCCTCCCAAAATATTCAGACATCTTGACCCCTCCCCTTGAATAAATGCATGATGTTCTCAAGGGAATATATCTCATTTGACAAAGCCTACAACACTCCTCCAACCACAATGACACATGAATCCTGGACAGATGGCTAGATTCTCTCACAAGCCCCAAAGTGCTATTCAATTCTTGCCTTAATGAAAGAGTAATTGCTTTAGATTGTAAACTTCCTGATTGCTTTAGAGGAGATGATACTTAGGATGAGAAATCAAATATTTTTCAACATATTTTGTTTTTTTATATAAAACATTTATTTTAATATTATATTTAAATATTTCAAAATAATGTTTTCACTTAAGCATTGCAACTACAGGAATAGGACAACAAGTTTTGGAAAACAGACCTGTGCCTTGTAAGTATAGGCACAATGCAAATGTTGATTTCTTGACAGTTGAAAGTAGGAAAAGAGAAGGAACCAAAAAGGACAAACCCTTGGTATTCATCAGGAGTTTTCAGTACAAAATACAGAAACCTCATCTCCCACTAATATTTACTATTATAAAGGCATTTATTGGCTCATAACTGAAACACTGAGTGGTACAGCTGGTTTCAAACACAACTGGAATTGAGAGCACAAGGGAAGTCACCAGGTTCAGTTTCTCTCTATCTCAGCTTTTCTTGCTCCATGGTGACTTGATTTCTCGCTCTGCTTTGCAGAGCTTAGACAGCTTCCAGGTTCATACTGTTTTTACTACTATCTGTGTGAGTGGAAAATAGAACCTGCCTCTTCCTCACCTGTATAAGCAAAAGTATCAGTGGGTCTTATAGGCTTTCTCTGAGCCCGTCACTGCAGCCTGAGGTATATACCAATCAGAAAGGACTGCTAAGAGCTAGAAGAGTCCAACCATATGTAGGTCAAAGTTACAGGACAGGGACCCAGGCCCAGGGAAGAAGATCCAGTTCCAGCAAGTTTCTTCATCTCTCTCAGCTTCATTTCTTCTTGGATAAAAATTCCTAGTTTATAATTTTTAGGGGATTAAATAAGATAAATAAAGCACCTAACAGAATAGTAGACTCTCAATACATTTTAAAGAAGATTTAATTTTTATTCTATTTCTTTTCTTGCCTTTGAGTCCAGTCACTGCATCAGCATCAGTGATCAGTCACCACTAGGTGGCAATCATGTGATGGAAGGTAATGGACTGGCTTTTCGGCCAGTGAAAAATAAAGAATTGGCTGAAACTTGACAATTGGCAGTGAAAAGAAAGCATGGGGGACTATGAGTCAAATTCCTGCTGCACTGAACCCAAGCTGTGTGACCTTGATCAAGGTCTGAATTGATCTATAGCCTGGATTTCCTCAAGTAAAACTTGGAGGCCAATTCAGTCTTCATCTGTCTTTAAAATCGTTTTGAATCTGTAAAGAGAGAATCTTATAGAGTAATAACTGTCACTGTAATCTTAAAAGCCAAAAACTGTTCAACAGTCTTGGTTGTTAATATATACAGTTTAAAAATATGACTGTATGAAGCATAATCCATTCATTTATTGCTAAGTTTTAGCTACCCCAGGGATCCAGAAAGAGTTCATGCAATTTTGTAAGGTGACTAATGGGCCCTCAGAGACACTGTCAAGTTACACACAGCTCAGAAAATCATCCTCTGAGGCATGCAAGTCAGAAAACTCACTATTAAAAAAAGTCACACTGAGCAGCTTCAAAAGTATTTTTCCGCCATGTAATTATGTTTTAATGCCAGGTTCTTAAAATCACTTGGAAAAGAAGAAGCAGCTTAGAAAATTTCAGGTCTGAAATGTGTTAGAAGTATCTGGAGCAGCAGGAGGATGAATCGGGAAGTGACATTTAATTGGGTTTAAGAACAAAAATAATGACTCTCCACTTTTGCATGAATCAAGCCTTTATAACAAAGTTGAAATAAGATGATGTAATAAAAATTAGCATTTATCTGATATAATTGATTGGGGGATATTGTATTTTCTTAATATGAAATTCTTTATATAAGGTAGTTAATGTGCTGGTTCCATCTTGATTAGTATAATCCTTGTAAAAGGAGAACCAATTGAAATTCCAGGGGTGTTCACACATTTCTTCATTCCATGGAGATGTGGAACAGCCTAGTCTAAATACTTGACCTTTATTTCTTGCATGCTCTTTTTTCAGGATAAAGCCTGCTGAATTCTAAGACCTCTAGAAGGTAGGGGCGAGGATTTGTTGGTGGGGTGTGGATCAAAGGAATTCAGGTTTTCTTCAACCTATATAAATCTCAACTTTGCTTTACACAGTGCCTTATCAGAGGGGAGAGATCATTAAGTGATGTATGTGGGGTTTTATTTATTTATTTATATTGCTGCTATAGAGGTATCTGAAAGAATGAAGACTGTTTTGCTTTTACCTCTATTTTCCCTCTCTATTTAAAGGAGGTAGCCAGAACTTTTGCCCTCTAGGTGATTTGTTGTGAGGCCAGAGCAAAAAGCCAGGTTCCTTTAAAGCTTAAGATGCAGCCTGCTGGGCCTCACCCCCAGTTTCTGATTCAGCAAGTCTGGGACAGAGTTCAAGAATTGACCTTTCTAACTGTAACTATCCCTTTAATGCTGACACTGCAGGCCGGAACCCATGTGCTGAGAACTACCGCATTAAGGTAACTGCTCCTCCACCTGGAAACTCACCTCCCTTGCCTGAAACCTTAGCTCAGTCAGAGGGCTAGTGGGGGCAGAAATGGGTCAATGCCTTACTCCAGGGAACATGGAAGCTGTTGAAATTGGAGGAAGGAACATGCCCAAAGCCCCTGCCTTGGCACTGCTCCCAGTCAGTCTGCACTCACGTGGCAATGGGGCTTGAGGGGAAGCAGGTTGGTGCAGAACCTGGCCAGCCAGCCGCCTCAGTTGGGCCTTAGAGTGAAGATCCATAGCACCCTGGACCCACTGAGAGTTTTGCTCATTTTCTGGGCACCAAATTATTCTTCCAATTTTTATGTAAACCCAGGGAGGAAGAGAGGAAACAAATAGTGAAGATTGAATTTCTTGCAATTCAGTGACATAGGGGATGGCAGCCATATTGAATTTGATTTGAAGAAAGTAGATATTTCCTGCCTACCCAAATTTTAGTAAATGCCACACCAACTACATGAATTTCTGAATTAAAACACACAATCTACATATATTAATATTTGTGACCTCAGTCCAAGTTCTACCCTTCCCATGGCTCTGCGTTTACGTGGCAAAGAGGGGCAGGGCTTATAAACTGAGCACCCCACTCAACCATGTCCTGCTGAGCAGGCACTTGAGGGCTGCAACCTAATCAGGCTGCAAGAAAAGGGTAATGTTTAATAATTTTCTAAGGTACCCACATAACTCCTGCATAATCTGACACCATATGAATATGTATTACACATAAGGCATTTTCCCGTTGACTCAATGTGGTTTCTACTTTTCATTGCTAACAAATATCCTGATACATTTCTCCTACACTTGTGGATTCTTTTGAATTAGATACCTGAAATTTTGACTTGATTTTTTTTTTCTTACAGAAATCTGTCAATGGGACATGCATGTGAGTTTAGAAGCAATTCTTTTTTTAGTATGCAAAGGCTTCTGGGAGCGCTCAGGCCATCACCCAAAGGTGTTAATTACCCCATATAAGCTGCTTTCCTCAATTTCTAGATGAGAGATACTGAGAAAAATTTATAAGAAAAATTACAAGAGAATGAGTGGGGAATTGCTAAGATACGGACATTTGTAGTGAGGAGAGGGGTTGTGGGCTTGGAGTCAGGGGTGAAATGCCCAGCGACTTAAATGACATAAGGCACTGATTTCCTGCGTGTTGAGTAGAGGGGTGTTCGAAGATAGAAAATTGCCAAGTGTTTGTTCGTAACTCAAAATTATAGCTCAGTCCATTTTTCTTTTCCCACAAAGAGAGGGAAACATCTCCTTTTTTCTCCCTCTTGCTTCCCCGCTCCCACCGCGGTAGCTGGCTGCTCCTTGTTCCAGGAGCCAGGGCTCAAGCTGACTTGTGTTAAGCTTCCATCTGGATTAAACGGGAAGATCACATGGAAACTTAAATACCATTGCAGCACTGTTTCTATAGGAAATGAGTTTCTCTTGGCAAACAATTATTTGCTTTCAGTACACAACGACTTATAAGGAGGGAGCCTGTCTGCACTTTTATAAAGCTTAAATTTGAAGGGCTCCGGTTACCTTAATTTAAAATTAAGGCACAATTGAAATGATCTAGTTTGAGAAGAAACCATGTTCTTAAATTTCTAAGAGATGTTCCAATATGCTATTTCTATGTTGGGGTGGTTTGTTGTCATTTTAAAAGTGAGGCTGTAACACTATAATATACCCTGTCTTCTGTTTGCCTGTTAATCAAGGCAAGTTAGGGCAGCTTCTCAAAAAAGAAAAAAAAAAAGGCTCAAGAGGCACAGTCAGTGATCTCAGGCGACTCTTGATGGCAGGAGGCCACAGAAGGGGGCTTGTACCACCAGCAGCAGGGAACTGTTAAATTCCTGACCTAGTTTCTGAAAATATTCAAGGAGAAAGCAGGGACACAAATACTAGCTGTAGCATACTTCAATGAGACCATGTTTCTGTTTTCATTTCACTTTAGCCGCATTTGTTCGAGCAGCAGGTGAAGCGCCTTTCAAAAGACTGTCATCTCCAAGGGAAGTCATCTGTTTTACATTAATTGTCCATTAGTCTCCAAGCCTCCATCCATTAAAGTCCTCAGCCACTCATTACATATATTGTGCAGGAGTCTTGCTGTCAGCTTTTCAATGCAGAGCTGTTTTTCTGCATCTGACTTAATTGCTCTAAGTGCCTGTTCCTTTGAGAGAGCCTAGAGCATACCAATTAATGCTAACCTTTTTTTCTTTGCTAGGTTGAACAGATAAGCCAGGGTGAGGCCAGTTCAGCTGCTATTTACTCTAATTTATTAGAGACCTTTCTGCCTTAAGCTCGCACAGTGGGTAGTTTACATCAGCACTTCCCTGTTTGCCTGATGATGACTCCTGGTTATGTTTTGAATGGACTTAGTTTTCTATAGTGAAAATGCTCCATAAATTTACAATCTATACATGTTATTTTGATGAGGGGTTTGAATTCCATTTGCTCCTGATTAGTTTAAACATGTAATTTTTAAATGCATGTGGCATTCTAAACAACTGCTTGGATCAAACTGGCTTTGTTAATGGAAAAATTAAGCTTTCATCCTTTCAAATGACAGCTCAAGAGGTGGCCGTACAAATAATTTAATTACTGTAGCTCCCTTATTATAATGAACTCATCTACCTTTAGCTCCATTACTGTTTTCCTTAATAAACATATTTAAATGGAGGAAAAACAAAAATCATTAAGATAACCAGTCTTAGAGTAGTTTTTATAAATTTTTGATAGGCATAGAGGCAAATAAAAATATGTGAAACTGAGAGAAACATATTAACTGTTTCAACTCTATAAAAGAACCAGAAAAATGACAATTTTTTCTCCTTTTTAAAATTGTACCATAGTCCCACTTATTAATGTTAAATTTTATATTTTATTATTAAAAATATCCAATCAATATAAATTCACATCAAGATATGTTAATATATCTATAAATTCAGATTCTAAGTAATTACTTGATATTAATTGATTTATTACAGGTTATTAAATCTTTACCACAGTTTAATTCCATCCTATAAGTTTGTTAACAAATGGCCCTATTAATATATAGTTAAGTACCTGTATATTGATATGCTTAGTTACATCTAAACAGTACCAAAAAAGAAAAACCACACAGATGCATCCAGACTGATAGAAATTGCAGGATATCATGAAAATTAAAGACAGACTCCTGTGTCTTATTTCCTGAGGACTGTTGGGGAAATAAGCACTTTTGGCATAAGCAAACTACTTAGAATAAAAATAGCAACCTTTCTGGGAAACATTTACATTAGGTAAAATGTGTCTCTGAGGCTCTCTGCCTTCCAACCAAGAGTTCCCCGAACTGGCAGCATCCCCTCATCCTCTCTATTCTCTCCCCTTCCTCAGCTGGAGGCCAGTCCTGTATTTCGCATCACATGGTCCTGGCCAATAACAAGACATTACTAGCAAAGTCAGCTATTAAGAGGTAGGGTTTTGAACTCTCTGAGGATTATCATTTTTTTCATCTTCACTATCTTCATCCTCATCTTCAACATTTTTGAGAGCAGACTGTGTACAAAGCATGGAGAGCCCATTGAAGTTGCTACCCACTTCCCACAATAGTAAGCTTTGTCTTCTAGATGAGTGAGGTCCCCTGATTAATTCTAAAGGTTTTGTTTCTGCATCATGGGCATACAGTGGCCTCTTCCATCTTTACAGAAGGAAATTCTTTATCACCACCAAGTTACAGACTAGTTTATTCCTAGAAAATTCCTTCAATACCCCCTCATCTGTAGGATATTAATTTAAAAATCCTATCAGCTTTTTTTCTCAACAGTTTTCAGGAAGGGAGCTTTGGAAAATACTAAAATATTAGTCTAACAAATTCAAAGACATATATTAGGGCCTTTAAAACCTCATACACATCCCCTTGCTTTCCAGGACAATGCTTCTTAATCCTAATTAGCTTTTACAGCATGATTAGTGTTTGCCAACGATGATTAGACTAGAGGTGCCAAATTCACCAAGTCAATTAGTAGCAGAATTGTAGGATCCTGGTGGAGCTTTATTTTGATTCTGAGTCACCTTTTTCATCATCTTTGTCATTGCTTCATTTGTCCAAGGTAGCAATGCTTCTGTATTTCTGTGTTCTGATTTTGACTGACTGTTTTGACTGAGAGTCTAGAATGTTGTTCACACAAGTGGAATCTTGCCCAAAAGAATATTACTTCTAAGGTCTTCATTCAGGAGTTTGGTCATGCACGTGTCCTAACGCCTTTGTATTAAAACCCTTCTGATTGTGGTTAAATCTGTTCCCTACCTCTGACAGATACATCATAGGGTGGCACCTAATGAGTCATGCTCTTAATCCTGTTGCTATGAATGTGGGTGGAAGCTGTAACTTGCTTTTAACCATAAGATAGGACAAAAGTAAGAAAATACCACTCCTGTGATTATATTTATGGCAAAGTTGAAGGGACTTTTTTTCAGGTATAATTAAGATCCCTGATCAATTGACTTTTAGTTAGACAAAAGAGCATTTACCATTAGCGGGCCTTGCCAAATCAGGTGAGCCTTTTCAAAGAGGGTCCAGGCCTTCCCTGAAGTTTGAGACTTGAAGCAGCAGATACTTATTTCTGTTGCTAACTTTAAAAAAGCATGCTGCCATTAATTCTACAGTCATAAAGACATGAATTCTGCCAACAGACTGCAGGAGCTTAGAAGCAGATCCTAGCATTTCCATTGCATCCTTGATTTCAGCCTTGTGAGACCCTGAGCAGAGAACCCAGTTATGACATGCCCAGATTCTTGACCCACAAACCTGTGAGACAACAAATGGGTATGGTTTTAGGACATCAATTACCTGGTCATTGATTATGCAGCAATAGGAAACTAATGCACCACTCTTGCAATAAAGATATTTTGTTTTATTATCCAGTATCCCATATATCATTTTTAAATAAGTAGATCATTATACATGAACTCGACACAAGGGCTTCTTATACTTTGTTGTTAGAAAACTTACCCAAGTCACATCTCATTCTCTAGGGATGACTTATCATCTAACCCTTATGTTTTCTATAGACTTTGCCGTCAGGTAACCTAGAAGATTTGGTGCCCAAGATGAAGAATACTTCCTTTCAAGTACCCGGACACATCTGTCCTTTTGCTATGTTTACGTCAGTGGTTCTTTAACATTTTGGCCTCAGGATTTCTTTACATCAAAAATAATTGAAGGCCCAAAGATATTGTGTTTATGTAAATAATGTTTATCATCTACTATATTAGAAATTAAAATGGGGCAATTTTAAATCACGAGAATCCGCAGGCACACATTTGGGGAAAACCCATGGTTTGCTTGTGAAAGAGTGAAAGAAAAACACTAGATAACATCATAGTACTATGACAAATTGACCTTGCAGATCTGAACGAGTCTTGGGAACCCCTAGAAATCATACTTTGAGACCACATCTTGAAAACCATTGCTTTATGTTTTCAGTATTTTGTTTAATATTGCTTTAAATTGTATTAAGCCAACTCAGATAAGTTTATGAAATATGAGGTAAACTTTTTTTAAAAAATGAAAAAAGCAAAATGCTAGCTATGTAACTGTGCTGTTTATTCCCCACCTGCCCCACAGATATGTGCTCACCCTTCTCTGATCAGCTCTGTGCCCAGGAGGCTGACCTCTATAGACTACATCACCAGGCTCCTGCCCTCTGGCTTCCAGGTAGATTTGGCCAGTGGGCAGCACCAAGGGAAGACAAAAAGGGGAGGACAGGAGGAGAGACAGGCTGAGGTCATGTATTTATCCCCCTCTTCCCTACCTCATGACAGTTCTGACAGGCAGCCCCTCTGTTTCTCCAGCCCTCAGCTGGGCTCCGTAAACAAGCTTCCTTCTCTTTCCCCTTTAGGGTTGAGGTGGCAATAGCTTTTAGCTGCTGTGACTCCCTGGGTGTCTCACTCTATCTTGTGTTGGCTTCCCTAATCCTGTTTACATTCAATTAATCATTTTATTATTATTATTTATTTCAAACTCTCTTGGTGCTTCCATTTGTTTCCCAAGGAATCCTGGCTAATGGAGCAAGCTTGGACACATTCCTTCATTTCACAGGTCCTCAGTTTATTTAGCTGTAAAAGGAAGGGTCTGAGAAGTCTTTCCCAAAGCGGATTCTGCACATCAGTCTCACCATATTCCATTTTGTATTCTGTGGTAAAATATGTTTGGGAAACACTGAATATAATGTCCACTTTTGGACAGCCCCAATTTGTGGCACCATATCAAAAAAAAATCTGAGAGAACCTGAAGTAGATACGCCTGTTTTGCTCAGCATTTCGCTAACGTAGTTAACAATGAAACCACTGTTTTTGGCTTGCAGAAAACCCTAATAATATCCAGAAAATGCCAGATTGGCTCATCTCCAGGTGGGCCATGTCTAGCATTGTCTCATTCTATGGAAAGGTCTTCGCTGCATATTTTTCAATATTTTCTGGTGGCTCCTCAATCCTGAAATGTAAAATCTCCCACCCATGTGGCTCAGCTTGCTTTAGGCACAATAATGGAATACTATTTCTGTGACCTCAGTACAATGTTGAGCTTCTCTTTTGACCATGACTTGTCATGGTAAAGAAGTATTCCTGGGAGGGGACTCAAGATGGCGCTGTGAGAACAACCCAGGATTGGAGCCTGCGTTGAATTCGCAAAGGGTGAGTCAGTGCTGCATTTCCAGACTGATCTTTGTTGCCCACAGAACGGGGAAACTCCCAAGTATAAAAAGACACGGGACGCCAGGCAGTAGGTCTGCCTGGCGAAGCCGGCAGCCGGGGCGGCGGCGGCCGGCCCTACCCAGCAATCCCCACAGGGCGCGCTTGTCCGGGTGCCTTGTTGAACCGGCAACCTGAGACTTGAGAGGGCTGGACTTGAGACTGAACGAGACTTGCACAGTAGCCCAGCCCAGGGGATTGCAGGGACAGATCGTTTGGGATACCCAGTGGGACGAACAAAACCGCGATTTCAAACTATCCCGGGCAGACGGTCCGAGACGCTCTGTGGTGGAGGGGCGTCCACCACTACGGAGGCAACCTGCCCCAACTGATATACACGCCCACTGCTGAGGCAGCCAGCCGTTGCCGAGGCAACCCGCCCCAAGTGAGATACACGCCCACTGCTGACGCAGCCAGCCGTTGCCGAGGCAACCCGTCCCTACTGAGATACACGCCCACTGCTGACGCATCCTGCCGTTGCTGAGGCAACACGCTACAACGAAGAGACTCCGCCGCAGGGCGTGGCGGAGACCACAGCAGAGCCGGCAGGAACAGCGCAAATCACACAACAGCAGGGCGGAGCCTCGGCAGCCAAACAGTGGCTAGTCTGCCTTTGAGCTGGGCAGGACACCTGATCGGACATCCAAAAATAAAGCCCAAACCCCTCAACACAGAGCATTTGAGAAAAAAAAAAGGGTTGTTTAATGAGCTGTGTTGCAGCAGAATCAAACATAGCAGCCTAACAGCCCTGAATGAACAACAGAGTGCACAGCTCAGCAATTAAACCCCTATAAAGTACAAACTGTCTCCTCAAGCAGCTCCCTGACCCCTCTATACCCAAAAGACTGACATTAGGCAGGCATCATCCTGGGACAAAGAGAGCAGAAAAAGAAACTGGTAGCATCCCTCGCTGTGCCACGGCTACTAGAGGTGCACCCCAGACAAGCAGGGTCTGGAGCGGACCTCAACAGTCGTACAGCGAAGGGGCTAGACTGGTAGAAGGAAAACCAAGCAACAGAAATACTTCATCATCAACATTCTGGGTGTCCACTCAGAGACCCAAACGAAAAGTCAGCAACTACGCAGACGACCAGCGGACAAATCCACAAAGATGGGAAGAAACCAGCGCAAAAAGGAGGAAAACACCCGAAACCAGAACACATCGCCTCCTAGAAAGGACCAAGACTCCTCACCAGCAAGGGAACAAAGCTGGACGGAGAATGACTGTGACGAAATGACGGAATTAGACTTCAGAAGATGGATAATGAGAAACTTTTGTGAGCTAAAAGATCATGTATTAAATCAATGCAAAGAAACTAAGAACCTTGAAAAAAGATTTGAAAAAAGATTCGAGGAAATGATAACAAGAATGGATACCTTAGAGAGGAATATGAATGAATTAAAGGAGCTGAAAAACACAATACGAGAACTTCGCGAAGCAAACGCAAGTTTCAATAGCCGAATTGACCAAGCAGAAGAAAGAATATCTGAAGTCGAAGACCAACTCAATGAAATAAAACGAGAAACCAAGATCAGAGAAAAAAGCGCAAAAAGGAATGAACAAAGTCTCCAAGAAATGTGGGACTATGTGAAAAGACTTAACCTACGTTTGATAGGTGTACCAGAAGGGGACGAAGAGAATGAATCCCAGCTGGAAAATACTCTTCAGGACATCATCCAGGAAAATTTCCCCCACCTAGCAAGACAAGCCAACACTCAATTGCAGGAAATACAGAGAACACCACAAAGATATTCCGCAAGAAGAGCAACCCCAAGGCACATAATCGTCAGATTCAACACGGTTGAAATAAAGGAGAGAATAATAAGGGCAGCCAGAGAGAAAGGTCGGGTCACCCACAAAGGGAAGCCCATCAGACTCACAGCAGATCTCTCGGCAGAAACACTACAAGCCAGAAGAGAGTGGGGGCCAATATTCAACATTCTTAAAGAAAAGAACTTTCAACCCAGAATTTCATATCCAGCCAAACTGAGCTTCAGAAGTGAAGGAAGAATAAAATCCTTTGCGAACAAGCAAGTACTCAGAGATTTTGTCACCACCAGGCCTGCTTTACAAGAGCTCCTAAAAGAGGCACTACACATAGAAAGGATCAATCAGTACCAGCCATTCCAAAATCACACTGAATGCTAAAGAGCTTCAACATAATGAAGAATCTACAACAACTAACAGGCAAAACAGCCACTTAGCATCAAAATGGCAGTATCAAATTCACACATAACAATATTAACCCTAAATGTAAATGGACTAAATGCACCAATCAAAAGACACAGACTGGCAAATTGGATAAAAATCCAAAACCCATCAGTGTGCTGTATCCAGGAAACCCATCTCACATGCAAGGATACACAAAGGCTCAAAATAAAGGGATGGAGGAAGATTTACCAAGCTAATGGAAAGCAAAAAAAAGCAGGAGTTGCAATTCTCATCTCTGATAAAATAGTCTTTAAAGCAACAAAGATCAAAAGAGACAAAGAAGGCCATTACATAATGGTAAAAGGATCGATACAACAAGAAGAGCTAACGATCCTAAACATATATGGACCCAACACAGGAGCACCCAGATACATAAGGCAAGTTCTTAATGACTTACAGAAGGACTTAGACTCCCACACAATAATAGTGGGAGACTTTAACACTCCACTGTCAATACTAGACAGATCAACCAGACAGAAAATCAACAAGGATACCCAGGGCTTGAACTCAGACCTGGAGCAAGCAAACCTGGTGGACATTTACAGAACTCTCCACCCCAAATCCACAGAATACACATTCTTCTCAGCACCACATCACACTTACAGAAGGACTTAGACTCCCACACAATAATAGTGGGAGACTTTAACACTCCACTGTCAATACTAGACAGATCAACCAGACAGAAAATCAACAAGGATACCCAGGGCTTGAACTCAGACCTGGAGCAAGCAAACCTGGTGGACATTTACAGAACTCTCCACCCCAAATCCACAGAATACACATTCTTCTCAGCACCACATCACACCTACTCTAAAATTGACCACATAATTGGAAGTAAAGCACTGCTCAACAAATGCAAAACAACTGAAATCATAACAAACAGCCTCTCAGACCATAGTGCAATCAAGTTAGAACTCAGAATTCAGAAACCGACCCAGAACCGCACAGCTTCATGGAAACTGAACAACTGGCTCTTGAATGTTGACTGGGTAAACAACGAAATGAAGGCAGAAATAAAGAAGTTCTTCGAAACCAATGAGAATGAAGACACAACATGCCAGAACCTCTGGGACACATTTAAAGCAGTCTCTAGAGGAAAGTATTTAGCAATAAGTGCCCATATGAGGAGAATGGAGAGATCCAAAATTGACACCCTATCGTCAAAATTGAAAGAGCTAGAGAAGCAAGATCAAAAAAACTCAAAACCCAGCAGAAGACAAGAAATTACTAAGATCAGAGCTGAGCTGAAGGAGATTGAGACACGAAAAACCCTTCAAAAAATCAATAAATCCAAGAGCTGGTTTTTTGAAAAGATCAACAAAATAGACAGACCACTAGCCAGATTGATTAAAAAGAAAAGAGAGAACAACCAAATAGATGCAATAAAAAATGATAAAGGGGAAATCACCACAGATTCCACAGAAATTCAAACCATCATCAGAGAATATTACAAACAACTCTATGCGCATAAACTAGTAAACCTGGAAGAAATGGATAAATTCCTGGACTCCTGTGTCCTCCCAAGCCTAAACCAGGAGGAAGCTGAAACTATGAATAGACCAGTAACAAGGTCTGAAGTTGAGGCAGCAATTAAGAGCCTACCTCACAAAAAAAGCCCAGGTCCAGATGGGTTCACAGCCGAATTCTACCAGACACACAAGGAGGAGCTGGTACCATTCCTTCTAAAACTATTTCAAACAATCCAAAAAGAGGGAATCCTTCCCAAATCATTTTATGAGACCAACATCATCCTGATACCAAAACCCGGCAGAGACCCAACGAGAAAAGAAAACTTCAGGCCAATATCCATGATGAACATAGATGCAAAAATCTTCAATAAAATATTGGCAAGCCGATTGCAACAGCAAATCAAAAAACTTATTCATCATGATCAAGTAGGATTCATCCCAGGGATGCAAGGCTGGTTCAACATACGCAAGTCTATCAACGTAATTCACCACATAAACAGAACCAAAAACAAAAACCACATGATTATCTCAATTGACGCAGAGAAGGCATTTGACAAAATTCAACAGCCCTTTATGCTAAAAACCCTCAATAAACTCGGTATCGATGGAACGTATCTCAAAGTAATAAAAGCTATTTATGACAAACCAACAGCCAATATCATACTGAATGGGCAAAAACTGGAAGCATTCCCTTTGAAATCTGGTACTAGACAAGGATGCCCTCTCTCACCACTCCTATTCAATATAGTACTGGAAGTTCTAGCCAGAGCAATCAGGCAAGAAAAAGAAATAAAGGGTATTCAAATAGGAAAGGTGGAAGCCAAATTGTCTCTATTTGCAGACGACATGATAGTATACCTAGAAGACCCCATCGCCTCAGCCCAAAAACTCCTGAAACTGATAAACAACTTCAGCAAAGTCTCAGGATATAAAATCAATGTGCAAAAATCACAAGCATTCGTCTACACCAATAACAGACTTAAAGAAAGCCAAATCAAGAGCGAACTGCCATTCGCAATTGCTACAAAAAGAATAAAATACCTTGGAATACAACTCACAAGGAACGTAAGGGACCTCTTCAAGGAGAACTACAAACCACTGCTCAACGAAATCAGAGAGGACACAAACAGATGGAGAAACATTCCATGTTCATGGTTAGGAAGAATTAATATCGTGAAAATGGCTATACTGCCCAAAGTAATTTACAGAATCAACGCTATCCCCATCAAGCTACCATTGACTTTCTTCACAGAACTGGAAAAAACCACCATGAACTTCATATGGAACCAAAAGAGAGCCCGCATAGCCAAGTCAATTCTAAGCAAAAAGAACACAGCGGGGGGCATCACACTACCGGATTTCAAACTATACTACAAGGCTACAGTAATCAAAACAGCAGGGTACTGGTACCAAAACAGAGATATAGACCAATGGAACAAAACAGAGGCACCGGAGGCAACACAACATACATACAACTATACAATCTTTGATAAACCTGACAAAAACAAGCAATGGGGCAAGGATTCCATGTTTAACAAATGGTGTTGGGAAAACTGGCTAGCCATGTGCAGAAAGCAGAAACTGGACCCCTTCCTGACACCTTACACTAAAATTAACTCCAGATGGATTAAAGACTTAAACATAAGACCTGGCACCATAAAAACCCTAGAAGGAAATCTAGGCAAAACTATCCAGGACATAGGAGTAGGCAAGGACTTCATGAACAAAACACCAAGAGCATTGGCAACAAAAGCCAAAATAGACAAATGGGACCTAATGAAACTCCACAGCTTCTGCACGGCAAAAGAAACAGTCACTAGAGTGGATCGGCAACCAACAGAATGGGAAAAAATTTTCGCAGTCTACCCATCTGACAAAGGGCTGATATCCAGAATTTACAAACAACTCAAGCAGATTTACAGGAAAAAAACAAACAAGCCCATTCAAAAGTGGGCAAAGGATATGAACAGATACTTTACGAAAGAAGACATATATGAGGCCAACAATCATATGAAAAAATGCTCATCGTCACTGGTCATCAGAGAGATGCAAATCAAAACCACATTGAGATACCATCTCACGCCAGTTAGAATGGCGATCATTAAAATATCTGGAGACAACAGATGCTGGAGAGGATGTGGAGAAAAAGGAACACTTTTACACTGTTGGTGGGAGTGTAAATTAGTTCAACCATTGTGGAAGACAGTGTGGCGATTCCTCAAGGCCTTAGAAATAGAAATTCCATTTGACCCAGCAATCCCATTACTGGGTATATATCCAAAAGACTATAAATCGTTCTACTATAAGGACACATGTACACGAATGTTCATTGCAGCACTGTTTACAATAGCAAAGACCTGGAATCAACCCAAATGCCCATTGATAATAGACTGGATTGGAAAAATGTGGCACATATACACCATGGAATATTATGCAGCAATCAGAAATGATGAGTTCGTGTCGTTTGTAGGGACATGGATGAATCTGGAAAACATCATCCTCAGCAAACTGACACAAGAACAGAAAATGAAACACCACATATTCTCACTCATAGGTGGGTGATGAAAAATGAGAACACATGGACACAGAAAGGGGAGTACTAAACACTGGGGTCTATTGGGGGGAAAAGGGGAGGGCCAGTGGGAGGGGGAGATGGGGAGGGATAGCCTGGGGAGAAATGCCAAATGTGGGTGAAGGGGAGAAGAAAAGCAAAGCACACTGCCATGTGTGTACCTATGCAACTGTCTTGCATGCTCTGCTCATGTACCCCAAAACCTATAATCCAATAAAAAATTAAAAAAAAAAAAAAAAAGAAGTATTCCTCTCATTAAAATCAGGATTGAAAAGGAATTCCAGGAATAGCTGAATACACATTTACATAGAGCACAGTTGCATCCAAACACCATGGAGTGTGCTGGTGCAAAGTAAGGTGTGAATCCCACTGAAACTTTCTGAAAGTGTGTGGTTGTCATGAACAACACTGACAAACCTAAGGCCCTCCTTGCTTACTGTTACAATAAGTAACTAACTTTTTTTTCTTTTGGAGACAGGATGGAGTGCACTGGCATGATCTCAGCTCACTGTAGCTTTGACCTCCCAGGCTCAGGAGATCCTCTCACCTCAGCCTCCCGAGTAGCTGGGACCACAGGCACATACCACGTGGCCAGAAAATTTTTTCCTATGGGGGCTGGTTGGATAGAGGCTAGGTCTCTCACTATGTTGCCCAGGCTGGTCTTGAACTCCTGGGATCAAATAATCCTCCTGCCTTGGCCTCCCAAAATGCTGGGATTATAAGTGTGAGCCACTGTGCCCAGCCAATAGCTACCATTTGATAATTTCCAGAGAAACCAATATATATCCCCTCCTGATTTTCTATTGCCAAAGCCCCAGTATCAGGTGCTCATGTGGCAGAAAGCAGGGGATTTACCACACTTCCAGAGTTGAATCCTGGCTGAACTAAGTCAATTTGTATGGCCCCATTCTCTTTCCAATGATAGGTTTAGGGGTGAGCTTATGACTCACTTCTAGCCAGTGGGACAAGCAAGAAGGATGGAATGCTAGGGAGGGAAAGTTAAGTTTGTTTATGAAAATATAAACACCAGAAACCATGCTCCGTTTTTGGCACCCAATGTTATTTTGTTTCTAGATGTGTTACTTAGGTATGTGGCAGCTGTCTTGCCTCCACAGGGAGGACAGCATTAAAATAGAACTGATGCTGAAGACAGCAGAGGAGAGGATGAGAAAAACCTGGGTGGAGGGTGTCATGGGGCCTCTAATTGTTCCTACATCCATTCCATGTGGTTTAAGTCAGTCGAGTTAGCATTTTCTGTCTTGAAGCCTAAATCTTTCTAAATGATAGGTGTACCTTTTAATAAAACTATTCATGGCCTCAAATTCTTCCCAGATACACCCTGTGAGTATCCAGGAAGCAGAAGAAAATTAAACATTACATTTTCTTCATTCATAGGACTCACTCCCCCTGTTCCCCTGGCATACTGTGATAGTGCTGCCCTGCAGGATGGCATATCAGAGAGCTCAGGATGGATGCAGTCAGGGACAACAGCCCATGTCCAAGAAGGCTGCATGCTGAACATTTGCCTAGCAGAAGAGTTTAGAAAGGAAACATTTTTGTGATTTTCTTGCCTCTAGAAGATTCCCTGATCCAATCTTTCCTTGGCACAAACTTTTAGTTACTGTGTTTACATATACATTTCATGTATGCATGATCAGTCATTATTATACCTGTTTTATTTGGGGACTTTATCTTGATGTGTGTTCTCATACCTAACACACTGCAATGTAAATTATGTGGGTGTTTTTTTAGAGATGGAGTCTTGCTCTGTCACCCATGCTGGAGTCCAGTGGCGTGATCTTTGCTCACTGCAGCCTCCTGGGTTCAGGTGATTCTTCTGCCTCAGCCTCCCCAGTAGCTGGACCTACAGGAGCCTGCCACCAGGCCTGGCTAATCTTTGTTTTGTTTTTTTTTTTTTTCAGTAGAAACAGGATTTTGGCATGTTGGCCAGGCTGCTTTCGAACTCCTGACAATAGGTGATCCACCCCCCTCGGCCTCACAAAGTGCTGGGATTATAGGTATGAGCCACCAACCATGGCCTGTGCTTTCAGTAAGTAGTTTCTCACTGACCAACACCCCTAGCTTTTTTATTATGAGTAAAAAGAAGCATAAGAGAATGAATCCTTGGCCCCATTAACAGTCAGGGTTTAATCAGAAAACAGAAGTCATGCTACAGTTTTTGATGAGTTGGAGAGGGTTAAAAGAGGAATTAAGGCTTGCACAACGATTAGACGGGCTGGGTAAGAAAAGGTCAGAAGGTTACTTTTAGGGCATCCAAAAAGCAGAGATCTCAAGGGAAATTAGGGCTTCTGTTGTGATCAAGTTGGCCACAGTGGGTGCTTCTCAGGAGGACTCTGAGAAACTGAGGCTCTCTGAGATACTGTCTGCAGCTGGCACTAAAGAAAAATGGCTTCTCCTTTTTTGCCTCAGATGTTTCACAGAGGTACCTCTGACTGGACAAATGTAACCTGGAGGCATATAAGAAAAGAACCAGGTAATGAGATTCCTGGTTTTCCTCCAAGACACAGAGAAGAATGCGGGGTGGGAGGCATGCATCACAATGAGGTTGAGCTATCAACATACCACCCAGCAACCCAACCTCCCATATATTAATGGGAAAAAAAGCAAAGAGCAATTGATAAACAGATGTATTTAAGTTATACCAAGGGCAAGATTGCTGTCAAAAACCATTTGACAATCAGTTAATTGGTGAGTGTCTGCTATGCACAATTAGAGGCAGGGTTTTTTTTTAAATTTATTAGATTATTTCTTGCTCAAAACTCACTCAGGCTCCTGGGCTATAATGCTTGAGCCAGATTTAGCAGCTTTGATCTCACTGGCAGTTCCTTTAGAAGCCTGAGATCTGCAGTGGCTTTCTAAAATCCTCAGCTCTAAAAACCAATACAGTTCAGTAAAAATCTGTACATTTGCTTGCAATGGTTTCAAGTACATGGTAAAATGACAGAAATGATTTCAACCAAGAAATTAACCATTTTCTTCCTCTTAAGAATGGAGAAATAGCTTTGGAGGGAAGTGGCAATATTTCTAAATTTACACACACATTCACACCAACAGTTTGCTCCTAATGGTCACCACATTTAGTGCTAACCTGGTTTTCTGAGATTGACTTGGGATGGAGAGAGAACAGCTAACTGACCAGAAGCTAAACACACAAGGCAAAACCTTTGTATTAGAAGCTGAAGATTATCATGTTTCCAGAGGAGGCTGAATGCTTTAGTTAAGAGAGACCCAGTTATGAACCTAGCCTCCTAAAGCTCTCCAGAGAGAACCCTGCAAGTCTCCTCAGGGCAGGGGTTCTGGGAGCTTCTACGTTCTTACAATCCTTGCAGCAAACACATCAATACAAAAAAAAAAAAAAAAAAAAAAAAAGAGCCGTAGTCCCAGCTACTCGGGAGGCTGAGGCAGGAGAATTGCTTGAACCCAGTGTTGCAGTGAGATGAGATCGCGCCATTGCACTCTAGCCTGGGTAACAAGAGCGAAACTCCCTCTCAAAAAAAAAAGCACTGGGAATTCAGAGTCCCAGAGAAGTGCATTTGGGTACATCTCTCAAGGTTAAGATTTGCTGGAAACTTTGGTAAGATAATTGGATGTGGAGAAGACCAGGGAAGTATTAAGGAATATGACGTTGGGAGTCAATTATTCATTATTTTCCCTCTTCCTCTCACACATTAACATCAATAATTGAAAAAGGACCATCCATGTGTGTATGTGGAAGACAGCAGTCTTAGAGGCTGCTAATGACAGTCAATTTAGTAAATGAGGCCAAAAATCGGGCTCTGTAGGCAACAAACTTGACTGGGTAGCAGCCAGGCCACCTTAAAGCAAGGCTTCAACCATCACGGCTTGCCATGTGCAGCACATGACTCACTGCATCTTTGAGCAAAACTGTGCTCAAATAAGTACCTTCCACTTTGCCTCTATACTGCTGACACCAGTGTAACTACTCTGCTGCCCTTTCCTTGTGGTGGGGGAAAGCTACCTCCTTGAGTTTGAGACTTGGGCTTACCTTTGTACTTGTGGTCCTTAAGAGGTGCTGTCCTTCTACTTTTGCTCATACAAAGTGACTCAGGCATCCTGCAGCATCCCTGTACGTGTATGTGGCCCAGTCCACATTTGCACCCAATGTCCTCAAAGTCCATCTGTTTACATTAGCATATTGGTGCTCAAGCTCAATGTGCAAAGTGATACAGATTTAAATGAATTCTTTGGGATTTTTAATTACACATAACTAAAAATCTGTTTCTGCTTGTGACATTATTTTCTATCTTTTAAATAGAAAGAAACAGAAGTATATAAAAGCATATACCTCAGTGCTTCAGGGAGAAAAGTGTTAGGTAAATAGACTACCTTTAAGGAAGACTTAGTACAAAGACAAGCATGACTGCTTGGTATATTCAGAATTTTGATGTGTGATAAATCATGTGTATCATTCTTTGAAATATAAACATTAGAGCTTCTTATGTTAAAAGAAGCCATCCTAACCAAATAATACTCTAAGCTTTCAGTGTACCTATAAACATGTTCATCTGGGGGGGCGGAATTAAGAGATATGCCAAAAAAGAGATTTGCATTTGAGCAGAAGAATAGCAATACATTAACTGCTATATTATGGGGTTTGTAAAGATTTCTATAGTGATTATCAATGTTTCATGTTGTCATTTTTGGGTTCACAATTAAAGATATTGCTATGAAAATGAAAATTCATAAATATGAATTTTTGTGTTATATTTTATTTTCTATTTGCACAAGTGGCAATTGGCATATGTTGTGTGCCCTGCAGAGCTATTAGGTCCTGGGGTTACTGATTAATGCCCCAAATGAGTGGCAAGTCTTAGGGCATAAAGATTGTTTCATGAACATGGGATACCCTTATAACTCTGTCACACTCATTCAAATACAGGCCCTCATCCATGAAAATAATAAGAACATAAAAGGTGAATAGCACAGTGCAAAGACAACTGGGCTATGTGTGAAGCAACTCTGCACACCTATAATCATCATTTCTGTGTGCTTAGGATAATGAAAAAGGCATTGGTCAAAGTAAAATGATCATAAGAAAATATAGGCTACATGTCTGCTCAGCTCCCTCAGTAACCATTCAGGAATCAGCCTTTACTTCTGGAATCCTGGCTGTCATTTACAGAGTGCTCTTGCCACTACATTCCAGGTTCTATGCTAACTGCTTTGCCTGAGGTGCCAAGGGGACCCTTGCATCACCTGGGTAGTGGTTAAAGAGAACTCAGGTGGTCTTGGCTTCAATACTGGCCCCACCAAGTGCTCCTGTGTGATATTATGCACTCTCTGCTCTTCAGTTTTCCTCACTTGTAAAAGGGGAATGATAATATTACCTCAGGAATTAATACATGTAAAATGGTTAGTGCAATACTTAACATGTGGTAAACATTCACCATATTAAATATCATTACCACTTTTATCTATGAACCATCCCTGCCTGCAAGAACTTATACTTTACTTGAAGAAAGAAACCCCCTGAATCAGTCTGAGAATAATTAAGACTTACTACAGACCACAAAAACTGGAAGACTTAAGGAAAAAAAAGAGAGAGAAATGAGAGCTTGAGCTATTTAGAATCATCTTTGTGGAAGCATTGGGATTTGACTTGAGCTTTATAGAATGAAAGGAAGATGCAGAGACAGAAAGGAGGAAGGGGAGGAAGGGTGTTCTGATAGGGTGAAGAAGAGGCCAAGGCCTAGTTAGAGCAATGACAGTGTTGAGACCAGGGGAAGGAGGCAAAATCAGCCAAGGAGGCTGAGAATAAATATACTCAAGGATGTGGAGAGACAGAGACAAGAGTGCAATACCTAGCCAGCCACCAGCCTCATCCTGAGAGTTTTTGAAAGGATGCTGTGGTTCTTAAAGGGTAGTCCCAGACCAGCAGTATTGACATCATCTGGGAATTTGTTAGAATAAAAATTCTCAGGCTCTTCCCAGATCCACTAAATTGGAAACTCTGGGGGGTGGGGTCTTGCAGGTGATTCTGATACACAGCAAAATCTGCGGACCACTGATGTAATGAGTTACAGGAAGAAACCTGTTCCCATTTTATCCTTCCTGCCCAGGCAGGTGCTCCAACCCATTGGCAGTCCCAGTGCAGGCTGCTTGGGGTCCACTTCTTAGGCATGTTTCCTTTGGCCTGAAAGAAAATTTCCAAAGGATGAGCAGTGAAGATGGCAAACAGGTCCCTCCTCATATCTTGGATAACTTTCAAATATCCCATCCTGGTATCTCCCACTGACATCTGGGAGGGAGTTAGACCCTTTGGTACCTTGTAGAGTGGATCTTGGGTAACAGAGAGTCGGATGAAGAATTTGGACTAATGACTGGTACATAACAGTAAGCACTTCCTTTTATTTCATGGGTCTATTCAGAAAACTTCATTATGGAAAATGTTGAAATGATTTAGATTTTTCCATAATAGAAAGAAGCTATAATATAGCCCTCAACTCAATCTAATCCATTTAAGAAATTGTTACTCCTGTGATGGTTTTCTGAAATAATTCGTTTCCATCAGCCTCATAAAGATCCATGCATTATCACTGGTTGATATGGCTTTTTAGTCTTTCTTAAGTGCTGGGCTCATGCAGGTGGCCATTTGGAGGATAGTGTGTGCTATTTACTGTAAAGAGCAAACAAATGGCTCTTTGATATAAAAAGGAGCATTTGTGAGAGGTAGAGAAGGTCACATGACTTCCCTCAGGAAGAAGCTCTGACATCTCCTCTAAGTGCTTTTGCACACTTAATCTGAAAACGTATAATAGGTGATGAAACCAGGAAATTACATTTGCTGGCCTCCTTAATTTACCTTATCTAATTATTTCACTGGAACTTAAAACTCAGAGTCAAGTCTAAATTATTCAAGAGGCTACTGTTTCTGAAATAATTTCAGAGTGTGTTAAATTGCAACTTTTTTTTGTTCTGACACATAAGTCTCATCTTAGTCATGGTTGCTTTTCAGAGGAGTGTAAAGACAGAGTTGGAAAGGGGGAGCAAGAAGACAGAGAATTGAGCAGCAGAATTTAAAATCTTAAATTCTCATTTTCATCTATTGTGTAGGGGAAGAAAATTAGTTTATTAGGTGTAGCTACAAAACATTCATCCAAAAGCCTAGAGGGAGTCATAGGTATCCCTGTGTTCCTTTGGCCAGCAGTCATCTGTTTATACATCATTGGAAATCTATACAAATTGACAAACAAGAAATTAAAGTAGTGATGTGAAACTGGCCTCTAAAACACCTCTCTTTCAATTTAAAATTCATTGCCTAATGGATGGGGTAGAATGGGAAGTTGCCATTTGCTGGTTAATAAAAATTTCTGGTTAATGTCATGTAAAATGAAGCTGATTAGCCAGGATATATTTTTATTTTCAGAGCTGAGATGATAAGGAAGAGGAGAAAAAGAAGAGAAAGACTTCTGAATGGAGTGTTATTCACTTACATTTGTCAGATCCAATCAAGCACCCAGTCTTGTCATGTTGCTCTTGGCACTGACAGTCTTATATAATAATGATGATACTTTTTATTTTACTCATTTGATATAATCCTGGCCCAGAACTTCATCAACCACTCAGATTCCTGAAACAGTCAACTAATGGCCAGGCATTGGTCTTGCCTTGTCCCCATTTCATGCAGCCTACACTTACTGGGTCAGTTTTTCTAATAATTTCAGGGGCTGCGTATTGCCCTGAATATGTATGGTTGTACACATAAATATGTATGTAATATTTATATATTATCACATACAAACTCTCCAGAATGACTCTGGATGACCCTCACAAGAGGCCTCTCTCTATATCACCAAACCTCAACTACATTGCTGCCCCTCCACTTAGCTGTGTATAGTTTTTCAGAATTAAATGGTGCACATCTCTTATTGTGCCTCCTCTGCCCCACCTCACAGCATATGAATGAGCCAAATCAGAAGACTGGAGTCCCAAACAGAACTTCTTTCTAGTCCATGCATGCATATGATGCCCTTACTGTTGTCTTTCTTAGTGTATGCCAATGTCAAGCTAAAAAATGCCTACTTCTCTTTTACAACTTAGCTCAGGCATGTTTCCTTTTAGCCTCCTAAATTCATGGCTAGGGGGCCTGTAACAAAAAACAGATTAACAAGAGAAGCGCATACAAATGTATTAAATCTAAGTTTTACATGGTGCAGGAGTATTCATAAGGAAATTACCTGAAAAAAAACAGTTAAATCTGAGTGTTTTTGATAGCGGTTTGATAAAGAGTGAACAGTTATGGAGAAATATGATAGGGCAAAGAGTATGGGGTAAGTGTAGTAAGCTAGAGGAAACTTAGCAAGGCCTGTTTGTTCAGATTCTTCACTGTGTCCCTTTGTCTTTTGAGATAAGAATGCTGATTCCCTCTGAGTATAGGGAGGGCATCTCTTGCATGAGGGTCTTATGACCTGCTTCAGAGGAAAAAGTCAGGGGAAAGGTCAGAGAGACCTTCTTGTTTCTGCTGTTTTCTCAACTTCCTTTAGCTTAAAATATTCAATATGCCAAGGTACCATATTTTCTAGTAGTATGTCCTGAACCCTATCAGACATCACCTCTCCTAAGTGTCTTTCCAAGTTTTTAGGCTCAGGAGCTCCTTTCGGTTTTTGTCCCCATGGGCCTACAGCTCTGAAAGCACCCGTTACACTTTCTTTTCCACTAATTTGTTTGTGTCTTTACAATCCCCACTAATATGTAAGTTCACTGAGGGCTGTAGCCCTGTCTTATGTTTGTTTCCATTTCTAAGGCGTGGCCAGTTTCTAGAATGTGGTAGTTTCTTACAACTATCTGGCAAACTGAAAAAGATAGAGGGTCCTGCCAGATCAGATGGACAACATTTAGGAAAAGAGATACCTTTCAGGCCCTGGCAACATAGGCCATCACCACCACATTAAAAATGGTCTTGGTCAAACAGTAAAATGACTGTGGGAAAGAGAATTTGAGGGAATCCAGAAGATGACATCTAGATTAAATCAGCCTGGAATCTTAGAGTTGCAGGTCTGAGATACAAAGGATAAAACAGGTCTCTGCTCGAAGTTACCTCCTCTGAGAAACATTCTTCCCCACTGACCTCTTAAAATGTGAGTCCCTCCCTCTCCCTCTAGCTCCTTGCCTTGCTTTGTCTTCATCATTCTCATCAAAGTCTGACTGCTTATTATGCATCATCTCTCTACTGTCTGGTCCCCCACTGGAATGTAAGATCCATAACGGCAAGAACTGTGTTGAATTCACAGAATCTATGACAGCATCGGGTACATGATAGACCTTCAATAAATATTAGTTGAAAAAATAAATAAATATTTTTCTAGGAATCAATAAATTCAGTTTCTGCTTGTCCACAGTCTTCATTATTTAATATGCTTGGTTTTTTGGGAGCTTGAGCTAATGGTAAGAAATGAAACAAAACCAAAAGCAAGAGGAAAATTTAGCAGCCTGAGCCATGAAGGGAAGGGGTCATCCTTGAAAGCTTATTCATCCTCAGCTGATCACTGTTACTTCTAACACTGAACCTAAGTCAAGACATAGCTGTGTTCATTTCTCATCATTTATCATTCAGTCTTATATTTATTGAACTACTCAATGAATCTATCTTGAGCACCTACCATATGTCAGATGATGCTGGATATACTGAAGATACAGATATTTAATTCAATGACACTTCTTCCTTTAGACCACACATTTACAAAACATGAAGTGATAGGTAAAGAATGAAGGGAATACAGCTGTGGGATCATTTATTCTTTCTAGACAGGAAGGGGGTGCCAGGAAATATTTCGGGGAGGTGATATTTAGACAGAGTCTTAAAGTATAAGCAAAAATTCTTCTAACAAATGCTGCTGTCTTCCAATTTCATCTCCACCCCATCTTTACCACATTCCCTTGAGTCGTGGCTATGACTTTAGTTACCCCTCCCACAATTAACCTTAGTGACCCCTATGGCCCTACTTCTTGCATCATAGTCAATGAAGTTATGCTGATGACTGGTATTGACCTTCCTGCCTCAGTTTGCCAGGGCATCTATCTTAACTTCAATGCCTTAGTTTCCTCACTTGAAGAATGAGAATTTTAAACTTTCTAGCTCTAGAAATCCTCTCATGATGACTGATAGAAAAAATATTAGCAAAAATATGCAAATTGAAATCATCAGTTATCCTGGAAGTGATGGGATCCTGAAAATTTATTTATCCAGAAAACCTTGTTCTACCCAATAATGCTTGATCACTGAGGTGTTGCTGTGGCAATGATCCTCAGTATTATCTTTGTTGCTGGCAAAATTTAACTTTTGAATATACTCTTTTCATAGACTGAGCTAAGGGGATTGTGTGTGTGTGTGTGTGTAAGCCCAGAGTATCTTCTGGCACACACTGAGTCTGAGATACCAGGTTATGGCTGCAGAATGCCCTCTAGATTCCCAAAATGCAGAGCCTTAGACAATCTCTAGTTACTTGGTGAAATGTGGGAAATTATGTAAAACTTAAGATATTATTAAGGTTTTGTTTTTCCTTATGATTCTGTTAATTGTACATGTAAATGGCACAGTTCCTTGGGCTCTATCACATTTCAATGTGATAGGAGGTTGTTTTAACATGTCTAACTCACCACACCCTGAAAGGAAAATAATGGCCTGCTAATTGCATCAGACTGTTCTGATCCAGACCTGGGCCCTTTATAGAGGCATCTAAATGAGTGTTTAGTGCCACTTACTGGGTAAGTATAAACGAAAGACAGCTTCCATTAAGTTCCTAGTGTACCAAAGGCTTCACTGTGAAGAAGCTGCTCCTAGTGAACTGTTAATGCTCTGTAAATACTGTTACCAGTTGTCATGAAATGTTGCCTGGGGCTTGCTCTGAAATCCACAGTACTCTGGCATTGTGACTTTTTCCAAAAACGTAGGACACAAGATCAAATGACCAAGGCCTTCTATTATTATCATGTGATGGCACTTTGTATCTTCCTAAATTTAATTTTTCTTTTCCAGGAAGACAGACATAGCATAAACAATTAATTGCTGATTTAGCAACTGTTCCAGTTAAAACAGATTTTTCACTTGTTGCTTTTCTTGTCCCATTAGAAATTAAAATTTGCTATCCCTGGCCAGGTGTGGTGGCTCATGCCTGTAATCCAAGCACTTTGGAGGCCAAGGCGGGTGGATCACTTGAGGTCGGGAGTTCAAGACCAGCCTGACCAACATGGTGAAACCCTGTCTTTAAAAAATAAAAATTTGCTACCCCTTTCAATTAAATCTGGGATCAGCAATGTTTCTGGGACTCCATTTAGTTATTAAACAGAGAAAAAATATGCTATGACACAATTGAGAAAATTTCATTGTTTTATAAAATTAGGGGTTTAAGAATTAAAAATTAAGAGTACTAATGAAATCATAATTTAGGGCTTTAATGAAAATATACATTCCTATTGTTTTGTAGAAGTATTCAATTTTTCTTCAAATACATTTTAAGCTACAATTTGATATATAAATTTTTTACTTATCAAATGAGCAAATAGCTAGAAGTATGATAATACACTTTATTGCAGAAGATGTTAGGGAGACAGTTGCTCTTCAACTGGCTGTAGGATGTAAATTTGTAGTCTCTCTGTATGGCAATTTGGCAAAAACCTTCAAAATTAAAAACCTACATATCATTAGGTGGGGCTGAGCAAAGTAGGCCTCAGCCTATGGCCTGAGGGAGATAGAAAAGCCTGAGCAGCAAATAGGGGGGCCACAAAAAAGAGTGACCAGGCACAGGTGGTAGAGCATAGCAGTGGGAAGGGTATCCAAGGGGCTGGAGGGAAGTAACAGCTGTCCACTACAGGGCATCAGAGTGAGATGAAGAGGATATTAGCATAGTACAGGGCAGTTTGGCACAGAGTGTCAGAGCCAAAATAGGGTGAGAAAAGTGTCTGTGGGGTTGGGAGTAGCTCAGAACCAGGCATCAAAACCCAGTGAAGTTCCAGTGGACAGTGTCAGAGACCCAATGAAGTGAGAAGGTTGTCCATGAATACAGGATTGGAGGAGGGTAGCAGCAGAGTGTGGAGAATGGTAACATGTAAGGGAGTTGATCAAATTAGTAGATATATTTAGGATAACGTGAGACAGGATTCTCAATGTTGGAGAATGGAGGTACAGACATGAAAAAGGGAGAAGATTAGAATGAACCTTATGGTGTTGGATTGGAATTGGGGATATTGATGTGAACTCATGGTTTTTAGTATGCAGAGATAGTTATAGACATAAGTATGATGTAAAGTATACATGTGTATGCATGTGTGTGTGTGTGTGTGTGTGTGTGTGTGTGTATAGGGTTGCTAGCTTGGTTGACTGTGAAGGCCTAGGAACAGAAACACCTCAATAGCAATGAGCACATTTCATGCCCGGATACTGGTTTGTAAACACTTTTCTGCACTAAAAGGAACCAAAGACTGTAGGGTAAATGGCTGGTATCAGGGCAGGGGCAGGAAAAGCAAAAGCCAAACCTGAACATTTTATTATGTAAGAAAACCAGGAAGTGCTCAAAGAATGATGTGCATATGTCCAAAATCAAAGCCAGCCTGAATGAGTTCTCATTAACCAAGTCTAGGATAATTTGAGCACCAAAATAAGTAATGATACTAATGGATTATAGCCTATTGAATAAACTAGGAATTCATTAATTCATAATAATATAAATGAATGAATGAATACATGAATGAATCAAAAGAGCAAAGAGGAATGGGATAAATACATGCTTTCAAAGTATCTTCCCACAAAATTCTTATTATCTGGGGCAAAAGAGTCAGTTTAAGTATAGAAGACTGATCAACATCCCCTAATTAAGTAAAGTTAAACACCATCATTAATAGGACAAATTGACATCATGCATGATGTAATAGGATGTAAAGAGAAGACTGCAATGAGGCTTCCATAATGTTGTAAAGGAGCTAACCGTGACAAACCCCAGACAAACCCCAAATGAGAGACATTCTACCAAATAACTGACCTGTAGTCTTCAAAAGCATCAAGATCATAGAAGTCAAGGACAGCCTGAAGCCCTCTTCTAGAGTAAACAATAATAAAGCAAAAACTAAATGAAAAATCTGATTCTGGACTGTATCTTTTTGCTGTAAAAGATGTTTGGGACAACTGATGACATTGTATAGAATCTAAGATGAACAATATATCAATGTTAATTTCCTGATTTTGATGGCTGTATTTGTGGTCATATAGAAGAATGTTCTTGTTTGTAGGAAATATACAATAAAGTATTTTGGGGCTGAGGCATCATGTCAGCAATTCACTTTCAACAGTTGAGGGAAAAATTCTTTGCACTGTTCTTGCAACTTTTCTCTCTAAATTTGAGATTGTTTCAAAATAAAAAGCTAAAAAATGCATATACAAATTCCCCTTTTATAACGAAGTTATATATGAAGCTTTCGTCCTATAGACATATACTCCCATTTATGCAAAATACTGTATGTACCTTAATTTTCACTGATGCTTTGCAGCAAAAGATAGTACACAGTAAGAACTCAATAAATGGAAGTTTATTATTATTACTGCTACCATTCTTCATTACACAGCATCCAGTTAGATTAAAGAAGTTGGAAGGCATCTTTGTGGGGTGGAGGCAGCTTGGCTTGAGCAGGGTGGGGTAGCCCAGAACAAGGTGTCAAAACTGGGTATGGTTGTCAAAATCGAATGTACAGATAGGTAATTTCCTCTGCCTACTAGTCTGCTAGCGTCACTGTATACTTTACTTAGAATATATCTATATTTACATATATATATAGAGAGAGATTTCAAAAGTTAATCTTTAAGCTCATTTTGAAGGGAATTGAAAACACCTAGTATTAGGGGTTTCCAACCCTGGCTTCATGTAACAATCATCTGGGAAGCTTTAAAAAAATACCCATTCCTTGGGCGCCACACTCAGATATTCTGACTTAATCAGTCTAAAGTGGAATCTAGTCATCAGCATTTTAGAAAGTCCCCCAGGTGGTTCTAGGTGCAGCCATGGTTGAGATTCACGTTCTGCTTCCTTGCCAGTGAAAGGTGTATGTCCAGCCTTAAGGACCCTAGAAGTTGGCTCTTGGGGTGGCTAAATCAGTACTTCTCAGACATTACTTATTTAAATTTCAATTTCATGAATTTTTACCGATCTATGTGCCATCCACATTATTATTAAATATTTTTAACGGGTCATGCTTTAAGTTTATTACAAAAAAATTTAAAGAATAAATTATAGCACTATATGCAAAATCAAGATTGCTTGCCATAAAAGAAGGTAAAAGTAAAACAAATACTAAAATTCCTCCAAAATGTTATTACATTTTTTAATTTAATGATTATATAAAACATTTATTAAAGCAATAAAATAAGACTAGTTTATTGACATAGAAAGGAGTATCTGAAATATACCTTCTTCCATGAGATTAAAACCATGATCAGTCAATAATAAAAGACACCATTTGGTTAGATTTCCCTTAGTTGAAGGAGAAAATTATGTTCTAGGCCAGAGAAGATGATATGACTGAACTTTTTAGTTTCACTATTAGTTAATAGAGAAATTCTACTAACATGTTGTATAAAACTGGAAAGGGCATAAAGGATTAGTTGAGAATTTTCAATCAAAATGTTGTAAGAGGCTTTTGTTCAACGAAATCTGGTTTCAGGAAGTAATGGCAAATGAGTTCCAGGAGCCACTAATGAACCAGGAACCAGAAAAATAAATTGCAGTTATTGGTTCAGTTGCTGGGGTTGGGTCACCCACCCAACCTTCCTCTTTGCTTCACTTCCATCCCCACCCTCAAGTTTCAGCTACCTCCACTTAAAATCAGCAGAGTATGTCAACAGTCTAGACAACTCTAACCAGATAGTTGTCTATTAACCTGTTCTTACATGAGGGTGCACATTTCAGACATATCTCTCTTTCTTCTTTCTCCTTGGCTTTTAAGAAAATACTATTTTCTGGAATTGCAAAACACTCCTTGACCCCAGCTTCTAAAAAGACAGCTCTCCCCAGGCAATATTTTAAAATAGGATAGTCATTTTCCTCCTCTCTGTATTATAGATATTTGTCTTTCCTTTAGGGGCTGAAGGTCTCTCTCAGTAATTAAGGCTATTCTCACCTTAACAGCCTCAGGATGGAAGCATCCTACATCCCTGGGCCACTACATGGAGGAGAGCTGCCTAGACAGCCACCTTGCCCAAAGTGACATTAAACATGTACATTAAAGAAAAAAAAGAAAGCTTGAGCCACTAAGATGTCAGGGTTTGTTAGTAAATATTTTGCAGCCTCTTGCAAGTAGTACAAATGTTCATGCTTATAAAAGACTGGAATTATAGAAAGAAAAATGTAAACAGTAGCTACATTTAAGGGTGGCCTTACCAGTGATTCACTCATTGCCTTCACCTTAGTGAAACTCACAGTCCTTTCACATGTCAGAATAAAATCCAGGTAGGACATTCTTCATATAAAAATGGAAAAGGAAAAGAAGCCCTACACACCAAAAGGAGAAAAATTCTACATCTGTGGTTTGAAGAGATAGAAATAACCAGGCCCACCCTTGTGTACCTTTGATGACGAATATTTTCTACAATTAGTTTGCACAAACTAAGATTAAAAATACAGAGGTCCAGGATGTTCTGTCATTATTGGGCAAACTCAGTTGTGAGTATGATTTGTAAAAAGAGATTTCATTAAGTTGTATAAACGTGTCACCTCTGGTTCCAATCTGGTTTAGGACCAGATGCTTGTAATCTTTCTGCTCTATTTGCTGCATGAACGTTCATTATTTTAGATCAAAGAAAACAGAGGAAGCCACTCACACTTCCCTAGTGTCTCTCATTAAAATTAATTATTTTCCCAGTTCAGTCCTCTTTGTTCACCATCATGTCTAGTGAGAGAAACAGGTCTTAAGAAACTCAATTATGGCGAAGGCAGTTTCAGAATCAGATAAAAGGATTGGGGGCTGGAGCTTAAGAAAGGCCTGGCAGGGAATAACTCCACATTTCCAACAACCTGGCCCATTCAGAATTCTCTTTCTCCCTGGGATTAGTTTTGAAAGTACTTTGACTTAAAGATAAACATTTTCCAGTTTTAATTTCTAAAAGTGAGAAGAATGAATTTCATTCAGAAAAGAATGAAACTGTTTTCTGTATCACTTTATAGCACATGAATTTAATTACTACATCAGCCAATAAAGGAATCACAATTTATTCAGTGAAGTATTTTGGTAATACTGTGTAGCTATGGGTTTCACTTGTTTTATTTAATGAACCTCTAAAACACACATGATTCCTTCAGAGGGATTTGATTCTTGGTTCACTGGGGAATGAATATATTGATTATTATTAATGCATAAACCATGCCCAATTAAATGTTTCAGTGGAAATAATCTTGCAGAAAGGACATTTGACAGCATAGCTTAATGTAATTTATTTTAGCTCTCATTTGCTAATAGAAAGAAAGAGCTTTGTGTTCCAAAGAGAAAAATAATGTGTTTAAAATTTCAAGGAGTGGTGACAGTGAAAAATTAATGCTATCTCTTACTTGCAGACTTTTCTTGATAGAACAGAAAAGAGTCAGCATCACAAAAGAATCTAAGGAGACCAAGGAAGGCACTGGAGAGCCAATGTAATCTCCTACGTCTGCCTTTCATTCTTGTTAGTGAGGTGCTTAATGGAGCTGTTCATCTATACCTGGAAAACAATAAGAAGCTTCCCTCCCTAGGATGCAGGCTTGTATAGCCCTGATGGTGACTGAGGCCCTGGGAAAGGCTCAGGAGGAATCTTCCCCAGGGGAATGGAGAATGGCCTGGGTCTGCACCTTGACAGATCCTGCCATGCCATGGTCAGGCAGCTGGGCAAGACCTCAGGACATTGGGAGATGAGGTGGGGGTAGTGGGAGGACAGGACTCGCCAATGCTTCTGAAAGCAGAAGCAGTGCAGCATGACTATTAGCAAGCAAAAGCCAGAAGACTGTTGTTTATCTTTTTTACTTTTCACGACAAGTGTAGGCTCATTTTTGCTATACAATATCATATGTTCATTGCAGAAAGTGTAGATCACCTAGATTAAGCAAAATAAAGAAAATATTAAAACATGTACATTCCTATCACTTCAAAGAAATAATCATTGTTAATATTTGTGAGTCTGTCACTCTAAATATTTTTCCTATGTAGGTATCTCCTACTTTATAAAAGACATTTTAAATATTATTTTTAACTTAATGTTTAAATTCAGGAGTATTTCAACAACATCTTTATTGCAATCAATACATCTATATAACTTTTAATTGCTGCATATTGTTCTGTTGTATAGCTATAACCTAATTTATTGAAACTAGCCTACTGACATTTGGTTGTTCTCATTTTATTCTATTGTATGCCATCCATTTTTAAAATGCTGGTATTCCTATTGTTGTGCATTTGTTCAAATCTTTACTTGAGATAAAGCAGAAAATGGGAACTGATATATCAAAAAACATACATTATTTTTTATGCTTTTGATACAAATTGTTGAATTATCCCCTGGGTTGAGCAGCATCTAAAATGGACCCTAGTGATCCTTCCTTCTGGTATTTATGCCTCAAATGTACGGGTGGAGACCTGCCGCCAGTTCCAGCAGGGAGCTGGGAAGTAGATCTTCCTCTAGATAAGCTTTCAGATGCCTGTGGCCCTAACCAACTCCTTGACTGCAGTCTTGTGAAAGCTCCTAAGCCCACGGACCCAGCTAGGCCGCACACAGATTCCTGACCCACAGAACTTGTGAGACAATAAATGTTTCTTGCTTTAACCTGGCATGAACATAGGCCCTTAAAAGACTACCCTAGCTGTATCTCTCCAAAATATTATTCTAATTTAAAATCTCTTCAGTGGTGGAAATATGAGTGCTCATTTCCCACAGATTCAACACTGTGCCTTTTAATCTTTGCCAGACTGTTTGCCTGTCTTTTATTATTACCAACGTATTTCTTTTGTATTGAATCACTCATCCTTAGCCTTTGCTCATTTTCCTATGAGAGATTTGTCTTTTTTCTTACAATTATAAAGAATGCTTTATATATTAGAGTTATTGAAACTCCCATTCCACCTCCCTACATACACATACACTAGTTTTCCATATTTCTACTTTTATTTGATATTTTTGTTGTAATCTTTTCCAATCTGATTGGTACAAATAATAGCTCATGTTGTTTTCATTTGCATATCTTTATTTTAGCTATTGACTTAGGAGAAATAGTTCATATAGTTTTCATTTGCATATCTTTATTTCACATATTTATGTGTCAAGTTTTACACAGATTTTGTTCTTCCTGTCTTTGATATTAAACTTTTAATCCTTCCTTGCTTCTAAAAATGCATTCGCATTCTCTTATATTTTCTTCCAGTACTTTATAATTTACACATTACAAATCTTGAATCTTTCAAGAATTTAATTTGGTATAAAGTATAATGTTTGATTTTAGCTTTTTCCCATAATAACCAGTTGGCCTCATGCCATTTATTTAATAATTCTCTTTCTAATAATTTTAAGTACTGAGGAATTATAATCTACTTTTATAGTTCATAGGGCAAATTTGCTATTACTTTTTTCTGTGAAACTTTTCTTAGATATTTTCATGTATTTATTCTTATCAATCAATTTTTAATTATTTTATAATGGCTCCTGATATAGAATTAACATCTTATAAGAGTAACTATTCCTTTCCAGGAGTATATAGTTATCTCCATTTACTCAGTCTGTTCTTTATGTAATACAGCTAAATGTTAGGATTTGCTTTATAAAGATCTTGTACATTTAATTTTCATTTCTTTCTGATGATTTTCTGTTAAGTTATTACTATTGTGGTGAGGGTGGTTGCTCTGTGGATGGATTTTAATCTCCACGAGGTGAGAATATAGTTGGTTTTGCTCATCATTATATTCCCGGTGCCTAATATTCTCCTCTACTCATAGAAAGCTTGCCATCTACTTCTGGAATGAATACATGAACAAATAAGTGAGAAAGTAGCTAATATTCCTTTATACTTTCTAACAGGTTATTGACAACATATAGGAAAGCAAAAAACAGGAATAATTGCATATATAATACAGCTTTGTTGCACATCTGAAGTATCATTAAAAAGTCTATGACTTGAGGGAAAAATAATTAAAGCTTACATAAAAGGAAAAATTAATACAATCCCTATGAAATGAAGAGCCCTTTCAAGTCAGAGAAGATAACAAAGGTAAAAGTGGACAAAGGACATTAAAAGGTAATTCATAAAAGAAGAAATGCAAATGGACAATAGTTATATCAGAAGAAAATAAAGATATGCAAACAAAAACAATATGAGCTAGTACTAAATTGGCGCAAAAGTGATTGCTGTTTTTGTAATGGCAAAAACAGCAATCACTTTTGTGCCAACATATATTTGTACCAATCAGATTACCAAAGATTTTAAAGTTTGATAAAAACTATTATTGTCATAGGCAGAGAAACCGGTAGTTTCCTATGTTCTCAACAGATAGGGTTTTAAACTGGGATGCCACATATGGAGGGCAATCTAAAAACATGTATCAAAATTCACACTGAGCTAATTAGTTGACACAGCCATTCCTCTTCCAGTAATTTAATCTTAATTTTATATTCATCTTAATTCAAATCTTTAATTTAGTCTTAAAATAATTACATAGGTATGTACATTTCAAAGAAATTAATAAAACTAGCCATTAGGGAAACATCTGCTTGGAAAAATCATCTTGTATTGTTTTCATGTAAATCTGGGTCATCATGAAATTTTCCCGCCTTTCTCTTCTTCTCTCCCCCTATATCCCCCCTTTCCTTTGGACACAAATAAATTGAGTGTTAATTGCAAACACCAGTAAATAGTGATTAAGAATGATGAAGAGTTATTATTTGCATGTCTAGAAATGCAAATTCTTTTAATCATGATACTACTGTTAATAATTCATGTTTATGTTTCTGCTTTTTGTAGGAAAATTGGATTTGCTGTGCTACTTGTCATTGTGATTTATGCACACATGAGACGTCTTCATTCACAACTTAAGCAAGAACCCAGAGCAGTGGATTGCCTTGGTGGCAGTGTCCGGTCTTACACAGAGCAGGCAGGAAGCAACAAACATCCCTGAATCCAAAACAAGTGTGAAACCTGTACACATTTTATGATCTTTTCTGACTTTAAAGTTGCAACAGCTGATTTTCTAACGTTTTCCTTTAGCTGTGGCAAGATAGCCTGGGAGCCTCAGATGCAGGAGCACTCCCTATTTTATGTGGAATGAGGGATAGTGGGATGCTCAAAGGAAGAGCCTTATATTGCCCTGCCTAGAAGAATGATCCTTATCTTGCCCTACCTAGAGAAGATGCCAACTGAAAAAGTAAGTTGACTTAAAATGAATTCAACTCATTTCTTCAAAATAAATAATTAACCAGTCCTACAGAAACGAACAAACAGCAAAGTATCATCTAGTCACTCCTCCCCTACCTCATGCAATGAGTGGCCCTCGGTTGTGGCACTGCTGCCATCTCTGACACTGTCAGCAGTTGTTCCTTTGCAGAGGGTACATTGTGGCCCTTCTAATTTGAACCATGTCCCAAAACAGATACTGGACAGATGCTGGGGATTTTTTGTCAGGATTCCATAATCAGGAATATGGAAACGATCATTGATTTCATGTTGTTTTTCTTCTCTTTCTCTGCAGTAGGGTTTCTGAGTCTCAGCACAATTGACATTTGTGGTCATACAGTTTTTTGCTATGGAGGGCTGTGGTGAACACTGTAGGATGTTTAGCAGCATACTTGGTCTCTACCCTCTAGCTGGTATTAGCATTCCCTTCTCCCCAATTGTGACAACCAAAAGTAAGTCCAGACATTGCAAAATGTCCCCTGGGGGCAAAAGCATCTCTAGCTAAAACTATGGCTCCATGCCCAAAATGATTTACTGAATACTTTTACATCATAGCATATCCTAGGCATTTGTAGGAAGGAGGAATGGATGGAAAGAAGGAAGGGAAGGAGGGAGAGAAGGTGGGGGTGGGCTGTAAGGAGTGAGAAAGACAGAGAGAGAAAAAGAGAAAGAGCTCTAGTGCAATATCTCAAGACACCCTCATTTCAAACAAAATACTACACAGACAAAAAATACAGCAAAAGCTTAATATTATGAAACTGCCTTCACATTCAAAAGAAAACAAATGTCAACTTTCCACTCCTCCTTATCCAAAAGAAAGTTAACTTTTAAATTAATACCTTTCAAATGAGCCCTAGTTGAGACACTGATATCATTTTTAGATTCTACTAAACTTGCACGTTGGTTTAAAAATGCAGAACCAGAAGTTGAGGGGACCAGGTGTCCAATTCTAGTAATGTCACTAATGCAATGACTTGGAAAAAACCATGTCAACATTTTGAACTTCTGTGTCCTCTAAAAGATCATCTATCTTCTAGGATTCCTGCTTCTGGAGGCATTTTCAAATGAATCAGGTCCTATTAAATGATAGGGAAGATATAATTATCCATCCTGTGTACACACCTCAGATTATCTTCTCAAGAGAATGATGCTTTCATTTACTTCTTTTCGTCTTTTCTTACCTGAGTATATATAGTTAGAAGGATCTCTTTTTATTTGAGAACATAGAAGGAAGGCAGGCACTTTTTCAAGCGGTCAACAGAGCCAAAAAAAGGCCTCTGAGTCAGAGTAGAATGACATAGTAGGCTATGAAGCTAGTGCACAACAGAATTGTCCCACTGACACTACTCTGTTTGGTCTAGAACTGGTAGTCATAGGCATCTAGAGGCTCCTAGTGGAGACCCACTTAGAGGAAGACAGAGTCAGGGCACTCTCTGATGAACGAGGCCTTGGCATTGAATGGCCCTGTGCTTGGCTTAATATTCTGCAGGGGTTTCTTTGAAAGACCTTTTTAGCAAGAGGTTCTGCACTTTTTTTTTTTTTTTTTTGGCAGTGGGCTCCTACTTCATGTAGCCAGCCCTGGTGAAGAAGAGTGTTTTCTTAAGGGTACTTGAAAACCAAAATGAGCTCATTCACCTCACTTGAAATTGTGCCTCCATCTGTCTCTTGACAATAAGCATTCCTATCTCTGAGGCTCCTTGAACACCAATCGTCATAACTACAGGTACATCTACTGGGTACTTAGCATGTGCCAGGCACTGCACTAAGATACTTCACAGCCTACTATGTCATCCCACTCTGGCTCAGAGGCCTTCTTTGGCTCTGATGACCACTTGAAAAGGTGCCTTTCTTCCTTCTATGCCCTCAAATAAAAAGACATCCTTCTAAATATATATGCTAACGTAAGAGAAAGACAAAAAGAAGTAAATGTGTTCATCTTCACATCTCCACAAATTAGTGCTCCTCCATTTTACAGATGTGGGAAGTCAAGGAAAGTGCCCAAAGCCACACAGCTATGAAGTGGTGGAGTCAGCCTCCAACTCCCAAAGCTGCCCCACACCCTGTGCATCTGTTCACATAATTCTGCTTCCATAGACACTTCCTCGGAGGTCTAAATATATAACATGCATACTTTTGACACCATATTACCTATCTGTGTTAGGCCATTCTTGCATTGCTATGAAGAAATACCTGAGACTGGGTCATTTCTAAGAAAAGAGTTTTCATTGGCTCACAGTTCTACACGTTGTACAGGAGGCATGATGCTGTCATTTGCTCCTAGGAAAGCCCCAGGAAGCTTGCAATCACAGTGGGAGGTGAAAGGGAAGCAGGCATCTCACATGGCAGCAGCAGAAGCAAGACAGAGAGTGTGGGAAGAGGTGCCACTTGTAAACCACCAGAACTCCTGTGAACTCAGTGCGAGAGTTCACTTACCACCAAGGGGATGGCCCAAGCCTTTCATGAGGGATCCTCCTCCATGATCCTAACACCTCCTACCAGGCCCCACTGCCAACACTGGGAATTACAATTCAATATGAGATTTGGGCAGGGACAAATAGCCACACTATATCACAATCACTTAAATGTAGCTAGTGAAGGGCAACTGTGTGAGCCAAACATCTTGGTTATCCTTGCCTCCTCCCTTTTTCTCCCACCTCACATTCAATTCCTCACATATTCTATGAGCTGTATTCCTGAAATGCTTCCAGAGTTTGACTCCTCATCACCTTCATCACTATCTACTCTGTCCAAGCCACCACCTTTCCTTCCATGGGTAACATTTGTTCTTTTGGCATTCTGGAGCACCTTTAAAACCAGAGTGTAATCTGTCTCTCCTCTTTCCAACAGCTTTCTGCTCACTCAGAATGAAGGCCTTACAGAACATAGGCATGGCCCTACAGGATGTAGCCTCATCCCCATCACAGTCCACCTGGCTTACTCCACTCCTATCTCATTAGCCTTGTAGTGGCTCCTCAGAACAAAACAAAAGCACCAGAAACTTTCTTCTCTAGGTATCACACAGGGCACTTTATCTCTTTCTTCATGCATGTCTCTGCTCAGATGTCCTCTTACAACCAAGGCCTTTTCTGACAATGCATCAGAAGCAGAGCCCTACTTCTGCCCTACTTTGCCTCTCTACCCTGCCTCCCTATCCTTAATACCTAGGTTATGCTCATGAACCAAAGACTGGCTCTGTGTATTAAACCCTACCTTGTTTATTTCCTCACCGGAGGAAAATTGTCAGCTCAAAGGCTTGCTGATGCCAAATTCAAATTTTTACACATCCAGTTATTTAAAAAATAGCACAAACAAGCAGATTTTTAGCCATTTGGAGCCTGCCTACATTACATGCCCTATGATGCCTCAACCAACAGCGGTTGCTCATTGATCAGATGGGGCCTTGTACTTCTAAGGCCCTGAACACTGTGGCCCTCTGAGCTCTGTGACCCAGATTCCCTGCTGTACTGCTGAGTGACATCATATAGATCCTCTAAGCCCCTTTTCTGATTCCCTTCTCTCTTGATTTTCCCTTTGCTCTTCTCCCTTTCTAAACAATGGCTCCCTTGCCCTAAACCTTTGGATGGTCTCATACTATGAGAGACATCCTCTTTTATACAACCCCATCCAAGTGCTATTCAGTAAAGTATGTTGTATGTTACTGCCCATTGTGTTCACATCTTTTTTCTTGATCAGCCTCCAAATCCCTCCTACTCAACTCCTACAGCATAGCAGCCTTATATATTTTCTGCCTCTTCTCAAAGTCAGTCTCAAATAGCAGGAACTTTGTTTTGTTCAATGATGCACTCCAATCCCTGGAACATGACTCCATGTTGCTAGTAGACATCTGATATATACATATGTAATAGATATCAAATACATACATGTATATTTATTGTAGTAACAAATGAGTGAATGAATCATCACTACATTACTGTTCTTCATTTCTTTTTCACCCAGTCCCATTCTTTTATAGTTCATCATTTCTTCCAATAATTAGTTCTCTTTCACAAGATAGCAAACATTATATAGCCAGCATTATAGTGGAGAAAGATAACAGAACTTAAAGTAAGGAAGTAAAGAACCACTCCCAGATAAGGAAGCTAGACTGAAGTCTCACTACATACAGCTCTTGGTTGAGATTTTCATCCTCCATCTTGCCACTCCCATCAACACTTCTTTCAAATTGAGAGTTGGTAGAAGAGAAATGGATGGCTACCTCAAAAACCATGCTGCTCAAATTCTGCTACACCTCTGTGGGCTTCAACCTCAACACAACCATGCCGCCTCTCACCAAGATTTAAAGAGATACAGACAGGCTTCACCCTTTAGAGGAGAAAAAAATAACCCACCTCTTATAAGAGAAATCAGTGTACTGGCAGGGAATGTAAGGTTCCTATTATGCATGGGTACAATTTTGTTTGCCCTATAATCTTTGCTAGCAGGCATTCATGCATCCCTAACTGCTTTAGGAAGAATGCTGAATTCTACTGGGCATTTGTTGGTAAGGCAGGAGACACAGTGCAGCTTAGCCCTTTCCTATACTTCTCAATAGGAGCGGAACCCCCATTCAGAGGAGCACCCATTCAGAAGAGTTGCAGTTGTGGTTGACTTGGGTGTGCACCGCCCACTTCCCGTTTTCAGTCATTCACTCACAAGGCCACACTCTTGGCTTTGTCATCACTTTGAGCTATGCCATCAATGACATCTTAAATTCTAACAGATACATCCAATGTTTATACACAGCATCCCCCACCCCCACAACTCCTACTCAGCCTCCTTTCTTCCTTGTCAGGACCTCCCAGTTCCATCTGCCCTCCTGAACCACAGAATCACTCCCTTGAACCACAACTACCAGCACTTTCTTCACTGTCTTCCTGGTTACCCTTGATTCCACAGCCTCGCCCAAACCATCTCATGCTTTCTCTGTTTTTTCTGCAGCATCCCATATACTCTGTGAGCAACATGGATATGCCAGCCACACTCCTGCCTCCTAGCCTTTGGGCTGGCTGTTCTCTCCGCCAGATTGCTTGTCCTCTGCAGCAATGTGGCCAGTTTCCTTCAAGAATTTGAGGTCAATGATAGCTTCCCTGAACACCTTATTTAAATTCTAAGTCACAGCTCCCTCACAACTTCTGATATCCTCTAGCCTGATGTGTCTATTTCCACACAGCATATCACTTTCCAGCATTTCGTTTTGCTTACTAATTAATCACGCTTCTTCCTGATCTTCAGTCCTTCTCTCCTTCTAGTACTTGGGAAATACTGGAATATTTCCCAAAGGCAGGGAGTTTTTTTCTATTTTGTTCACTGATGTATTCTCACCTCTTGAATAATGTCAGCACACGGCAGATGTTCAATAAATACCTCTCAAAAACATAAATGAGTGAACGATTGGTTTCCAAGAACACACGGGCCCTTGTACAAGGCTCAGCCACCTGGCGTCTCCCTCTGCAGTTCTCTTTACCACCACGCCTGGACCTGCCCCTCATACTGTCCTTCTCATGTTTACATATGACGTTTGTATCTATCTCATAATGAGAAGAGGGAAGAAAACTGGCCTCAGGCCTTCTAAGTTCCCTTCCCTCGAAAAGCATTTTTATTTCTACTTACCCAGTCGCCCTTTCCTCTGCCTCAGCAGCAGAGGTATGGGTCCTTCCTTTCAAAGTCTGGCCCTGCCATCTGTGCTTCTGATCATCCACCCTCCCACCTTTTTTTAGGAGGGAGGGTGGCAGGTCCATTTTCGGGTAAACTGGTGGGGTTCGCACGCCATGAAGGAAGCACTATGCCTTCTGTGAGAAGAAAAAGAGGATTTTCCACATTCTGGGGCAAGAGGAAAAAGCCCTAGAGAGGCAGCGGGCAGAGCTAAGGCAGCCAGATTACGTGCAGCGAGCGAGGGCCCCTTTGGACCCAGCTGTGGAGATTCTGAAAGTTCGCTGAGGAGGCGCGAAGGTTGGAAGGTTCGCGTCGCTGAACTGCTGAGTACGGGAACTCAGGCCTAGGAAGAGAGGGCGCTGTCAGGACAGGGCAGAAAGCTGTAAAAGGAGTGAGCAACGTTGAGACTCCAGAAGAAGAGACAGGACCGCAAAACTCCAAACATCTTTTCTTTCCATGGCGGTGGCAGCACTACAGCTGGGGTTTAGGTGGAGCGCCCGGCAGCCTCACAGGACCGTGCTCTTCCTACCTAGCCCCACCGGTCCGACTTTCAACGGTCGGGAAGAGCAGCGGCCGCCCAAGACTCAGTGCCACCTTGTGGCCACAACAGCAACTGCAGCCGCGGAGCCCGGCGTGCGCAGCGCGTACTCCCGTTCCCTCCTCTGCGCATGCTCAGGAACCCTTAACCGTGGGAGCACCCCGGGCCCCCCCCCCCCCCCCCCCGTCCCCTGGGTACTCAGTTGGATCACTTGGAGGTAGAGAATGAAAGGGGAGAACCTGGGAAGGGATAAAGACGTTATTGTAATAACAAAATGGAGACTCCAGCTATTCTGAATATTAAAGGAGAGGTGACATTTTATACCTGGCATCCTAGTAAAAAATGAAATCGATTTGTAGTTCATTCCCTCTTGGGTTTTTAGTTTCTCGTTTCTACCAGTTCCTTCCATCTCTTCCACCATGAACTTAAGCCACTTCGCTTTCTACGAAAAAGATAAAATGTTACCAAAATTGCTACCCCTTGAGATCAGTCTTGTCTCCTTTTTCCTATTTTTAAAAATTATGGTAAAATAGACATAACATAGACTATACCATTTTAACAGTTAACAGTGTAAAGTTCAGTGGCATAAAGTACATTTGCATTTTTGTGCAACCATCTCCACTATCTGTCTCCAAAACTTTTTTGTCTTCCCAAACTGCAACCCTGAACCCATGAAACACTAACTCCCCATTCCCTCCTGCCCTCAGCTTCTCCCACCTCAAACACCATTCCCAGCCTCAACCATCGGGCCACTTTCTGCCTCTCTGGCGAGTTCACTACCCATCAACCACGGCTTTGCTGACAAGCCAGGATAGAGAAATGAGTTCTCTCACTCCAATCTACGTTTGTTTCTAAGTGGTGGTAGGCTTTTTAGGAAATCTTTGTTCCTTTATTAAACTTCTCTGTTTTCCTTTTTTTCCCCAATAAAATTGCAATTTTTATTTTTAAAAACAAGGATAATCTTTTGAAGAAAGAGATGGGCAGGTGTTTACTAAGCAGATGTCTGGTTGGGTGGAGAAGGGCATTCCAGGCAAAGGGATCAGGAAGCCCAGAGGACTGGAGGGGGCAGCTTGGTCAACATGGCTAGAGTTTGGAGATTACAATGAGGGAAGAGGAATCGAGATATCAGGCTGCCTGCAAGGTGGGCAGAAGTAAGATCTAAAAGGCTTTGTTTGCCACGTTAAGTAGTTGGCCTTTTTAGGAACTAGGAGAAAAAGGATTTTAAACAGAGGAGATACTTGAGCAAAGACTGCTTTAGAAATGAGACTCGGGTGTATGGATTGCGGTGAATGGATAGAGAGGGAGAGGGAGATGAGAGTGGGTGCAAGTTCGGAGACTACCACAATAGCCCAAGGGAGGAGTGCTGAGGGCCTGAGACAGGGAGGAGAGGCAGAGAGAAGTAAATGATTAAGAGAGGTATCAAGAAGGGTAACTGATGGGACCAAGCAACTGCTAATCTGTTAGGGAGGGACAGGGAGAGGTATTTGGCTGGAGTGACTGAGTGGATGATGGTGTAGCACACTGACTTAGAGAATGGAAAAAGGAGGAGCACATGTGGGGGGAAAGTCCATGAGTGCACTTTGGGCCATGTTGAGTTCTGAATTCCTGGGAGCCACCCAAGAGAAGAATCACTAGGTACAGTAATTATATTTGCAGGTAGACAGCTCGTGAGCCATCTCTAGGTTAAAGGCATAAATAAGGAGTCAAGAACATATGAGTGGTGGCTGAAGCCAGGAGAGTGAATGAGACTACCAGGAATAAAGCCCATGTGTGCAGAAGAGACCTCAGGGCAAAGCTCTGGGGTACCTATCAGAGGTCTTTAGTCACAAGTAAAAGAAACCAGATATAATAACTGTAAGCACTTTATAAAAAAGAACTTACTGGAAATCTCCTGCATAGGTCACAGAACAAATGGCTGAATACTCAGGCTTCAGAAAGGACAGAGGAAGGGAGCTCTAGGGTCTCTGGGGAGAACCTGTGGCTTGCTGTCTAGGCTGCTGCCATCAGCTGACCCACTTAAAACTGCTCCCTGCCCCCATGTGTCCGACCTCCAGACTTACATTCCATGGAATGATCATCTGATTTTCCCTGCCTGTATTACATTCCCTAGCCTGAAGTGAGGGATCAGGATCTTGTTGTCAGTTCCCCACCAAAACCCCAGGAATTTCTGAGTGAAGCCAGGGAAGACAACTGAGAAACAGCTAGAGATGGAGAGGATGTAGGAGAGAGCGGCAGTCTAGATGCCTGGGAAGGAGAGTCTTAAGAAGGGAAGGATATATTGTATCAATGCCACACACGGGGCCACATTTAGCAAGATGAATGGCAAAATAATAAATTAATTTGGCAACTAAGAAAGCATTGATAAGTTTTGCCCTAGCATATATGGGGAGTACAAAGGATGGCTAATGGCAGTGAGTTGAAGAGTGAATGGAAAGAAAACAAACGGACTGAGTGTTCACCGCTTTACCAGGGAACCTGGTGGTCTCATGGGGTGGAGGTCTCATGAGATGGTAGCTACAAGGTCCTAAATGGAAAGGACAAAGATTTGTTAGTGGCAGCGATGTGAACGTATTTCTAGCTAGTAGGGAAGGAACCAATTGGAGGAAGAGGTAGAAAATAGTCAAGAGAGAAGTCCTGGCTTCAGTGAGGTGTCAGGGAGACACAGATCAATATTTTCCTCTAAGATTGGACAGAGAGAGGTGAGGATGAGTAGCTATAAACAAATGTGCTGTCATCCCATTTTTTTAATGTACCTGTGAGTGTGTCTGTACATAGAAACCACTATATCAGAAACATTTCCGTTTTTATTGTCATGTGACTAAACATGGTATAGGGAGTTTAAAGGGAGTTCATTTCTGAGCCTCATTCCCTCAGTTTTATTCCTCAAGTCAGACCCATAGTCATCTGCTGGCATGGTACAAGTGGCCAGGTGACAGGTGGTTTAGGGAAAAAATGTTCTATTTTAATGTCTATTTAGAAGTTTATGCTCTTTCATCATTACTGTGTTTCAGAGAAATGTATTCAGGCATTGTGTGACTTGCTAGTAAGATTAACAAAAACATTAAAGGAAGTATAACAGTCTAGGGAGTTGGCTATTATTAAGACAATATAGAAAAAAATAAATGAAACTTTCAGAATGAACGGTATAGGCAGTGATCATGGGATGAGTCTGCTTTGGGGCCAAAAGAGGTCAAGGAAAGTTTGAGGCCAGGTTTTAGGCGATTGTCTAGGGCAGGGTGTAATAGAGGTCCACAGGGTTCAGGCAGATTCTATAAATGCAGGAGGCAGCTGTGTCTTGTCTTCCACAGCAAGTGGTGGGGATCACACAGAAAGGACTAAGGGCAGAGGTTTATGACCCAGGGAGAGAGTATAGGCTCAGTGTGGCCAGAGCTTTCAGGTTTCAAAAACAGCCAGATATCTGTATTTTATGCAAAAATATCTTAAATGTTTAATAAATGGTAGGTTCATTTTTAAAATTACTTTTAAATGCTTTTTTAAAAAAACATTCTACAAACCAAACTAATAACTAGTGTGCAGGATTTGGCTCTTGAGCCACCTATTTCTAACCTTGATTCTATACAGCTGTTCCTCATATTATAAATAGTGTGCTACGATCTCAATTTGTGTTTCTTCAAAATTCATACGTTGAAATTCTAATCCCCCAAGTTATGGTATTAGGAGACAGTGCCTTTGGGGGGTGATTAGGTCATGAGGGTGGAGCCCTAATGAATGGGGTTGGTGCCCGAATAAAAGAGGCCACGAGAGCTTCCTTACCCCATCCACCGTGTGAGGACACAGGGAGAAGGCAGCATCTAGGAATCTGGTAACAGGCCCTGACCAGACACTAAATCTGCCAGCTTCTTGCTCTTGGACTTCCCAGTCCCCAGAACTGTGAGAAATGAATTTTTGTTGTTTATAAGCAACCAGCATATGGCATTTTGTAATAGCAGCTCAAATGGACTAAGATGTGAGTTTTTGGTTGTTTTTTCGTTTGTTTGTTTTTAGAAACCGGGTCTCACTCTGTAACTCAGGCTGGAGTGCAGTGGCATAATCATAGCTCACTGCAGCCTCCAACTCCTAGGGTCAAGTGATCCTCTCACCTCAGTCTCCCAGGTATCTGGAACTGCAGGCAAGTGCTACAATGCCTGGCAGTTTCTTTTATTTTCTCTAGAGATAGGGTGTCGCTGTATTGCCTAGGCTGGTTTCTAAATCCTGGCCTCAAGCAATCTTCCCACCTTGGCCTACCAAAGTATTGGGATTACAGGTGTGAACCATCGTGCTGAGCCCTAGAAGAGATTTTTTTTTCCCATTTATATCCTGCCCTTGAGAGAAACCTATTGCTTACTCTTGCATTTGTCTCAACCTAGATTCCTTTCTTTCTTACCATAAGCCTTGGTTTAAATGGCATCTTCACATCTAGTCTTTCTCTTGAGGGTTCCGAAACCCAACAACCATACCAAAACATGGATTGTTGTTCTTTCCATTGTTGTTTTTTTATAATGTTTATTTTGACTTTTACTGCTAAGCACTTTACATTCACTACTCTACAATTTTGACATCTATATCACCCAGGGTTTAACCAGGAGTGCACAACTAGCAGGAGGTAATACGTATATAGATATATAGATTTATTACAAGGTTGGCTTACACAGTTGTGGGACTGGATAAACAATCCAAAATCCACAGGGCAGGCCATCAGGAACTCTCCTGCACAGGCTGAAGCTGCTGTCCATAAGCGGTTGACTCCTTCAGGGAAGTCTCAGCCCTGGTTTTAAGGCCTTTCAATTGATTGAATCAGACCTACCCAGACTATTTAGAATTCTCTCCCTTATTTAAAGTCAACTAATTATGGATGGACTCACATTTACAAAGTACCGTTTCCATAACACCTAGGTTGAATAGCTGGAACTATGGCTTAACCAAGTTAACATATCCCAAAAAACCTATCACAAATATATTCTAAATATTTCACATAGTGTAAATATTATCCTAAATATTTTAGCCAGGACACTCTTTTGAGGTTCTATGATTGTACCTTTTTTGTAGATGAGGAAATTCAAACTCAGAGAAGAAGATAACTTCTCCAGTGTTTTACAGCTAGTAAATGGAGGTGAGGTTGAACCTAGGTAATCAGACTCCTGAACTAACCAGCTGAGCCAATTTGCCCTGCTGCCTCCTTGGAGAAGAACAGGATTAAGTGCCTTAAAAGCTACAGATCAGCTGTTCTCACTTTTGTATTCTAAGCACCCAGCCTGGCATATAGTAGGGACCCAATTATTGAATTAGCTGGTTAATGTATAAGATTTAAAATGTTCTGTGTTTCCTCAAGGGAAGATCAATGAAATCCATTTAGTGAGTTCTTCAAATGGAAAATACCTAAAAACAATTTTCTTAATTTCTATTTAAATGTTCTTTGGTTATCTAAAAAAATTAAGCAGTTATTTAGTTTAGAGCTGAAGATATTAAGTAAAATAGCTCAAGCTAGGGTTTTTTTTTCTAAATTGCACTATTTTCCAGAATGTAGCTTTATACCTTATCATAATATAAAGCCAGATTTCATATTTAATTAAAATTCAATATCTTTATGAAAATACAGGAGCTATTTTCTTTATGAATTCTTTCTTTGCAAACTAGATAGAACATGTTTGAATTTGTTTGGTGACAAAAGCAAAACTGGGAATTTTCCATGTTTAACTATTTACTAATTATGGCATTAAAATATATATTTGGTCTTTGTCCCTGGTTCCTGGTATATAACTCCTAAAACCCTTGGAATCTCTAGAATGATAAGTGTCTATTGCATGCTAATGAGACTATTGCTGTCTAGAGGCCCTTAGGTAGCTTCAAAATCGGGACTGGTCATCCAAAAGAGCAAGCCTTATCAAGAAGCTTGGACCTTTCAGCCCTACCCTCCAACCACTGGGGAGGGGAGAGGGACTGGAGATTGATTAATCACCAAAGGCCTGAGATTCAATCAATCACGTAATGAAGTCTCCATAGAGATCTCTAAATGACTAGTTCAGAGGGCTTCCAGGTTGGTGAACACATTAAGATGCTAGGAGGCTGTGCTACCCGCACCCCGCCCCATATTTTGCCCTATGAGCCTCTTCCATTGGGCTGTTCCTGACTTGTACCCTTTATAATGAATCAGTAATAGTAAGTAAAGCGCTTTCCTGAGTTATGTGACTTGCTCTAGCAAGTTACAGAACTTGAAGGTGTAGTGTGGGATCCCCCAGTTTATGGCTGATCCATCAGGAACATGGGTAGCCCGAGACTTCTATAATTGGCATCTGAAGTAGGGGCAGTCATGCAGGACTGAGCCCTTTAACTTGTGAGATCTGACAAAAACTCCAGGTAGATAGTGTGGGAATTGAATTGTCCATGTCTTGAGCCAATCTTGTGACACTTTGATAGGCTCTGTGAATTGGCCAGTTAGTAGTTGCTTGAATAAATCCTGTGCCCAGGAACACCCATTCACCTTTTAAAATTGTGACTCTTAGGAACTTCTTTACTTTAACCTAAAAATCTGTCCCTCTGAGGCTGCTGTCCAGGAGCTGACAATGTTCCTGGGATCCTGAAGAATAGCCTCCAATCCACTTGCAATATCTTTTACATAGTCTCTTCTTAACTAAATCAGAATTTGTTTATATTTGGCAGAGCTATTTTAATCACCTTAGCCTATCCTTTGTCAACCTAAATAACAGAGAGGCCCTCCAAAAGAAAATGGCATTTCTTTGAGAATAGAGCACTTAAATGGGAATCCATAAGTAACAGTTCTCCGAAGCTCCAGTGCTGACCTGGGAGTCTTGTGACAGTAGTCCTGCAGCTCAGCCCTGAGTCAGTTTTCTCTCTGCTCTGACCTTGATGTCCAACAATAGTTGTCCTTCATCCATCTCTCAGAGGTGCTTACCCTTTTACCCTAAATTCTGAGTGCCTGAGCCTTAAATCTATTATCGCATTTCTAAATAAATGGATTTCTTCAGCTTTTGTTTTTTAAATTGAGGTAAAATTCCTCATAAGGTTAACCATTTTAAAGTATACAACTAAGTGTCAATCACTGCGTTTACTCTGTAGTGCAAACCTCGCCTCTGTCTAGTTCCAAACCATTTTCACAATCCCAAAAGGAAATCACATACCCAATAAGCTCCCCAGTCTCTGGCAGCCACTAATCTGCTTTGTCTATGTGAATTTACCCATTCTGAATATTTCATGTAAATAGAATAAGAAAATACGTGAGCTTTTATGACCGGCTTCTTTCACTTAGCAAAATATTTTCTAGGTTCATCTACATTGTAGTATGTATTAGTACTTCATTTATTTTTACTGCTTGATATGGTTGGGCTCTGTGTCTCCACCCAAATCTCATCTTATAGCTCCCATAATTCCAATAGTTGTGGGAGGGACCCAGTGGGAGATAATCGAATCATGGAGGTGGGTCTTTCCTGTGCTGTTCTCATGATAGTGAATAAATCTCACGCAATCCAATGGTTTTAAAAATGGGAGTTTTGCAGCACAAGTTCTCTTGGCCTTCTGTCATCCATGTAAGACGTGACCTGATCCTTCTTACCTTCCATCATGATTGTGAGGCCTCTGCAGCCATGTGGAACTGTAAGCCCATTAAACCTCTTTTTCTTCTCAGTCTCAGGTATGTCTTTGTCACCAGCATGAAAACAGACTACTACAATTCTATTGTATGTATATGCAACATTTTGTTCATCCTTTCATCAATTGATAGACATTTAGTTGTTTCTGCCTTTTGGCTATTGTGAATAGTGTTACTGTCATGAACATCTGTGTGCATGTATTTGTTTGAATACTTGTCCTCAACTATTTTGGGCATACTTAAAGGTGGAATTGCTGGGTTATATGATAATTCTGTGTTTAACTTTTAAATCTTTAAATTATTTTCCATGGTGGCTACACTATTTTACATTCTAACAAGTGATGTATGAGGGTTTCACTTTCTTCACCAACACTTACAACATCCTCACCAACACTTACTTTCCCTTTTTAAAAATTATAGCTAACTAATGGGTGCGAGGTGGCATCTCATTGTGGTTTTAACTTGCATTTCTCTAATGACTAATCATATTGAACATTTTTTCATATTGGTTGGCCATTTGTATATCTTCTTTGAAGAAATGTCTATTCAAGGCTTGAGCCCATTTTTAAATGGTGTTGTCTTTTTGTTGTTGATTTGTATTTTGTATTCTGGATATGAATACTTTATGTATTCTGAATATTCAACCCTTCTCAGATATATGATTGGCAAATAAAATCTCTTCCATGTCTTTTCACTTTCTTGATAGTGCTTTTTGATATACAAAAGTTTTTAATTTTGATGAAGTTTAATTTATCTATTTTGTTGTTTTTGCTTGTGATTTTGGTATTGTATCTAAGCATCTATTGCCAAATGCAAACTCATGTTTTCCTGTATGAGTTGTATAGTTTTAGCTCCTTCGTTTTGGGTCTCTGATCAATTTTGAGTTGATTTTTGTATATGGTGGGAGGAAGGAGTGTGACTTCAACGTTTTGCATGAGGCTATCCAGTGTGTCCTAGCGCCATTTGTGAAGGAAATTATTCCATTTCCAGTAAGTGGTTGTATTAGTCCATTCTCATACTGCTATGAAGAAATACCAAAGACTGGGTAATTTAGGAAGAAAAAGCAGTTAAGTGGACTTACAGTTCCATATGGCTGGGAAGAACTCACAATCATGGCAGAAGGCAAGGGAGGAGCAAAGGCACATCTTACATGATGGCAAGCAAGAGAGCATGTGCAGGGGAACTGCCCTTTATAAAACCATCAGATCTCAAGCTGGCCACAGTGGTTCATGCCTATAATTCCAACACTTTGGGAGGCTGAGGAGGGCAGATCACCTGAGGTCAGGAGTTCAAGACCAGCCTGGCCAACATGGTGAAACCTCACCTCTACTAAAAATACAAAATTAGCCAGGCTTGAAGGTGCGTGCCTATAATTCCAGCTACTTGAGAAGCTGAGGCAGGAGACTCACTTGAACCTGGGATGTGGAGGTTGCAGTAAGCTGAGATCGCACCACTGCACTCCAGCCTGGGCAATAGAGCAAGATTCCATCTAAAATATATATATATACCATCAGATTTCATGGGACTTATTCACTATCATAAGAGCAGCACAGGAAAAACCTGCCTCCATGATTCAATTACCTCACACCAGGTCCCTCCCATGACACATGGGGATTATGGATCTGCAATTCAATATAAAATTTGGCCAGGGACACAGTCAAACCATATCAGTGGTCTTAGCACTCTTGTTGAAAATCAATCTACTACACAAGTATGGATTTAATTCTGAGGTCTTGGCACTCTTGTTGAAAGTCAATCTACCATACAAGTATGGATTTATTTCCAGATGGTATGGTAGACTGATTTCCATATGGTAATCTACCATTTAATACAGTATGGTAGATGGATTTCCATATGATAATCTACCATTCCATACAATATGGTAGATTGATTTTCAAAAAGAATGCAGATACCACTGATATGGTTTGGCTGTTTCCCTGCCAAATTATTTTAATTCTATTCAGTTGATATATATGTCTGTTTTTTATGGTGGTAATATATTGTTTTCATTACTTTAGCTTTGTGGTAAGTTTTTAAATCTGAAATTGTGACTCCTCCAACTTTGTTTTCATTTTTCCTGATTGGTTTAACTATTTAGAGCCCCTTGAAGTTCCATATAAATTTTAGAATCAGCTTTCCCATTATTGAGAAAAAAGTTGTTAGGATGTTTACTAACTATTGCATTGATTCTGTAGATCATGTTGGATAATATTGCAATCTTATCAATTTTAAATCTTCCAGTCCACAAACACAAGATTCTTTTCACTTCTTTAGGTCTTTCAACAATTTTTTGTAGTTTTCTGTGTACAAGTTTTGCCCTTTGATTTCCTTTGTTAAATGGGTTCTCTAAGTATTTTGTTTTTGTTTTTTTTGATGATATTGCTTTTTAATTTTATTTTCAGATTGTTAATCACTAATGTACAAAAATAAAAAGTGTTGATTCTGTGTCCTCCAAAGTTGCTGAATTTACTCATTAGTTTTAACAGTTTTTTGTGGATTATGTATGATTTTCTATATATGAGACCATGTCACATGCAAACAAAGATAATTATACTTTTTCCTTTTTAATTTGAATGCCTTCTATTCCTTCTCCTTGTCTAATTGTTTTGGCCAGAACTTCCAGTACAATGTTGAATAGAAGGAGGCATCCTTGTCTTGTTCCTGAACTTAGGGAAAATGTTTTCAGTCCTTCATAATTATATTAGCTATGTGTTAAATGAATGGCTTTAAAAGCCATCAGTTGCAACAGAACATGTTGTCTAGTATATCCATTTTTCCTACAATTTTTTCTCCAGTGTTTAAAGGTATATTCCTAAGTATTAAAACATATCTCCATGGTTCAATTTCTATGTCTTGGTCAGCACAAGACTGGAAAAATGGCCAAGGGTTATAAAATTTTTCATACATGTTAATCAGATGAAAGCTTCAAGGCTTAGAAATAGCCTTCAGGGATGCATTGAAGCCAAATCACAAGAGCCAATTATTATCATTTCCCAAACTGTGTTCTGTCACGTTGCTTGCATATCTTGAATTTCGTGATTGAGGGAGTACTCATGCCATGAAAACTGACAGTCACTACAAATCAATACTTTTTTGGAGTGCTTGCTACTGACATAGGATTTTTTTGAGGCACTTCAACAACCAGAGACCTCCATGATCAGCAGGGCCTCTGCTCAAGTTTCACTCATGCCCAGTGGCCGTGCTCCGCCCACTTGGCCCAGCAAGCTGCGCTTGGCTCACACTACTGGTTCAGATCCTGTGCTCACAGCAGGATCCGCACTCAGGTTTCAGCTTGGCCCTGCATGCGATGACCTGGTTCTGCCTTGGGCACCGGCTTCTGGATGAGCGGAAGGTGGTGGTGCCTGAAAACTTCACAGATATCAGCAACTGCAGAACCCTGAATAGGGTGTTAAAGCATGTTTGCTCCCACCCCTGCTCCAGCCCGTAGCTTCTGGGTTGGCCTTGCCACAACTTGCTATTGCGTGGGGCAGCTGCCCAGCACCGGCAGAGGGCAAGAGGGCTACGCTGTCACAGTCCCTTTCTTCATGTCCCAGGTTCTTGTCTTGCATTCAAGAAGAATGAGGTTATACGAACAACCAGAGTGAGCAAGGCGGAGAAGAGTTTTATTGAGCAACAGAACAGCTCTCAGCAAAGAGGGGACATAAAGTGGGTAGCCCCTACCTAAAGGCAAGTAGTCCCAACCTGTGGCTGAGTCCAGGGTTTATATGGGATAGTGGAGTGACTGCTGATTGGTCCATGGGAAGCCTGGAAAAAGCACCATTCAGTTGGCTAAAAAGTACTGAGGAAGTCCCTACTCTGGTAGGGGACTTTACCTGAAACTGGAAGCTTGATTTTCAGATTTGAGGCTGTCTTTGGCTTGGATGCCAGGTTTCACCGGGACTCACCCCTATCTGCCTAGGAATTTGTCTGCCTCCTGTCACTGTCATTAGCAGGACACCCCTGGGCCTACTCCAAACTCAGATGTTCACTGTTTGGTTGGTCCATGGGAAGCCTGGAAAAAGCACCATTCAGTTGGCTAAAAAGTACTGAGGAAGTCCCTACTCTGGTAGGGGACTTTACCTGAAACTGGAAGCTTGATTTTCAGATTTGAGGCTGTCTTTGGCTTGGATGCCAGGTTTCACCGGGACTCACCCCTATCTGCCTAGGAATTTGTCTGCCTCCTGTCACTGTCATTAGCAGGACACCCCTGGGCCTACTCCAAACTCAGATGTTCACTGTTTGGTAAACTCATGCCAAATATTGCCCTGCATCATTTGCTCTTAACAATGTGAAATGCTGTGGCTGGTGTTACAGAGCTGTGGTAAGGAGCTTTGGTGCAGCGGGATGTTTAGCATAGCATGAGGCTGAGAATGTGTCTACAAGGTCAATATGTTCTGTCTTATAGCTCATCTTTGTTTCACTTTATCCATGTTAATTTACCGCTATTGGCTCTGTGTGTTTCATTGTTTTGGGAACTTACGTTGGAATCTCACATCATGTAATAATTAGACAGTTCTATCAACAGAAATTATAGATTCTCTTTTTAAGTCTTGCAAATCTGAAAAGACAGGCTGTTACAGAGAAAACATCATAAAAGAAGGCATGAAAAAATGTTCTTCAATTAAACTACTGAAAGAAAGTGGAACTCCTTTCTCAGAAGTAAGGGCTAGTAAGTAAGGACTGTGCAATTTTTGTTGCTATCTTAAGCTAATTATAAGCTGTGCACTAACCTTATATGTTGTATATATCCAAACTAACTATATTGTTTGCTGGAAATGGTATCCTGGGAAATTCAGAGACAAGGCCAATGACATCTTAGCTCAGATAATACATTTCTTTTCTTAAATATCTTGACTTCAGAGATGGTCAATTCCTATTCTATTCCAGGACAGTAGACTTGCTTTCTATTAATCTGAATCATTTTAATGTGGAAAGACAGGTCCCTTATACTGTTATCAACCAATTAACAGGCCTCAAACTCCTCATCCTTGACCACACCACTTAATCTTCATCTGATGTGAGCATATGTAATTGGATTCATTATTATCTGAAGGGCAATAGACACTGAATTTTTAACTATTCAATCACACTATCAGCCCACTGAATTATCTCTACTTTTTCTGACTTCCTCTACATTTTCTGGGTAGTAAGCTATTATTTTTAATATTTGGCATGGTTTAATACATATGCTGCTGCTGCTGCTGCTTGTAGAAAATAGGGCAAAGTTTGAATTTACCTCAAGGTAGAATGTAATTTAAAATTACTAGATTATTTTCTAAATACCTAATCTATGTCGTGGTGGGGTTTTGAAACAATTACTAACTCCAATAAACACCGAGACAGAAACCAAAATTACTACAGCATCTATTTTTACAGCATTGCCAGAAATATTTCAGGTCTTGGGTCAATGAGTACAACACATTTTTTAACATAGTAGGAACTTACAGATCTATGTTTGTCTGCTTCCCAGTACACAGGCCAGCATTTCTCTTTGGACTGAACTTATCTATATGTTACTGTAGTAAAAAGCAAAGCAAACCACTCAGTGTGCAAACCCCAAAGAAAAAAATGTCCTCCAGCATTCCTGTGGTTTACCACTAGGGGAACTAAAGAGTCAGTCAGCCAAGATATGTGGCCAAGAGGCACCTAGAAGACAGGATGACATAAAGCATGTAGAATTTGCCAAACAATTCCGCAAATGGGCTAAAAACATATGATGCTCTTGAAATAAAATCCTTACCAACTCTATTTCCCAAAATAATTTTTCTTTTCTCATGCTTTTTTTCCCCATGCACATGAAGACTTACTTTCTTTCCAGCATTTTAACAGAATTTCCAAACATTTATCTTTTTAAATGTCCATATCCTTTTAAGTAGAAAAAGAAAGAGTCACTAATTAAGTATGCTGAGTGAAAATTCAATTCATTACAAATTATCTAGGAGCTGTACACACCATTCCAGCTATGAAGAATCAATCCTACTCAGGGAACTAATGAGCCCTAGATTCTCCATTAAATTGCTGCCTGTCATTTAAAATGATCCACAGATGGATATGTACCTGCATGTGGTGTGAATTATTTATATGTAAATAGTACATATACCCAGTTTTCTTTTAAAAAAGGAATTTATTTGCTATAGACTTTAAAATCTGTCTTTTTTCCTTGTACTGTTTTATAATTTATCAGACCTTGAATTTAAAGCTGTTTCTTCAGTCACCAAGTGACAATAAAATACAAATCTTTGAAATGATATGCAATGCAAAAACATGACTGTTAATTAAATCATATCTGTACTTCTTAAAGCTAGCTTATATTTGTCTCCAAATAACAAGAGAGCTTCAACACCCCTCCCCACCACCAGAAGAAAATTAACATACTTGATTCGTTTTCCATTTTCCCTCTTCATTGCTGATGTCCAGCTTCCATCATGACTATTACAGCTACTGAGCATAGTCATATGACAGGATATGTAGGCTCCTAATGGCTTAGGTGAAAACAAATGCATAAATAGAGAAATAGGCTGATATCCTTGTGGGCAAGGAAGGCGAGGTCTGGCAGAGAAGGCAAGCTCCCTCTAGAGGAAAACTTGGATGAGTGAGCACACTGATAGTAAGAACACAGTCCCAAAACTCAGGGAGATTTAGACATCTCAAGAATGCTTTTGTTTTTGTTTTCCATTGCACACTATTTTAAAAATACATGCAATTCATTCTCATCACCATATTTAAATAACAATATAAGAATGCTTACAAATACAGAGGGGAGATGCTGGCCAGGGTTTCCTCCAGAAAAGTGGAGAGGCAGAGGGAGAGGGAGAAAGGAGGGGGGAGAGAGAGAGAGAGAGAGAAAGAGAGAGAGATAGTGCGTGCACAGTGGCAATTTCAATCACATTCTTCCATTTATGGGCATTGCCACAAGATTAAACCTCAATAAATATAGGGCATCCACCCAAATTTCTAGGCAAATATTGATTTTTTTGGTAATTGATAATACCAGCAAAATGTGAAAACCTAAAAATGAGAGTCAACAGAAATATTTAACATAATGCCTTTAATGAGACAACCCATGAAAAATTTTATGGTCAAAATGTACAGGGAAAATCTCTCTCAAAGTTTCACATTCAGCCAACACAAATTTTAAGGCCATCATTGCTTTAATTTTAAAATTTTTAAAATTTCTAATTTTTCTTTGAGAGTTGAGAGTGGTAGGTTGGTGTCAATACCAAAAGAAGTTTAATAAATTAATGAGTCTGTTCTACATAAAACTTTGAAGGAAATAAAGTTGCATTGTGCACCCTGCTTTGGTGAATTTGTTTTCTACATCTATATAATTTTTTTTTTGCGAAAGAATCTTGCCCTGCCACCTAGGCTGGAGTGCAATGGTGCAATCTCATCTCACTACAACTTCTGCCTCCTGGGTTCAAGTGATTCTTATGTTTTAGCCTCCTGAGTAGCTGGATTACAGACGTGCACCACCGCACCTGGCTAATTTTTGTATTTTAGTAGAGACAGGGTTTCGTCATGTTGGCCAGGATAGTCTCGAACTCCTGGCCTTATGTGATCTACCCACCTCAGCTTCTCAAAGTTCTCAGATTACAGGCATGAACCACTGCACCACTGGTCATATTTATTTCAGAGTGTGTGTGTGAGTGTGTGTGTGGGGGGGTGAGAGCATACACAAAAAAATCAAGATAAATTTGAAGTCTTTTTGTTCTTCTCCCTTCTCCCTTGCACCTTACTCACCTCTTGAGAGTCACATGGGTTTACTTTGTATCTATTTTCATATTTTCTCATACATATGTAACATGGATACAATATTATTGTTTCTGTCCCTTTTAAAATTTGCATAAATGCTATGACCTCTTTCTTCAGTTTGCTTTCTTATTTCTCTATACTCTGAAGCTTGTTTTCTCCATTAAACATATGTTTTTAGTATGAATGCCAATAGCATTTTTTCTTGGAAGGATATGTATGTATGTTTGTTTCTGCACAACAGCTTCCTGGTGATACACAAGATGCTGTTAATAGCATTCACATCTGGAAAGATGAGACGGGAATTAGGAGTGGGAGTTAGGATTTTACTTTCCATTTTACACCTTCCTACGACTTTGAAATTTTACAGTTGTTGTCATTTTATAAAAAAATAATTAATCAAAAGATAGAAAAGTTTTATCCTGTTCATGTGGCAAGGGATATGAATATACTATGACAGGATATATAGGTTAAATGCTTCTTCCCTGACAACATGCCATGTTTCCCGGGTGAAATGCGACTGTGCAGGACACAGTGCATTTTGATGAAAGCAATACAACTGTTAGAGAAGTTATAGGTTCTAAGGGGAGTGGGGCAAAAGATTATACAGAGGGGGCAGCTAACTCAGCTTAGGGAAACTGAAGGAAATCTGTCTGCTAGGAATGCAATTAAGAGGAACAGAGAAGATAACTGACAGAGCCACACATTACATGTACAGAGGAAACACATCGTAATGCGAGGCAGTAGATCTGATTTCAAGTACTGGTTTAGTCACTAACAACTCTGAGTTTGACTAATTTACTTAACTCTCTTATTTTAGTTTCTTCCCTCAATAAAATGGACAAAAACTTCTCATTCACTCATTTGTTTGTTCATTCAGTAAATGTTTACTGAGGCTCTAGTAGGTGCCAGGCATGCTAGGCACTATTAAGTACTGGCAATATAAAGAGGAACAAGGTGGAGTCCATCCCTCATGGAATTCTCCACCTTGTACTACTGGCTGTCATTCTGAGAATAGGCAGAGTGCCAAGCAACAGAAGCTGGTGAGTTCTGAGAACATCCCTGGGCAGATTTGGTGTTGCTACAGCAAAGGCCAGATGATGGAGAAGAGAATAGTTCCTCTCAGGGTCACAGCAGGAGACCTGGGATGGAATCAGAAAAGATTCCACTTTTTCTTGAAACTGGGGGAGCTTGGCTTCAACTCAGGCAAAGCAGATGAATTAGAACTATGGCCAGAAGAGGAATATAACATGAGTGACAGAGAAGGGGATATTTTATTTTTTTAAAACTTAAATCAAGATAAATGAGGATGTGAAATTTATTATATATCTTAATAGTTCATACCTTGAAATATCTTTAATTTTTTTAAGTGTGTGAACTTTAAAATCGCCAACCGCATAAACTGTATAATGATAGGTCTCATGGGAGATGGATAAAATAGGGATGCTAATAGCTACTCCACAGGAATGCCATAAAAAAGAATAAATTTTCAAACCTGTTAATATGTGTTATAAATTTATAAAGGACTTTATAAGCATTAGTTTATTATTATTATTTTATTTGGAGTTCTATTAATATAAGATATAGGTAATATTTTTCCTAGAAGTTGTCTCATTCCCTGGGTTTGTGAAAGAACTCCGCAAGTCCAATTGGCCTTATCTATCTCAAGTCTGATTTTGTGAACAGCCACCTTAAACTCTTATGTATCTGTAAGGACTGTCATTCCTAGAGGGTGCATTATGTGATCTAGTTCAGCAGAGGCCTGGGAACACTTAGGGAAATATGACAACATCCAGGAGGGGAATTCAGTGGGCATTAAAGTCAGAACACACACGCATACCCCAGAACCTGAAAAGTCCTTACAGGTTGGGCCTGTGAGGCAAATGGGAAATTTTAATCTCTTTCTTCTTTGGATTTTTTTTTCTATTATTCCTAATTATAGCAAATATATTGTCATGAGCATCTGAAATATCAAAAACCATGTTCAGTGTCTTCTAAGCTAATAATGACTATGGTAAAATGTGCATAGTATCTCTTTTTAAAAATATATTCACACCATTCTACAGAAAAGACAAATGCACCTGTATGGTCATGGCTGCACTATTCATAATAGCAAAAACATAGAATCAACTTAGGTGCCTATAAATGGGGGACTGGATAAGAAAATATGAGACATATACTCCATGGAATACTACACGGCCATAAAAAAGAATGAAATCATGCCCCTTGCAGCAACATGGATGAAGCTGGAGGCCGTTATCCTAAGTGAATTGACACATTAACACAGGAACAGAAAACCAAGCACTGCATGTTCTCATTTATAAGTGAGAGCTAAACATCAGATACACATGGACATAAAGATGGGAAGAATACACACTGAAGACCAAAAGAGGGGAGGGGGAGAGATAGGGGAAATGTTGAAAAACCACCTACTGGGTACTATGCTCACTACCTGGGTGATGAGTTCAATCACACCCCAAACCTTAGCATCACACAATCTACCCTTGTAACAAACCTGAAAATGTACCCCTTGAATCTAAAAGTTGAGAACATAAATCTTTACAATTTTTATCATAGAAGATGCAGCATTCAATAGCTACATGTTTAGAAATGAATGGGCCTCAAGATAAAGCACTTTTGAAATAGCACGTTTTTTGTTTGTTTTCTGCAAACATAGTCAAGGAAGGCAATCTCATAGTCCAATACAATCAATAGCCTCAAAAGATTTTCCAATATTCTAATGAAGTCTTATACATACATAAGGAATGCCTTATGCATACATAACTCAATGGTATGTCTTATGCATACATAACTCAAATTCAACAATTTCTAGTCATTATTTAAATGAGAGACTTAAGTATGTTAATAATTTAAGAGATGTTTACATAACAGCAATGCTTTGGACTTTATAATTATCCAGTCCAAAAGAAAATTATAGGGAACTTCTCTGTATTTCCCAAAGAAAATGGAACAAAACAATTGAAAAGAAAAAAATAAAATATAATGAATATTTGGAAAACAAAAAGGAGAAATCACAACATTTGAAGAATGACAAGTTGCCATGATCCGTGCAATAGCTTTTGATAGTTTTTGAGAGAGAATTTTGGGCATGTGAGAGGCACACACATCTTTAGAAAAAGCTTCAAAACTCATTCTCCTTTTGAATTGTTCTCCTTTTTAACCTTAGATGATATGGAGATAAACTCAAAGCTCAAATGTTAGGAGGAAATATCTGAAAGAACATCATAGGCCAGACCAGCACAATTCCTAGAAACAAAGAACAACCAGAACAAAATCCAGTTAAGAAAATACTCTTGGCTGGAAGCAGTGGTCCATGCTTGTAATCTCAGTACTCAGAGAGGCTGAAACCAAAGGACTGCCTGAGGCCAGGACTTCCAGACCAGTGTGGGCACTATAACGAGCCCCCCATTTACACACACATACACACACACACACACACACACACACGGAAAACACTCTCTAGGTTCCCACCAAGCAGCAGAGAAGGAACAGAGGTGCAACAACTCATTTTGTAACAAATGGAATATGGTCCAATAAAGAATTCCAGCTTATCCAAGCACAAAAATGAAAGTGTCTATTTTTTGTTCCAAAAACTACTATTCTATTGACACTCCACTTAGATGCATTTTGCAAGTAGGTAATGGATTACCTCAAACACATATCAAACTGATTTCAAACTTGTTAACTTGCTTAGTTATTAAACCAGGGTGATTGTCTTTCTTAAGAATGAATTTCTTCCATTTAAAATTTCTATCTCACCTTTAATTTAAAGATCTTTTCCACAGATAAGCTTGAGACTCCAGAGGCTTAGATGGGAGAACCTGGAAGGGGTGTTGGGTCAGGAAATATGGAAATGTTTTTATGAGGCTACACAGAGAATGCTGGTTTTCTTTTTTTGGTGTTAACAGAGGAAGCCCTGCATCCACGGTAAAGAGGTTGCTGTTCTTATTCTTTTGTTGATATAGCTCCATTATCTAGAATTATCTCAAACAGCTTACCGAGACACCGTGGCCCAACTCAAGGGCCTCAGTCACAGGCACACACTTGGAACTTTGGAGACAGTCTTGTCCTTTCTCCACAAGGATATGCCTCTATACCAACTTTCTCCCACTTGGAAACACCAAGGCATGTCATCAAGCTCAGTGGCTAAGTAAACAACCAGAAAACACCAAACCAGTTTTCTCTTCTTACACAAGCTCACAAACCAAGACCAGAGATGTATCAAGGGTGGTGGAAAGGGCCCACCCCTTGCAGGCAATAGGCAGCAAATTGTCTGTAGAGAATTTAAAAACAACAATAAAATCGACTGTCAGTCAGTCTGCTATTTTATCATCACCACACATTGACAATCTTAAGTAATGTCAGTGATAAAATACTTCTCCCTATAAATAACTTTTGTTGGTCTAAGTTCTGAATAATACGGGTAATTGTGTGTATGTGCCTTTAATTAATAGATTTTTATTGTTATCCTTTAATAAATATTACATATGGAACTTAATTTGGAGAAATCCCCATTAATCAGTTGGCTCCCAACACACAGGAATTCAGTAACTTGCATTCTTTATAATGAATAAATTTATAAAAAATAAGGTTTGAGTTGGACATAACCATTGTGGTGTTTCATGTTTTTACTTTTAAACTGTGACTCAAAATTAAATAATGATATCACAGAAATCATAAAGAGAATGAAACAGAATTCAAGAACTTCCATTCTGTTATTCTATGTGGCCCCTTGGAATTTTTATTTGTGTTTCAAATGTAGCAGAGTAAAGCAGTGCAAAATGTGAGATATGATACCATCTGGTTGGTACACGGTAATCTTAGTTTATATATGCAGTATTTTAATGAATTTGAATAATACCTTTAAAGAGTTGAAAAATGATTTCCTTCTTAAATTGTTAACTAAAGAATGAATCAAGAAAATAAAACATTAAATCAGCGGAATCAGTGGTATAATTTAGTAGTGGCAGATGTATATATGTGTGTGTGTGTGTGTGTGTGTGTGTATATATATATATATAGACAGAGAGAGAGAGAGAGAAATGGATTCTTGCCCTGTCGCCTAGCTGGAGTGCAGTGGCATGATCTCAGCTCACTGCAACCTCTGCCTCCCGGGTACAAGCAATTCTGCCTCAGCCTCCCGAGTAGCTAGGATTACAGGTGCATGCCACCATGCCCAGCTAATTTTTGTATTTTTAGTAGAGACAGGGTTTCGCCATGTTGGCCAGGAGGGTCTGGATCTCTTCACCTCATTCTTCCAAAGTGTGGGATTACAGGCGTCCACCACGATGCCCAGCCAGTAGTGGCAGATATTTTTTAAAGTATAATACTTAGGAATTCTTTCTGCCAGCATTCTCCATGCTTCAAACACTGACCAATGTGCAAAGTGGTCCAAGAGGACCACATTGAAGATGGTAAAGCTGAAATAAAGAAAATATTTCATTCTTGGTGCTTTTCTATTTCTGGAAGACTGTTGGCGAGCCCATAGAAGAGAAGTTGAAACAACTGAATGGTGATGGGCAGACATAATCGTCTCTGTGGTCAATGATATGACAGATACTCATAGTGGTGTCAGACACAAATCAAAGAAATGATTCCCAATCTTTTTGCATATCTTCTGTAAGGAATTATTTGAATTTTTGCAGTGTTCACTCTTTTGGAAGCATTAGCTCTTTTGGTATTTTGGAAAACAATTTATTCATTTAATTTTTACCTCATTGATGGGAAACACTGAAGAATGTGTCTGACAGTGACATAGACCTTCCCAGAGTAGATGGGATGCTCATTATAAAGCCACACAGTCCAAGTAAGTTAATTTTGATCTTCAAATACTATACAATCCGAAAGAAAATGTGGACCCCAGAGGATTCGCTTAAAATTGTTTTCTGTTGCATGCAATTGTTTTTTTCTATATTATCTATTTTTTTTTAGTGTAAAATTTTAGATGAGGCTAATAAGATCCCAAAATATTTACAGACAGCCCAAATCAGCCTTGAACAATGTACAGTGAAACAACAAGGTTTAAAGTTGTTGATTAAAGATCAAGACACAGAAATTATGAAGATGACTGTAATTATGCCATAAAACATAGAAGGGACCAAAACCCCACCAAAATGGATCAAAGTGAAAACATCTGAGCTATAGCAGATGCAGAAAGAAATCTTCTCTGAACTTTTTTGTCATCTAACTAAAGCAGAACTCAAGTGAGTCTGCTGCTACAAACACCCTTTACCTCCCAGAGGGGATCTCCAGTTAGCGAGGCAACTGACCTTAGACAATGGGACATTTCTCCCCAAAAATTCTGTAAACAAGCCTCACAGAATCTTTCATCCTTCAAAGCCCTAACACCACTTCCACTCCCCTAATTAAGCTGGTACAGAAACTGTATCCCTAGATGTCTGGAGAGCTGCCTTCTCTATACAGCACTCTGACATGCGTAACCAATCTTCTCCTGTTAATCTGTCTATTGTCCATTCCCGGGCTCCTGATATTTCAGACCTAAGTTGGCAGAGCAAAAGTTTTCCCCCACAACAACATGTAACCAAATGAATGTTGACAGTTTAAAAAATCAAATTTTGAAGAAGAATGCCAGGAGAAATAACAGGAGATGCTGGTTCATACATTGCTGGATGTTAGAAAAAGGGCTAGAACTGAACCACTTTATTGTTCTTACCAAGGAATGGACATTAGTTATAAAGCAAAGGATAAAATAAAGTCTCTGATTTTTGGTGGCAGAAGAAAAACTTGGAAAGTTTTCACAATATATGATATAAATTTATATAAATTTACTGAAGGTACTTTAGCGGACATTTTTTCATTGAGACATCTGAAAGTTGCTAGAATAAACCTCAAAGAAAAAACGACATTCTCAGTATTGCAATTTCTGGATTATCATGAGACGGGATATTTTTGAATCTCTGCTGAACTTAATTAAGCTTAAGACCTTTCCGTACTAGTTGTAGGGAAATTCACAAGTATTGTTTCATGTAAATAAAGGCTTTTGAAATTAAAATTAATAAAAAATGTTCTTGGATCAACCATGAGGAAAGATTGAAAAATCTGGCTATACAATTGTTGAAAGTGAATATGCAACGAAGATCCATCTTGACAAAATTAAGGCTTGAAACCAGAAACTGTAATGTTATTCACTACTGAGATAGGTCAATATGAAGGCATACTTTTTCCTTTTCAAAAAACTCATTAATATAATTAAAATACATTAAATCATTACTTTTTCCTCTTTTCTGCAATAGTTTGTTAATTTTTATTATTTTTTACCAACATGATCACATTTACAAAAATCAATACAACAGTTTTCACTGTTTACATTCTTTTCTGCCCATTACTAGTAGTTATTTCAGTTTGTGATAGTGATAGTGCTTTTCCAGACACATAAATGCCATTTGAATATTTCACAACAATTTGTTTATGTATACATTCTGGTTGCTTATATTCTCAGTCTAGTTACTGAAGAATGACTGGGTAATATCAATGCCTCTTTAGCTTTTTCTACTGGAACAAAGGCACACAACATCATACATTATAAACTATATGATAGTAATTTATAAATGTTTTTTGTCCACAGTCAGAAGGATAGAACATTGAACTCTGAATAAACCCAAGCAAATTAGAAATCTATATAATAGAAAAATTCAACGTAAAGGGGATTAAGCAGATTAAACTAAGATTTAAAATGCATTATTTTCTCTATTTACTGAAGTAATTTTGTCATGTAGAAAAGTGGGGCACGAAAAAATGGTCAATTCTGGGTGTCAGATCTCCTGGGTGAGCTCTGGGTGTGCCAACGCTTGAGATCCCTCATCCTTAGCCTTCCCTCCCAAATCTGCCTTCCAACCAGCTTGTTCCTCATCCCTCTGGGCCTTCTTATTTTAATCAGGGAATCTGAGGTTTCAATGGAGGTTTGGTACTAGCAGCATAGATCACCAAACCCTTAGACCTATTGATAAATCAAGAAACTATAAACACCCTTCTATTCATTTTTTGTATTAGAATGTGGAGGTACTGAGTATCTTCTGTTCTCAGAATTGGTTTTTGTCTCCAATTCTGGAAAACAGGAAAGATTTTTATCAGCCCCTCACACCACCACACAGTTTAGAATGATCAGGACATCCGTTATTCAATCACTTCTTCTGTTGTACCGGGCAGGCATTGCTAAATGTGAAAGCAGTGATTTGGGTTTAGTGAGATAATTTCAAAATTTTCCCTAAAAATAACTTTTTCAATTCTCAGCTTTAATTTTAAGTATCTTACATCACTTCAACTTGGATTTTTAAAATAAAGTGATAGAGAGTTTTAAAATATGTAATAATATAATTTTAATGCATAGAGGAAAATCATAAGACAAATTCACTCTTCTTTCCACTGCTGCAATACCAACAGGATTTGCAGGAATGGAGAAGTCAGTGTTCATTTCCAGTCGAAATGGATAGAAATGGTGCCAATATGCACAGTGTTATTTTGTAAAGATATACATTTATTAAATTAGATTTTAAACCTTGAGACTATATGACATAAATCCTCTCTAAAATTGTTTAAAGTTGCTCTCAGGCAAGTCATATTCCAATTTCTTCATCCGCTTTTGCTTCCCCAGGCCAGAAATATTCGCATTTGAGGTTGAGTGATTCTCTTTGTGGTTCCCTCCTGGGGAGAAGTCATCAATGCAGCCCTGCAAATGAGCAACCGATGCTGGTTCCCTGGTCGATGAACCAGAAGGCTGGGCAAATGGAAGCCAGCTTTTATTTTTCTCTTTCCCTCCTGTTACTGGCTGGTAATTTAGGGACTTGAGATCAGCGTGTATTTGATTTTCTCTGGGTACACTAACCCATCAGGTGGAGCCCTTGCAATAGCATTGCAGAAAGGGAACAAGAAAAAGAAGATAATGAAACTATGTGTCTTTTGATTTAGAAGGAGACTTATGATTTTGTTATACTCATATACTGCATGAAAAGAAAAAATTAAGGTTTTTGTATGTCTGCTCTCCATTTAAAGAGAATATTGGTTCCGGTTCACTAACACAGAGGCAGGAAAATTAGTAGGCCAAATGCAATCATCATGATTAAGGGCTTCCTCAGAAAATCTTTAAAATTATGCATCTTTCTCTTTTAACAAAAGGATATCTAGATTTGATATTTTAAAAAGAATCCCAAAAATGTTGAAGAACTGATACTTCAAAGGAAAACAGCAAAATTATAAAGAGGACACAGTATGGTCTTGATCTACATAATAAGTTCTTTTAATTTGGGCTATCCCAATAGTTATTAGGCCATTTCCTTCGTGTCATTTCTTAAAATATCAATACTTTAATGAAATACACTGGAACCTGAAATCGATATTTTCACACTTAATGAAGAGCAGCTCCCTTTTCTACAAGTCACAGACCATTTGGGTTGAGTGCCTCAAAACTTTTAAATATTTTTTAAACCTGTCTTTCAGATCAATACTTGCCTAGGATAAGAAATCAATGGTGAAACTATAAATAGATGTGAACTTGAAATAAATACTAGTTGTGTTAATTTTATTAATTTATGCCTCATTACATCAACTGAGGCTACTACTGAATTTTGTCTGTTCAACAGGCTTTCCAATCCCCTTCCTCTCAAAATGGACCCTAGCCTTTTGCCACAGAGATTGGGTTAGGTGTGAGTCTGTGACCCACCTGGGCCAATCACCATTCTTCCCTGAAGTTGATAAATGAACACTCAAGAAAAATGTTCTCTCTTTCCATCTGGGTTACAAAATTGGGACTGCCAGAGGATCAGTACCCTGCCATAAGGAGAAGAGTAGGAGTGGCCATGCACATAAGACTTGAGATCAGGTGGAGAGAAAGAATCCTGGCCCCAGTGATCTCCAGGTCTCCTTCCTCTCTCAGCCCTGGTTCCTGCAACCCTTTCTTTAGATTTGTCATCTACCAGAGTATCATCTCCAGCTCTCTGAGCAATGAATCATCTCTTTTTTCTCTTGCTTAAAAATCATTTTGGCTGGGTGAGGTGGCTGACACCTGTAATCCCAGCACGGTGGGAGGATCACAAGGTCAGGAGATCGAGACCATCCTGGCTAACACGGTGAAATCTCATCTCTACTAAAAATACAAAAAGTAGCTGGGCATGGTGGCACACGCCTATAATCCCAGCTCCTCAGAAAGCTGAGGCAGGAGAATCTGCTTGAACCCAGGAGGTGGAGGTTGCAATGAGCCAACCTCGTGCCACTGTACTCCAGCCTAGGCAACAAAATGAGTCACCATCTCAAAAAACAAAAGAAAAAAGAAAAATCATTTCAGTTTCTGCAACTTGCAGCCAAAATGTCCACACTAATATATGTGCCATTTTTATAGCACTTATTTTTTAAGTTTAGTCTTCCGTTCATATACAGAAAGACATTTTTTTTTGATGTGCTGTTATATCTGCTCTGTTAGCTTTGAAAATGCGCAGAGATGTGTATGGACCACCATAATCAAGATATGCAACAGTTTCGTCATAACCCAAAATACCCTTGTGCTACCCCTTTACAGCCAATCCTGAACCCAAGCTCAGCCACTGGGAACAAATAAACTGTTCATCCCAATAGTTTTGCCTTTTCCAGATTGTTATAAAGATGGAACCACAGAGAATGTAGCCTTTTGTATCTGGCTCCCTTCACTTAGCAAAAGGATTGGCAGAATTTCTGTGTAAGGCCAACTAATAATTATTTTCATCTTTGTAGGCCATATAGTCTTTCTTGCAACTATCCAACTCGGCCATTGCAGCAGGAAAACAGCCACGGGCAATGTATAAATGAACGGGTGTTGCTGGATTTGGCCTGCCAACAAAATAGTTTGCTGACATCTACTTTAGCATCATACATTTGAGGGTCATCCATCTTGCCTGTATTCATAGTTTGTTCCTTTAGATTGCTGAGTAATATTCCACTGTGTCGATATATCATAGTGTATTTACCCATTCAACAGGTGAAAGGCATTTTGGTTGTTTCCAGTTTTCAGTCATTGTAAGTAAAACTGTGCCATGGTCTGAACGTGCCCCTCAAAATTTATATGTTGAAATTTAATCACCAATATAATAATATTAAGAGGTGGGGCCTTTAGGAGTGATTAGGTCATGAGGGATCCTCCCACATGAATGGAATTAAGCTCCTTATTAAAGAGATATAGGACTCAGCCCTTTTACTCCTCTGGTCTTCTACCCTGTGAGGAAAGACCATTTGTCCCCTCTGGAGGATGCAGTAATAAGGTAAAATCTTAGAAGCAGAGAGACTGGGTCCTTCCCAGACACTAAACCTACTGGAACCTTGATCTTGAACTTCTCAGCCTCCAGAACTGTAAGAAATAGATTTTTTTCCTGCCAGGTGTGGTGGCATGCACTTACAGTACCAACTACTCAGGAGGCTGAGATGGAGCATTGCTTGAGCATGAGAGTTTGAGCCTGCAGTGAGCCAAGATCATGCCACTGAATTCGATCCTGTGTGACAGAGTAAGATCCTACCTCAAAAAAAGTAAAAATCTGTTCTTTTTAAATTACCCAATCTCAGGCATTTCATTACAGGAGCACAGACAAAATTAAGATAAACTGCTGTCAACATTTGTGTACACATTTTTGTATAAGCTTGTTTCATTTCTCTTGGGTAAAATACCTAGGAGTAGGATTGCTGGACTGTATAGTTGCCTGTTGCTCGTTTAGCTTTATAAGAAAATTATGGGGGTGAGGGAGGTGCCAAGAGGGCTGACTAGAAGAAGCTAGTGTGTGCCACTCTCACAGAGAAAAGAGATTGGCCAGTAAACACTAGCTCTTCAACTGGATCATCCTGGTGGATACATTAGCATTCATCAAGGAAACAATGTGACCCACAGAGAACAGGGAAGAGCAAGACAATACAGCTGCCCACCGAGGATTGGTATGGAGCCAAGGGAGGGTCTCCACCATGGAAAAATTGTGAGTCAATGAGGTGGGGACCCACACTTCTGCCATGAACCTTTGCAATCCTAGGCATAGGAGATCCCCAACCCCTACCCACTGGAGACTTCAGACTTCTGAAATCATACCAAACACTCTCTCAGACAAGCACAATAAAAACAGAAATCAGTGCCAAGATCTCTCAAAACCATACAATTAAATGGAAATTAAGCAGTCTATTCCTGAATGACTTTGGGGTAAACAATGAAATTAAGACAAATGTCAATAAATTCTTTGAAACTAATGAAGATAAAGATACGACATGCCAAAATGTGTGGGACACAGCTAAAACAATGTTGAAAAACATTTATAGTGCTAAATGCCCACATCAAAAAATCAGAAAGATTTCAAGTTAACAACCGAACATTATACCTAGAGGAACATGGAAAACAAAAGCAAACCAATCCCAAAGCTAGCAGAAGAAAAGAAATAACCAAAATCAGAGCTGAAGTGAATGAAATGAAGATGAGAAAAATCATACAAAAGATCAATTAAACCAAAAGATTATTCTTGAAAGAACAAATAAGATTGATAGACTACTAGCTAGAGTATTAAAGAAAAAAAAGAGATTATCTAAATAAAGACAATCAGAAATGTAAAAGAGGACATTATCACTGATCCCACAGAAATATAAAAAACACCCTAAGAGACTATTATGAATATCTCTCTGCACACAAACTAGAAAACCTAGAAGAAATGGATAAGTTACTGGAAACATACAACCTCCCAAAATTGAACCAGAAAGAAACTGAATCCCTGAACAGGCTAATAATTAGTTCTAAAATTGAACCAGTAATAAAAAACATGCCAACTAGAAAAAGCCATGGACCAGACAGATTCACAGGCAAATTCCACCAGATGTATAAAAAAAGCTGGTACCAATCCTACTGAAACTATTCCAACAAATTGAGGAGGAGGGAATCTGTTCTAACTTATTCTGTGAGGCCAGCATCATTCTGATACCAAAACTTGGCAGAGATACAAACACAAAAGAAAACTTCAGACCAATATTCCTGATGAACATAGATGCAAAAATTTTCAAGAAAATACTACCCAACTGAATCCAGCAGCACATAAAAATCTAATCCACCATGATCAAGAAGGCTTTATTACTAGGGTGCAAGGTTGGTTCAACATATGCAAGTTGAATGTGATCCATTGCACAACTATAACAAAAAAAAAAAGCACATGATCATCTCAATACATGCAGAAAAGGCTTTCAATAAAATTCAACATCCCTTCATGTTAAAAACCCTCAGTAAACTAGGCATTGATGATAAATGCCTCAAAATAATAAGGGCTATATACAACAAACCCACAGCCAACATCGCACTGAATGGGCAAAATCTGAGAACCTTGAGAACCAGAACAAGATAAGGATGCCCACTCTCACTACTCCTATTCAACATAGTACTGGAAGTCCTAGCCAGAGCAATCCAGTAAGAGAAAGGAAAAAAAGGCATCCAGATAGGAAAAGAGGATGTCAAACTATCTCTTTGCAGACAATATGATACTATACCTAGAAAGCCCATTAATCAAGGGGAGAGAGTACATTAGGACAAATACCTAATGCATGCAGGGCTTAAAACCTAGATAATGGGTTGATAAGTGCAGCAAACTACCATGGCACACGTATACCTATGTAACAAACATGTGCGTTCAGCGCATGTATTCCAGAACTTAAAAAATAAAATTAAAAAAAAAATAAAGAAAGAAAATAAAGAAAACCCCGTAGTCTTCTAGGTATCATATCATTCTTTCAGGGTTTATAAAATCCTGGAAGAAGACCTAGAAAATAACATTTTGGACACTGGCCTGGACAAAGACTTCATGATGAAGACACCAAAAGCAATTGTTACAAAAACATAAATTGACAAGTGGGACCTAATTAAACTAAAGAGCTTCTGCACAAAAAAAGAAACTATCAATAGAATAAACAGACAACCTCCAGAGAAGAATTAAATATTTGCAAACTATGTATCCAACCAAGGTCTAATATCCAGGATATATAAGGAACTTAAACAAATCAATAAAAAAAAAACAAATGACCTCATTTAAAAATGGACAACGGACAAGAACAGACACTTCTAAAAAGACATTCATGTGGTCAACAAGCATATAAAAATGCTCAATGTCATTAATCATTAGAGAAATGCAAATCAAGAGCAGAATAAGATGCCATCTCACAGCAGTCAGGATGGCTATTATTAAAAAGTCTAAAAATAACAGGTGCTGCCAAGGTTGTGGAGAAAAGGGAACACATACATCGCTGGTGGGAATGTAAAGTAGTTCAGCCACTGTGGAAAGCAGTCTGGAGATTTCTCGAAGAATTGCCACTTGATCCAGCAATCCCATTACTGGGTATATAACCAAAAAAGTATAAGTTATTCTACCATAAAGACACATGTGTGCATGTGTGCATCACTGAGCTATTTACAATTGTAAAGACATGGAATCAATCTGGATGCCCATCAACAGTAGACCGGATAAAAAAAATTTGGTACATGTACACCATGGAATACAATGAAGCCATAAAAAGAATGAGATCATGTCCTTTGAAGAAACATGACTAGAAGTAAGCAAGGTATTTGTCAGATTAGTCTTCTGTTTAAAGACTAGTGTTTCTTATTCACAAATACCACTAATTCAGCATAACTATTTCATAAGAATCAAATAGACAAAAAAGAATGAGTTTACAAGATAAAATATTTTCATGTATACTTTTTGTAGTAATCTGATCCCAATATTAATTCAAGTTTCAAAAGTAAATAAAAGCATTCAGAAAAAATTTTTTGAAAAGAAAATGAAAATCTGTTTTGCAGAGTGGCTGTGCCATTTTTCATGCCCAGCAGCAATATATGACAATTATCCTTGCTTCTTATGCTAGCATTTTATAGCATGTTTGTTTTTTAAAATTTTTTGCCATTCAGGTAGAATGTAATAGTATCTCATGTTTCTAATGTGAATTTAAATTTCCCTAATGAATAATTACATTAAGCATTTTTTTCAGGTGTCTGTCAATCTACCTTTTTCAGCAAAGTGTCTATTCAAATCTTTTGCCCATTTTGTATTGGGTTATTTGCTTTTGTTGAGTATTAAGATTTAAAAAATATTCTGATACAAATTCTTTGTCATATATGTGATTTTATATATTTTCTCTCAGCCTTTATCTTGTCTTTTTATTCTTTTAACAGTGCCTTCCACCAATTCTACCTCTCAATACCTTGAGGGATAGAATTTCAATATATGAACTTGTAGGGGACACACACATTCAGTCCATTACAAGCAGAATAAAAAAATAATTTTATTCTTTTGCAGGGAAAATGGTTTTTAAATTTTGATGAAGTTATATTGACAATTTTTTCTTTTAGAGTAATGCTTTTGGAGTAATAGCTGAGATCTCTTTCTCCAACTTGAGGTCACAATGATTTTCTCCTATCTTTTCTTCTGAAAGTTTTATATTTTTATATTTTCCATTTTGGTGTATAATCCATTTGGGATAATTTTTATGTAAGTGTATAGAATAAAAGTCCTTTTCTGCATTTTGCTATGCAGTTATTCCAGCTGAAAAAACTATTCTTTCTTTGTCTTTGTATAATTGCTAAAAGTCAGTTGACCACACTTCAGTGAATCTGTTTCTGAGATGTTTATTCTTTCCATGTATCTACATTTTGGTAACGTCACACTATCTTTATTTCTGTTATTTTATAGTAAATCTTGAAATTAGGTAGTGTTGCTAGGATAAGAAAAAAGCTCTGTTTTACCACTTGTGGGTGGTGGTTCTCACATTCAGTTTTCATGGCCTGTGTATGTGAATGACTAAGGGGTCAGTCTGGGATTTGGGCAGCAAGAATTGATCATAGTTAACTTCCCTTCTCTTACAGTTTTAGCTCCCTGGGGTGTCATGCAATACTAAACAATTGTGGCTGCCCTTGGAGTGAATTGATGAGAGGAAGAGAGAAAAACCACATGAATTCCTTTTGCTGATTCCTCTGACTAGTGAGACATGTTTTCTCTTGGCTTTTAGATGTTCATGCCAGGGCTGCCACTACTGCAGCAGCAGGTCACCTTCCTGGTTCAGGTTGGTATCAAGGGAGAGGAAAAAAAAGGGAGGGGGAATGATATGGTTTGGCTGTGTCCCCAACCAAATCTCATCTTGAATTCCCACGTGTTGTTGGAGGGATCTGGTGGGAGGTAATTGAACATGGGGGCAAGACTTTCCTGTGCTGTTCCCATGATAGTCAATAAGTCTCACGAGATCTGATGGTTTTAAAAAGAGGAAGTCCCCTGAACAAGCTCTCTTTTTGCCTGCTGCCATCTATGGAAGATGTGACTTGCTCCTTCTTGCCTTCTGCCATGATTGTAAGGCTCCCCCAGGCATGTGGAACAATTAAATCTTCCTTTTGTAAATTTCCCAGTCTCTGGTATGTCTTTATCAGCAGCATGAAAATGGACTAATACAGGGAAGAATGTCTTAGTCTGTTCAGGCCCCTGTAATAAATTTCCATAGACTGCATGGCTTAAAAACAATAGAAATTTATTTCTCACAGTTCTGGAGGCCAGAAGTCTAAGATTCAGGTGCCAACATTATCAGGCTCTGGTGAGGGCCATTTTCTGAGCTGCCCACTGTAGACTTCCCACTGCATGTTCTAATGGTGAAAGGAGCAAAGCAGCTCTCTCGGGCCTTTTTTATTTGTTTATTTTTAGAGATAGAGTCTTACTCTGTTGCCCAGATTGAACTCAAACTTCTGGGCTCAAGCCATCCTCCTGCCTCAGCAACCTGAGCAACTGAGATTACAGGTGCACTGCCGTGCTCAACTGGGGTCTGTTTTATAAGGGCACTAATCCTCATCATGAGGGCTCCATTTCCATGACCTAATCATTCCCCAAAAGAGCCCACCTCCTGATACCATCACCTTACAGGTTAGAATTTCAACATGTGAATTTTGCAGGGAACACAAATATTCAGTCTATTGCAAAAGGGGATCCCCAATATTCCAACTACAGCCTTTCCCCAGTTTTTTTACTACAAAAAGGCAGTTTCTCTTGTAATTTTTGCTATCCACACCCACTGGGCAGTTCCCAAAATTGGCTTTATCCTCAGGTCAAAGCTGGGAGATTAAGGAGAGAAAGAAATACAGAAACCTCATGATTGTGTTGGGTCGTGCTTCAGGTTTTGAAGTTCCTTCCCAATCTGCCTGCTATTGTTTACTTTTCGAAGTCCTCAAGTAGTTACTTTTTATAGTTGTCTAGATTTTAGTTATCATCAGTGAGGGATAGGATATTGGGCTTACTCAGTCTTGGCCAGTACCAGAAGTTCACACTACTTATTATTAAGGCTAGTCTTTAAAGTTTTTATATTACACTAAAAATTGAAAGTAATCTTTTTTTCTCCTTATTTGGAAACTATGTCCTGTTTCTGTTTATGATGTCCTATTATGTCAGCCTCTATGCCTTACTGAGATTATGCTCTTAACCTGGCACTTAATCATCGTACCTATAACCTGAGAACATTTTTGTGTTTGATTTGGATGAACTATAACGAGATAGTTCAATGAGAAAGTACCAGATTATTAAAAATGAAAATATTGTATTATATGAGTTTTTTATCCTCTCAGGGAATCTAACCACTTAGAACTACCAAAGATTCAGTATTTATCTGATTTTTCAACTGTACTGGTTTTCTTATGATATGAAAGATATGAAAGAACACGCAGGAGAGAAAATAGAAGAACCAAACTCTGTGTGCACATCCTGCTTTCCCATTAACCATGTTCCTGAAACTTCTTAAAAATGTACAACACGTCATACTCCAAATTCCCAAGAGTCAAAAGTATAAATCAAGAGAGATGAACTTTAGTCCTAAAGCTACCATTTACTGGTTATGTAATCATCGATAATTTACTTAATTTCTTGAATTTAATTTTCCTCATTTGTCAAATGGGACTTCTCTAAAACTTTTCTTACATATACACTATGGGATCCTATAAAACCATAAAAAAGAACAGGATCATGTTGTTTGCAGCAACATGGATGGAGCTGGAGGCCATAATCCTTAGCAATCTAATGCAGAACAGGAAACCAAATACTGCATGTTCTCACTTAAAAATGGGAGCTAAACAACTAGAACACATGGATACAAAGAGGGGAAAAACAGACACAGGCAACCAAAGCAAAAATTGACAAATGGATTAGATCAAGCTAAAAAGCTTCTGCACAACAAAGGAAGCAATCAATGAAATAAAGAACCTACAGAGTGGGAATAAATATTTGCAAACCACCCATTTGACAAGGGATTAATAACCAGGCTATATAGTGAACTCAATTCAATAGCAAAAGAATAAATAATCCAATTTAAAAATAGGCAAAAGATCTGAATAGACATTTCCCAAAAGGAGACATGCTACTGGCCAACAAATGTATGATAAAAATGATCAACAGGGAAATGCAAATCAAAACCACAGTGAGTTTTTATTTCACCCTAGTTACAGTTATTATCGAAAAGACAAAATAAATGCTAACAAGGCTACAAAGAAAGTGGAATGTTTGTACAGTGTGAGTGGAATGTAAATCAGTATAGCCACTATGGAAAATAATATGATACTTCCTCAAAACACTAAAAATAGAACTACCATATGATCCAGCAATCTCAGTTTTTGGTAAATATCCAAAAGAAAGAACATCAGTATATAGAAGAGATATCTGCATTCCCATGTTTACTGCAGCATTATTCATGATAGTCAACATATAAAAATCAACCTCAATGTCTATCAATAGATGAATGGATAAAGAAAGTGTGGTACATATACACCATGGAATATAAGTCAGCCATAAGAAAGAATAAAATCTTGTCACTTGCAGCAACATGAATGGATCTAGAAGACATTATGTTAAAGAAAATAAACCAGTCACAGAAAGACAAATGTCACATTTTCTCACTCATATTTGAGAGCTAAAAAAAAAGATCTTATGGAGGTAAAGAGCAGAAAAATGTTTACAAGATGCTGTGAAGGGGCATCAGAGGATGATGAAAGATTGGTTAATGCATACAGAAGTACATTTAGATAGAAGGAATAAGTTCTAGCACAACAGAGAGATAATTAATTGTATATTTCAAAATAGCTAGAAGAGATTTGAAATGCTCCCAACATAAAGAAATGATATTTAAGCTGATAGATATGCAGTTACTCAGATTGGATCATTATGCATCATATAACTATACCAAAATAGCACATGTACCTCTTAAATATGTACAACTATTATGCATTTATAAAAATTTAAAAATATTTTTAAAGAATTTGAAATTTTGGATAAATCTGAAAAAATAAGAAAATCAAATAAACACATATAATTTTTTTCATAAAACAATCAGATGAGTTTAACAAATTATGACAAATCACCAATACAAAATATAATAACTTTAGACAAATTTATTAGATTTGGCCAATCTTCGTTCCCCTTTCCTTCCTGTGGTTTTATACTTTAGAAACTTAGATAAATACTACCATACCATATGTATACTTTAAAACTTCCTTTTTCCTTCAACTTTAGCCACTAAAAGCTACTCCTCTCGTTCATTCACATGACCTGCTTTATTGTTTACCATCGAACAACTGTACAAACATTTATCCATTCTCCTTTTGGCAACTGTTACATTGTTTGTTGATTTATACTACTATGAACAATAATGTCTTGTTTCTATTCATCTTATTTTGTATTTTCTGCTTGCCTTTAATTTTTTTTCTTTAATTTTTCCCCTCCAATTTTTCCCTGCCAATTTGTAAGCTATATTTTCTATTTTATGCATTACAAATTATATGTATTTTTTTAGCCAGTCAAATTTAGCAGTGGGGGATAGTATACTACTCTTAATTTTAAAATATAAATATTTAGTTATATATTTTTCTAACAAAAATACACATTTAGCCATAAATTTTTTGACTTATTTTAAGTTTTTCAGTATTTCAATCTTCCCATGTAGGACACAGGCCTTAGCATGCTTTAACTAGCCATTGAACAACTCTCCTGCTATTTTCATCTAATTTTAAGTTTTAACACAAAAATTAGTAGGAGCTGTGCAGTCAAGAGCTAATTAATACTTGTTTTATGATTCATTTTGTTTCTTGCAACTCAGGCCTTTTGAATTTGTTTCTTTTTGCATAGTCCATCCTTTAATAATCCTTTAGTATGGGTTAATGAGTTGTAAACATTTTAGGGTTTGCTATGAAAATATCTCTTTTATCTCAGTCTTGAATCGTAATTTATCTAGGCTTAATAAAATTCTGGATTAGCAATTTTTGTTTCTTTAGTACTTTAAAGCTATTAGGGTATTATCCTCTGTCATTCATTGTTGCCAGTGACAAATACACGCTATCCAATTGGCATTCCCTTGTAATAATAGCTAACATATTTCAAGTGCCTACATGTTGAGTACAAATTTTAACTCACTTCTACTTCACAGCAACCTCCATAGGCAAGCATTGTTAATATTTTCTTGTACTAGGTAGGAAAACAAGAGCACCAAAAGTTGAAGTATCTTGATCAGCGTCCACAGCCAATTAGTGGTAGAGCTGGGAGTGTGTATTTATCATGTTCTGGGTGTGCTTTTGGGTCAATTAATTATACCTTTCTCCCTTGTTTTATTTTTGTTTTTTAGTGAAAGTAAGTATATTAAGAAAGAGAAGGAATATGGAATGGCTACTCCATAGGCAGAGCAGCCTGTATCTTTCAACTCTGGAAAATTCTGAGCGCAAATCTCTTCAAAATCTCTGCTTTCCCACTATTCCCTCCTTACTCTTATCAAGCTCTTATGTTGGCAAAGGCATTGTGTATGGTTGTGCAGATAACACTGCATGACCCTGGGTGGTGTTCCAACCCGAGTAGTCTACATGCCTTTTATTGTTGACTTGTTTTCAGGCAATTCACCTAAAGACATTTTCATCAATTATCAAACAATTGCGGTTTAAATAAAGAAATTTCTACTACATGTTTGTAAATTAGCTATTACATATCTGGTGCTCCAGGGAAGAAGATTGTTTCTGATGACTAATTGCCAAGTAATTCAGGTTGATCTTAATTTCTCAAATAAAAATAATAATGACAATGATAATACCTTTCTCATGTGTCATGTTCCACTGCCTTAAAAATAATTCATGCACAATATTTAACCTAATTTTTACCACAATCCTGTGAGCTAGTTTGGAAGTATGGAATCATTAACCCTATTTGACAAGTAAGGGACCAGATCTTAGGAAAATCATATAGCCTATGTAAGGTTACAAACCTATCGAAGGCCAATTGGACCCATGTCTTCTGAGTCTTAAACAGTTCTTACAACATTTTAAAGAACTAAAAACATTCACAGAGAGGTTCAAGAGCAGAATAAGTAACCTTTGGAAATCAATGAGATCTAGTGTAGCACTACTGACTTATCATTAATATAATTAATTTTACCATAAAAATAAATTATATTAACGCAATAAAATATAATACAGGGTGAAAATTTTTTATTTGACATGCAGTTGTTTAATTGCCAGTGGTCTAGGCATCATAGTATGGTATAGATAGCTTTTTATATTTTGGCTCCTCCTTGCATTTTTCTGGTAGCTTTTCTTTTTATTCCTGTTTCAAGCACTATAATTTTTCATCATTCCTAAAAATACCTTGAGCCATTTCAGAGATGGCATTTCTCTTGTCTCTGATTTCTGCCTCTTCTGCTCCTCAACACGGCCCGTGGAGCAGGAGATCACCTGTGAGGTTACTGTGGATGAGATAACCTCATCTGTGACTTCTTTATGAGTTCTCTTGTTTTTATGTGTCTCTCTCTTTTTCAGTGAACTGTGAGCTCCTAGAGAATGGAGGCTGGTTCTTACTTGAATCCACACAGTTCTTAGCACAGATCTTGGGCCACACACAGTAATTACCTTACATTTTGTGAATGAATGGATAAAGTGAAACAAAAAAGTAGTTTCTAATATAACATTTTTATAAAGTTTTATTATTTGAAGCCATTTGTATATGTCGATGCCTACTATGGTTTGAACATGTCTCCAAAATTCATGTTGAAGGTTAGTCCCCATTGTGGGGGTATTAAGAAGGGGGGGCCTTTGGGAAACTGATTAAGGCATGAGGACTCTACCTCATGCATGGACTAGTGCTTTATAAAAGGGCTGGAGACAAGTAGTGTAGGCCTCTTTGCTCTTTTGCTCCTCCACCATGTGAGGACACAGAATTTGTCCCCTAATGCTGATGCCTTGATCTTGGACTTCCCAGCCTCCAGAACTATGAGAAACCAAACTTCTGTTTATAAATTACCCAGTCTCAGGTATTTTGTTATAGTATCACAAACAGATTAATACATAACCTTTTACTTTCAAGCTCTCTGAAAAATACTAGATGCTATGTTAATATATGAACATAAAGAAATGATTAACAAATTAATCAATGAATGAGTTAGTGGATCATAACAATAAAATAATTCAATACTTCCATGTGTGGAGTTTAATAATGCCTACTCTCTCTTTAAAATTTAATAGAGTCAGTTTCATGTGCAACTAATTCTTACTTTGCAGACATTTAAATCTATAAGCTCACAAACTTAATCCTTAAAATAAATGCAATGTGAAAGGTTTAAAATTTGTCAGGGAATCTGAATGAAACAGTATGGGCAAATACAATTTGCCATGTTAGATACTGATTTCATCATTTCTGACCCTGGAAAATACAATCAATGTTTATTGCAGCCGATGAGGAATGGTGCGGGCTAAATGAGCTTCCTATGTGTATTCATTCTGATTATAAGTGAAGCAAAAGGGATCCACCATGAATTATGTCTGTGGTGAAGTTGATTAAACCTGTGTGCACCATCACAGTGTGACTGAAATGTTATAGAATCCATGGTGAGTTGCCCTTCTGAATGCTGTTTGCCTTGCGGGAGCAGCAGGCAGGCAGCTCTTCCTCACTTCAGTGATTTTACTGCATATATACAATCTCAGCCAAGTGCAACAGAAAATACTTGGTAGCACTAGAAAGACAGCCAAGCCATAAATCACACAATGGCTGTTTCAGAGAGTTCCAATGCAAGGAACAGTGTCGTTTGATAAGTATTGAAAAAGGGGCAATATACACAAGGCATCCCATTACATTGTCAAAGCCAGATTAGAGAAAATCCTGTCTCTTTGTTAGTTTTGTAAGCAGTAAGGAAGGTTAAATATAAGCAAATATTCAAGGAAAAAAATATAAAGCACTCTTTCATACCTGACCTAGTACATGTGCAACTAACTCTTACTTTGCTGACATTTAAATCTACATTATACTAGGAATTTAAGAGCTATTGAGGGAAGCGCTACTACAGAAATAGAAAATTCCATCATGTGGTTCTGTGTGCTGTTCTACTGTCCCTTCTCCATTCAAAAACATTAAGACACTTGCTAGGATACATAAAAGATGTAAAGGAGGAAGTCCTTGCTTGGTGAAAATGCACTTTGGCGTTTTCAATTGGATTATTGTTAGAGGTTATAATGCAGAGCACCTGGTTTTTGCATGAACACATTTCCCCATACAGACTCCAGACAGTTCTATGTTACAATGCATTCCATTATCAGCTTATCATGGAGATATTTACTTTGGGAAGCATTTAGCATCTTCTGGTTTAGGAATGTTGTTTAGGAAATTCTTTCTTTGAGTCCCTTAGCATTAGAATCTATTTTAGCAGAGGGCAAGAGTTAGGGGTGTTTTATTTATTTACATGCTCATTCAGCAATTTACTTATTTCCTAAGGCTTTTTATTAATCTGCTATTCTCCTTGGCCATCTTAGAAATCTCTGTGAAGCGTGTCAATAAAAACTGAATTATACTTCCTTCGTAGCTAGATATTAATGCTAGGTGTTAGTTACTTATAAAATCCTTTACCTTTTTTACTACACAATCATGAGAATGAGCACAGGTCTAAAATCTCATAGGCTAAAATATCTGCCAAAATGGAAACTGGGAGGCACTTTTCCTTGTGTGGGATTCTGTGTGTGGGCTTTCGGAGCAACTGGCTACAAGCATGTTAATGCAATCACACCACAACTTGAACACGAGAATTGGAGAAGGTAGGGGAAACATCAGGAAATGTGAGTACAATGCATTTTGGAGGCCTTATCTTATTTACAGTAATTCTCCGATATGTTATTTCAGGCTTCTGAGGGATAAAAGCTGCCTCTCTCTGTTTTGACTATATTTCTTAATTATTTGGCATTTGGAACAAATACTTTTTACATTACATTACACTGTTTAATTCAATTCAACAAACATTTTAAAGCTTCTGCTTACACTGTTCAACTGAGAAATGTGAACATTTCTTAGGAAACAAGGAGCACTGAGACCCCACTGGTCCTCCCGTCTGCACCACAGAATCAGAGTTCACTCCCTTCCAGAGTCACGTGTTAGAAAATCTAACCAGTACATAAACAGTGGGAAGTTTCTGGAGTCTAAATTTTACATAGGAGTCCATTTAACCAATTTTATATTAAAATTACTAATACTATATGAGAGAACTGAGTGTAAAATTCACATAAATTTTTAAGAAATTTTGTTTAGCCCACAAATATGTATGTAATGGTAAATGGTAACTTTACGTGATGGTAATGTCTACCATTACAGGGCACAATGCTGGAATAAATTGGCAAAAAATGCCTCCCCGCTTGACAGAAAAAAAAGACAAAAATGTCAGGAATATCCCCTCTCTCCCTCCCTTCCTTCTTTCTTTCTTTCTTTTTTTTTTAGACTAAGTCTCTCTCTGTCCCCCAGGCTGGAGTGCAGTGGTGCAATCTCTCCTCACTCCAACCTCCGCCTCCTGGGTTCAAGTGATTCTCCTGCCTCAGCCTCCCATGTAGCTGGGACTACAGGTGCACACCACCACACCCGGCTAATTTCTGTATTTTTTTTTTAGTAGAGATGGGTTTTGCTATGTTGGCCAGGCTAGTCTCAAACTCCTGATCTCAAGTGATCCACCTGCCTCAGCCTCTCCAAGTGCTAGGATTACAGACATAACCCACTGTGCCCAGACAGGAATATTCCTTTCTAATGAGTGATCATCCACTGTTATTCAGAGCACCCCTCTGACACAGGATCTTGGGAAGGCACAAAAGGTTGCATGACAAAGCAGGGAATTGGAACAAAGGAAAGTGGGAGTTTGATGGATAAATCATACAGGTTTCAGTGCTGTAATACAAAACTGAATGACCTCTATTGCACTAGAGGAAGCGGAATAGTGTTGAGTATGTGGATTTGGGGTTCAGATTTAAGTTGGAGCCCAGCCCAGCCACATATTAACTATATAACCCCTGGAATAGAGATTTCGTCTCTCTTAAAGTCTCAGTTTCCTCATCTGTAAAATGTTATGTGGGCAGTAGTAATAGCTAACACTTAGGGCAGTCACAATGAGCCAACTAGGCTGAATGTCCAGTGCTTTAGCTTCATATATATATATACACACACACACACATATATATGTGTGTGTATATATAAACTGACAACAACCTTTAAAGGTGAATGCTATTATTATCCCAATTTTGTAGATGAGAGAAGAGGCACGTCTACTTTCTATAGAAATGATGAAGGCTCATTCCTTCTGTGATGAATTATAAATGTCCCATTTCATAGTAGCAGGCATCACTCTTTCTCCAGATTTCTCCTGGATGTGAGTAAACTGCTCTGCAATTGACTCTTACTGGGTCTGGAAGGGAGTGAAGTCTGGTTCTGTGGTGCTGAGGGGAGGACCAGTGGGGTCTCAGGCTTCTTGTCTCCTAAAATATCTAAAATTGAATATACATCACAGCCTAAGATATAATTTTATTTCCTCTTTCGTTCACCAAATTTTCAACTAGTCCATGAGAATAATTCATGTTCTTTAAAAAATAGTTTAACCCTTATTTTGTATCAACTAGTCATCCTGAATTTAATTTCTCAAGAGCATTCGCACCCTCACTTCTCCACATTGCATTCTTCAGCTTTCCCTCACTAACTAGCAGGAAAGGAGTCAGGCCAAAGCATGGCCCCTTCTCCCTTGCTTTGCCCCATACACTTGATATATTTCACTGTTTTCACCCAGCCACAGATATTCTTCATCTAGTGGCCAAAACATGAATATTTGCTAGATTGTGTGTCCTTCTTCTCTAACCAGCATGGAAAAAAAACACTCCCAAGCTCTTTTGTAATGAGTATCACATACCCAAATAAGAATAAACCTGGCTGAGGAGATGCTGTGGACCAAATATTTTTGTGCTCTCAAAATTCTTATATTGAAGCCCTACTCCCCACCCCATGTGATGGTATTTGGAGATGAGGCCTTTGGGAGATAATTAGGGTTAGATAATGTCATGAATTGGGGTGCCCAGTATAGGATTAGTGCCTGTATGAAAAGGGACACCAGAAAGCATGCTCTTCTGTCTGTCTCTGCCATGTGGGACACAATAAAAAAAGTGGTCATCTGTAAGCCAGAAAGAGAGCCCACACGAGAACTTGACCATGCTGGAGGCATTAAGCTCAGACTCCCACCATCAGAACAGTAAGAAAATACATTCTGTTGTTTAAAGCCATCCAGTTGATGATATTTTGTTATGACAACCCGAGATGTCTAATGCAGGGAAGAAAGCTTGTAACCTGTTCTTCCTACCCGGATTACCAGAATCTTAAAAATAATAACCAATTATTTTGAAAGGCAGATAATTATCTAAGTACAGCAAGGCTGACAGATCAGAAAATAATTGCCATTGAAAAGATTATTTGTCATACATAGAGATTCAGAGAGGAGGCACTTCACATCATGGGGGCCACATGGAGAGGCACCTGGGTTGGTCAGGAGGCAGAGGGAGCCATGGGGGAAATGTGAACAAGAGCCTTTATGTGGTTTCTGTGGGAAAAATTCGGTGTGGCAGGGTAAGCATGCCTAAAATTGACTTGTTTGAATAATTTCAGTGGGCTCTAGGGCAAAGGGATATCCCCAGTTGTCTGGTACCTGACCCTGGGTGATTAGAGCAGATGGATAGCGGTCCCATGTGTGAGAGCTCAATAAAGTTAGGTGGTTGAGAGGGTATAGGCTCTGAATTGGTTGGTGAGCATATGACAGGCACACTTCCAGGTGAGTTGTTTATCTCTAGAAATTAGTTAACCCTGAAAGGAGTACTCTCTCCAGGGTCAGCAAGGCCCAAGATGTCAAAGCACCAAAGAATAAAAGACATGGTGACTACAACAATGTGGTCAATCTGATATAGACATGAATACCAGAGGATCTCATTAATTCAACTTTTAATAAGGGTCACAAAAAATCTTCGATAAGTTACATTCATAACTTAATGAAGAGAATAACTTAATGAAGACCATATGTAATATGAACTATAAACAAATTACTCTAAATTAGCTTGTGCATAGTTATTTACTACGCTACAAACTTTATGTGGTTTCCGTAGTGTAGTGGTTATCACGTTCGCCTCACACACAAACTTTATGCACACATATTTATGACTTCCAATGCACTGCAAATCTTTGGAACCCTTAGCAGCATGGCTAAAGAAAGTTTTCTTATTTTTTTTTTCTTCTCTACTTCAGTCCTGATATCCCATTATCTGTTGCTACCCTCTTTAATATAAGTTTGTTGGAATGGTCACTTCTTTATATTCATTACAACTAATTTCAAAGTATTTCATGCTCTTGTTCACTAACCATTGAAAACTTTGATTTTAGAAAAGCAAAATCTTCCCCAATTGCATTTCTACAACTTTGTCAGTCTATTAATAACTTTAAAATTTGTTCAGGAGTTCCTCATGAAAGGCCCATTGACAATTACTTAACCTGGGAATCATGCTGATTGGCAGACTACAGAGTTCCACTGGTTTGTGACATGCTGAAGAGGTTCTTATCTAATACTTGGTCATAAAACAAATTACATTTTCTTCTATTAGCCTTAGAGTTTTACCTTTCAGCTTAGCTTTAATCCATTTGGAGTCCACCTTGTCCCTGCCGTTCTTCCCTATGCTTCATGCAGATTCACCCTGCCTTTGCGGAGCTCTGCTAATGCCACGGAGGCTTTAGTGTACTTTCACAAGACGAGGAGCTTTTGTTGGGGGCATTATTGCATTCTCCCAAATCAAACTCTATGTTCAAATCCTCTTTCTGCCACTTAACAAATGCATGATATTCAACAAGTTAACTTAATCTTTATAAGTTTAAGTTTCATCTTCTATAAATGAAGTTCGTAATAATAATGCTCACTTATAAGGTTATTGTGAGCATGAAATGAGATAATGCACATAACACACTTAGTGCAGCACCTGGTACATAATAAATGCTCAATAATGATCACAGTTACTACCACTGATATCCCAACAGTGTTTCTCCTGAGGCTTCCTATATTTTAAGGTCATTTTTGCCAATTATTGGCATTTATTACATTCATTTTACTAATTTAAGTCTCAAAATGTAACTGTATTTCTAAGTTTAACTATTGACTTCTAACTAAATGCAGAGACTTTTGTAGTATCTCCCAGGTTTTATCTAATCTGAAGTTTTATAAATTCCCGTATATCTGAACCTAAAGCAGGTAGGGCCGTATTATGACTTCTTTGCTTTCTTCCATAAAAAATAATAAAAATTTATAATTTGTGACTGAGTTGGTATAAAGACAAATAAAATTATCCATTTATTATTATATTCATTATTAAGTTCTTTTTTAATTTAAAAGACATTAAAATGAAAACATTTTCATGAAGCCCTAAAAGTATTGTGGGCCCTAGTGCCTCCCATGCCTAAAGGTGAAGTCAGCCCTAATGGTGGACTCAGACAACAATGAGATTCAAAAAGTCCCAGTGAAGGCACACTAAAGATATCGCTGTAGCTCTTTTGTTGATGGGAACAATGGAGCTATTACCAAAATTATTCTTGCAGTAAAATATTATAGAGTGAAAACAGTGTGAAACCCTCTTGAGACGTCTAGTTAAGTAGCCATACCGAGGGACTTCTCTTCCTGGGTCCACAAGGCGCGTGGTTTCAAAGGCAGGAGTTTCTCGGCGCCACGCCTGCATCTGGGAACTAGAGGGATTTCAAGTGTAAAGTTTGATTTTCCTGCGGGCAAGGTACAGAAAGCCAGGTGAGGCTTGTTTGTCCCAAAATCCAGCGGAAAGAGCTGAGAGGCGTGGGCTCTGTAACTCAGGGCTGTGGACCAAGTAGCCAATCCAGTATCAGGGTCAAAGATCAATCACTCTTGAGGAAGTTTGAAAGAACTCCTCTCATTGGACGAGAACATGAATGGGGCGGGAATAACTCAAGGGTTAAAACTTCAGTGGCTCCTTACCCGTACTGCCAAAATGTAGTTTAAGATCTTTTTTTTCCTCAGCAAAGCAGTATTCCCTCCCTCCCCCACACACCCCCCCACCCCGCCCCACAGTTCTACACTTTCATAGACATTATTGACCCTCATGGAATTGAACATGAGCTGTTACCTATGTGATGGGACTTGAAATCCCTTTTCTTTCCTACTACATTATCAGCAACTATCTTTCAGTGTGACATTAGATTTATTTAAAATACCTCTTATTAGTTCTCCAAACTGAGACAGACTAAGTTAGTTATTAGTAGATGAACATCAGAGCTCTGATTTATTTGGCAGCTTTAGAAAACGACATGCTTAAATGAACACCCACATGGGAAGAGTCAAATAGATGGAAAAATATTTAATGATGTTAAATATTCAGTCAGTCAACAAATATTTGTTGCTCATCTGTCCTCTACCAGGTCCTGTGCTAGGCACTGGTCATAGAAATTTGAAATGAAAAAATACTTTTTATTTTAATCTACAACATTATTCACTCACAGTGTTACACATATGAGTGACAGTTTTTATTTTTGATTATAGAAGTAACATGTTTATAGAGAACAATTTGTAAATTATCCTTTAACTTAGACATTGCATTTTATTTTGTATGTATAGCACTTAAACATTCTTGGCTTTTATTTGTTTAAAAAATCGTTTCAGTGAGTGTACAGTTCTAAAAGTTGGCAGTTATTTTCCCTCAGCATTTTGAAGATATGTCACTATTTTCTAGCTTTCAGTGATTTTGCTGAAAAGTTAACATGTGAGTCTAATTTTAGCATAATTTGTCTTTTTTCCTAGAAACTTTTATAAACTTTTCTGTGCCACTTTACATCAATGTATCTAAGTAAACTATTACTTTTATTTATCTGGTTTGGGATTTGTTTGGGTTTCTGGACCTGAGAATTTAAACCTTCCTACCATTTTGGAAATTTCTCAGTGTTTTCTTGGATATTACCTTTCTTTATTCCATTGTCTTTTTCTGAAATTCTTAACCGAATATAAACTTCCGTATTATAGATCTTTCTTTTTTATCTCGTTTATCTCTGTCATGCATTTTGGGTAATTTCTTCAGATTTAATTTATAGTTTATAAATTTCCTTTCAGCTAGGTCTAACTGCTGTTTCACTTACTGACAGAGTTTCTCATTTTAATCAAATGTTTCCAAAGTCCATATTCTAATTCTTCAGTTTATTGTTTCTGCGAATTCTTGGTTATGGTGGCTTATATGTTCTGGCATTTAATGGTTTTGAGTTTGAGCTCATGTTTCCTGAAACTATCTGTATAAGAATTTTTTGTGTTCTGGGTTTACAATACTTACAGTAGAGAGGAATTGCATTTGCTATGCTGGGACTCTGCTTGGAGCAGCTTGTACAGAGTTAGATTTTCCCTACATCCTGCCCCCAAATTCCTCTAGGTTACCTCCATTCCATGGAGGTAGGTGGTCTGGTCATGGCATCCCCAGTAAAGGACTCCTATAGGGTGGTACCTTCTTAAGAACTGAAGTACCAAAAGCCAGGAAGCAAAGGGGAAAAAAGGGAACTAACTTTTGTTAAGTGGTTATTATATAACAAGGTCTAAAGTAGTTTGGAGCCAATCTATTTTTTAATTTGGAAAGTTTTTATAGCTATATCTTAAAGACTCCAACAACCTTACATCCACATCACTTGCTAAGTGACTCAAACAACTGGGGAAGCCTAGAATGAATCAGTCTCCTGAACATACTGGCCCTTTTAGACATCATCTTCTTCTTGACTCACAATTTTGTAGTAAATTCCAACACTAATTTAGCCTCTTGGGTTGTAGATTCAGGTTTCCCCAAGATCAATATATATATATATATATATATATATATATATATATATATATATATATATATGTTTATCACACCCTCTGGCAGGATGTACCAAGTGGCCAGGCAATAATAATTCCAGTTTTGTAACAATATACAGCTTAATTATATTCTTGTGACAATTCCAAAAGTTTGGCTTTACAGCCAATGTTGACAATGATTAAGTATCTATCGACATTTCTGACAAATGTCTTAACAATATTTCACAGCCTTCTTAATCCCACTAGATCAATAATCATACACAAACAACCAATATTTCCATAGGATAGTTTCCATATGGATCATTCCATATTAACTAGTAAAGCAGCATTTAAGATGAAATATTCAGCCTAAATGGAGAGGCATTAAGAACAAAGACCAGCTGTTGTGCCTATGCTTTTAGTGAATAAACAACTAGAATCAATAAAGCATTTGGACACATGGCTGAAGATGTACTTTGTGTGAGGAATGTGCTCTTGAGGGAAAATAACCTTTGCATTTGCATACAACCAATTTGAAAAATAAGAGAGAACCTTAAAAGCCAGATACCAGCCAGGTGCGGTGGCTCATGCCTGTAATCCTAGCACTTTGGGAGGCCAAGGCAGGTGGTTCACTTGAGGTCAGGAGTTCGAGGTCAGATCACTTGAGATCAGGAGTTCAGCCTGGCCAACATGGTGAAACTCTGTCTCTACTAAAAATACAAAAATGAACTGGGCTTGGTGGCATGCACCTGTAATCCCAGCTACTCAGGAGGCTGAGGCAGGAGAATCACTTGAACCTGGGAAGTGGAGGTTGAAGTGAGCCAAGATCACACCGTTGTACTCCAGCCTGGGTGACAAGAAAGAAACTCCATCTCAAAAAAGAAAAAAAGCCAGGTACTATCTTCAGCTACTTGACAGGAGGGAAAAGTGAAAGCTTTGAAAGTTATTGATTACAAGGCAGCCATGATAAACTGTTGAGTTTTAATTAAATTCTACACAGTGGCTATGAGGGCCCAGACCAAATATTGTCTTATGTTTTAGGAATCAAGCATTTATAGAGCCTCTTAGGGCATCTAAGTGGCCTGCCCATATTAGTTCTATGCTGCCCAATGTGGTAGCAGTAGCCATGTGTAGCTATTTAAATTTAAGCTGATTAAAATTAAGCATACCCGTCCGGCCCCGTCCCGCCAGCCATGAGCTCCACGCAGTTCAACAAGGGCCCCTCGTACGGGCTGTCGGCCGAGGTCAAGAACCGGCTCCTGTCCAAGTATGACCCGCAGAAGGAGGCAGAGCTCCGAAGCTGGATTGAGGGACTCACCGGGCTCTCCGTCGGCCCCGACTTACAGAAGGGCCTGAAGGACGGGATTATCTTATGCACACTCATGAACAAGCTCCAGCCAGGCTCAGTCCCCAAGATCAACCGCTCCATGCAGAACTGGCATCAGCTAGAAAACCTCTCCAACTTCATCAAGGCCATGGTCAGCTACGGCATCAACGCCGTGGACCTGTTCGAGGCCAATGACCTGTTTGAGAGCGGGAACATGACGCAGGTGCAGATGTCTCTGCTCGCCCTGGCGGGAAAGGCCAAGACCAAGGGGCTGCAGAGCGGGGTGGACATCGGCGTCAAGTACTCGGAGAAGCAGGAGCGGAACTTCGACGACGCCACCATGAAGGCCGGCCAGTGCGTCATCGGGCTGCAGATGGGCACCAACAAATGTGCCAGCCAGTCGGGCATGACCGCATATGGCACGAGGAGGCATCTCTACGACCCCAAGAACCATATCCTGCCCCCCATGGACCACTCGACCATCAGCCTCCAGATGGGCACCAACAAGTGTGCCAGCCAGGTGGGCATGACGGCTCCCGAGACGCGGCGGCATATCTATGACACCAAACTGGGAACCGACGAGTGTGATAACTCCTCCATGTCCCTGCAGATGGGCTACACCCAGGGCGCCAACCAGAGCGGCCAGGTCTTCGGCCTGGGCCGGCAGATATACGACCCCAAGTACTGCCCACAGGGCACAGTGGCTGACGGGGCTCCCTCCGATGCTGGCGACTGCCCGGGCCCGGAGGAGGTCCCTGAATATCCCCCTTACCACCAGAAGGAGGCGGGCTACTGAGGCTCCCAGCACGCTCTCTCCCCACGTCGTCTCCCCATCTCCCCGTCTGGGTTTTTCTGTTTTCACCATTTTTTTTTTTTTTTTTTTTTTTTGAGACGGAGTTTCTCTCTTGTTACCCAGGCTGGAGTGCAATGGCGCGATCTCGGCTCACCGCAACCTCCACCTCCTGGGTTCAAGCGATTCTCCTGCCTCAGCCTCCCGAGTAGCTGGGATTACAGGCGCACACTCCGTGCCCAGCTAATTTTTGTATTTTTAGTAAAGACGGGGTTTCACCATGTTGACCAGGATGGTCTCGATCTCCTGACCTCGTGATCCACCCGCCTCGGCCTCCCAAAGTGCTGGGATTACAGGATTGAGCCACCGCGCCCGGCCCTGTGTTTTCATCTTTTTTTATTAACCTGTTCAGTGCTGCCATGCAGCTGAGGGTCTGTGAGTGGTTGCTGGGATCAGGCAGCAGGGCTTTCTCCCCGTTGGTCCTTCCCAGGACTGAGCCACCGGGCTGGGAGGGGAAGGGGTCAAGGCTGTATCGTGATACCTGTAGGGTCAGAGCCCCTGATGGCACGTCCAGGCTGTGGGCCGAGCCGTGCTGGGGAGAAGAGGCCTGGGCTTGGAGGGAACCAGTCCCCGAAGATTTCCGGTTGCCTCGTCTCTTCTCACTTTCGTCACCCGATCAGTTTGTGGTTTCTGTACCCGCAAAAGTTTCAGGAAGTAGTAACAAAAGAAAAATACTCCCCTTCCCCCCCCCCCCCCCCACCACCACCGTGGCCAAGGAATGGGGCGGGGACAGTGGGGAGGGTGCCGGGCAATGAGTCCCCTGGAAAGGGAGCCTGGCCATGATGCTGAATGTCTTAGGCTCCCAAGTGGCTGGATGTCCCTCCGACCCTCAGACCTTCCCTGGGGGCCTGGTGGGGAAACTGAGGCCTGCACAAGGAAGCGGAATTCTGAGTTGTCGGGGCCAAGCCTGACCCCGTCTCCACGCTACCCCACCCTCCCCGTGGCCTGTTGCACGGGCTGGAGTGCCGTGGGGCAACCTTCACTCACAGCACCTCAGCCTCCCACGTAGCTGGGACGGCAGGTGCTCCAGCACGCTGGCTACTTTTTGTATTTTTGGTAGAGACAGGGTTTCACCATGGTGGCCAGGCTGGTCTCGAACTCCTGGCCTCAGGTGATCCACCCCCCCCCCACCCCCGCCTCGGCCTCCCCAAGTGTTAGGATTACAGGCGTGAGCCCCTGTGCCTGGCCCCTCAGTAGGTTTTCAGGAGCCCCAGCCCTCCTCCTCCCCTTCTGGACCTGACCGGCTCTACTACTCCGTCTCCTCACCCCGGGGCCCCTGCTCCGTGAGATAATGTGAAACCCTACTGTGGACCAAATGCAATAAAGCCCGCGTGTAAGAAGAAAAAAAATAATAATAAAATTAAGCATAGTTTAAAATTTAGTTTGTCAGTCTCACTACAGGTTGAGTGTTCCTAAGTCAAAAATCTAGTATCTGTAATGCTGCCAAATCTCAAACTTTGAGTACCAACATGATGCTCCAATGAGCATTTCAGAGTTTTAATTTTTAAATTAAAGATGCTGAACTGGTAAGTATATATGATGCAAATACTCTAACATCTAAACAAAAATCCTAAATCCAAAACCCTTCTGGTCCCAAGCATTTTACATAAGGGATACCAAACTATACCTACATTTCAAGTGCTGAAGAGTTACATGTGGCTAGTGGCTACTGTCTTGGACAGCAGAGAGAGAGAACAGTTGCACCATTGCAGAAAGTTTTCTTGGACAGCACTGTATTAGATGTTCAATAAACAGATGTTGAGTGAATGAAAAAATGATTGTCCAACATTTAACAGGAGAGAAAAGATAATGTTTTGCGAAAAGTTGAGGCAGTCCTTTTAAAGAGAACAAAATCTTATTTGAGGGGAACAAAGAAAGGGATGAAGCGATAGAATGACATTTTAAGAAGTGTAATGTCACAATTTCATTGGATGTTATCTGGATTTTGGTGACCAACTCCTCCTTTGAAATCTTCTATAAAGTTTGTTTTGTTTAAGAATAATTTTTTTGGGTAGAGACGTCATCAAGGAACTCAGTAAGGCCATGTGTTTCCTAGGAGAGTTAGCAAGGTGTAGAAAAGACAAAAAGACAGTAGACATAAGGAGGGAGGAGCCAGGAGAGGCAGGAGACCATAAGAGCATTTGTCCACCAAAGGCCAACAGGAAACTTAGGGACAGCTTTGATATTCCACAGGTCATGGAACTGGGCTCAAAGCCTGTTTTGTCTCTAATTAAAGTACCCTGGCTGACGTCTAGGCTCTACTTTCATACACTGTTTCAAGGGTTGGCAAATTATAGTCTGCAGGCCAAATCTGGCCTACTACCTGTATTTACAAAGCATACAGTCTAAGAATGATTTTTACACTTTTACATGATTCTAAAAAGTAAAATAAAAAGAATGTTTAATGACCCATAACACTTAACAGATAAATCAAATTTCACTGTTTATAAAAGTTTTGTTAGAACAGTCACCTCATTTGTTTATGTATTACCTATTGCTGACTTTGTGCTACAGTAGCAAAGTTGAGTGGGTATTACAAAGACCCCATGGCTTACAAAGCTTAAAATATTTATACTCTAGCCCTTTATAGAAATAGTTTGTCAACCTCTATACTATATCATCAATAGTGAGAGCAGAGATGTACATACTAGATACAGGGTTGAGTATCCTTGATTCAAAATGCCTGCGACCACAAGTGTTTTAGATTTTGGATATTTTCAGATTTGGGAATATGCACATTATATTCAGCATCCCTAATTTGAAAATATGAAATCCAAAATGCTCCAGTGAACATTTCCTTTGAGCATCAAGTCAGTGCTCAAAAAGTGTGAGATTTTAGAGCATTTTAGATTTCGAATTGTTGGATTAGGGATACTCTACCTGTATCACAAAACATCAAGGCAAGAAATGGGTTGCACTAAGGTATTCCTGATTCATGGGAAACCAGAACAAAGCAGAAGCTCTCATGAGAGATGAGGAGAAGTAGAGAATTACTTAGCAGGGAAAACAAAACAAACAAAAAACAACAAACTCTACATCAAATACAAACTGCTATTTTTTTTTTTTAAAAATGAGACAGAGTCTGGCTCTGTTGTCTAGGCTGGAGTGCAGTGGCACAATCTCGGCTCACTGCAACCTCTGACTCCCAGGTACAAATGATTCTCATGCCTCAGCCTCCCAAGTAGCTGGGATATAGGCATGCATCACCACACCCACTATTTTTGTTTCATATTTTTAGTTGAGAAGAGGTTTTGCCATGTTGGCCAGTCTAGTCTCAAACCTCCTGGCCTCAAGTGATCCACCTGCCTCAGCATCCCAAAGTGATGGGATTACAGGTGTGAGCCACCACACCCAGCCCAATCTGCTGCAATTTTCATACTATCTGCAATTTTTAAAAAAACTGATGATAGTATGAAATTGGATGGATAAACAGAAAACTTTGTGAGTTAAGCCAATTAATCATCTAAGTCTTCTGAGGATCAGTTCGACATTACATGCTCTTCACTCCTCATCTGGTTTTTTGGAAGTTCAAATGCAAAAAATATACTGGAAAGCACTTTGTTACAAGTGTGAGGTATAATTCCTACTGATAATAAGTAGGATAATGAAGTTGAATACATATTGGAGACAGATAACGTGAAAAACAATACCTCACATGGGAGTTAGTGGACAAAGTTTCCAAAATACCTAACAGAATATCACTGAGCTGCAGCCAGGGCCAGGTGACCTCCTCATAACAGGTAAATTCCAATTATGCCAAGCAGTCAACTGAATCAGCAACTGCCACTCACATGCTGTCACACCCCTCCAGCCTGTGGAAAAGGACAAGCTGTCCACCGGGCAGCAGACAACAAATTCCCATCTTTGATACAGAGCAGTCTACCACCAGATGCTGCAGGCCATTTGCTCAACAGATGTGTACTAAGTACCTCTCACAGGAAGGCCCTGTGCTAAAGTCAGGAGGACAGAAGGATGAGAAGCTGAAATGGTGGATCCTGTCTTTCAAAATGTATAATCTCCTTGGAACAATAAGAAAACATATTAGATTATTGATGATTATCAAGTGGCCAATGAGGAGTTCTGGAAACAAGTTATAGAACTGTTCAAAAAAGAATGAAGTAAAAAATCAGAAATAACCATGAAAAGCCTCCTAAAGAAGGTAGGGGAAATTGGATTGAAGCTTAAAGACTGATTGGAGCAAGGGGAAGGGGAAAAAGGCATCTCAGATGAGGAAGTGGAGAACCTATGGGTCCACATGGGATGGGAGAGATAAACACTCTAAAAAAAGGAGCAGTAAGCCAGGCTCAAGCAGATGGGTATGGTGGGGAGAATCTGGAGATGGGGCAGAAAAAGATAGGGAAGGATGGGGTTTTGGAAGATTTTTGAAAGTGAGGATAAAAGATTGTCCAAATGACAGTGAAGAAACTTAGCATATTCATATAAAGAGGAGTAAGAAACTGGCATTCATTAAAGCAACAGCACAGAAAAGAGTTTTAGAAGCACAAATGAGACAAACGTTTTATGATATTCTAGTAGGATAGAGATGAACAGCAAGAAACAAGAGTATACAACTTAGTCCTTATAAGAGAGGAAACATCAAATAGTGCTCCTGACAGTAAGATATAGCAAGGGTCTAGGAATAAAGGTGGAAATTGTGTAGCTAGTTCTGTAAATTTAGGCACATCACAGTACTTTACTTACAAAAGAACCTGATAAACATCTTTGAAAAGATGAGTACAAGCACTAGCCCAGGTTACTTGCTCCCCAGAAAAACTGTCCTATGCATCTGTGGAATCACAGATGTTCCTGACTTTACTGGACAAAGAAAGGATTACAATAAACGGGAAAGTGGCTCCAGAGGAGAGAGATTTAGAGGACACTTGCTAAAGTCATTGCTATGTTCTAAATGTTTGCATTCCCCAAAATTCAGATGTGGAAATCCTAACCCCTAAGATGATGGTATTAGAAGGTAGGGCCTTTGAAAGGTGATCAGGTCATAAGGGTAGAGTCCTCACGAATGGGATTCAAACCCTTATTTAACTATAAGAGGCCCCAGAGAGCTGCATTGCCTTTCCACCATGTGAGGACACAGCAAGAAGACATCATCTACAAAGTAGGAAACAGGCCGTCACCAGACACTGAATCTGCCAGCACCTGGATCTTCCATTTCCCATCTTCCAGAACTACAAGAAATAAATTTCTGTTGTTTTCAAGACACTCAGTTTATGATATTTTGTTACAGCAGTCAAAACAAATTAAGGAAGCCATCAACCCTAAATGACAGAAGGAGAGGCATTCTAAGTGGAGCTCAGGATACATCTTATTATCTCCTGACACAGCCTTTCCAAAGCTTCTCTCTGAATTTTTGAAGAAAATGTGGAGGAAGTGACATATTTAACAGTGACTCAAACAAACTATCTTTACTATTAGGGAAGCCTCAGAAAACACACAGCACAGTTACCCTCTTTAAAAAAAATTTTTGCTCGCCTTCCTTTTTGACTTAAGGTAGCATTTTCCATTTTAGTGTGGTAATAGAGCAAAATAATGGCTACACCAACCTCAGTAGCTCATAAGTGTCCACATCCTCATTGGTATGTTGAGAAACAGTAATCTGAGCTCTGAAGCTGGCAGAAGACCATCAGAAGGATGCACACATGAAGGGTCCGTGACCACCTGCCCATGAAGATGATACAAGGAGTTTAAAGACAATTTCACTGAAAATGAGTAATGGCAGATGTTCCTGTTTTGTCATTGTTGTTGTTGGTTTGAGACAGGGTCTTGCTCTGTTGCTTGGGCTGGAGTGCTGTAGTGCAATCATAGCTCACTACAGGCTTGAACTCAAGTGATCCTCCTGCCTCAACCTCCCAAAGTCCTGAAAGTACAGGCATGAGCCATCATACCAGCCAGATGCTACTGTTTTTACACGGCCCTTATGACCCAGATTTTAACCATTCAAGTTGGTGGCCAACCCTAAAAATTTTGGTTCATACAACAAAGCAAAAAATATTTTAAATAAAGAATTATATTTTTGTTAGTTTTTCCAGCAGATTTAGCATTGGGTATAGTTTTTCCTAGGAGTCAGTGAGTCTCAAAGGTGATGCTTTAAAGAAGACTTTTACTGCCATGTCGACCCTCAGTTTGAATGGTTCGGACTGGCTAGGAATGAAGGACCCAAAGGCCAGTTTCATCTTACATGGGGAAGCCTGTTAACACTGACCGTAAATGCACTTATGCTTGTATGAGAATAACATGACTATAGAAAAATAATAATAAATAAAACCTATTCCATGATTAAGATGGCTTTTATAGGTATGACACAGAAAACAACCAGTTATCAGATTGATCTTGCATGCTTGATAAAATAGTCATGTTAAAAAAAAAAGTTAACAAAATCTTAAACTATCACTTCATGATGCATTATAACGCATTGCCTCCATGTACAAGTAAATTTAGTATGAATGGGAGATGTGAACTATTCAGTTTTATATTTAAGAAGATGACCAAAACATCTAAATCTTTTGCTAATCAATCCACAACCACTTGAGTAACTAGAATGAGCAGGTATTGAGAGCACTAAAATTGAAGCATAGTTCTAGGCTCATTTCTGTAGAAAAGAGTGATTATGCTACTAAATGAACTAAATTCTATGAAGAATAGAGACGTAGTGATCTAACATCATGTGATATATTTCTGCCAACAGAGGGAAGGACAATGGTGAAACCTAAAAATAAAAGGTAACTGCTTTATTTCAGAAAGTGAATCTAAAGCTTTCTCGTTCATTTTAAAAAAACCACTTCAGCATTAAACTCTTCCTATTACATTTTAATGTGGTTCTTTAGGCAATCAGAGTTAGATTATAGGAATTCTAAGACACTCTTCCAAAGGTAAAGAAAAACACATCGAGAAAAAAGTCAGATTGCTAGCTTGGAAAAATTATTTGTGTACCTTTCAGATGAAAATAAAACACAGTTAAATGTGCAGTGCTTAAGAAAGTTATTTTTTAAATCATGAAGTTCAGGTCAGTTTCTACAGTGAATACTAATAAGTGTTGAATAATTTTGATATATTCTTCAAAGCCATAAATTCAACAATTGTACAATGTGAAAATAAAGGAGTAGGTTTACTCATCTGTTAGGAGTACCACTTTCTGAACTCGAATTAGAGGACAGTGCATAAAACATTTTCTTGCTAACCAACCTAACATATTTGAAGTTGGGATACTATCCAGGAAATATATATGCAAATGAAGAGGAGAACTTACTTGGGTAATCGTTGTATATTAAATGTCTCTCTTTTCTGCTTAAAGATGAATTGCTCTGAGAGAAATGTTTATTTTAAAGCAGGAAATCAGGAAAACGAAGGCAGATACAGCAAAGTCCACAATTTATGGGGCAAAGATATGCCTGTAGTTGGAATTTAAACATAATTTAATTAACATTCGTTTTTTGGCTAGGGGAAAAAAAAGAAGCACCATCTTTTTATTCAAGGAACATGTGTTTTCAGCACAAATCAGTACAGAGGTAGAAACCAGGGCATATGGCAGAAGTGCCCAGCACAACCCACATCAATGAAGGTATTGTGGCTCTCTAGCTAACAAGTGTAGGCCACTGAGATGGCTGCCTGTGGCCCTGGCATAGGGGGTCTCTGCTCACTGACACAGTGTGGAATTCAACAGAGACTAAAATTGTCCCTATCAGAGACTAGAACTGTTCACAGAATATTAACAAAGATATTTCCAGTAGACAAACAATGCCAAGATATACACTTGCTACACCACCTGGAAACCTATGTCCTACAGCTCTGGGAGAAATACGTCTGCAGGTCCAGAGCTGCATCTACCATCTTAGAATGCTAGCATCACAGTGGCTCATCATAACAGAAAGCCTCGCTCTTTTAGGAAAAACAAGTGATTCTTATGTAGGTGAATTGATCAAGATTTTCTTCTAGTTTTCATGGGTGGATTTAAATTTTATCGGTCCTGGAAGTTACACAAAATTCATGATACAAAGTTAGATATGAAAGTAAATTTTTGTAAGAATGAGAAAGTATAACACATCAAATTATAAATTTTTATAAACAGCATTCCCAAATCTAAAAATTAACATATTTTTTGTAAATAAAGGTCAAAGCATCTATGTAATACTTTTTTTCTACAGTTTTGGTAGTATGTTCTTTGATCACCTCTTCATATGAAAATTATTTTTTAATCCAGAGAAAATGGAAATAATTTATCCTCTCTTTTAGCATAGTTTATTGAATTTTATAAAAGGTTTAGAAAACCTTTTTCTAACTTCACAAATCATTATTGGGAATGGCCTGTATGTAGGAAACACCTATCAAATTTTTTTATACATGTGTTGTAAGATTTCAGCGCATTTCAAGTTTTCATATGCAGTGATAAATTCATAGTATTCTCAGAACTCAGTTTTGTAGGCCATTCTGTTTGGAACCACCAGACTATGTCAGGACAGCATGTATTAGAATTGCTAAGATGCAATCCAATATATTAGGATGCATAAAACATGTCATGTCACATACAGATATCCTCACTGATTTGCTACAGGTTTGTCCTTCCAAACACAGGAATTCCAATAAATGTTATTTAGAAAAATTCCCATAAAAGTGGAAAAATGGTGTGGTGCTTTTGTAATTATATATGCCACTTATTGCCTATACACCTGACCAGAGAGAACTTCTGTTTGACAAGAGAATATCAATAAACACTGAATCCTCTGTCTACAACTTCACGCACTGATTACTGAAAGAATTTTCTACAGACTAGTTCATGGCTCTGTACATTACAATCTGTTTTTTTTCTTCTTCTATGCCTATCATTTCACTGGCAACTGCTGTTGATCGTGTTCATAGCACGATTCAACTTCTGGCTGTGCATCGTTGTGCCATGATGCTGTGAGTCAGCACAGAGGGCATTGGGAGTATTCCTGAAGTTCTCCCACACCTAACAACCACTTCCCTACACAGAGAAGGGACTACAAACCACACAGACACTTCTCAAATTCAGTGTATTCCCAATTCAACTTCCCCTTAGTCAAATTTTGACCGATGGCCAATCCGGTATAGTGACACAAGAGAAATGGTGACAGAGTCCATCAGAAGAAAAAGAGAAAACAGTCTTAGCTGGTCTTATGGTTAATTTTACGCAAACATATGGTTAATTTTACACAAACATTGCTCAGGTTTCCTCCCTAGCCTTGAAAGAAGACTGCAAATGAGGAGCCCTGAAGCTTAACAATGATGATTAAGTTCATCTCTGCTAGTTATTTTTACCAACCACAGACTTTCTGGTTTCTCCAAAAAACATACTTATCATAAGTTAATCTCTCTTCAAGCTTGATCAGTGAAACTGAGACTAGAATGTCATAACTAAACCTGAGGAGCTTCCCTCAAGGTGCTCTAAGCTAAAATAAAAAACCTATATTCAGAATTAGTGGGGGCAATTATAAAACACACTTTAGTAATCTTAAATAGAAAATTCCAATTCGGGAGCAGATAAAGTTATGTAATTATTATGTTGGAAAGACATATTCTTGGCCAAAGTGGAATAAATCCTAGCACTCTATGCTGTTTCTGACTAGTTCCTTCACAAAGTACTTTAAGGCTTTTACATGAGAGAAACAACCTTCCATGTTGTTTAGGCCACTGTAACTGGGCTCTGTCTATTGCTTGCAGCCCAAACTAACCTTAACTGCACGAGGGTAGTATCAGGATTACTTGGGGAGCTTTGCTGAATTATGTCCTCCATTCTGCCATCCTCCAACAAAGGGAGGGGGAGCTCTAAGGCCTGCTGCCAGGGAAGAGGAGTAAGAAGAGAAACACCACTTGGTGCAGTGAAACACACCACCCTAAAATTTAGTGGATTAAAAGGACAACAATTTATTATAATTTTTCATGATTCGGCAGGATACATCAGCTCGGCTGGACAAGTCAGTTTCACCTGATGTCAGCTAGGATTTCCAGTGTGGGGAGGCAGGCTGGGCTCACCATGTGGTCTGTCACTATGTAGTAGTCTGGCCTGAGCTCTTTTACATGGTAGCTGGAGCCCAAGACAGTGAAAGAAGACTCTCATAAAGTCCAGGCCTAAAATTAGAACTTCTAGAACAGTGGACAGGTTAAAGTAAGTCACCAGGCCAGACAGATTGTACAGGAGGAAAAAGAGACTTTGCCTCTTGATGGAAGAAGTGGTCTGTAGGTACAGGATGGAAAATGTGTTGGCAGCTGTCTTAGTAGACAGTCTACATGCCTAGAGAAGTAAAATGATTGCTGAAAGGACAAAAAAGTAGTAACGAAGTGGAATCCAGGTTTTGTCCTTTTGGTACTAAGAACTCCAGGCTGTATCTGTCAGACTCCCATTCCTCTCCCTCCAGTCGCTCAATCACTTGCCCCTGTAGAAAACTGAGAGTGATGGGAAAAGGGATGCCATCTCCTCTCTTAGACTGGGCCAGCCAGGGTGGAGCAAACCATGGCAGTGACATTCCAGGGTCTAGCCTTTAACAGTGCAGGCCTCCAAATTGAATGAGAAGTGTCAGAAGCACTGCACAATAAAAGAGCAAATGTTACTTAATATAGTTTTATTATGTGGAGTGTGTTGTGTCTGTGTGTATGTGGTTTAGATATGTGATATATTTTCTACTGTGGCTCATAGTCAAAAAGTTTGAAAGTCACTTGGTTAGAACATAGCAGGTGCCCAATGTGTGTATTCAACAATATTTCCATCATCTGTTAGGGTCCCTTCTGGGACTCACTGACAGATTTCTGCTCTTTGTCTTCCGTTTTCTATGGGAACTACTCTCCTTCTGTTCATATTACTTCTGGTATCATATTGTGATCAATTAATTATGCTATCATCTTCTTTTACATTGTCATTCATGTCCCTGACTGTCTTAAAGAAAGCTCAGCTTTTCACAAGGTCTTATCACTTCTTGCTTTGCTTTTTTTTCCCCCCCGCCCCGGTCATTTTTAGAGAATCTCCAAGTGGCTAGTTTCACTCATTATTTGGAATGTGAAAAACACCTGTGATTTTCCCCTGACCAGCACTGCTTCTGTTATCTGGCAATAGCCCCCTAACTCTTATTTAGGAGAACTATCCTTTTCTACTCTGTCGTTCTGGTAGGCTGTCCTGGAGAGTGGGCGTGTGACTCAGGCTATCTAAAATTTTCCATGATATTCAGCATGTGGCCCTTAGTTTTAAAAACCACAAGAACCTGGAGCCATTTTTCCTTCTGCATGTAAGACCTTCTTTGTGAAATGAAGCTAGACCCAGATGCAAGCAGAGAGCTGGAGAGCCACAGCTCTGGCAACATAGGGGGAGCCTCAAGTTCCAGCCATCCTACTATGTTGACTTCAGTTCTCACATCAGCATTCTGTTATCATTGCTCGAATTTAAGAAAAGGGGTTGGTCTCACTTATAAGCAAAGCGCTCTTCGGCAACAGGTGCTAGTGATATGCTCATAGTAGACACCAGGCTGCCAAATGAGAAGGACTGCTAAGGAAGGTGGAGTGGGCTTAAAGAGGATAGAAGCCAGATTCAGTACCAGGTGAATCTAATCATGTACACTCTGCAAGTGGGAAGGAAGTGTGTAAACTGGGAATGATGACAGCAAAAAAAATAGCACTAAATGAAAAAAGACCATGTATGGGAGGTCTCCCTGTAGGGCCAATAATTGAACTAATTGAATTAAAAAATTAAAAAATCTTTCAGATTTAGTATGCTTTGTTTAGGGGAGGAAATTATTATATAAAATGACTGCATAAAAATAAAGACTCCTACAAGTATAGCAATTAGTCTCTTGTTTTTTCATTTTAATTACTTTAAAAAGACAAGAAACACAAAAATTATGGGAACAGAAAAGAATATTTTCACATTAGGTTTGAATGAGTTATTTTAGAATGGCAGAAGGTAAAATGAGACACAGCTGATCACCCAAGTGTCTGATGCTTTAATGTTCCTATATGATGGTCTTCCTGTAGGCTTTGTTTCCTGGGTAGAAGATCCCTGGAAGTATACACTTTTTTGAAGATACTAAAAAGTAAATTACTGTGATTAAAAAAAAAGCTCAATATGGCTCACAGAATATGATAAATTAATACTTAATTAAGAATCTAATGAAGCCTACCCCGTTTCTAATACACTAAAGAATTACACCTAGGAGTGAAATGCAGAGAGCTTCCAATACACTGTGTAGCATGAACAGCTGACTGAGAAGCTATTAGTTGTATAAGACAGTAAGAAGAATTACCTCCACATACCTTCTCTTAACAAAACAGTACAAAACTTATGTCATTCTAAATGACCAGTTTAAAAAGAAGATTCACTGCTTTCTTTCATCGGTTTTCCTTCTCTGACAATCTTTATAGAGCCTCAAGCATCTCTGATCTCCATTTTCTCAGTTTTTACCTTATTTCTGGGCTCCCTATGTATCAGATGGCTTTTATAAGATTTCTGCCAAAGCATTCTCATGTTTATGTGGCTTACCTGCTTCCATAAGAGTCCTTAAAAATCACACCCGCTACTAGAATTATCCGTGTCCTAACTTACATTGTTTTTAGTAACTACCACTGGCCCTATTCCATTTCTATTCACCATTGGTCAATTTCAGTAATTATTTCTGAATTTTGGGTACATTAATAATTAAGGAATTATCCCCAAACTTCCAGAATGTCAAATCTAAAGGATATGCTCTAGTGTTCATTTGACCTGACCTTTCTCTGAGACTTTCTTCCCCTTGGCTTTCCATACAATGCTGTCTACTGGTTTTCCTACTTCTTCAGATTTTACTTCCTTTTCTGTTCTCTAGAGCTTCCTGAATTGTCACAGTCACAGTGCTGTTCAACGGTGAAATTATCCATCTGATTGTTTCACCTGTGCTTCAAACAATCTCAGCATGTCCAAAAGGAGCCTTTTGGAATTAAGCTTCCTGTATTGGATAACTGCTTCTACCAACCAAGCTAGAACATTTGAGTCCTTTACTCTCCATTTCCCCAAGAGTTAATAAGATATCTCCATGGCTATGACCCTAGTTCAAACTCTTATCATCCATAAATTAACTTTTTAAGTTGCCTCTGAGCCTCTATTCTTCCCCATATCACCTTCTCCCATACCTCATCTTCTCTTCTCACTACCAAGCTCTATGATTTCCTGAAAATGCAAATATGATGGTTTGACACTCTTACTTTAAATCCATCAGTGCCTTTCAATATCTGCAGGAGTGCTTCTCACACATTAATGTGACTCTGAATCACCTGGGAATCTTGTTAAAATGTGCTTCTAGACTGCAGTGAAGTCTAGCAAGGTTCATGTGATGCTGCTGGTCCTTGGACCACATTTTGAGTAGTAAGGGTTTATAGGTTAATTTCCAAATCTTATAGTATAGAATACCCAGGCCCATTACAATCTAGTACATTACCCAGAATACATCTGTGATACCTCTATCATGTGTGACCTTTATTCCACCTCAATCCCTTGCACATACTATTGCTTCTGACTGATGCTCTCTCCCCCCAGCTTTCTTCCCCAGGAAACTTGTTTCTATTGATTAATTAGTTGGTTGATCATTCATTCATTCATCTATGACTGATCTTAAGAATGACTTCCTCTAACAAGACCTTTCTGGCAGACTCTCCAAGGTAGAATAGGTAAGTGTCCTTCCACCGTCTTAGTAGCACTTTCATTCTGGACATTTTTCAAGTATATCATCTGACATAGACAACAATGGAGCTGCTTACACATATTTTTTCCCTACCCTTAGCCTGCAGCCAGTCTGCTGTTCCATGAGGGCAAGCTCTGCCTTACTCTCTTTGTTTCCTGCAGGCCCAGTACAATGCCTGGCTTGAAGTGAGCTTTCAGATATTTGTTGAACTTCATGCTTCCCTTATGAAACACTTCTCACCAGCTTTTCAGGCAAGGGGTCTGAATAGGTCAGGAGATTGAATTCATTGACCTTCACAATTTCCTCTCGCCACATTTCTTATATCTTTTGTCATTCAGGAAAATAGGCACCAGCTGTAGATTTAGCCATATTCGCAAGATAAAAATCAAATAAAGTTTCCCTAATAACAGAGAAATAGGTGTTTTACAAGCTCTTACTATGAAATGGTTCAATAATATCACATTTGTTTTACATTTCCTAACAATTCACCTTTGGGTCTTTACCATGGTGATCATTTTTTCTTAATAAAAACCTCACTAAAATTTTCATGGTGCCAGTGGTAAGAGAACAGAACTATATTAAGAGCCTTATGAAAAATATATTATACATCTCTCTCTAGAAATCGTCTTTTAATAATTTCATTGGATCGTCAATTGCTTATCTTCATTCTAGCTTTATAGCTCCTTTTTCTTTTATCATTAGAAGTAGCTAATAAAAAGGTAGCTTAAAATACATTTGGGTGTTTGACCAGGTTTGAACATAATTCCCTACACCAGGAACAATGGGAAGTAATGTTTATGTAAGAGAAGATCAACCTCCTCTTTTTGTGAGCCCAGAGTAGATATTATCACATGAAGAACAATCTCTCTTAACACAGTTAAGCCATTAGGTACAGTTTCATCTTCTGACATTTTCAGCAACACAATCCAACATCTTGCTAATCATGGAAACTGCTCAGCCATTTTACACATCTCTATGCTTTTGCATATGCTCTTTGCTCTGCTTAAAATTCGCTTTCTCACCCATCTGTCTAACTCTTCCTGATTTGTCAGACTTAAATAAATATCAGCTGCTTAGGGTATGTGAACTGATTGCCTCAGCTGAGCTAGCCTCTTCCTGAGTTACCTCTAGTTAGCCTTTGGCACTGCTGGAAAATCTGATTTATTTGCATGATCCCCAATCCCATCCCATCAGAGGCAGGGATTTTATATCTCCTGTGCCTGGTTGAGTGTTGGCTTATATAATGCTTGTGGTAAGTGGAATATAATGCCCTTGCCCTCCTCCCCTGACCCCTACCCCCAGAGAGGTCACATTCCAGTTTTTGGCACTTGTGAATGCATTGCCTTACATATGCAAAAGTGACTTTGCAGAAGGAGTTAAGGATCTTGAGATGGGGTGTTTATTCTGGACTACTATGTGGGTGGTCCCAATGTAATCACAGGGGTCCCTTTCAGTGAGAGGCAGGAATGTCAGAGTCAGAGTGATGCACCCTTGAGCCAAGGTTTGTAGGCAGCCTCTAGAAGCTAGGAAAGGCAAGGAAACAGATTTTCTCCTCTAGCCAACAGAAAGGAAAGCATCCCTACAGACACTGATTTTAGTCTGTGAGATTCATTTTAGACTTCCGACCTCCTAAACTCCAAGATATATTTTCATTGTGTTAAGCCACTAAGTTTGGGTACAGAAAACCAATAGTGCTCCATTAATGTTCTCTTGCAGAACACATGAATAGAAAAGTCCCGCCGGGCTCATCTTCTCTGTCTTTATATTCTATCTCCCTGAGCAGCATGGGAAGCCCAGGTGAAGGTTCTCAGACCTGACCAAGGAAAGCACTTTTCACACCCCCAGGGCTTCCGTCCCCAGCGTTCTGCTGGCCCAGCTAGCACAGCCATGTGCTCCACACAGCTGCGTGCTCCACACAATTGCACTCCAACAAATGCAAAGTCATGTTTAGGTGCATATTTTCTATTGATAACCAATGCAAAATCCTGTGATAGATGCTATAGGAAATTTTATGTGGTCTATGATTTCCTTTAAAAATCTCTAGAACTCTCCGAGAACGAGGACTGCAACATGTGAACTGGAGCATAATGCCTCTGGCCATGGGCTCCTGCCCCCCATCACATCTCCCCCTCCTTGTTCCCCCTAACAAGAGGAGAAGAATACATCTCCTTCCAGAATCTGGGTTTCCTGACCCAGTTAAGTAACTTTCTGAAATACTGCAGCTTCTTCTTCCCCAGACCTTCATTCTAATTCAACATAAGTAAATCTCATATACTATAATGGACTTTTTTAAGGGGTAGATTTTATTTTCACAGCTGTCTTCACAGGTCTTTTTATTTGCCATTATGAAGGTTAAAATGCAACACAAAGCCCACCCTGTAACTTGTACTCAGCGGAGCGGCCTCTAGGTGTCACTACCATCCAAGTCCTGTATCAAAGGGCACTTGGCTGTAAACATATTGTGCCTCGCATTATTTTTTCAAAATTATACAGCAAACATATATATTTAATCACAGAACCTCGACATTTTCCTCTGTTCCATTCTAACTCAAGTTTTTTGGGTGCAAAATTCTAACTAAATGAGAGTAAATGATATACGGACTGCTTTTAAATTTTATTCTTTAGTTCTATTTCCATGTCAACACTAGAACATCCTGGATTTTGCTTGACTATCAGGAGTATTTGTTAAAGGTGCACCCAGTTCCATAGACACACAAATACTTGGCTTTTTTATATAGCACTTTTTTTGCAGTATTTTCCCTTCCACTAGATTTGCATGCATTTTTGGAATCAACTTTGAGTTGATTTGGGTTTTTGAAAGCAAGTGGAAAGCAGCAAACATTAAAGGACAGATGCATTTAGAGTTCTGGAAATACCCTGAAACTTCACTAGTCACTAACACTTGGTCCCTTCCCATTCTAAAATTTCAATTTATAAATGTAAATGTATGGTATTTTGAATCTGAAATGAGCGCTGGGTGGGAGAATTTAGAAGAGTTTGGAAAGGATGAAAACCTGCCCTCCAGTACCCCCTCTTCTGATTTCATGAGAATGTTTCTACACATTGCTAAATTTGGAAGACTTGCCTGTCTTGATATGAAAACATGCGACAAGCTTTTATAAAAACTGTCAGTTCCATTTTCCTCTTTATGCTAGAATTGCTTCCTTTGTTCATGTGTCCTTATTTATGCCATGGCACTGCATGATATTCTTTCTGTTACACTAATTTGTAATTACTGCATTTTACTTCTGATGGATGTTGTAGTCACATTTCATCCTAGGCTGAGACCTGAATAACTGGGTTGCATCACTCACTCTCTCTCTGAGACAAGAGTCTCACTCTGATCAGGCTGGAGTGCAGTGGTGTGATCATGACTCACTGCAGCCTTGTCCTCCAAGGCTCAAGTGACCCTTCCATCTCAGCCTCTGAGTAGCTGGGACTACAGTCATGTACCACCACACATGGCTAATTTTTCTGATTTTTATAGAGATGGGGTTTCATCTTGATGCCAGGCTGGTCTCGAACTGGACTCAAGCAATCCACCCACCTTGGCCTCCCAAAGTGCTGTGATTACAGCATAAGCCACATAACTGAGACTTAGTAGAACTAAAAATTAAGACTAATGTCCCCTAAGATATATATGTACATAGGTACTAGCACATATATAAACACACATACACATACATAAATATCTAAAAATGAATGTTTTCCAAATCTTACGTTTAATATTATGCAGTCATTTTCTGACAGCTTTGAATATAACCAGTTATTGTTAGGCAAAGAACTTTGACTATAATCAAGGTTATTGTAAGACAAGAGAACATGCTGTTTTTATCATCCACCCACTTGCTCTACCCAAGAAAAATACTGAACAGCAGTTGGCGCATATTAAGGGCTATATCTAGTAACTGCTAAACTGTCAGACTTCTGTCAGGAAAGCAATTCATGTTGATTTCTGACTTTAGAGCTGAAATTAATAAGGAGCCCATGAAGGCCAGAGTTTTTCTCATGGAAACAACCCAAAGGTTATATTAATGACTGAATGGACCGTGCTAGTTAAGGATTAAAAAATTTGTGTGAATAGGCCAGGCGTGGTGGCTCATGCCTATAAATCCCAGTACTTTGGGAGGCCAAGGCTGACGGATCACAAGATCAGGACCAGCCTGGCCAACATGGTGAAACCCCATCTCTACTCAAAATACAAAAATCAGCTGGGGGTGGTGGCGGATGCCTGTAATCTCAGGAAGCTGAGGCATTTGAATCTGGGAGGCGGAGACTGCAGTGAGCTGAGACTGTGCCATTGCACTCAGCCTGGGCAAAAGAGTGAGACTCCATCTCAAAAAAAAAATGTGTATGAACATAAAAGAACATTAATCAAATTGAAATAAGTGGGCAGTTACATAATAAAAATAAATAGTCTCATGATTTGGTCTGCTTTCATTGTAAGCCAGCAGTAACTCTTCCTTTTGGCTGTTGGAGAAATCAGAATGTTCAGTTAACTAACACTTCTGTAAAATAATAAATAGTCCCAGATCTCCCTATATGTCCCTAGCCTCTATATTAATGCCTAACAAATTCTGAGGTTATGGTGTGAGGTTAATTAGCTCCTGGAACTAACACCAGTGTTAAGCACTGATTTGTAGACATCTACAAAATCCATAGCATACAGCCTATGAATTCAATGGGTCCAGAGGCCTCCAGTGCAGCCTCCTAGCCAACACAGATTCTTTTCTCCTGTTCGGTTTGACCATATCACAATGATGTAAACACTGCCTAATAAGCTCCTAATATGACATAGCCACCCTGGAAGTTACTTTTTTTTTTTTTTTTTTTTTTTTTTTTGACGGAGTATCGCTCTTGTTACCCAGGCTGGAGTGCAATGGTGTGATCTCGGCTCACCGAACCTCCGCCTCCTGGGTTCAGGCAATTCTCCTGCCTCAGCCTCCTGAGTAGCTGGGATTACAGGCATGCGCCACCATGCCCAGCTAACTTTTTGTATTTTTTTTTTATAGTAGAGATGGGGTTTCATCATGTTGACCAGGATGGTCTCGATCTCTTGACCTTGTGACCCACCTGTCTCGGCCTCTCAAAGTGTTGGGATTACAGGCGTGAGCCACCATACCCGGCCTGGAAGTTACTTTTATATTCATTCCCAACAAAGTTCAGAATGGCAGGGGTACTGTGAATACCTTTTTGCTACTCTTGACTTGATAAATATATCTTGATAGTATGCAAAACTCTATCAATGAGAAAATCAGCAGAAACGAGGTGCTTACCAAAGGCTCAAGCATCAAGCCAGAGGAGCACTGGTAAGAAATGGCTTGTCCTAGACAAACCCTCTTTTGAAACCAATTACTTTCTCAGTAAAGTAAAAAATTACTTTTTCTTTCACTTCAACCTTGCTTAAAGTTAATAAAGAGAAGACGCCTGGCAGGATCATCTACCCATCTATCACCACCCACTTAATCACTAGGCACTATGGATGGAAAGTCTGGGAATGCACAGAATCACTGGATTTAATTGGATCTGGCACCTCCCATTTCCTAATCACCTTCTTCTTTGTCTTCCATTATAAGTACGACCTTTTAGAGTGACTAAATAGGTCAGAAGCTACAGACAATTTTTTTCAATTTCCTATTTGGCACAGGAGTAAATTAAAGACAAAAAGAAAGCCAATAGCTGTGTCCTTTAACCATCGGGCACCTTGTATTTATTGTTTTGAAATCAAAGAGAAATTCTAGGGCTGGGCTAAGATCAAAGCTCTAAAAATAGATTAGTGTATGTAACCAGAATAACTGATTACATAATTATAAGCATTAAGTATGTACTTCAGCACAACGCTTTTTCCTTGAAATTAAATTTCAGCAGCTTTATGGAACTAAGCATAGACCCACAAAGTAAGGATGACCAGAAGCCCATATTATATTCCCAACCTTGCATCCTCCTGTCAGTTATATCTCTTATGAGCCATTCATTAGCTTGGCTAAAAATTGAGTTGCTAGCTTCCCACAATGAAGTTTGTACTTTATAGCAAGGCATCAGAATTTCCTGTAATGCAGACTTTCACTTAAATTACCTACACTTCATGAAACACTGATAACCTTTTGCTGTTAATGAACATGACTAATTCCAGATGAGAAGTCACTAAGAAAATCCTTTTACAGAATCCTCTTATGACACGTGCCAGTTTCCATCTTAGCTACAAATTCATGCTTCAATACCTGTTCTGTGATCATGGACAGAAATCCTTTAAAATTTTCTCCTTCACAGTGAGCACAGTGTTAAGCCTTTGTGATGCAGCATTCTGAAGGGATATTGCAGGAGGGAGGAGACTCTTGCAGTGTCTGGTTGCTGCATGGCATGTCAGAAGTGTGAGTAGCTCTGCCCCAGGTCAGGGACCCAAATATGTGACTTTTCAGGAGTCTTGCAGCTCTGGTGTGGCCTGGAGATAACCTCGCACAGCCTTCTTTATGTGAATGTCATGTGCTCCAGCCCTCCTGTCTGCCCTGGTGCCCCTTCTCTCTGCAAGCCCAGCCACTGGCTAAGGCTCACCTGCCCCAGCCTGCACTCTAGAGGGTTGCTTCCTGCTTGCCCAGTAAGCTTCTTTGCCATCCAGTGGACTGCAAACACAACTTTACATGGAGTCTGAAGCCTAGCATCCCTTCCAAGTCTGTTCTTCCTTGGATAGTCTCCCTTACCCCTAACATAAAATACAGTTTTCTTATATCTGATAGTCACTCTTTTAACAGGGTTCAGCATTTTTTTTTTTTTTACATATACTTCTGTGTTTAAATCATGGTGTGACATTTATCTCCTAATTGGTCTTAGACCAACAAAACACATTTCAAACTTTCTAACTGGTAACTGTCAGCAGAAAAGATGACAGGAATCCAAGTTCTAGTGATACAAGAAAAAGCTAGTACATGGCCATATATTTATCAGATAGATTAAATGCATACTAATAAACCATGTACATCATTTGACTGTTGAGTCAGTTTTTATATGCAAATTTATTATAGACAATTTTTTAAAGGACATACAAGTAATTGCTCTCTTTGGGGACATAATTGATATGGCCTGGCTTTGTGTCCACACCCAAATCTCATCTTAAATTATAATTCCCACATGCTGGGGGAGGGAGCTTGTAGGAGATAACTAAATCCTGGGACTGGTTCCCCATGCTGTTCTACTGATAGTAAGTCTCACAAAATCTGATGGTTTTATAAGCATCTGGCATTTCCCCTGCTGGCACTTCTCTCTCCTGCTACCATGTGAAAAACATGTTTGCTTCCCCTTCTGCCATAATTTTAAGTTTCCTAAGGCCTCCCCAGCTATGCCAAACTGTGAGTCAATTAAACCTCTTTCCTTTATGTCTTCCTAGAAGCGTGGAAACAAATTAATACAAAAGCTGACCCAAATTAAATATTACAAAGTAAAAAACATCAAAGAAAGCAGCTCCTGAGATACTAAACATAAACATTTATGCTCACAGATAAGTTACAGAGTGCTACACTTTCTTCAACAATATAATGCAAACAAGTATAATACTCAGTATCAACATACTCCATAAAATTCTCTTAATAAAAGAGATAATGAATTTTTTATAACAACATACTTGGGTTTAAACTGGTAACTGGTGATTATGCCCTTACTGAAATAAGAGAAGGCTTATTTTCTCCTTTCTCAGATGTTCATCAGGTAAAAGACACAAGTCAAAGTATAAAGAAAAAAAAATGACTTGTTAGCACAGAATTCTTGGGCTTTGGCTGGACAGTTTATTTGTTAATACAAATGATACTACTTCAATCAGAAAAATATTCCTATTAAATATTCAATTATAAGGTATTGAAAAATATTAACAATAAAGGGCCATTTGCATCAGGAGACTAATAGTTTTCAGTTATGGTGAAAACATTGTACAAATTAGATCTTTATCAACACTTAAAATTCTACTTTCTAAAATGAGGCATTGCAGGGAGACAGCTGTCTTTTGAGGTCGACACCATCACCATGTAAACTCCTTTGTCATCAACTTGTCATTTTGCCTGCATCTATCTAATTCCAGCAGTATCTCTGCCCATCCTCACTGCAGATGTAACTGGTTACATGTTTTGGGGTTTAGGGAAAGTTGCCCCTAGAGTAGAGAACAGAGTCACTCCAGAATGTTTTCACTTGGAGGCAGCCTGGTGCCTTCAACAGGTCGATGATGGGGCAGGGCTTTCCTGCTGCTGTTGTTCAGAAACCATCCACAAGTCTGAATACTGGAGTAACTTAACCTACTAAATATGTAACTGCTAAAATTCTGTGTGCACAGCCCCCTTATGACTAGGATAGAAAAATATTAGTACTGAGTTCCTCATCCATGATTAGGATACAGCATAATACGCAATTACTAGGTATGTAAAATATTACGGTAAGGGAGGCTGTAGCTGGAGTTATTCCCTCTGGTTCCTAGTCTGGAAAGTGAAAATAGTGCTGTTGTCATCACTTTTGTTAGCCATACTAGTTGGTTAGGACTTGGCTAGGGGCAGATTGTTTAAGAGTGGTTCACCTCTAATGACAGGAAGCGAGGGAAAAAGGATTCCTCTGGGTTAGGATCACAAAGTCCATGCCAAATTGCTGGTCTTTTAGCCCAACTATTGATCTCAGAGTCAGTCCTGGAGCCAAGCTGTGGGCTGTCTCAGGACTCAGAATCTGTATTTCAACCTAGTGATGTTATTAGTACATGACATGAAATAGACAGGCAGGGAAGAAAATAAAAGAAAATGTAAACAAATGGGATAATAATATCAATAAACTAAAAAAAAAATCATGAACAATGTTTGTCTGTATTTATCTGGGACAAGATAAACACAGGCAAACCGAAAAGCTAAATCTCTAAAAGCTAAATCTCACACAGGTGTGTGTGTGGTAATTCATTAGAATGACAAAGGATGAGCCCAAAGCAACAGGTGAAGTAGCGACACCATATAAAGATGGTTGGCATCTCTTGGGCTTGCAAGGGTATAATACAGTCACTCTTATTTCAGGAAAGGATTCCAAACAAAATAATGCAAAAAAATTCCTCCACTTAATGAGTGCTGTCACTATCAATTATAATGACAAAAATAATACTGGTTTTCCCCCAAAATTACTTTGCTAAAAGAATAACAAAAAGAAATGGTTAAAAGCCTGGGCAGGCTGGGTGTGGTGGCTCATGCCTGTAATCCCAACACTTCGGGAGGCCAAGGCAGGTAGCTCACTTGAGGTCAGCAGTTGGAGACCAGCCTGGCCAACATGGTGAAACCCCATCTCTACTAAAAAAAAAGGAAAAAGACAAAAATTAGCCAGATATTGTGGGGCACACCTGTAATCCCATCGTAATTCCAGCTTTCTGGAAGGCTGAGACATGAGAATTGCTTGGACCTGGGAGGCAGCGGCTGCAGTAAGCCAAGATTGTGCCACTGCACTCCAGCCTGGGCAAGAGTGCAACTGTCTCAAAAAACAAACAAACAAACAAAACACCTTCAACAGGGAAAGTTAGCATTTTCCCTTAATAATCATATATTCTATTTTTAATTTTTGGCAATCATGCCCAAGGGAAACTTTTTTTTTTTTGAGACATAGTCTCACTCTGTTGCCCAGGTTGGAGTGCAGCGGTACAATCTTGCCTTACTGCAACCTCCAACTCTCAAGTTCAAGCGAATCTCCTGTCTCAGCCTCCAGAATAGCTGAGATTACAGGTGTACACAACCATGCCCAGCTAATTTTTTAAAAATTTTTAGTAGAGATGGGGTTTCACCATGTTGGCCAGGCTGATCTTGAGCTCCTGACCTCAGGTAATTCATCTACCTCGGCCTCGCAAAGTGCTCGGATTACAGATGTGAGCCACTGTGCCCAGCCCAGAATGAAACGTTTTAAAAGCAAATTGTCCATATATTCTTCTCCTTCTTCTTTGAAAGACAGGGTCTTGCTCCATTGTCCAGGCTGGAGTACCATAGTGCAATTACCGCTCACTACAGCCTCAAATATCTGAGCTAAAGGGATCCTTCTGCCTCAGCCTCCTGACTACAGGTGTATGCAACCATGCCTGGCTAACATTTTTATCATTTGAAGAGAAGGGAACTTGCTGTGTTGCCCAGGCTGGTCTTGGATTCCTGGCCTTAAGCAACGCTCCCACCTCAGCCTCCTAAAATGCTAGGATTAACAGGTATGAGTCACTGTGCCTGGCCAGATTATTCATATATTCTTACAAGCTCAAGTGAGTTTTACAGATACAAAGAAATAACATTTTAGGAAATTTAGGACCAAATCCTATTAATATTCGCCACTGTTCTGCAGATTGTAGACAGTATTGGTGGGTTAAGTTCCCTTTTTTAAAAAAAGAAAAAGAATACACAAATGCCACTGTGATTTAATTCACAGATATAGACCAATTCAACAGGAAATATCAACTTTATAAGATAGAGTAACAAGAGACTGAACACAGATGTTGCAGTTGCATTGTGATTGATAAGCTATAGTGTATGTGTGTACACATACACACACACACACACACACACAAATATTATTCAGCCTTAAAAAAGGAGATCATGTTGTCACAACATGGATGAACTGGAAAAAAAAAAGAAGGTCAAATATAGAGAGAATAAAACAGTGGTTACTAGGTCTGGGTTTGGGGACAAGGTGGTAAAATGTAAGTCAGAGGATACATAGCAGCAAATATGTAGGATAAACAATCCTAAAGATCCAAAGGCACAACATTAAGCCTGTAGTTAATAGCATAGTCTATTCAGGATTTTTGCTAAAGGGGTAGGTAGATGAGAGCTGCTTTTGCCACAAGGAGGGAAAATGGGTAACTATGTGAGACGGTGGATATGTTAATCTGTTCCATGATAGTAACCATTTTACTACAAATATGTTTCTTATAACATCATGTGGTATGCCTTATATATACACAATAAAATGTATTTTTAAAAATACAAATATACCACTATGAATTAGTTCACAGAGAAAATTCAACAGGAGACATCGAGTTTATATGACGATGTAGTAACAAGAGACTAGACACATAAAGAGATGTCACATATTATGAGAACACACAAACATTATTCTGTTTTTCCAGAAAAAAAAAAGAACCTTCTCTTTCACTACAAAATGTGCTTCAACCTAGAGGGACAAAAAAGCAAAATGAGAAAAATATTTATCTTGGCAGCACTATTAGAAAATTATGTTCCTGAAAATGTTCACATTTCCTTTCAGTATTACAAAGGAAAGAAGGTGACATTTTGCCAAAACTCAAAAAGCCTTTTAAAGGTTTTAATTTCTTTATTGTAAATTCAGGTAAAGAGGGTTGTACAGAACAGTACTGTCCAGTAGAAATACAATGCAAGATATTTAGTAATTTTAAATTTTCTAGTGGCACATTAACAAAAAGGAAAAAAAATTTAATATTTAATTTAACCCAATATATCTAAAACATTATTTCAATATACAACCAATATAAAAATTATCAATAAGATATTTTACATTCTTTCTTTTACACTAAGTCTTCAAAAACCTGGAATATATTTACATTCACATCACAAAGTCGACTAGGCACAATTCAAGTGCTCAATAGCTATATATGGTTTGTTGGTACCACACTGGATAGCACTGTTCTAAACTATAGAGTGTTTGTTTCTATAACATTAGTATGATAGATTTTTGTGATAGAGCTTTTTTAGTGGAAGGTTTCATTATAATGAATTTTATTTTTATAGGGCCAAAAATGATGTATCTTACAACAGTGTTGAGTGCTATTTTACAAAAAAGTCTAAATCTTTGTCCTATTCATTATAAGCAACAACAAGTTTTCGGTTAATATGCTTTCAAATACCAGGGTCCTCGTTTTGTCAAAATATTATCCCCTCACAGTTACTAGGGTCCCAGAAGATAAGACTGCATTCTAGTTTCTTGTGCCTCTACCTGCCAATTGGCTTACACATGGAAACATGCTGCCACCACAATATGGGTCATATTCAGCATGATGCTGATCTACCTCATTCAGTTTAATGGTTGTTTATTAATTGGGTATGGGTTCAATTCAATCTCCTATTACTTAAGGAAATAATTTTTTAACATTTACTTAAGTGTAACATCATTTTGGCCTATTGCTGTAGGCCCATTATGTGGTGACATACTAAGGAGATGTGCATATGTAACACAGAACTTCACCAACAAGAAACCTTTATATAGACTGTATTTTTATATACAGAATTTCACCAACAAGAAACCTTTATATAGACTGTATGTTTATATTCATATGTATACATACAGTCTATATAAAGGTTTCTTGTTGGTGAAATTCTGTAGCAGAAAACTAAATTATAGCATTAATGATATTAATTTATTACAAAATAACTGGAATTGATGAACTTTAAAATGGCTTCAAAGAAGAAATCCTCCTATAGCACGGAAGAGTTCCTAAAGTAAAACTCTTGGCTCAAATGCTGACAAAGTAAAAATTAGCACACAGAAAAAAATATATATGTATTTAACTTTATTTTCTCCAAATAGAATAAAGATTCACATGCTTAGCACAATTTCTGGAAATGGCCTCAGAAGACTTTTCTACTCTAAATGTGGTTTCTCTACACTTTAATGATTAAATAACTGTTGATCAATTAAAAGTTAAATATAAAGAAACTTTAAAATTTAATAATTAAAATACAACTCAATAGGAAGAAAGGCAAAAGACATGAAGAGGGATTGCCAAAAAGAAATAAGAAATCCTATAAAAAAATGTTCAACTTACTAATAATCAAAAATTGACAGAATGAAACCACAATGAAGTAATATTTTATACTTTCCAGCTTGGCAAAAACGCAACTCTGACAATCTCAAACATTGGCAAAGATCTAGAGCCCTGGAAATTCTAGTATACTGGTGGGAAGCATAAATTAGTACTTTGGAAAACAATTTGGCCTTATCTATTAAAGCTGATCATGTGCTTTTATTATACAAACCAGCAATTCTATTCAAGGTATACATCCATTCTTGAGGATGTACACCAGAAGTCACATAAAATAATGTTCACAGCAACATTGCTTTTTTCTGACTCAAACCAAGATGCGGTTCAATAAGCACCAGCTGGAGAAGAGAATATTTGTGATATACTTATAATGGAATAATATTTAGTGGTGAAAAAACTCCCATGGCAATAAATATAAAAAGGAGGTGCAGAAAAAATACATTCACTTTAATTACAACTTATTATGCTTTATGGACACATACATGGAGATAAAGTGATGAAGGACAAGAAGTGTATGATCAACACAAAGTTCAGTATAGGGGCTCCCTCTATCAGACAGGGATAGAGATAGGTTCAGGAAAGAATACTCGGTACCTCAAACAAAAGGCAGTAAGGTGGGTGGTAGGCACACAGGGGTTTGTTTATTATTATTATGACTCTTTATACTTTAGCATATATGTTATATGTGTATATACCTATCTATATTCCATTGCATGTATGAAATTTCTTAAAATTCAAACATCTTATAAAAAAAAAAAATACATATAATGTTTTAAATAGTGAATCACAGCCTGGAGGCTATAATATCCACTCTATCATTGAGCCCTGGCTAAAACCACTGCTTTGTTTCTGTTCCCCTCATACTTGAGAATAGAGATATTGTCCTGCTCCGACAATACTTACCACATTTTAGGGGATTGATCCATGCTGACAGAAAGGATGAACAAACTAACCTGGCTTATATTTCTAGAAGAACTAGGAAAACCCTGAAGATCTGGGTCACAAGTAGGCAATAATCATTTTGCTTTTTTGATTTCATGGTTTCACATGTTTCTGCAAACCTACAGCCTGTTCCCTCTCATCTCTTCCTCCATCCTCCTCCTGTCCTGGTGCTTAAGGCTTGAAATTTCAGTGATGAGATCAACCTCAGTCGATGCCTTCAGAAATGTTGTTTTCTTCTGCTTTCTGACATGGCTGCTTCAAAGGTAATAGGAGTCGTAGTCATTCTGCCCTTGTTTTCTGCACTAATTCAGAGAACATAGCCACCAGTAGCCTGTGGTTTCAGTATACTCAGGAGACCACACAGTTATCCACTTGAACCACCCCATCCAACCCAGGGCTGAGTAATTTAACTCCATCCTTGGTCCTCATCACTATCTGAGATGAATCTGTGGTGTCCTCCCAACACTCTCATGCAGGACTTCATGCCTGGCTCCTCGAATGATCACATGATCTGTTTATATTTTCACAATTTAATGTGTAGCTTTCATGCATGAGGTTCACAGTCTCCCAAATAACAAAACTAAAATTAAGAGAGGTTTTAAAAATGGTAGGGAACAAACACTCCATTTTCAGAATATGTGTTTTATGGCATTTATTCTCCTTTATGCTGAATATAAAAACTGAGATTTCACCAATGCCTTAAGAGACAAACACATACAAATTGAAATCTGAAAACAATAATTATACGGAACAAAGTGGAGCCTGACAATTAACAAAAGCTGTTAAATAAAAAGTGTCTCTAGAAAAAGCAAAACCCTATAGTAAAATCAAACAAAACAGAAAGAAGCTTTGGTACTTTTCAAAAACAAGAGAAAAAAATAAGTTTATTATTAAATTCATGTAATATTAAAAAACCCTATGTGGGAATGTTGAATTAAATCTATAAAACAGAAACAAATCTAAAATATATTAGAGTCTGAGGGTGAAAAAAATCTTGCTTTTCTCTTCTTTGATTTTAATAAAATACCAGAATTTGGAAAAATAAGTATTTTCCCAACTAAATTTTCTTCTCTGTATACACCTAGCAGGATGGCACTCTGTATTTTATCTAATTTAAAAATGGCATAATATGATTTTTAGCAGCACATTTCCTTTGTTCCAACAAGACTACTACAGGAAATAAAAATTCTATCTTGAAATGCCCTTGATATGAAATCTGTGCCTACAATTCTCATCCTCTTCTTTCCTAGGATTTTAAGACTATGATTATCAAAATCTAAAGGCAGCTAGTTAAAGAAAGGAACAAAAAAATCATTATTATATGTTTTGAATTCAACTGGTAAAAGAGTACAGGTAAGGACACCATATTCTCTGAACTAACCAGAGGGTAACATCTTGGTACTCGGAGAAGCCTGGGTACCATGTAAATGCCATACACTGTGCTTCTACCTCACTCATAACAAGTACAGCACCACCCAATGGCTGGTCTCCTGTATTTCTTTGCCCATCAAAAAAAAAATGGCATAGGGAGATGCTATATAACTGTGTTGATAATTTAGTATTATTACCTACTAGTCTTTTTACTATAATCATAATAGGTATACTGTGGCTAACTCAAAAATTATGAGACAAATCTGGGTAGCTTTCTTTGTCTAGCAAGTATGTTATTGATCCATACTTTGACCCCAACAGTTAAATTGCAAAGCCTCAGCCTTAGCAAGTTGGTTCCTGGAAATCACTAGCAAGAGTAGACTAAATATTAGTTGAGTAATGAATTACAACATGACAATTTTTACAACTGCTTAAAAAGAAATTCTAAGTTTTATCAGAAGATTCACATACTCAAACACAATATCCAGTTAAAAAAAAAATTCCTGGATAGTCCCTGGGATTTGTCAAATGGAATTTGACCTGGATCTTACTTAATGACAACTAACCAGTAATATCCATAATTTGACAATAGCTTTCCTTGAAGAGAAAATTGTGGATCATGTGTCTGTTCCAATTAAGTAGAAATCTCTCACACTTTCCTTTTGGACTACAAATCTCAGGTTCGGATTTCAGCCTTAGCATTCAACAAGTTCTTTAGAATAGTCTACATTTAGCAAGGCATGGGGTGGGGGTGGGAGGACACATGTGACAGGGCTGTAATTCTTCTGCTTTTTCAATTTCTTATAGATTTTCTGCTCACAGTTATAGTGAAAAGTCCAGAATCAGAATGATAGGGATAAAATATTTTAGGCAGCCCTCTAAGAATTTATTCTATTCAAGGCTGTTTGGCAATTTAAAACTCTTTAGGTTTTTTTTTTTTTTTTAAATTAAGCATCCCTATTATAGGAACAAGAATGCAGAAAAGTAGCCTCTGCTCTAATGTAGTAGACATGTTCGACGTTTATCAACATCACTCCAATAAGAGTAGAGATTTTCCTGACAAATACAATTCTGAGTTACTCTCTTTCTCATACATATTGCTCTGAAAACTTACTTTTGCTCATATATGAAATCAGAACAAGTATCTCTATTAATCTGAAAAACCTGAGGCTGTACATTGGCCAGAAATATGAGCAAGCAAAGTTAGAGGCAAATGAAAAGTAACATAAGGAAAAACTAAATTTTACTACAATATTGGTATATTTTAATATGTCTAACCAAGGGTTCACAAAATATATCTAACTGAGATCTTCCTTTCTCAAAAAATATAATCCCTTCACAAAATAGAAGCAGCAGCTGTCTGTTAGGGGAGCTGCATTAAAAAATATATGAATACTTATGTATTATAAACAAATTGCTAGAGCTGAAAATGCCTTCAGATACTAGTCAGACAATTTTCCTATAAATTTACTATCTAATTAGTGCACCACTTAAAATATTATCTTTCAAGGAGTCTTAGGCATTTAGGTGAAACTTGCCCCTTGCAAGAAATAAAGAAGCATATATTTCAAATAGCAATTATTGTCATCCTAGTAACTTAGCTCTGATCACTTGATGTTGCAATAGGGATTTTTGGAAACATCTGGAGGAGCCTGGATAATACATGGGGTAAGAGTTTCCACTACTAAAACAAGTCTAGAATATCAAACTTTTTCACCAGGTGTTATTACAAAGCATGGGAATCATGATGCTTGTAAGTGATTCTGCAGCAAATTTTTCAATGCCCTTTTTCAACCAATGCTGCTTTTTTTTCCCCTTCTGACTCAAAGATTCTAACAGCCTGGCAGACAAATTTCAAAGATACAATCCAGGCAGCTTAAAGAGAAGTGGGTTTATGCAATTTTGGCATCTACTATAACCTAGGGCAGATCCAACATTTTCTCTCTGATACCCACTTATCTTTCAGTCATCAAGAAAGGACACCTGTAACAGGTGTCAGTATTTCCAGGTGAGTGAGGCAACTGCAGGCAAAATAAGAAAGAAAAAAAAATCCACCACCTGATTTGGTTTAAAGCAATCATGCAATCCTCATTATATCCACATCTTTCATAAACATCTTTTCCGTGGCAAGCAAAGTGACTGGTAATGCGTGTGGCTTTTGTCACAGTGATGCATTAGGTAAGCATGTGTGTGCGAGTACCAGTGGGTGCTTCAAAATGCATCTCCGTCATCTTCCACTCTTGTTCTCTAAGGTTCTGCCTGCTTAAAAAAAAAAAAACAATGCTAGTTATTGCATTACATCAACAAGAAAATTCACCCTTGGCAGGGGTTTTTAAATGTCAGGAACAGAAAGGCTGGAAATCATAACAAATCACCCCCAAGTGATTGGTAAGAGCAAATCCTGGCTTTCAGCATCAGAGCCCAGATTTAAATCACAGCCACCCGACCTGCCAAATACAAAAGTGAAAAGAGAGCTGCATGTTTTCAATGACCTTTTGGGACTCCTGTCACAGGTACTATTTCACTTGTATATGGCTGGATGGGAGTTACCTTGCTCAAAGGGCCTGTGGAGATGCTTGTTAACAGCAACCCAAGATGAAGAACCACTCTAGTGTGATCATACCTGTTAGTAAAGAGTTGGTGCCCCAATCCCCCAAGTGCCACCCTTGCACCCTCCCCCTGAGCCAACGGATAAAGAGCTGACACCTTGCACAGAGGGCTTCTGTGGTCTGCTCGAGCTATGGCCAGTCAGCACCCAGTGTAGACCAGTTGTTACCTACTTTGAATATCATCCCTGTAAGGCAGGGATCTGAAAGTATAATCTACAACAGGCCCTTCTTGGAGTCTACTAAATTTTAACTTTGACGGTTTTCTACCTAAAAATTATTGGTGAAAAGGCCTCCCTTTCTCAGAGTTAGTTAGGTATCACAGTAGACCAGCGACTGTGGGCTCCAGCCAACCACGGGGGAAAGTGAGATCCCCTCATTTCTCCCACCAGAGTTTCCACACCATCTAACATTTACATCCTTTAAAAAATTCTGTAGAGGACAAAAACTATATCCAGAGGCAACGTAGCCTTCAGGCCATCACCTAGAGACCTCCAACCTACCTTTGGCCTGCCCACTTTGGAGGGCAGCCCAGTCAGAGCCTACACTGCACCTCTGCCTGTTGGGCCCGTGAATGTCCTCTCCTACCATATAAGCGCAATTATAGGTGCTAATTCTGTCTTTATGTTTCCTGATAGGCTTTCTTGCCCTGTTTTTTATGCGTGTATACTAAACAAGTAGGAAAGAAAAAGAGAAAAGAGGGCTTTCATCTTTTAGTACATTAAACCTGTGAACCCTGTGTCAAAGCCTTAGACTGTAGACTGTATAATGAATCACTACCAAGGTGAAAAATTAAAGAAAGGGAGAAAATGCTAAATTGTTCTTGAAGACATTTTCGCTTCTCTCATATAATGATGAAGTATGAGTTCCTGTAAGTATGAGTTGCTATTAGCCTTTAAAGCCCTAAATGGTTCATGGAGAGTAGCACAGACCTTGCGCTATGGACATCTGCTCTGGTCCCAGGTGCTTCTGCCCAGGGACAACTGATTCAGGTCCCTGAAAATGGTGGGTGGATGGAGGCGTATCCAGGGCCCTCACCACCTTTGGGATGGCTCCCTGAAATCAAGTTAACTTCAGTGGCACCAAGATCAACTTTAATACTATGGCCACAAACCATGTGAGAATGTAAATTTCATAGATCATAGATTTCCTGAGAAACTGTTGAGAAAATACATTTCTTTTAAGAATAAAAAAGTCAGCTCACAGTCTCTAAGGAATTTACATATCTGGGAAAAATGGGAACACACAGTATTTTTTAAAAGGTTTTTGCATAGACAATGATGCCCGCTGGATTTATGCATCCATTAGACTATCCCATCCTAGTTTTTTCCAGTTCTTTGAAGATAAATCTGGACTTTTAATATCTTTAGATGAAACATGTTATAAAAATACTCTAATTTTCCTAACAAGTATTCAAATGTTCCAACTTTATAAAAACTGTTTTAAGAACCTTTAAATATGGTATGTGTGGGTTTTGCCTCTGCTTAAAACATGTGCATGGAAACCACCCACAACCATCTGTGGTCTTATTGATGTAAAAACAAAGCAAGATTTCACATTGGCTATGCACTGCAGATGCTGGTATATAATTTACGTTATTGAGGGTCCCTGCCTTCCTCCTACAGGTATGCCGGAGATGGTACAAATCCTAGGTAGCCTCAAAAGACCTATTACTTTCAGGCATCAAAGTTCTCGGTAATGTACTTTTACTTCAGTTGTGTTAAAAACAGACACACTCAAAACCTCAATTACTATGTATATAAAGATTGCTAGGAAATATACAAAAATATCAATGTGGTTAGCTCTGGGTGGTGATTTTAATTCTCTATTTTACCATTTTAAAATATTTTCCCAATTTAAAAAAATGAGTCTAGGCTACTTCATAATCAGAAAGAAAATGTGTGTTTTAAAAGAAGAAATAATATCAAAAATAGTACCTTACTTAATAAAGATATGTTTTTTTCTTATTTTGAAAGTGAATCCACAAGCTTAATAAAGTTGTGATAACACACATCATGTTTAGTTCTAAACATGAGAAAATATTGGCTCCTTTATGTTTTCTAAAAGACATATGACTTAATAAAGTGGCTTCAAAATATTTTGATTAAGAAACTGAATTTTTTTTTTCAAGGTTGACCATTTATTATTATGGACCATCTCATCTCCAATGAAAGTACATTTAAAAAACCTTTAAATATGACTCTGAGACTGTTATTTCAAAAAACATAAAGTAAAAAAATTTGCAATTTAAAACCAAAAGTATCTACTACTTTTTGCTACCTTAAATTCTTGGAGGAATGGGGTATAAATTAGAAATAAGGTGATATTCTAATTTATGGCAACAATTGAAAAACTGGAAAAAAAAACTAGCCTCTGTTGTGTGTTTTAACACTGGGTAGTCTCTAATTATGCATCAGAGGAAGCAAAATCCCCAAATCTAAGAAACTATATATGCATTCCACTAACACCTTCACTCTCCATTTCTAAGAATAATTCAAAAAAGATGAATTATAAAACAAGAATAAGGAAAGATTTACCTACCTTTGATGCCAACCGTGGTTTCAGGCCCAAAAATGAAAAGACTGTGTTGCTTTCCTTGGATTCAAAAAAACTGTCATAATCCTAGAAAAAAAGGGAAGGAGAAAATTAAAATAAATTATCTTTATATTTGATGCTTTGGACAAATTCTTTATGGAAGTAAAATATGTGCCATCACTCCATCCAGAACAGGGAAAAGCTAAATAAATCTGCTGAATTAGTCTGCTTGCACGTAAAAATTTCTTTTAGTATGATGAAGAACGTAACAAGTTTTTAATCCAAAACCTAAACAAGATTAAAATGTAAGACATTTGACAACTGAAATGAAATAGAAACATACTCCTTTTCCTTTGTTGGTCAGTGTGGAATCACTCTGACCTAAGATTTTACTCTAGGTCTTCAGTATGGAAGGCTGCCTCCCAACTCCACTCTTGATATTTTGTTATCTAGGGCTTTGAAAAAAATCACTGGGTAAACAAAGCTGTAAAGGTCTCCATGTGTCAATGAACATGTGTCTTATTCTGCTTCTGAAGTTTTCCCACATTCTTTGAGACTATCTCCTAGAGGGAACAAAAAGATCAAATAAAAAATAAAGGAAACTATATTCTCTATAATATTTACCTTTGCCTCAGACATAGAATGATTTTTCTCTTCCTACCTTCACAAGAAAGCATCAAGGAATTCTGGGCAATGTGTTCATTCAACTGTTTCTTTTCAAAAGTTTACATTTATCTTATGTAAATCAGTCTTAAAATTGGTAATTTGATAGCTTTATTCTAGGGGTAAATAATGTAAGTGAATGATGATCAAAATCATTTTAGCCATTTGCTCTGTGCTAAGTGCCTTATAAACATTATGTCATTTAATCTCCACCACAGCCTGCCACGTTGCAGACTGGCTCAAAGTAAAGAAATATGTTATCCAAGTTTGACAGCAAATAAGTGGGAGAACTGGTATCTGGGTTTATGTTTCACCGACCTTGAAATTCACACTTTTTGTACTCTAGGATGCATCCTACCCAAAAGGAAACCAAGTATGGGGCACCACGTGTGCTGAGGTCACTGAGCACTAATGAATCCATTGTTAAGCCAAGCCAATGGCATCACTAGTACTTTAGAAACCTATCTAGAAATCTAAACTTGTTGAAATTTGCTTCTTGCAAAGCATGCCTCATCTGATTAAAAATCTTTGAATTATTTGATTCTTTGTCCAGACCCTCTTCTCCAAAGGCTTTAGCAACTGAGTCTCACGGTTTGGAAGGCAGTAGGCTCAGGCTTTTATGTGGGCTGCGCCTTTTGTCATTTAGGATCAGCTCTAAAGAGAGGCCTTCCTTGACCAAGCCAAGAAGGAGTAACTTGTCTGCAAAGAGAGATTTGACCAAGTCTTCTTTGAAAACTGGCAGTTAAGCTTATATCCGAAGGATGAGTAGAGTTAGCCAAGTGAAGGACTGGGATGAGGGCATTCTGGGCAGGAAACGGCACCAGTGAAGAGTGAAGCTGGCAGGGTGGACAGGGATCAACATATGCTGGGCTGTGTAAACCAAGAAAATGATCTTGAATTTTATCTTAAGTACCAAAAGAAATCATATAAGGGTTTGCAAGGGAGCAAAATGATCTAGTTTCTTTTAGAAAACACCTAAATAACTGTGTGGAGAATGGCTCACAAAAAGGGCAGCAAAAATGATAGCAGGGGAAAAGTTAGTAAAGTCCTTTGGCAATTGCAGTAAGCAACGGTGGCAGCCGGAGTGATGGCAGAGGGCAGTAGACAGGCTGCAGATACGTTTAGGGGTAGAACTGATCCTACTTGGTTGTGGATTTGATGGGGGAGATTAGAGAGAAGTAAGAATTAAAGTAGCTCTGAGCTTTCTGGCTTGATGAAAAAGACTAGAGAATAAAGAAAATCCAAAGGGAAGGTTGGAGTTGAAATTCAACATGTAATGTCTGAGAAACTATATGAGACATTGAATAAAGAAGATAACAACTAAGCAAGTGAAGGTTTCTAATGGCTCTAGAATGTACAGATTTCATGGAATCTGTAAAAAAAATTATAATTTCTTATAAGACAAAATACAATCCTAGCTATGCCACAAAACAGGCCAAAGTTTGACATGCAATACAGGAAAAAATCTCATGAACTGAAAATGTTACATTCTTTGTAATGAAGCTATTTCCAAAGAGTTGAGTTGAAAAGAAATAATTCTTTTCAGAACATACTTTTTCTACCTGACAATTTGTGGACTATACTGAATGTGGTAAGAGGAGGAAGAGAACTAAATTACAGTTAGCTTTGTTCCATCCTTTAAGATATCCACTATATGGCTGGGCATGGTGGCTCACGCCTGTAATCTCAGTACTCTCGGAGGCCGAGGCAGGTGGATCACGAGGTCAGGAGTTCAAGACCAGCCTGGCCAACAAGGTGAAACCCCATCTCTACTAAAAATACAAAAATTATCCAGGTGTGGTGCTGCTCACCTGTAGTCTCAGGTACTAAGGATGCTAAGGCAGACGAATTGCTTGAACCGGGAGGTGGAGTTTGCAGTGAGCCAAGATCGTGCCACTGCACTCCAGTCTGGGTGACAAAGCAAGACTCTGTCTTGGAAAAAAAAAAAAAGCTATCCACTGTATGAAACTTAGTATACCTGTTCTCTCTATACCATATTCAGCCTCTACTCAGTTGAAAGTCTTTCCCTAGGGAAGCTCATTCACAACCATGGCCCTGATTAAATTCGTATCTCTTACCCTGACCTCTCCTCTGAGCTCTGGTTCCACAAAAGCCACTAACTGTTCACAGACTCTTAAACATAACAGGTCTAAAACCACAATTCATGATCTTCTGCTCCACAAACTGGACATCTCAGAAAATGGCACCACCATTTAACAGCCCCAATAAATCAGAAATCAATGCATCATAGGACTCCTTTCTTCCCTCAACCACTATTTTATATATCCCTTAAGCCTCTCAGTTTTTCCACATTGATCTCTACCGACCTGATCCAAGCTAGACTTCTGCAACAGCACCCCAAGTTATCAATCTTTGTCTAATCTTGCTATTTCTACCCATCATTCTTTCAAAGTGAGGACAGATTGATTTTTTAAAAGGCAGATTTGATCTCACCCCTTGCTTAAATCCTTTCCTTCAAGACTTCTCACTGCTTGTAAGATACAGACTAAAATCCTTAATGTAATATGAAAGGTCCTATAGATGAAAATCAGTAATGTAATATGAAAGGCCCTCTAGACTAAAGTCCTTAATGTAATGTGAAAGGCCTCATAGACTAAAATCCTTAATCTAATGTGAGACGCCCTACATGGCCTGGCTCTAATTTATCAGGTTTTGGGAAAAGAAGGATCTTTTTTGTTGTTGTTCAGACAAGGTGTCACTCTGTCACTCAGACTGGAGTGCAATGGTGTGTTCATGGCTCACTGCAGCCTTGACCTTCTGGGTCAAGCGATCCTCCCATCTCAGCCTATCAAATAGCTGGGGCCACAGGTACGCGGCACCACACCCAGCTATTTTTTTCATTTTCTATATAAAAAAATCAAAAAATTCATCTATGTAGATGAAAGAAATTATTGTAGAGATAACCCCTCTACAGAGAAGTTATTGTAGAGATAACCCCTTTACAGAGAGACCACCTCTTTGAAGACAGGAGCTCTCATTATGTTGCCCAGGCTGATCTTGAACTCCAAGGCTCAAGCAATCTTCCTGCCTCGGCCTCCCAAAGTGCTGAGATTACAGGCATGAGCCACTATGCCCAGCCAAGAGGGGTCTTATACTTCTACTTGCACCAACCACTGTCTGATGCAACCAAAGGTTCATTTCTGGGAAACTGAGTGGTGTATATGTTTAGTCAACTGTGGATGTGATGTTCGGCAAACCATGAGTTATCTATGACCCTGATCAACCCCTTTAACCTTCTAAGACTTTCTTCCTTTCTGAATCAGAATACTAATGAAATCTCTTTGAACCCTAGAATTCTATAAAATAAAGGAGAATCCAGTAGAGCTGCTCCTAAATGGACTGTTAGCTGTGACCAGGTGTAAAGCCCAGCCTAGGTATTCCTGTTCCTGCAGATATTTATTTGGAAATTGACCTTGTCTTGTTTAATTGAATAGGTAAGGGAAGAAATATTAATGAGAAGAAAAAAACTGAGGGCCAGTAACTTGGTCATCAAAATGCTATCCCTGTTCTTAAGTTTTAAAAGGCTATACCATCTGTCTCTATGTGATAAAAAAATATCTTATGTGGTCATCTGGGGTGGCTCACACCTGGAATCCCAGGGCTTTGGGAGGCTGAGGTGTGAGGATCCTTTGAGGCCAGGAGTTTGAGACCAGCCTGGGCAACAAACCAAGACCCTGTGTCTACAAAAAATATAAAAATTAGCCAGGGATGGTGGCACATGCCTGCAGCCCCAGCTACTTGGGAGGCTGAGGTGAGAGGACCAGTTGAGCCCCAGAGTTCAAGGCTGCATGTGACTGACGATCCATCATACCAGTGCACTCCAGCCTGCGTGACTGTCAGAGTGAGGAGGGGCATGTGTCAAAAAAAAACAAAACAAAAACAAATAACGCTAATGTCAGGGTGAAATGCAGGAAAGAAAAGCTAATAAAATGTAAAAAATAAAACATAAGAAACAATGCCTCACTCAATCTCTGTAAAAGTTGTATGAATTCTACTTTCAAAAGATTTAAGTGGTAACACGAAAGTACTGTGCACGTAAAAGAGCAAAAGGCAACATATAATGAGACAATGTTTATATTTCAGGTTTCAGTGTTTATAATTAAAAACCTTAATCTTAAAATGATCCCAATTCCCCAAATCACAAAATTGGAGATAAGGTAACTTCTCACATCCAATTGTCATATATATAAAACAACACCTATAAAATACACACATTTTGAGGCTGCAGTGAGCTAGGATTGCACCACTGTACTCCAGCCTGGGTGACAGAGGAAGACCCTGTCTCAAAAAAAAAAGTATATATAATATTTTCTTTCATGTAGAGAAAATATGTAACATTATCAATAATCCATTTGTCTATATTAAATTGAAACCATTCTTAAAGTTTCAGTCACCAAGAAAGGTATTTAGAAATGTCAGATGCCTAGAAATCTCAGAATGGCAATATTTCCTACTTTTAGAAAGAAAAATTTTGCTTAAGCTGTATTTCTATCATAAGAATTATAAGCATTATTTTTATTTTATGAACCTTTAACTCAGTGCCCTACCACTATTGCTGTCAGGGTGCTTCTTACCTAAAAATTGAATAGTATTCACCTAAAAGAAAAATTTTTACTTAAGGTAATTAACTCCTTCCAAATGACAAATATTAAATTTGGTAATTAGCTTGAAAAGCAGAATGATTTAAAGAAAATCACTTTTAAAAGTCAGTGACTAGTATCTAACACATACTAGGTTACCAATAATTTCTCTCATGTAGACAGATGAATTACATTTGTTAACTAATGACTGACATGCCACGTTTTAGGTACATCATGCTAGTAACATTTAAGTAAATCCTATTTCTATTCTGTTATTTACCAGTTTTACATGATTGTGTGAAAAATTTACTTTCTAACATTCAAAAGCTTTTGAGTGGCCTGACAAATCCTAAATTATGTAAATAAAAGGTGAAACTATTAATATTTTCTTTGTCATGTTTAAGCAAAAAGTAGATATGATAGAGATACGTTAAATTGCATGTGAAATAATTTAAGATGGATGCTGCAACCCACCATGGCATGTGTATACCTATGTAACAATCCTGCCCGATCTGCACATGTACCCCAGAACTTAAGAGTATAATTTTTTTTTTAAAGTGAGTATCAAAAAAAAATTTTTAAACTACTTCCTATTAAGATATAAATTCTTATTGTTGTAAGCATTCTAAAATAAAAGAAAAAAATCTGCTTTCTTATCACTTTTTTCTACTTGTCAGGCTTTTACATATTTTTAAAATACATTAGGGTTGCTACTACAAAGGTTAAAAGAATTGTGTTTTTTAAACTCACATAAAGTTTCCAAACAGGCTCACTGTAGTCAAAGGCACTCTCCCTAAAGTGTTTTGTAAATACGTATCTGTAGACTGCACATTTCAGAACAATCAACCTTCTATACCTAGAGAATAAAATGATTAGTAAATATTTACTTTGCAGAAAGATATAACCACACAAAGCATATTCAAGGTAAAATTGCCCATTTCAGAAGCTGATATATTTTCATTCCATTTTAGGACAAAGGTCAAAAAATTCACTTTGTTTCTAATACCAACTGGTGACAAAAAGAAAAATCTCTCAAGTGTATAGATAATAGAGTAACCAAGCTACTCTAACTCACTAAGGGAATATTTATCTAAATGCTGTAATTTTAAGAACATACCAAGCTAAACAGTTTTGTTTTCAATCTCCCATCACCTATATTTCTGTTTATGTTCAAGTGAAAACCAATGTTAAAGATATTTCTAAGCTCATGGTAAAACCTACAACAGGTAGAGTTAACAACAGTTTTATTCCTCCACAAAACTTACTTAAGGACATTATCTGTGCACTCTGATTAGACCATTATGGACTAAGCAAGCATCTGAGACAAACACTTTAATGTTCTTTGCCCTTTCAGTATCCCTGGAGAGAACAGTTAGAAAAGCCCACAGCAGCCAGTCTGATAAGCTGTATTGCTTTCCACAGCTAAGTCAATTAAGCGACAGGCCCACATTATTTCTTCATGCCAAGGACATAACCAAACAGGAAGCTGGAGGGAACAAAAACAATAAGGAAATGGCGTAGCAGCAATCAATTCTAAATAAGCTGAAGTAAATTTGGCTTACCCAAAAGAAGAACTTTTTTTAAAAAGCAATTTTTTAAGACTATAGGAGTTGCTGCAGCTGCTTAAAATGGACAGAGGCTGCTTCTCAAATTTTCTTTCAAGCCAGAGGTAGCCGCTGAGCAGAATTTCTTGATTTAGTGGATAAGGGTTGTTAATGCTATAGTCTATTTTATGATATCTTGCTATAGGAAGAAAAAAATAGTAGACAATTTCAATCCTAGTAGGATACGTAAGATGCAGTTATCGAAATAGCTTCATTTGTCAATTTTAATACCAAATACCAAAATATGAGTAAACCCAAAGGTGAGAATCTCAAATTCCTAACTTAGGTCTGATCATACGGGTTCAAGACAGAAAAGCAAGCAAATATATCTACCTCCCCTCTTACCCAAGAGCCAATTTAAACTGGAGGGGAAAAATCTTAGGAACCGGAACCAGCCATAACATTTTAAGAAATACCCAGAATATGTAAAACAAATACAACCAAACAGGTAGAGAAAACACAGCAGGGGAAACTGCAGCCCAAACCAACAGAATAACAGTCCTTCCCAAGGAACTTGCACAGAAATCACAAGCCTAAGACAACGAATACAACAATCTGGAGCAGGCTACTGCAGGGCAATCAACGTAAAAAAAGAAGTACATTTGTAATGGCTTTGACAGTTTTTCCCAGTGTGCCCAGAGCTCCAGAGAAGTGCTCTCCAAAGAACGCTTGCTGCCTATGTGCTGAAAACTCCTGGTGAGGCTACAGGGGCTTGAGAGAGGCCAATAGAGTCTGTGGTCACCGTGGACCCCACATGAGACACAGAAAGGGAAAAATGGAAAGAAAGTTCACCCTGGAGGGACACACACTGAAGTCCATTGCTGCCTGAGTGTGGCTCTTTTGTGGGCACCTGAGGAGTTCCATTCGACTTCTGTGCTGCCCCTCTCCCTTACACAGTCTTATTTATCCCTCTTGCTCAACGGAAAGCAGGCCTGTGAGTTACTGGGGGAAGCTAAGCTGGCTCCTAAGAAAGAAAGACAAAAGCCAACACCTAGAACTAATGCTAAAGAACACGGAGATAATTTATAGAATATCAGAAGCTTGAAAAAAGGCTTTTCAACTAATATCCTTGGAGAGATTAAAGAAAACGCTGCATTCACAAAATAAGAACAAGCCACCATTTTTAAAGAAATAATAAGAAACAAAAGAGCTCCTGAAAATTAAGTCTGACTGCCAAATTAAAAAGTTGATAAAAAGAATAAAAAGCAGTATAGCATAGGGCTAAAAACCAGGCTAGTGATCTAGAAGATAAAAGTTAAGAATGCCTCTCAGAATGTAGAATATCAAGCTCAAGAGATGGAAATTATTAGATAAGTCAAGAGTATTGAAAATTAGACCATAAGGGTAAAACTTCACCCAAAATTTGGAAAAAGATCCTGAAGATGAAGAAGAAAAAAAAAGACAATGGAAGGGACGGGGGGGGGGGGGGGTGGGGGAAGGGCAAAGAAATAACAGAATTTGCTCTGTTATTCTGTCATTTAAAGTCTGTTTAAATAACAAGTGAAAAAAGATGTTAGTGTTCAGATTGAGCAGTCCTATTAATTGCTGGGCAGAATTTTTCTGTAAGGGTACATACTGATGAAATTCCAAAGCTCCAAGAAAACTCTAAGATCTTCCAAAAAGAGAAGAAAGACAACTTACCTATAAGAATCTAATCTAACAGACATAAGTCTTCTAATCAATACAAATAATATGGAAAACGGAATAATGCTTCCTGAGGGAACCTGGTTTTAAATCTAGCCTTTTATATTAAACAAAATTATCAATTAAGAATGAAAGACTTACAAAAAATTAAAGCATTCAGAAGGTTTACTAGGTAGGCACACTATGTTGACAAAATTTTTTTCAGGACACAGTCCAGGCAAATTAAAAAAAATACAAGAAGGAAAAGTTATGCCTCTCATATGTTTGCCAGACAAGTATGAAGTAGAGGAAGTGAAAAGGTTAAAACATATTAAGAGATTCTCTTGGATACTGACATTTGTGTCATTCTGCGTTAAGCCCCAGGGATTTAGTAAAATAGGATTACATACCCTCCTCTAACTATGGCTGCTCACACTACTAAGCAGTTCCGTATGGAATAGTATTTGTACAATTACAATACTATATATATAATATACATTTATATAATTATTATAGTTACAGAAGAGAGTGTGACATACACTTTGGCAATTCATGTGTGTATGTATAGTTGTATATCAAAATGGGGGAGAAATGCGAGAAGCTATAAAAATGTCAATTTCTCTTCAACTTTCAAAGGAAAAAGTAAATACTGTCCAATATTTAAAATCAAGGAATATAGATATTAATACATGAATGGCAAGACTTTAGAAAAATGACAAAGCAGAGCCTCATGAAAAGGCTACATGTTGGGGAAATGAGAGAAGTCGCATAAAGAAGAGGAGAGAAAAACCAACTTTTCACTTTTGACCCTTTGTCTTGACATTGATATTAACATGGCCTGATTGTCTTAACAGTTTTGTTCTCTCTTCATTAACTCCAACTGCATAAGGCTCAGAAAGAGAGATAATCTGTAAATGGAAAGAAAACCACCAGTTTGTATATAGTTAAGATATACTGCTAGCCATGCAACTGGGGTGGCCTCAAACTGTCTGGATGAAGGCTTTCAGTATTCACAGCACAAGTCATCATTTTTACGAAAGTCACACTGCAGGAATTCATCACTGTAGAATATTAAGGCAAACATCTCAGGAAGGTGAAAATGGGAAATTAAACATTTATAGACAGAAGAATAAAAACTAGGGTTATACCAAAAAGATAAAATGGCAGAGAATATTTGATTACATTGCTGAGCTTCCGGGCATGCAACTGATCAGCAATAACCATAAAGGGGAATTTGTATCACGCCCTCTCTACTACTCAACTTTTCCCTTCCTGTTATTTAGAAACATGCCATATAGGAATATTTACAGGAAAACATCTAATAGAGCAGATTCTCCTTGCTTAGATAACTGGTCTTTTAGACAGAAGGCCTCGGAATGCAGATTTTCAAATGCAGACAAAGTTTCCTAAGGACATGCTACCTGTGGGATAGGTGAGCTTCTAACAGAGTTAGTTTTCTAAAGGGATTTCATTGTAAAAGTTTAAATATAGATTCAATAAGATTGCTTTTAACAATCTGGCTTTGAACTTTATTAACAAAACAGGAATACAGCACAGTCTGGCTTAACAGACTTTAAACCATGTACAGCAAACGCTCAGAACCTTGACAAGGCATGTCCCAACAGAATGGGCTGGCTACCTCCTGAGCTGAAAACACCTCTGTAGGTATTTACCCACTCTTATAACCATGTTTGTTAGGTATGTTCTGTGTTCCTAGCAATCTAATGGGTACTGGACACTAATATAAATAGAACGAAGGTGAGCACAAGGTGCTTTGAAATCAACTAAAGGCAAAGATGTGAAAAAACCTATGAAATAGTAGTAATAGGGCGCAAGTTTGCTGGGCATGGGGGAGAGGAAGTAATAACCAGCGTCCTAGTTAATTAAAGAAAGTGTAATAACAACACACCTTTGGATTGAGCTTTGAGAAACAGGGCGGAATTATGGAGGATGCAAAAATTATAGAATTTGGTAATCAGCTGAGTATATGAGGTAAGGAAGATCAGTGTGGGGGTTATTTTTAGGGCTTTCCTTTAAGTATCATATAGATGTAACCATTAGCCCTAAATAAATAACATCCGTATCTTTGAAATAGAGCATAATCTCCTGTGGATAACAGTTACAACTTTGGACTTTTGTTTTTTGCATTTTTCTCCCCTCACTGACACTAAACAGAGCTCTAGTAACAAATAATTACTGTAGACAGACTACAACGTAGGTCAAAATTTCTGCCCATCATTTTATTCTACTCCATTCTACCAAAGGACACACTTAATTGTGAGGACAGAGACCTGGGAAACAGCCAATCCAGTGTTTCTCAAATATGTCCACTAAAGAACTCTGAGAGTCAGAGGGAAATGTGAATAGAATGTCCTGAGTAGGGGCAGACTACGGAAGGGACTGTGAGCTAAGAAGGATGTTTACATTTGTAAAGGTTGGAAAACAAAATAAAAATAACAAATAAAAACCAAAACAGAAAAGAATATGCAACAGAGAACTAGGCTCTCAAAGCCTAAAATATTTCCCAGGTGGCCTAATCCCTGATCTATAGGATTGGAGGACAGATTTTGAAGCAGGCCCCATAAATGTGAAATTCTTCTGAACCTTTGTTTCATCTTAAAACTTAATGGAAATGAAACGTCTTGCTCTATAATATACCAGTGTTTGTTTTGCTATTAAAAAATTTTGTAATGTGGTGAAAATCTTCAAGTCAAGTGGATGTTCTGCGCAGATGGGCAGTCTTTATTCTCTGACTTTGGGCACCCCCAGGCACTGAGAAACTCAAATCTGGTTTTATCAGTAACATATATAATAATCATCTTGTTTTTAACTTTTACTAGTTTTCATTTTATCAAGTGAGTTTTTCTTGACCTTGAACCCAGATTCTGGGGTCACAAACAATAACCTCTCATATTATAATCTAAAATATTTTTGTTGCTTGATAGAGGACTCTAAAGACAAGAAGAAGAGTGGAAGAGCCTAAAATGAGAATGCAGGTCCTAAAATAGCATTCAGTTTAATGTACTCTTCAGAACAGCTTGCCAGTAATGAACTGTTATTTCAAGTGGCTGGAAATAAACTAAACAGCCCATAGTAGGGAAATGATTAAGTTAATTATGATAATCCACCAAGGGAATAGTATGCAACCTCTAAAAAATAAGATTACAATGACATAAAAACGATTTTTGTTAAGAGAATAAAACAGGGCACAAAATAGAATACACAGTATGATTAATAATCTGATTTTTTAAATTTAAAGCTACTTTTTTTTTTTGAAACAGTCTTGCTCTGTCACCCAGCCTAGAGTGCAGTGGTGCAATCTTGGCTCACTGCAACCTCTGCCTCCCAGGTTCAAGCAATTCTCCTGCCTCAGCCTCTCAAGTAGCTGGGATTACAGGGTATATGTCACCATGCACGGCTAATTTTTGTACTTTAGAATTTAGTACTAAATTCTGTAAGGATTTCACCATGTTGGCCAGGTCGGTCTTGAACTCCTGACCTCAAATGACCTGCCCACCTTGGCCTCCCAAAGTGCTGGGATTACAGGCGTGAGCTACCACGCCTGGCCTAGAGCTACTTTTTAAAAGGAGGTAATATATAAAGCAAATGTTTGCAGTCTTGTTTGAAAAGTAAAACTGACTGTTCCCCCTTCTTTCCCATTCTCATCTGTCAAACTTTCTGTACTTGCCTATTGATTTTAGTGCTGGGAAAATGAGCACTAATAAAAATAATGCTGTATAACCAATCAATTCATCATAAATACTTTCAAATATCTCTTTCCAGTAACTTTTTATCAGATTTTAGTTGACCATATTTTATGTTTGTGTGTGGGCACTTAAAATGTGTGTGTGTGTGTGTGTGTGTGTGTGTAATGTGTATATATAAAATAATAGTGATTTTTTCTTTTTTTTGAGACAGAGTCTCGCTCTGTTACCTAGGCTGCAGTGCAGTGGCATAGTCTCAGCTCACTGCAGCTCTGCCTCCAGGGTTCAAGTGATTCCCTTGCCTCAGCCTCCTGAGTAGCTGAAACTACAGGCACATGCCACCATGCCCAGCTAATTTTTGTATTTTTAGTAGAGACAAGGTTTCACCATGTTGGCCAGGATGGTCTTGATCTCCTGACCTCATGATTTGTCCGCCTCAGCCTCCCAAAGTGCTGGGATTATAGGCGTGAGCCACTGTGCTGGGCCAGTGATCTTTTTTAAAGTGAAATCTTATATATGGATTGGGGATTTGTACAACTGTAATAATGGGATTACGTTCTTCACGCTTCAAAAAAGATTCCTAACACACTTAAAATATACACTCCCAAGACAATGTTCCCAAAAGTCTTACGTAAACACTGCACTTGAGAACAACTACAACTGTATACACTTAGTTGTGCTTGGGCTCTGCTTCTGAGCTCCACAAACGGTGAGAAAAAGCTAACACATCTCCTTGTCTCCTTTCATGACAAAGACTGAAGAGGAGGTGAGACACCACAAATACCAACTGTTGGTAATTTACCCTTTCATGCTCCTCCTGAAAATTAGTCTAACCATTCTCTAGCCTACTTTCAGGCCTCAATTAACCAAGGCAATATGGAAAGCAGGCCGTTAGCCCCAAATCATTACTCAAACAAAACCAGTAAAAAGCTTTAACATAACCTTATTTGGTTAGCTACTCATCCAATGCTAAAGCACAAATCTAACATTCCAGAAACAGCCTCTAAAAGTGTAAAAAAAAAAAAATCAATAGCTTTAAAACATTAATAATCTCATAAGTTGCCTCAAGAAAAATGACTAAAAGGTTATTTTTTGGTAGAAAGTTTGTCATCTGTCTCTCAGCTAAGCTGTTCATTCTTCATTATAAGACAGAAGTCTACATGTCTAACTCCAACCACATTTTCCACCCCACTTAGATTTTCTCCCCAGCTTCACCTAATGCCTGACTCTAGGTATGGCATCCTCAGTCAAACTGCACCAACCTGTCTTGACTATCTGAATAGCCACTGTGTTTTTTCCCCCTTAATGGTTAATCCACAAACTGGTTACTGTGCCGCTAGTCAAAGGAAATTTGATGAAATTTCCATTTCCAACTACCAATTAAAAAATAAAAACAAAAGAGAACTAATAAATTTAACAAAGTTAAAGGATACAAAACCAACAAACAAAAAAATCAGTTGTGTTTTTATACACTAACAATAAATAACTGAAAAAGAAAATTAAGAAAACAATTTTATTTACAATAGCATCAAAAAGAAAGTATTTAGGAATAAACCTAACCAAGGTGGTAAAAAAAAAATGTACACTGAAAACTATAAAACATGCTGAAAGAAATTAAAGGAGATTTAAAGAAATCGATATCCCATATTCATGGATTAGAAGATAATATTATAGATTTCAACAATACCCAAAGCAATCTACAGACTCAACATAATCCCTATTAAAATTCCAACAGCAGTTTTTGCAGAAATAGAGAAAAAATCATCCTAAAAATCATAAGGCAAATCAAGGGACCCTGAACAGCCAAAACAATTTTGAAAAAAGACAAAGTTAAAGGACTTACATTTTCTGATTTCAAAATATATTACAAACCTATAGCTACCAAACAGTGTGATACTACATAGAGACAGACATACAGACTAACAGCACAGAACAGAGAGTCCAAAATAAACCCTTCTGTATATGGTCAAATAATAGACCACATACCATGACCACTAAATGAGCAAAAAGATGGTCTCTTCAATAGTATTGGGAAAACTGGGTATCGACACACAAAAGAACGAAGTTAGAACCTAGTGTTACACTAGGTACAAAAACTAACTCAAAATGGATTAAAGACATAAACCCAAAGCCTAAAACTATAAAATTCCTAGAAGAAAACACAAGGGAAAAGCTCCATGACATTGGATTTTGCAAACAATGATTTCCCGGATATGATACCAAAAGCACAAGTAACAAAAGCAAAAATACACTACATTAAGCTTAAAACCTTTTGTTCATCAAAGGATACAATCAACAGTGTAGAAAGGCAACCTATGGAGTGGGGGTTGATATTTGCCAAACAGATAACTGATAAAGGATTAATATCCAAACATATAAAGAACACCTACAGCTCAAAAACAAAAAATAAAATAATTTAAAAATGGGCAAAGAACCTGAATAGATACTTCTTCAAAGATAATATACAAATGGCTAACAAACATATTCAAAAGATGCCCAACATCACTAATCATCAGAGATATGCAAATCAAACCCACAATGAGTTATAATCTCATACTAATTGGAGTAGATACTATTTAAAAAATAACCAAAAAAAACAAGTATTGGTGAAGATGTGTAGAAGTTAGAACCTCTCTGCAATGTTGGTAGGTAATGTTGGTAGGTAAAGTAGTACAACTGCTATGGAAAATAGTTTGGCTGTTCCCCAAAAAATTAAAGACAGAACTACCATACAATCTAGCAATCTCACTACAAGGTATATATTTAAAAGAAACTATCAATACAGTAAACAAACAACCTACAAGTGGGAGAACATATTCACAAACTATGCATCTGACAAAGGTCTAATATCCAGAATTTAAAAAGAACTTAAATCAACAACCAAAAAACAAATAATCCATTAAAATGACATAGACATTTCTCAAAAGAAGACATACAAGCAGCCAAAATAAAAACATAAAAAAATGCTCTCATCACTAATCATCAGAGAAATGCAAACCAAAACTACCATGAGATACCATCTCACATCAGTCAGAATGGTCATTATTAAAAGGTCAAAAAACAAAAGATCCTAGCCAGGTTACAGAGAAAAGAAAAGGCTTATACGCTGTTAGTAAATTAGTTTGGCCACTGTGGAAAGCAGTCTAAAGAACTTAAAACAGAGGTATCTTTCAACCCAGCAATCCCATTACTGGGTATATAACCCTCCAAAAATGGATAATTATACCAAAAAGATACATCCACTCGTATGTTCATTACTGCACTGTTCACAACAGCAAAGGCATGGAATCAGCCTATGTACACATCAATGATGGTGTGGATAAAGAAAATGTGATACATATAAACAATGGAATACTATGCAGCCTTAAAAAAGAATAAACTCTTGTTCTCTGCAGCAACACAGATGGAACTGTAAGCCATAATCCTAAGCAAATTAACACAGGAACAGAAAACCAAATACTGCATGTTCTCAAGTATAAATGGGAACCAAACATTTAGGACCCATGGACATAAAATGGGAATACTTGATACTGTGAACTACTAGAGTGGGGAGGGAAGGGGATAAGGGTCAAAAAACCACCTACTGGGTACTATCTCACTATCCCAGGGTAATATATCCATGTAACAAATCTGCACATGTACCCCCTATATCTAAAATAAAGAAAATATAAAATAATTTTAAAAATTAAAAGAACTGAAAACAGGGTTTCAAAGAGATATTTGCACACCCATGTTCATAGCAGCACTATTCACAATAGCCAAGAGGTGAATGTAATCCAAATGTCCATCAATGGATAAATAAACAAAATGTGGCATATACATACAATGGAATACTATGCAATTATAATAAGGAAGGAAATCTTGTCACATGCTAGAACATGGATGAATCTTGAAGATATGCTAAGTGAAAGAAGCCAGTTACAAAAGACAATAGCGTATGATTCCACTTAGTTGAAGTATCCAAAGTTCATACTTTATACATAGAAAGTAGAATAGTCCTTACCAGGAGCTGAGGAAGGGGGCAAAGGGGAGTTGCTTAATTGATATAGCGTTTCAGATCTGCAAGATGGAAAAGTTCTAAGGATCTGTCTTACGACAATATCATTATATTTAATACTACTGTACACTTAAAAGTGCTTAAGATAGTAAATGTTATATGTTTGTTATCATACTAAAGAAAATTTTAAATAGAAATAAGAAAAATATATAAAGAAGTCTAAATCATCTGTTTGCTGAATAGAGAAAGAGAAAAGAAATGAAAGGGGAGTAGGTATTTTCCGTTAGTGTAAGTGGGTATGTTTTCATTTCTGGTGCACTGTACAAATGCCAGTTCCACAGAGAGAGAACAAAGGGTTAAAATCTTGTACATGAGGCCCAGAGCTTTCTAAAATCCAAATTAGACACTAAAATTCATCATAAAAGCCAAAGTGCTGCATCCTCTACCTTCAGAATCTCATCACCCACATTCTTAGAAAAAGGAAGAATCCTGCTCAGTCAGGACTGATTCCACTCCAGGGAAATCAACAAGAATATCTAGGTTGCGGCAGTTCGGGTTCTTGATGCAAACAACTGAAAAAGATACCAGCAATTTCAGGGGAAAGGAATTATGGAGGTATCATAGGGAGTTGACAAGAGTCCACAATAAGACTAGAGGACCAGTATAGAAAACAGAGGAATTTTCCTGTCTGGGTAGCCAAGAATACACTCATGACACACCCCAGATCAGCTGCATAAGGACACCAGCCACAGCTATGGTTGGCCCCTTCACCCCTGGACATTCACTGCCACAAACAATCTCCAACTGACCCCGTATTTCTACATCATCTCCTCAATGTTCAAATTCTGGAGTAGAAAAAAACTGGTCATACCAGGGAGATTCCATTCAAAGGGAGTGAACTCCCTACAAAAGGCAAGATATGTAACAGCTAAATAAGAGAGAAGGCAATTGTTAACAATGGTTACCAAATAGCTTAGCAGCTACTTGGTATGTCTCATATGCCTAGCTCATCCAGTTTAAAATAGAGTAATAAATTTCTAATTAATTCCAGTAAACAGAATAAGAATGTATAAGCTTTCTGGATCATGTCACTCGCAATGTGGTAGGTTTCCACAGGTTAACCAACCAGATGAGACCACTTAGAAACTATGACTAAGTAAAGCAAGGTGCATAGAAGCAGGTGAGATGAGCACAGCCTGTGGTTAGTTGCCCTCTAATGCTTGTGTCAAAGTCAAATTTGCCTAACCTTGATAAGAGCCGACAAGTCTCAAAACTCCTGCCAGAAAAGACTATTATGACAGTGCATACGCCAACAGCTGTCACCATGACCACAGGACTAACACTGTTCAAGCAGAGAAGATGCCATTTCCCTGGCACAGTTTAATCAATATATAAGCCTCTAGCCAGCTCCCAGATAGTCTATTTGAAAAAATTTCCACAGACTCCAAAGGGCAAAGATACGTAGAGAACTACAAGTCATAAAGAGGTAAAAATAAGGATAGTAAAGTTAACTGTATTTTACATTATATTCTTTTATTCATTCAACATATGCTTCTATTCAACAGCCCTGAAGACTTTGCTTTTATGATGATAGGACAAAGAATGTCTCTACTTTCTTTCAATAAGTCAACAAAATAACAAGGAGTTTCAAAACAGATATACCATATATATATACATATATATATATATATATATATATATATATATATATATGTATATATATATAAAGCTAGAAGATTTGATCTAAAGGCCTAACCTACAACACAAGCAGTAAGTGGGAAGATAAATGGTAAAACACGTTAGAAAAAAGAGAATGGTCAAAACTCAATGTCTGCAGAGGCACTATCAACAAGAAGCAAGCTGCAGGGCTCCAGAAAAAGGAACTGGAGGCATCATCTATCATGAAGGTAGGGTGAGTTGGCAAAGCAGAAAACAGAAAAACTGAAAGTCTGTATAAGCAGCAGTTAGATCCCAGGGTGCCTCACTCTCCTTGGAGGATCTAGAAGATATTAATACATTATTAATAAACATGGTATCAAGGAAGCAAAAAACTTATACACAAGGGCACTGAAGAAAGAGTGAAAACAGGGATAGGAAGTAAAATCTGCATGCTAGAGAGTGAGACCTTCCACTTCCCTCACCCTACAGGTCCAGAGCTCCAATAGCCAGGCTGAGATTCCCAAAGCAGGAGACTGAAAGGCCATTCTCTAGAAAAATTAAATCATCATCTGAGAAAAGACCTACGGATACTACTATCAATATCTGCAATGAGAATGCTAACAGGCTACCAAGTATCCCACAGGGGAGCAAGCCTGCATTCATGTAAGACACACACGCAGCTTCTAGTGAGCTTCCTAGTGTCTCGCCTCTTACATGAACAAAAGACAAGGATCAACATACATCTAAAGAAAGCCCACCCCACCCAAGAAAAATGATCAAAATAAAGTGAAAAAAAAATCAGTGAAAACAGGAACAACACAAGTAACAGACGAAAACTTCAAATAAATAGTATTTAATATCTTTATTGAGTTAAGATCTTGTATTCATTTAATAAAAACACAATATGATAAAAAGAATCAGGGAGCAAGAAATGGGGAAGCAAGGACAAAAATTCAATGAAAGGATGTTGTTCTTTCTCCGAATTAATAGGCACTCAAGAAAAAGAGAACAAGGAAAAAAGTAGGGAGACAATTTTCAAGAAAAATAATATAAGAAAACATGTAATCACTCAATCATAGAATTTCTTAAAAGGCATACTGAGAAAGAACTTAGCACAATGAATGAAAAACAGTTCATACCACAGTAATTCAGCAAAAGATGTGGTGAATACATATACGAATAAGAGATAAAAATTTTTCATAGAGAAAACTGACCAAAACATATAAACAATTAAGGAATATGGCATTAGACATCCCAAAGGTAGCAGTGAAAACCAGAGGACAATGAAGCAATATCATCAAAATCCTTTGCAACCTAGAATTCTATACCCAGAAACCACCACTGAACTATAAGACAAGAATAAAAGCATTTTTATAGCCTCAAAGTCTGAGGGACAGAAAACTGCTAGATTTATATTTTAAGCCTTCTGAATGTAGCACTCTTTGACTTATCGCTTTATTTTATTTTGAACTATATACTTTGGAAATATTTTCAACTATTACTTCATTTAGGTCTGCAGGCACAAGAGTACATTTTATATCCTTGGTAATCATGAATAGGATACACCCTTGGTTACCACACACTCCTTTATATAAAATATAAAATAGTAATATTAACAACCCCATAAAATAACAATCTTTATTTTTATATAACAATATGCTTAAGAAATGCCTTTGAAACAATCACAAAATAAGACAGATATTATCCCTTTCTTAAAGATAAGAAAACTGGGGCTTAAAGAGATAAGTAACTTTCCAAAGGTATCCCAACTGACACAAGGCAGTACTAGAACTCAAAGTTAAGTCTAATGGCATGTTCAGGATTCTTCTCAGGATGCTACAGTTAAGAATCCTCTGTATAATCTACACATAGCTTTATGTTGCAACTTCTCATTCTCCATTATGCACGTAGGGGAAGGGAATTGTTTTCTCTGAAGCCACCAAAAGCTCTCTGTTATTCCTTTCCTCCGTGCTAATTACAACCTAGCTATTTATTTCATCATAAGCACCTCAGCACTGTAGCTCCTTCTTTTTTAGACCCTCCTTAAATAACTATAGTACAGGTCCTAAAGTAAACACTGACTTAGATACTGAGAGATAGGGCAAAAGGCAAATCCTAACTTACTCATTAGAAGTTTCTCAATTATTTTTCTTAACCTAAGGAGTAAGAAAGTAGGTAAATAAACAAAAGTGACTTCTTCATCTTCTTGTATGCTACATGCAGCAGGAAAGCACCTGATATATGTTCATATATGATGTGCACGCATATTCTTAATGATCCCTCTGGCTCATTATCATAAGAAATGGAATTCCGGTTTACAATCAGCTATTAGCAGTTATTTACACCATAAAGGGATATTCAAAGATAATTATCCCCTCTACTACTCTTCCCCCTAAAATGTATTACTCAAAAAATAATTTGATTAGCAATTTAGTAATAATTAAAATAATTATTTGTAATGCTTCAAAATTTAGAACCTAATACACACACATACACACATATACACAGCTTCCCTTTCCCCTCCTGTTTCCAAAACAAAGATAGAAGATTGACAGACACTCACATTCACATACCATACAACCATTTGCACATACATACACAGTCCATGCTTGGATTCACATCCCTTCTCAACTTCACCCTCTGTTAGACTTGTTGACCTGAATGGGCAGAGGGTGAAGAAGTCACAGTCTTCACTGGAAAAACCCACCTGCACTCTAGGTGACATATGTTTTGAGCAATAAAAAGAAATAGCATGATAACAATCTAGCCACTTACTCCACAATATCGGTCGCCATTAAATATCTGAGGTGGCAGGGGGTTGCCCTGAGCAGGTTTTTTTTCCGGGGGGACATTTTTGTACATCCATTGCCTCTGTTCTTCTGACATTGTGATATCCACCTCCTCAAACTCTATCTTGTTGGCTTCCAGAAATCTAACCACATCCTGCTGCTTCTTCTTTATCTGCAGAGAGAGGACAAACAAATAAGTAGATACCCTTATGTGAAATAATATGTATATACTTCCAAACTGAACTAGATTTGATTTGCAATTCTCAAGAGGTCAGTGATACAAAAAAAGAGGTGATTTATGTAGGTGTCATGCACTGCCCACTCACTAGATATCCAGTGGAGGACTAAGCCAGTTCCAACACAGTCGTTCCTTTGATGCTGCTGTTGTTGTGAGATGGGGTCTCTCTATGTTGCCCAGGCTGACCTCAAACACCTGGCTCAAGTAATTTACCCACCTTGGCCTCCCAAAGTGCTGGGATTACAGGTGTGAGCCACAGTACCTGGCCACTAACACAGTCATTTCTTCAACCTAGTCTCCCCACAACTCTGGAGCACAATTCAGGTGGCTTGGAAAGAATAGACTATGAGATGAGAGATTCACTTAGTTCTCAGTGGGCCATAACCACTCCCCATTTCACCCCCCAACGCCACCCTCACCCTTGCAAGAAGTTGACATTTATAGTCATAAAAGCTCCCTTTGCCAAAAGCCATCTGAAAACCATGTACAGCCTATCTGGGATGTCGACATTTCATTGATTCATGACAGCAGCAACATTTTTATTCCCCTCAGCAGCCTTCTTCAGAAATTCCACAGCTGTAGCCACTACCATGAAAGCATCCTTTCATCAATTCACAAGAGAAAAATGTTCTCCACTTCTAAGGTGAGAATAACAACAAATATCATCTTACTTTGAACTTGTTTCTTAACCCTTTTCATTCCTCTGATCTTTCACTTTTCCTTCTTTAGTCACTAGGGGTCAGATGTGCTCTTAAGAAACTGCAAATAGATCTCTGCTAAGTTTTCAAAATGTTGCCTACCTTCTTAAGAGTACATATTAACTGGCCGGGCGTGGTGGCTCAAGCCTGTAATCCCAGCACTTTGGGAGGCTGAGGCAGGTGGATCAAGAGGTCAAGAGATCGAGACCATCCTGGTCAAAATGGTGAAACTACTAAAGTCTCTAGTAAAGATACAAAAAATTAGCTGGGCATGGTGGCGCATGCCTGTAATCCCAGCTACTCAGGAGGCTGAGGCAGAATTGCCTGAACCCAGGAGGCGGAGGTTGCGGTGAGCCGAGATCACGCCATTGCACTCCAGCCTGGGTAATAAGAGCGAAACTCCGTCTCAAAAAAAACAAAAAAAAACAAAAAAAAAAAAGAGTACATATTAACTAATTGAGATGGAATGACAACACCGTAATCTCCCATTATCCATGGGGGATACGTTCCAAGACCCCCAGCAGACATGTGAAATGGCAGATAGTGCCAAACCCCTATATATGCTATGTTTTTTTCAATCTGATAACTGGGAGGCACGTCCAGGTTTGTGTTTTAAAGAGATCACTTTAATACTATGCAGCTTAAAAAGAAAAAAGGAGAAGCTCTGTATATACTGTTAACACTGTTATGAAAAGATCTCCAAGGCATATAAGTTAAAAAAAAAAAAAACAAGCAGCAGAACTCTATGTAGACTAAGCTCACTTTAAAAACAAATGGAGGAAAAATAAGAACACATTTATATTTGCTTGTATTTATATTGTTTTAAAAAAATTATTGAAGGTCATGTAAGAAACTAACAAAAGTGTTTATCCAAGGGCTGGGGGAGAAGGAATTCGGTAAGGAAACAAAGTGGGAGCAAGAGTTTTACTTTAAAATGTTTTAAACATTTTAAGAAATGTGTTAATATTCAAAAAAGTAAAAGAAGAAATGTATTTTAACAAGAGAGAGGTGGCACCCTAGCTTCCACAGAGCAGCTTGGAGGACGGCTGTACACACCACAGATATGCCCTGTTAAATACAGATCACATTTTCCCAATGTGACATGAAGCAGAACTCAAAGCATATTGTTGAGTCACTGGCCTCCATAATTCACTTATAAGAAAGGGGAGATGATTAAAAACAAGAAATGAAAAAACAGCTAAAATCTTAGAAAATTAGCTAGTACTACAGCAAATCACCAAAATAACAAGGTAGGAAAAACTTAACCCAGAGAAGGAAGTTTTCAAGTGGATGTTTGTGACATTAGCATCAGGAAGGAAGATGTGTCACACTACCACCGGCTGTTTGTAAGGTCTGCAGAGGTGAACACAGCCTGGAACTGGAAGTACCCACACTAGTGTGGCAGGGGCAGGCAGTTCAGGAAGCAGGAGCTTAGAGGAACACATTGGCCTACTGGGTGGGGCGCAGGTAAGAGGCTTCCCATGTGGCAACAGGCAACAGGAAGCCATCAAGGGCATTTTATGGGCTGGGCTTAATTCCAGAGTCCAAATAACCATAACATACACAATCATTTCCTTCACACAATGAGTTTGTTATTCTCCCCACGTTTCAACTCTCTGAAATGAAATGCATCTTATAATCAATACCAAAAGGAATTTGCTAAGCAAACAGAAGAGAAGTAAATTTTGGGCCCACAGACACTGCTTTCATCTGTCACTTTATCCATGTGTGGAAGGTACCTGCACCTCCCTTGTTTGTTTTTACTTAAACACCCTTGGAAGCAAAACAATGGTAACCCAGTAACCAATCTCCCTTTCTTTCTAAATACAGAAGCCTGGTTTTACTTGGAAAAGCAATGGGCTCAGCTACAAAATCATGTTTACCCGAACACCTCTATTGTTAGAGGTAATCACATGACACAGTTCTGACCAATGCTATGTGAGTCAGACTGTTCTTGGGAAAGCTTCACTTAAATGAATGAAAACCCAAAGCAGGCTTTTGCCCTTTAGTCTCCATCCTGGCAGAAATGCAGATATTGTGCCTGGAGGTGCAGAAATCACTTCACAAATGTGAAAATAAACACCATAAATATGTGAAAATACTATATGCTAAGGATGGTCAAGCAGAAAAGACAGTAGCCTGGGTCCTTAATGACATTTGTAGCTGCCACCCAGGTCTCTTCACGCACAGCCTATTCTATGCCTTTCTGTTAGACAAAGAAACCCTTAATAAGTTAAGCCACTCTTCATCTAGTTTTCTATAGCTTACACTCAAATTCAATTCTTAACTGCTACTTAAAATGACTTCAGAAATATTGTATTATGATGAAGTATTGAAAATAAAAGCTATTACTGCACAGTACAGGCTGGCAATAAAGGCTGTTAAGACATAAACTTAATATATGTGAGTGAATATTTGTTACTGGATAAACAGAGGAATTTTCCTAATCTACTCCATAGAGCAACAACCAACATGTTGGAACTAAAAGAGGCAGGTGATCTACAAGGATGAAGGGTGCACTTCACCTTAACATTCAAACACTACTACACACCATACAAAGTAATTAAAGGGAACACAGAATCTCTTGCATTAGATTATGGATAGACAAAATATGTCCAAGGCCCAAATCCAACCCACTGACCATTTTATATGGCCTGCAGCCAAAAATGATCTTTATATTTTTAAATAGTTGGGAGAAAAAAATAAAAATAATAATAGTATTCCATGACATGTAAAAGTTATATGAAATATAAACACTAGTGTCCATAAACAAAGCTGTATGAGAACACAGCAACACCCATTCACTTATATATTGTCTATGGCTGCTTTCTCCCTACAATGGCAGTGTTGAAAAGTTGCAACAGAGACTGTGTGGTCCCCCAATGCTTAAAATAGTGACTGGCTGCACTGTATAGGAAAAGCTTGCCAACCTTCGGGCTAGATCACAGATACTCATTTCTGGATGAAAGTTCCCTTTCTCAGTGAGCCCTCCTTTGACCACCTGATTTTACACTTTTACCAGCTACCCAAGAATTCTCTACTCCCCCTTCACTGCTGTATTTTTCACCACAGCACTTGGCATCTGACAGACTGTATAACTTATGTATTTGTTTGTCCATCTCTGCTACTAGAATATAAATCACCCAGCTGGGCATGGTGGCTCCCTCCTGTAACCCCAGCACCTTGGGAGGCTAAGGTGGGTGGATCACCCTGAGGTCAGAAGTTCAAGACCAGCCTGACCAACATGGTGAAATCCTATCTCTACTAAAATGCACAAATTAGCCAGGTACGGTGGCACATGACTGTAATCCCAGCTACTTGGGAGGCTGAGGCAGGAGAATCGCTTGAACTCAGGAGGTGGAGGTTGCAGTGAGCAGAGATCACACCACTGCATTCCAGCCTGGGCAACAAGAACAAAACTCTGTCTCAAATAAAAAATAAAAAAAAATAGAATACAAATTTCCCAAAGCCAGGAGATTTTATCAGTTTTGTTAAACATTTCTCAATGACTAGATAAGATGTTCACAGGTAGAAGGGCCTGTGACATGGGGAGCTTTCCTCCCAAACAACAGCAGGGTTGATTTGCTCATCCTTCAGGGCTCACCTTAAGTATCACCTCTTCAGAGATCCCTCTCTAACCACCTTGCTGAAGTTTTATTGCCTAAATTTATTAAAATGTTATTTATTTATACATCTCTTTGTTTTTGTTCTCACTCTCTCTCTACAATTTCAGTTCTGGAAGCAGAGGACAGGTGGGAAGGAGGCCTTCAATAAATATTAACTGAATGGATGAATCAAGAATTATCCCAGTGCTGAATATCAAAGATTTCCAGGTGATGTTCAAGAGAAGCTATTCAAACTGAGTCAGTAATTTGATTTATGAACAAATGTAACTCACATTTAGCCCAACAGGAATGTGGATCAAATGACAGTATTTCTCAATCTTAAAGCAACACAGTTTTAAAAAGCACTGTGCTTAGGCTGCTACATCTAACTGTACATAGCCAAAATAATTCAGAAGAGTCTCTAGACCCTAATGTGAAAAAAGGCTTTGCTTCTAACTTTGACAATCACTGAAAAAGAAAGTAGTATGTGGTTGCATGTTTAAATAAATTCTACTGTCAGTTAATTTTAATAGTTGCAAGGGTATAACAAAACAAAGTGTTTTATTTTGCTCAAATGGTTTTACTAAATTGTTGATAGATTTGCAAATTGATGGCAATTGAGAATTACATAGATGTGTTGATATTTCCCTGAATCTGCTTCCTATTACTACCATAGTACTCTATTACCCTCAAATACTTCCCCCAACTAACTTCAGGAGCTCTGAAGCAAACTCCTCCCTCAGATGTGCTTTGAAGCAGCCTTCTCGGCCACTGAATGGATAAGCCTTTATTTACCCTTTTGACTGCAGATCTGTGAATCTGCTGAGGACCCCAATGCCTGCACCCAAGCTCTGGTGACCCACCCCCACAGGGTCCTGGGCAGTAAGCTGCAGAATCAAGCTGCAGAGTCTCCTGACTCCATGTGAACACTCAGTGACCCGTGGAAATCTTAGTGAAGACACTGGGAGCCTTCACTGGCAACCTCCTGGCCACAAGAGTCCCTAGGGATTGGATCAGAAGACAGGCTAAATAAACCTTGCACATGACTCAGCCTTAACCCCCTACTCTGTGGCACTGACTGCTAAGTAAACTTGCACACCTCTACACTCTTCCTGTAGAATTACTTCTTTCCTGGGAGGATGCCAGTTAACTTATATAATTAAGTTCCGGACACATCTAGTCATGTTTGAATTCCAGGGTATACACAGCTGATGCTGCACCCTGGGACCTTGGGACTCAGTAGGAAATAAAGAGACATAATCAATTTGAATAGGAATTTTTTTAACATTGAGATTTAATAAGAACAATAATGGGAAAGCAAGTTTAACTGAAGACAAATGAGGCACAGAGGACAACAAGGAAAACTGGGGGAAGTATATATCTTAGAGTCAGATTTTCCTGGTTTTAATCTTGACCCTGACAGATGGGCAGCCTTGGAGAAATTACTTGGCTTCTCTCTTAGCTTCAGTTTCCAAACCTGTAAAATAAACTGCTAAATTAAGTTTAGCCTAAGGCCAGGAGCAATGGCTCACGCCTGTAATCCCAGCACTTTGGGAGGCCAAAGCAGATGGATCACATGAGGTCAGGAGTTCAAGTCCAGTCTGGCCAACATGACGAAACCTTGTCTTTACTAAAAGTACAAAAATTAGCTGGCTGTCATGGCATGCACCATAATCCCGGCTACTTGGCAGGCTGAGGCAGAAGAACCCCTTGAACCTGGATGGTGGAGGTTGCAGTGAGCCAAGATCATGCCATTGTACTCTAGCTGGGTGACAGAGTGACTCTGTCTCAATTAAAAAAATAAAAATAAATAACTTAACCTAAAGCTACCTCCTTACAAATTTTAAGTTCAGTCTAAAGGTTTCTCCATTCATAGAGAACTGTTACCTAACTATATACATAAACAGACTGTAACCTACTCTTGGACCAATCACAGCATTTCAGCCAATTAAGGCAGTCAAGTATTCAAACTGTGACCAAATAAGGCAAGTGCCAATCTAACTTCCATCAGATTACTCCTGTTTTTGTACCTAACTTCTTTTCTCTGTACGTAAATTCTCTTTGACTATGAAGCAGCGTCAGAGTCCTTCAGAACCTATGCTGGTTCAGGGGGCTGCCCAATTCACAAAACGTTCTTTGCTCAATGAAACTCTGTTAAATACAATCTGTGTAAAGCTTTTCTTTTAACAGAACCCAATTATCTTTATTCCACAGGTTCACCAGAAAATTAAATTTAAAAAGGCCTAAGCAGTTATGAGTACCTGCTCAATTGTTTCATTCACTCAGACATACTAGCTTTTCTATCTTTGCCCTATATGTGGCCTTCTGTCAAAAATATAGCAACTTCTGAGTGCTTTCAAAGGCTTTAGATATTCAACACAATGGTTCCTTATTTCACCTGCTTTCATACTTCAAACACACAGCTTTCTTTATTCTGACTTGGGGTAGACTTAAGTTTGATTAGGACCTCTTATGTATCTCAAATGGAAAAAAGCCAAAGACAGTGAGAGAAAAGAGGAGGGAAAAGATAAGTTTTTTTTTTTAATAGCTTGTCAAAATTTACAAAGGAGGGGCTGGACTGGATTCGGGAGGGCAGAAGGCCCTAAGACAATTATTCCTTTCAACTAAAAAGGGAGGAAAGGACTGAGGCTCTTTCTCTTGTCAAAGACCTCAGGAGCTTTCCATTGATTGAGTAGGGTACCTCACATATGGCAAATTCTTTAAATAAAACCCCATTCTTGGCCTCACTAGGCATTATACTGTCATAAAGAGGATGTAAATGGCAGAAAGTACTATGGCAGACATTAGACTAGTGATGCCAAAGTCATTCATGATCTCCCCTGTGAAGACTACAAAACTAAAGCTCCAGCACAGCCACCCTTGCAACTAAAGCAGCCACGTGACCCAGATATGGCCAGTGAGGTGTGTGCCAAAGTGTGCTAGGTGGAACTTCTGGACAGAGGTTGGCTTTCCTGCTGAAGTCGACAGATTACAATGCTAGGGTCCTTGGTCCCTGCCCTTCCTCATTGTTCCAGCTTGGCACCCAGATGTGAGGGCTACAGGTGTGGGGCAGCCTTTCCACCTTGAGGTGACAGGCATCAGAAAAGGCCAAGAGAATCCCAACAAGGCAGGCTCTACTTTCCAGGAGAGACTGAAACATCTCTGTGTAAGCTCAAGTTAGACAGGTTCTCTGTTATTGGCAGATGAACACATTCCTAACCGAAACCCTCAGCAGTATGCCTCATTGTTGAGGAGTAGGGCAGGGCTTTAGAGTAATCCCCAAGAAGCCACCTGCTAACTAGCAATATTCCCATGCTGTTTAACTAAATGTGAGATTATACATAAAGTATAGTGTCTCCAGTTTCTACTTCAGTTTATCTTACTAGAAAGCAACTACCACGTTACCAAGCCAAGGATAAAGAAGCTGACTTACAAAAGATTGAAACTTGAGTTTTACAGAATCAGTATCAAAAAGATTATAAAATAAAAGGCAATTTTTGAAAAACTGTTAGTATATATCATAAATTAAAATAATATAATTTTAACAATAGAAAAGGCTGAGGTTTACCATCTATGTATCACTCGCACAGTCCCTGGCACTTACTACATAGGCATATATTTGTATTAAACAAATAAACATTATTAAGCTTGAATTAATACTTTTAACTTTGTTTTTCTTTTTAACCAGTCAATATTGGTTGGTCTGTGAACATGTGGCTCTGCTGGACTGAACATGGTGACAGTGGCACCAAAGGCAGCAGCCTGATCCTCAGTTGGGTCAGTTGGCTTTCATTTGTGTTCTAGTCCTGAACAGTCAAAAAGGGGTGGGTCTGACCTTGACCAACTTACTCATTCTACCAAAGCCTTCGTTTCCTCATCTGTAAAACACAGATAATAATTCAGCATAGAGAAATGCAATGAAATTTAAATGTCATTAATGTTCATAAAGTTCTTAGTGCAGTGCCTGGCATGATAAATTAAGAGTTCAACATTAAATCCAATCACTTCATTTAGTTCCTTAACTGAAACTTGGGCAGGTGTCAGAATTTACAGTCTACTGTTCTTGAGTTTAAAGGAATATTTTTGAACAGATCAAAGAGGGGTTACTACGCCCTGCCAGTGGCTGGATGCTTCTAACTATTAGCTTATTACCTTTTTTTCTGTTTTGTTTTGAGATGGAGTTTCACTCTTGTTACCCAGGCTGGAGTGCAATGGTGTGATCCTGGCTCTCTGCAACCTCCGCCTCCTGGGTTCAGGCAATTCTCCTGCCTCAGCCTCCTGAGTAGCTGGGATTACAGGCACGCACCACCGTGCCCAGCTAATTTTTTATATTTTTAGTAGAGACGGGGTTTCACCATGTTGACCAGGATGGTCTCGATATCTTGACCTCGTGATCCACCCACCTCGGCCTCCCAAAGTGAGCTTATTACCTTTTACCCTTTTAGCCTGAATCAAATCTAATCCACCACTAACCAATTATTATCTGTACATATTTTCTAACTGGGAACTGTATTTTCTGAATAGGTTGGTCAATTCCCTTCACATTCTAGATCATACATTAATGAAACAATATTTGCTATTAATTATTTGTACGATTTAAAAATAACCAAGTAGGATAATACTAGAACTGAATTAAAATTAAAAAAAATAATTAGCCAGGCATGGTGGCAGGTACCTGTAATCTCAGCTACTCAGGAGACTGAGGCAGGAGAATCGCTTGAACCCAGGAAGCGGAGGCTGCAGTGAGCTGAGATGGTGCCATTGCACTCCCGCCTGGCAACAAAAGTGAAACTCGTCTAAAAAATATATACATATTCACAAGTCTATAAAATCTGCTACCTCAAATTTAATAACTTTATTTCTCAAAACTATGTTTTAAGTTTTAATTCCACATAATTACTTGTTCATATTAAAAGACTAAAGTCAGTGTCTTCCACAGCCCTCTCTCTCTACAACTCCTCCACCATCAGCTACCAGAGCCATATCCTCTCTGGTTTCCTAGTAACCACAAAGTCATCTTCTTTTCTTACTTCTCCACTGTCTCCTTTAGCTACCAAATACTATTAATTCTACTATTCCTTATTTCTTGCCTGTTTCTCCCATTGCTACAGTTCCTTTTCTATCCCACTGATGCCAATACCTCCAAGAATATCTTTACTGTCCTACTTTCTCCCATCTAAAAGCAGACAAGAGTGTTCTTCTCAAGCACATATCACAGCTTTTTCAGAATTTTATACTCCTCACTGGCCCTTAAGAAAAAAAAAGTTCAGTAGTCTCCTGGTCCTACTCTTCATCAGTCATTCCCATGTTTATCTCACCTTCAGAACTCTAGAATCTAACCTTGCTTTGCATTCCTTTGAGAACTGGCTAAAACCTCAAGCCTCTCTCTCCTCTCATCAAAACACTCCATCTCTTTTCTCTAGCTTACACAAATTCATCAGGCTTCAAAAGACTTGTTCACATACTCCTAAGTCTAAACAATTTGGTGGCACCTTTACTTTTCACCTTCTCATGTATATTCTTTAATATATAGTTACTACAGGTTCAGTGTGTGTGCACACACATTCATATTTATGTTACAGTTGTCCCTCAGTATCTGAGGGTAATTAGTTTCATGAGTACCCCCATACCCATACCAAAATCCAAAGATGCTCAAGTCCCTGATATAAAATAGTATAGTATTTGCATATAGCCTACACACATCTCCCTTTTACTTTAAATCACCTTTAGGTTATTTATAAGACCTTATACCATGTGAATGCTATGTAAATAGCAGTTACACTATTGTTTTTTAAATTTGTGTTTTTTTAATTGTTGAATTGTTCTTTTTTTCTGAATATTTTTCAACCACATTGGTTGAATCCAAGGATGTGGAACCTACAAATACGGAAAGATCAACTTTACTATGGTCCTTGATGTTATTGAAGGAATGTGTTCTTACCAGGTCCCCGAGGAGGTACAGTTTTAAGGGCAAGAATTTCCCAGTGCCATGACCCCCTCCCTTCTCTCTCCATCTGAGAGATTTAACAGTTTATGTTTGAATTCCATGGGCACAGGAAGAAACTAAGAGCCAATCACTCCAGCAGACATTTAACAGAAGTCTTTTCATTGGCCAGAGGAACTTGGAGTTTCTCCCAGGATAAATTCCCCTGCTCCTTCATCCACACTGGATTTCCAGCTCTCTGGAATCCCCTACCACTTAGTGGGGGCTCTCTTTCCCCTCTGGAGTCCCCTTCCACACTCTTCGTGGAAGTCTTTCTCTTCTTCTCCTTTTCTTCTCTTTTCTCTACCTAAATAAAATCACCTTTCTGCAACACCTCTTGGGTCTGATATTTCACTTTTACGGGCATACCGCACACCTGCAGTGGTCCCTTCTCTTACTCTTAAGAGAGCGGAGACCAAGAATCCACAGCATTCTCTCAGGGGAGCTGTGCCTCACCAACACCCCAAAAAAAACCCGGTTACATTATGATACGTCTTTCCAAGAGTATTTTCCACTTGGTATATATTCAATGTTGTCCAATGTTTCCTCTAGGAATTTCCTGGAAGAATGGATTCTAGAAGGAAGAATGGGTGACTAAGATTTACTCATAAATCAGAAAACCAGAAAATTCAGAAGATCTTAGTGATGGCACCACCACCCACTCACCAGCTTAATCTAGAAACCTGGACATCATAATTGACTCACCTTGATGATGCAATTAACCATCACATCATGACCTCTCTGCTTTCAGATTTTTTCTTGAACCCATCCACATTTCTCCATTTTCACTGCCACTGGCCCATGCTAAACCCTCATGTCTCCTCTAGAGCTTACTACATCTTCTTCTAGCTAGATTACCCCTAAACCACTTTACACAAAAAAGCTAAAATGAATTTTTTAAAAAACAAATTAGATGGTTTCTAATCTCTACTTTAAAAACCTTTCAGTAACTTCCCATTATCCTTAAGATGAACGAAAAAGTCCATACCTGGGTCCAAGCAGTGATGAGAAGTGCCCAACTCTTCAACTCCTTGCCCCTCCCATCCCTCTGCAGGTGATTCTCCACCCTTGGGTGAATCTGGGTCACCTGGAGGGCTTGTTAAAGCACAGATTATGGAAGGGAGAATACTCCCCAGAGTTTCAGATTCAGAAAGCCTGGAATGGGACTCAAGAATCTGTATTTCATATATTTAAACAATGGAACATCATCCAGTCATAAAAATGAAGTACTGATACATGTACAACATAGATGAAACTCTGAGATTATGCTAAGTGAAAGAAGTCAGTCATCAAGTACCACATATCATATGATTCCAGTTGTATGAGATGTCTAGAATAGGTGACCCTATAAACCAAAAGTAGATTAGTGGTATTCTAGGGCTGGAGTGAGAAAGGTGGGAAGCCTGGGGACCTATAGCTAAAGGGGTGTGAGATTTCTTTATGGGGTAATAAAAATGTTCTTAAATTGCAGTGATAGCTGACAATTCTGCAAATATCCTGAAAGCCACTGAACTGTATAGTTGTAAGTAGGTGAACTGTATGGTATGCTAATCATCTCAATAAAGCTGTTTAAGAAAAAACAATTTGCAAATCTAACAAGTTCCCAAGTGAGGCATGAATCAAGCTTAAGGGACCACTGCTCTACACTAACCCTATGCAGTCTCCCTTCATCGGCTCAATTGTGTCAACCTTCCTGCATCCAAACTTCCCATAAGGTAGTAAGCAGCACATGAAACCTCTTTCCAGCTTCACCTAGCTAACTCATATGCTCCCTCTTATGCCCTCAGCTTTAAGGTCACCCTCTCAAGTAAATCTTCCCTGACAAAAGCACCCAGGTATTGCACTACTGCATTCTAGCCTGCGTGGCAAGGTCAGACTACATCCCCAACCACTCCCTAACCAACAAAACGACCCAGATAAGATCTTTGCTTGTAAACATTTTCACTGTGTCATTAATTCCTCCTTTATAAGATTAATTACACTTTTAGTGAATTAAGTAATAGGTTACTTAAAGTGTACCTTCCTGCTAGGATATTAACCAGGTAAGACAAGAAGGAATTGCCACAGTGTTCTCAGATAGATCCCTAGAGCAAGCCATAATAGAATCAGATACCTGCACTGGGGAGGAATCAAAGTAAAAGGGATCAAACCTTAGCACCACCCCGCTAAAGCAGGTACAAAACACTTCCAATCCCACCTGCTCTTTCGTCCTTTTGTCCAGATGCACATCAAGTTCTCTAAGAGGAAGACAAAGAAACATCTATCAAAACATTTTTCCTGAATCTCTTGAAGTTTATAGGGAGAATACAAGAATAACATAGCCAGAAGAACAACCAGGATGAAGCATAAATTTATTCAGTGGGTCTATTCACCTCACCTTTGGCTTAGCAAACCAACAAAATTGTGACTAAGATGGAATAATGACAGCATATGAAATTAGGGGGTTTACCATCAATCTTTGTCCATAAAGGAGTAGAAGCCATGAGAAAAGAAAACAGAACAGGGACTAAAACAGCATTTGTAAAAATCAAAACAAAGATTCTGAATGCTGAGCTACAATGGACATATTGTCAAACAAAATCCCACATAAATTCCATCCATTTGTTCACTAGAAAGGACTGGAAAATTCACTTGATCTTCAGCAAAAATAAATCACAGTGTGGTAATACCACACCAAATATTTTTACCTTTCCGTCTCGAAACTTCAGTGAATAAAATCATATTTCATAAATAAATAAAATAGGATTGTAAGCCACAGTACTTCATATCAGCTATGCTAAAATAAGTGGCAATCGATTTGGAGTATGTTTTTAAGATTTGGAATATTAATAAAATTATTTCTTCTTTCATATACTACGGCAGGTTATAAAAGTGTTCACAAATTCTCTACCTCTGTGCATCCACACCCTGACACTGTGAAATGCAACTATTCTCATCAAGAGATGGGGTCTACTTCTCCATTCCTTGAATCTTGATGGATTAGCAAGACTGATATAAATGGAGTTCTGAAAAGTACTTGGGGCTTTCCTTCATACCACTGTTAGAACCCTGAGACCACCACCAAGTGAAGAAGCTTGAGCTAACCAGCTAAACAATGACACATACATGGCTCAGTCACCCTGGCCAACAGCCAGACCATTTTCTACCACAAAATCTGCAGCAGCAATCGCTGGGGTGCTTTCCAAATCTTTGTTGGTTTCACGTGTTCATGCCCACTCTTTCTTAAGCTCCTCTCAATTACTCTTTTCCATATGCCGTCTCTTTCCTGAGAGGACTGTGAATAATACACCATTCCTGGTTCTTCTATATCTATTAGCATCTTAAAACTTCATTTTCATATCACTTGACTGGCCTAACACTTTCATGAGCTTCCTCTGACGACAGAAGAATGTTCTCACTCTAGACCTGACATTTGAGGCTCATCATAACTTGGTCCCAAGTGAATTCTCCATGTCATGTCCTCCCACCTCTGCTTTCCTACACTTCCTTCCTCACTATAGCGAATTATCCCTGATAATTCTTTGGTTTTCTATTCCCCTTTCCTTAAATGCCTTCCTGCCTTCTCACTATTTAAGTCATCCTGTTTCAACAAGGCCTAACTTAGAGCCTTGGTGCACCCAGGCATTACACACTACTGTATTCTAGCCTGGGTGGCAAAGTGAGACCACATTCACACCCCCAACCCCAAATCCACACTGCACTCAACTGAGCCTACCCAGTGGTTATTAATTGGGATGGTTTTGCCCTCCTAGGGGACATCTGGCAATGTCTGAAGACATTTTTGGTGGTCACAGCTGAGGGGATTTGAAGGAAGGATACTATCGGCACCTATGAGTAGAAGCCAGGGATGCTGCTAAAGCATCCTAAAATGCATGTAATACCAGCCCAATTCAGAACACTCTCCACTTACTTCTGAGCTACTGGATCTTGTCTAGTTTTTTAAATTCTCGAGAGCAGGGCCCATATGATATACCTCTATGATTTTAAGGTACCTTGCACACTACCTTAGCAAATAAGGAATCTGCACAAATAGTGAACATGAAATTGTCAAGGTCTACACCATGATCCTGAAATCAGTCATTCATCCTACAGCTATTTATTGACCTGACAACCTACTCATGTGACAAAATAAAACTGAGACAGAGAGCTTAATTAAGTAATTTACCTTAAATCATTCAATATACAAGTAGCACTACTCAGGATTAGAACCCAGATCTCCTATAAAGCAGTCCAATGTCTATTTTCCCATTCTCCCAAATGAAATGAATTTAGGAGCTGGATAATTAAGAACTGTTATCCCATAAATTTCATCCCAAATGAAAATACAAAGCCTAAAGTTCCACATATTATTTCAAGCAATTGTTTTTGAGTTATCACCAAGGAAGCAGTTAATATTCAAAAATTAAGCATTCTGGGAACACATAAGGCATCATGAGCCAGAGCTGCAAAAATGGTAAAGAGACAAAAAAATCCCACAAACATTTCAGATTCAAATTCTCAGGCATGGAATAGTAAATAAATATGTTCAAACAAATAAATGAAGGGCAACAGGAAAGTAAGTGATGGGTGGGGTGTCAGCAAACTAAAGCTCCCCAAAGCTTTCAGAGAAGACAAGACAGGGCTCATGGCCACAGGCTAAACAGTCAGCCTTCACAATCTCACTTTTTACTGCTAATCCAGGCACAGGACCCACTAACTTCACTATAAAAACAGGGCCAAGGGCACAGACTTTTTCTACTCACAGAAAATGCAAATGAACCAAAATGTACTCTCTTTTATTTCTTTAAGGGACAGCTATAACTACTACCAAATAATTACAAAAGTTACTTCATGCCAGACATTAGACTGTTTACAAATTCCAACAGCCAGGACACACATAATTTGATAGTAAGTTCTAAAATATATAAATTACAGTTTTGAATAATGATGGTTCCAGGGTAAGCAATTAGAAAAGTTTCCTAAATGGAGAGAACCAGATGATTGAAAGACTAAAATCACAGAGACAGACAAAAATGACATTAATATACCCTTCTAAAAGTCACCCCCAACCCAAAATTTCCACTGTGTCCCCCGCTCCTGCTAGGTCCATTCTGATCTGTTTGGAAGTTTTCCAGGCATTGACTCATCTTGAAAATATTTATTGAGTACCAGGCTTAAGACGTGTCAGGCACCGTGAGAGATGTCAGAAACCATCTGACTCCATGCTCCATCTGGGCCATACCTAGCCCACCTTATGTTCTACTGTGCACCTGAAACCCAATCTGGTCACAACCTCTCTCAACGTCTCAGCAGCCAAGGACCAGTGTGCTGTTGTTCCTATATTAACGTTCCAATCTGTTGCAGAATGATACTTTTATAAAACAAGAAACTAATTTCTAGAAAAATTAAATAACAAAGATAAACTATAACCCTGAAGTTTTCTTTATTATAGTTGATAAAATTACTCTCTAAAGTCACTATAAGAGTTTCTAAATGAATTGCAGTACTTATCTTGGTAGCACAGGTAAGTCCCTGGACAATACTTTGAATAGCCCTGCTGCAGAGACACTTCTGAGTCTTCATTTGAAAGGTTCTTCTCAGCTAAAATCACCTCCATAATGTCCGTACTTCCTACCCAAGTTCTATTTATTCTTCACAGCTCAGCCTCAAATCCACACTGCACTCAACCAAGCTTACCCAGTGGTTCTTAATTGGAGTGGTTTTGCCTCCGACGGGGCATTTGGCAATGTCTCAAGACATTTTTGGTGGTCACAGCTGAGGGGATTTGGGGGAAAGATACTACTGGCACCTATGAGTAGAAGCCAGGGATGCTGCTAAAACAGCGTAAATTGCACAGAACAGCCTCCATGATAATGAATTATCTAGTCCAAAATGCCAACAGTGCTAAGGTTGGGAAACCCTGATTTATGCTAACCACTGCCCTCCAGAATCATCTCCTTCACAAACTCCCATTATACTCACAGTCATCACAACCTACCATTTAGTAATATACAGCTTTGCAGTGTTTAATAACAGTTTCATGTGTCTGTGCCTCTTTCCCTGACTTTCCCTATCAAGCCCCTCTGGGGGATGAAGACAACGTGCACATCACATCTGTATCCTCACAGGTCTCAGTCGGGTGGCTTCAGGAGGGCTGCTTATACCCAGCAGCTGATTTATTCCCCTGTTTGATATGATGCAAATGGCTCTAACTACTTTCTCCATCAACATGTGTACAACAAACTACTTTTAGCCTGCATTTTTCTAAAAAAACCTGTAGTACTTAGTGATGTAAAGCCATAATAAAACATTAGCAGAACCATGGAATGAAAGACGTGGCTGGTTGGATTTTATTTTTTTATATTTTCTGTCAAGATCGTATGTTTATTTTCTCAAGAAAAAAGTGAACCAAGCATAAAATATTAATTTACAATGCCACTATTTGATGAGATTCTCTTTGAAAATTATATACAACTCTTCATACACAAGCTTCCTGTTAATTAGAGGATACTTTGTAGAAGCGCTGCTACAGCAAAAATTGCTGTAATAGTCTAAACCCTCTGCAGTAAGAAGGAAATCCTGCTGAGGATAGTAATTTCTATAGACAAGAATTGCAGGACTCCAGCCAAAGGCCATGCCTTTATCAATGTGTGTAGATGCCACTCTGCAACACAGTGTGTTTTGTAATACGTTGTTCTGATTTCTGTATCAGTCAGTCCTCAATTGTGTGAAAAGTGATTCTAAAAATTATCTAAAAATTACTTCTGTTTAAATTTGAAAAATAATAAAGAACAGGATTATTTCCATAATTACATTTTAATAATTATATAATTGTGTATATTTATGTATTATTTATATATTTATATAGTTATTTATAATTACATAATTCGTTCATATTTCCAGAGTAGGCATAAACTGATGTACTTAAGAGAAAGTCTGGATGCCCTCACCTGCTGATAATTTGGATACTTGTCTTTCAAATCCCATGTTGAAATTTGATCGTCAGTGTTGGAAGTGGGGTCTGGCAGGAGGTTTTTGGGTCATAGGGGCAGATTCCTCAAGGATGGCTTGATGCCATTCTCACTAGAGTGCATGAGTTTTCACTCTTGTCTCCCCCTTGAGAACTGACTGTTAAAAGGAGCCTGACACCTTCCTTCCTTCTCTCTCTCACATCTTTCCTCTTACCAAGTGATGCCTGGCATGAGTGGCACCAGAAGCAGATCCCGGTGCCATGTTTCTTGTACAACCTGCAGAACCATGAATTAAATAAACCTCTTTGCTTTATAAATTACCCAGCCTCAGGTATTTCTTTATAGCAATCAAATGGACTAAGACACCCGCATTCTATGGACTCACCTTCTGTCTTGGGTTGGTCTTCTCATCAGCACTTTCCTCCCTCCTTGGGCTACTGAGCAATGCTAGCTTACTGTCCACTGAAAACTCCATCTAACTGGCTGGATACTCAATGCTATCTCTGTCCCTCATAAGGGACATAGGAAAGTTCCACTGGGAACTTTCCTATCTTTCTGAAATATCTACAGGTACTTGCCCTTCCCTCAGATGATCTTAATTTCTGATTCCAGATAAAAGAATGTCCAACTTGGAGTGTGCCTACAAATTCTTGTCTCTCCTCAAACTTCTCTATATCTTCAGCCATATAATTCTCCATTCCATCTTGACTCCAGAGAAAAAGTGAAGAAATTAACGAAGGAGAATTAGGGTAATTGTGTGTGTGTGTGTGTGTGTGTGTGTGTGTGTGACAGAGAGAGAGAGAGAGAGAGAAAGAGTACGCATAAGAATTAGCATTAAAAATAACAAACCAAAACCCTTTTAAAAGGTCAAGAGGTTCACTCAAGTGTTTACAAGAACTTTCAATGTTCTACACACCTCCTGAGGAATTAGAGATACACAGGTGACAAAATAAAGCCTCTAATTTGATACACTACAAAGTCTAATAGGAAGAGACAGAGCTTGCTTGCAAGTAACTTCAATTTGAAATTGGCATTAACAGAGGCATGCCTATAGAGCCAGGACCATCAAAGGGGAAAGTGCATGGGGAGGGCTAAAAAGCTACACCTGTGTGTAGGCAAAGTACAGAAGCACAGCAACGGAAACATAAAAAGAAGAAACACAAAAAGAACAGCTCCTAGGATGATGGGAAAAGAAAGTCTGTAGGTATTATAACAAAAGGTAGAAAGAAGGGATGATGAATGGCAAAAAAGGAGTTGCAAATGTGGGGGCCAGAGTTAGGAGGAAATAACCTACTTTCTCCTGGAATTAGAAATTGAGGTTTTCTGTATACTTGAAGCTCACCCTTCCAAACACAAATTTACCATTATATTTTATTTTAAACTACTTCTATGTAGAAATCTTTCTAAAATATACCACATATGTTTCTGCAGTGTAAAGCAGAGACATCAAAACAAAATATGCCAAATCTGATTTAATCTGTTCTAGACTAAAAATCCTCATGATGATCCATTTTTGTACTTTGATGTGGTATGCTGACATTCCCAGAGTCCATTCAAATATAAAAGTCTGCTGTTTTACATTATGCCAAACACAGTCTAAAACTATGCTTCTGGAATTCTCCAGTTCTGCCTAAAGAAGGGAGCTGTCACTTCTCAGAGCTTCCCATTGTGACTTCCCTCACTTGGGCTTTGACGACTTCTGCCTGTTTCATTAACAGTCCTCTGGGTGAGGTGGTCCTACAGGGTGGCCCTCTGCCATGTAGAATGTAGAATGAAGAGCCAATCACCTTTCAGTGGCTTTTCTGCTTGCTTCCAGGTCTCCTGCTCCATTTCACATGGTTCTAGAATTCTGATCTCTAAATAGAATTCTACAATAAACTTATCTTTAATAACATAGATTCTTCCTGCCACTTATTTAAGAAGCAGTAAAATAAAGCATGTCCTGTACAGCCTTTATGTTTTCCAGAGCAAACTTCTAACTACACTCTATTCCCCTTTCTCTTTGGCACGGTCATAAACTCTTGATTAGCTTTATTCTGATGTGGAAAATACAGAAACAGTATTTCTTTTGCATTCAATAAATAGCATACTATGTGCCAAGTGCTCTAACAGGAAATGTGAGAGAATGAAAAGATAAATAGAACAGGTCTCTGACCCTGAAGAACTAAGAACTCAAAGAACCTTGACTGTATTGAGGACAGGAGAAAGCATTCCACAAGCTACAGCACGGAGGGAGGTGGAAGAAAAAGTCTCTCAGTTTGGAGGGCAAAGGTGGAAGAGAGGGGAGAGGATAACCTTCATTAGGAATAGCAATGCCACTGGCTTTGAAGAAATGAGGCAATCTTACCAGATGCAATGCAAAGTGAGCACAATAAGGCAAAGGAAATAGCATGAGAAAGGGATAGAAAGTTGAGAGAAAAAGAAAAAAGAAGCCTGATTTTATATATATATATATATATATGGAAGTCTGGTATGCTGCTATATATATATAGTAGTCAAAAGAATAGAGAGAAAATGCTGCAAAGGTAGGTCAGAATCAGATCACATAGGGCCCAAAATGTCAGGCCTTGAAGCTGTAAGCTCTGAAAGGTCAGTGAAGTTTTTCTAGGTTTCTGAACCTAACACACAAGATTTAATCTTGTTAACAGAATGATTTTTTTCCTTTTAATGGAAAAAGAACTCAAAGGTGAATTATTAATCATTTCATTGTGCTAATTATCTCTTAGAACCAAGCTTACTATTAAAACATTGCTGTGGAATTAACTACAGGGTAGCCACTTGTCTTGCTCTCACACTACAGGAAATACATACAAATCGAAAAAAGCAGTCATCAAGTCTAAAACAAAGGGCAGAGTGGATATACAAATCAAATTCATTTTTTGACAAAAAAGAACAGGGAAAGCAACATCTGCTCCAATTCACAATAAATAGAAATTATTTAAGTCTTTTAACTTTCTACTGGCATCTTTTAAATGAGTAAAACTGTTTAGAATCTTAAAAAAATCACAAGCATTCGTCTACACCAATAACAGACTTAAAGAAAGCCAAATCAAGAGCGAACTGCCATTCGCAATTGCTACAAAAAGAATAAAATACCTTGGAATACAACTCACAAGGAACGTAAGGGACCTCTTCAAGGAGAACTACAAACCACTGCTCAACGAAATCAGAGAGGACACAAACAGATGGAGAAACATTCCATGTTCATGGTTAGGAAGAATTAATATCGTGAAAATGGCTATACTGCCCAAAGTAATTTACAGAATCAATGCTATCCCCATCAAGCTACCATTGACTTTCTTCACAGAACTGGAAAAAACCACCATGAACTTCATATGGAACCAAAAGAGAGCCCGCATAGCCAAGTCAATTCTAAGCAAAAAGAACACAGCGGGGGGCATCACACTACCGGATTTCAAACTCTACTACAAGGCTACAGTAATCAAAACAGCATGGTACTGGTACCAAAACAGAGATATAGACCAATGGAACAAAACAGAGGCACCGGAGGCAACACAACATACATACAACTATACAATCTTTGATAAACCTGACAAAAACAAGCAATGGGGCAAGGATTCCATGTTTAACAAATGGTGTTGGGAAAACTGGCTAGCCATGTGCAGAAAGCAGAAACAGGACCCCTTCCTGACACCTTACACTAAAATTAACTCCAGATGGATTAAAGACTTAAACATAAGACCTGGCACCATAAAAACCCTAGAAGGAAATCTAGGCAAAACTATCCAGGACATAGGAGTAGGCAAGGACTTCATGAACAAAACACCAAGAGCATTGGCAACAAAAGCCAAAATAGACAAATGGGACCTAATGAAACTCCACAGCTTCTGCACGGCAAAAGAAACAGTCACTAGAGTGGATCGGCAACCAACAGAATGGGAAAAAATTTTCGCAGTCTACCCATCTGACAAAGGGCTGATATCCAGAATTTACAAACAACTCAAGCAGATTTACAGGAAAAAAACAAACAAGCCCATTCAAAAGTGGGCAAAGGATATGAACAGATACTTTACGAAAGAAGACATATATGAGGCCAACAATCATATGAAAAAATGCTCATCGTCACTGGTCATCAGAGAGATGCAAATCAAAACCACATTGAGATACCATCTCACGCCAGTTAGAATGGCGATCATTAAAATATCTGGAGACAACAGATGCTGGAGAGGATGTGGAGAAAAAGGAACACTTTTACACTGTTGGTGGGAGTGTAAATTAGTTCAACCATTGTGGAAGACAGTGTGGCGATTCCTCAAGGCCTTAGAAATAGAAATTCCATTTGACCCAGCAATCCCATTACTGGGTATATATCCAAAAGACTATAAATCGTTCTACTATAAGGACACATGTACACGAATGTTCATTGCAGCACTGTTTACAATAGCAAAGACCTGGAATCAACCCAAATGCCCATTGATAATAGACTGGATTGGAAAAATGTGGCACATATACACCATGGAATATTATGCAGCAATCAGAAATGATGAGTTCGTGTCATTTGTAGGGACATGGATGAATCTGGAAAACATCATCCTCAGCAAACTGACACAAGAACAGAAAATGAAACACCGCATATTCTCACTCATAGGTGGGTGATGAAAAATGAGAACACATGGACAGAGAAAGGGGAGTACTAAACACTGGGGTCTATTGGGGGGAAAAGGGGAGGGCCAGTGGGAGGGGGAGGTGGGGAGGGATAGCCTGGGGAGAAATGCCAAATGTGGGTGAAGGGGAGAAGAAAAGCAAAGCACACTGCCATGTGTGTACCTACGCAACTGTCTTGCATGCTCTGCTCATGTACCCCAAGACCTATAATCCAATAAAAAAAAAAAAAAAAAGCCATCTTCCCAACTCAAGATATGCTGTTTTTTTGTCTAACTCTGATGACTTTCTTTGCCCTCATCCAAGTAGATATACATGCCTTCCCAACTTACCTACAGGATGAGTAAATTTAGGATTATATTCCATATGAGCCTGTGTTGTCCCAATTTTCTATGTTCATCTTTGTGCCCCAAGATTAAGAGCTGTTTGAGGGGACGAATCATGCCATATACTCATTTTGCATCCTGAATATGGCTGAACACTGGACAATAGAAGATATTCATAAATATATGGGAGTTGATTAACCCAACTAATTTCCAAAATATATATTCCCCAAAAACTCAATTCTGTTATTCATATGGTTTATCCAAGGTGTAAAAGAAAAATTTGAATTTCAGAGCTAGAAGAGATCTTTTAAAAAAGATAATCACAACTACTCACAAACGCTTCTTTAAAAAACATCAACATTATTAGTCATTAGGAAGATGCAAATCAAAACCACACAGATATCACTGCATTCCCTAAAAGTGCTATAATGAAAAAGACAAATAATCACAAATGTAGGAGAGGATGCAGTGAAACCGGAACACTTATACATCGCTACTGGGAAGGTAAAATGAAATGGCCACTTTGGAAAACAGTTTGGCAGGTCCTCAAAAACACAAAATATAAAATTACTATACAAACCACCAACTCCACTCCTACATATATACCCAAGAGAACTGAAAACATATGTTCATACAAAAACTTATACACAAATGTTCAGAGCAGCCTTATTCATAATAGCCAAAATGTTGAAATAACCCAAATATTCATCAACTGATAAATGGATACATAAACTCTGGTATACTCATACTACAGAATATTATTCAGTCATAAAAAGAAATAAAGTGCTAATACATTCTACAACATGAATGAACCTTAAAAACATTATGCCAAGTGAAAGATGCCAGACATCAAAGGTTTCATTTATAATTCTATTTACATGAAATGTCCAGAAGAGGTAAATCCATTGAGTCAGAAAGCAGATTAGTGCTTGCCAGAAGCTAGAGGGAGGTGAGAATGGGGAGTGACTACTAATGGGCATGAATAGGAGTGATAAAATAATTAGATTATTACACAACATAGTGAACATAAAAAAAGCCACTGGAAAATACAATTTTTAAAAGTTAATTTTATGGTATTGAATTATATCTCAATCAGGAAACAACAATAACAACACAACAAAAAACCTGAAGCCCAGAGAAGCCAAGTTTCTTGTCCAAAAACATAAATAAAGCTGATTAAAGGGCACTGCCAGAACCAGACTCCCAAGTCTCCCAACTTTCAGTACAGTACTCTAGCTCCACAATACACTCCTCTAGAAGTACGAGGACAATGGGTCCTGAGCTTGGAAGCAATGTAGACTTCAACTAGTCATTTAATAGCTTGTACCTTATCAGAAGAGGAAGCCAAATTAAATGATCTCTTCAGTTCCTTCCAGTTTTAAAGTAATCTGAGTCCTCTCAGATTGAGACCATTTCCTCTCTGATACTATAGATTAGAGTGGTGGTTCACAACCAGGGGCAAATTCTCCCCCAAGAGGACATTTGAGAATATCTGGAGACATTTTTGGTTGTCGCAACCAGGAGGAAGGGTGCTATAGCACCCAGTGGGTAAAAACCAGGTAAAATGCTCTGTATCTACAATATACAAGACAACCCCCTGCAACAACAAGCTGACCAGACCAAAATGTCAATAATGTCTCTGATAACAAATGCTGGTTTAGGGTATGATCAACTATGTTCAAGCTTTTCAAGGCAGTTCTACCTTAGAGTTAATAACCTCAGAGTGGCAGTTTTGAGATTACAGAGTGACTACAGACTGACACCATACTAGCACCAAACACATAGCAAATAGGTACCTTTAAACCCACAGTAATCAACCTCCACAAAGAGTCAAATATTCAAATGCTGACAGAAGTCATATAGTTAATAATGTAAAAGAATGAAGCCAGTAAACAACTAATAAACATTTAAAACTATTGTTTCCTTCCTTTCACACACACAAAAAACTTCTGCTGGTTCTCTTTCTTCATGAAACATAAATATATAGCCTTCTCAATATAATCTTACAGTTTTGTAGTTTTGAAAGACAGAGATGCTAAGAAAAACTTTCTATTATTCGAACAAAGAATATACAAGCTCAGTAACAAATGGCTCAGAGTTGGGAAATGGTAAAAATAATGGGGGGCTGGGTAGACACTAAAGATGCAGGCCCCAAGACAAGGGGCCATCATTACTCAGTTCTGGTGGATCCACGCCAAAATGCCATGATGCCATAATGGAGTGAGACACCAGGATCAAGTCATCTTCAGATGTCTTAAGAAGAATGGGATATCCAGGTGATGTCTGTGTATAAGAAAGATAGCTCCCGGTATTTAAAATATTGCTCAAAAGCATTTAAAATGGTGTGTTAACTCAAAAGAAGGTGTTTCACACTTGCAACCAGATTGTGACTGCCAGCCTACACTAACCTTAATAAACAATGACAGTCTGGGGTGTTCCTAAGGCTATAGTTCATCTAACTCAGGATCTATTATCTGATTATTTGAACATTTTTTTTCCTTAATTAAATCTTTATAGCTCATTTAAAGTTGAAAAAAATCACAAAAAATTAGAGAATTATTGCCAACTTAAATTTAAATGACACTCAATAATAACAATGGCTGCCACTTCATTAAGCTTCAACAACTTTACAAGTAGATTTTATGAGATCCAGAGAAGTAAAAAGACATGCTCAGTCACCTTGCCCATTAGAGTATCAGATTCATAATTCAAACCCAGTTTTTTCTGCCCCTAGAGACTACATTCTTTCTACCTATCACTACCTTTGTATCACACAAATTTCTTCTATCTACCAAGCTTATGAGGCTCTCTCTCTCTCAATAACTCACATATAAAGAATCTAATATTAGAGAGATAGTTGACAATAAACAAAGCACAATGATCTTGGAGCAATTAAGCTGGACAGATGAAGTATGCAAACAGCAGCTTCACTGACCACTCCTGCAGACCTCCTCCCTACCCGTGTGTGTTGACTGCATCTTTCCTTTTACAGATGGAGGCTGTCTACACTCCTCCAGACGCTTGATTCCCTCCCTTCCACCATAGCCCAACTCTGACCTCCCACTTTTTACTCCCTCTCTTGCACTGAATTCCCACAGCAGGCTGCAATACATTGGTAAACTCTTTCCAGTCACAAGAACACTTTTGTGCAGAGCGTAAAACAGGGAATAATCAGCCCAGGGAGAACATTTCTCCTAGGAATCTAGGGTTCAAGATATGAAAGATGAGGGCACACACCTCCACCTCAAACATTTGTCCCAGGAATCTAGGGTTCAAGATATGAAAGATGAGGGCACACACCTCCACCTCAACCATTTGTCCCCATGGATCTGTTGCCCAAAAGGCCCCAATATATTACATATCTCTGCCTATGACCATCTCTGGGTTACAGCCATCCTGGTCAACCTTTCTTTCCCCGTATTACCTATTTCCCTCCCATCCAGTCCTGCCCACTCCAATTCAACACATCAAGTGAGTTTCATTCAACTTTATCACACACAGCAAGAGAACCATATTTGAAGGAAATCATACATTTAGTTTCAGGGCATCTAACAAAACATTAAACAGTCTCTTCGGAGCACTGCCTATCCTCATTTCCTTTAACCTCTGAAGTCTTCCTCTGGGACACAGCCTATAGCCTATAGGAAGAAGACGGTACAGATCTGGCTATCTGAACCTTCTGGGTTCTATGACGAGGCAAGCTGTTTGAAGTTCGGATTTCTTACTCTTCTGAGAGGGATCAGGGTAAATATGAATGGCTACTATACCGAGTTACTTTAAGGAATACAAATAACAAACACAGCCCCCTAGTAGTACCTGCACATGTGAACGGTACTCTAATAATTATCATGAAATACTAGCTTTCAATTTTAAATCATTCTCCTTTTAGGTTTCGTCAGTCTATGAAGAAACAAAGCCATTGCTTTCACATGCTCTAAGGACATCGTGCCTACAATTATCAGCTCAGCAGCTAAGTGGGGTCCTCTGGAACCACTCCTTAGGAGTCCTGCACCATCCCCTCTCTTTATTATAGCTTGGGCTCAAACACTGTTAGCTTGAGTTCAAACACTGTCATTCACTTGCTGAAAAAACGCAACCCAGGTTCTCACCAGTCTCTGGTCAGGAGTTCTTCTGGTGGGCAATACGGGGCAATGTAAAGAGTACCAGGCACAAAATCAGAAGAAAGGGATTTGAATCTAGGTTTTACCACTGAGCTTAATAATCCTGGACATGCTACTTAATCACTCTGTGCCTCAACACTCTCATCTGTAAAATGAGTATAAGAAATCAGTTTACAGGGCAATTGTAAGGATGAAATAAAGTAAAAATTGTACTTCATTACTGGACACAGGGAAATAGTAATTGTTCGCCTGCCCTTTCAGTGTTCCAAGGCTCAGCACATCTCTTCCAAGCGTCTTTTTCCTTCTCCTGTCCCCAACATTTTTCTACAAAGCCCCCTTACTGCTCTTACCATCATCCACCTGCCCATTTGCCAGATCTGAAAGTGCCCAACTTAAGTTTCACAGGCATTAAAAATTCAGTGTTCAAATTCATAGTCAAGATCCTGGGAAATACCATTCATCTTCATTAAACACAGAAATCCTGGCCCTTTACCACCCCCCGACCCTCACCAAATTTGGGGTGACAGACATGTTTGCAGAGGATATCCATCAGTTCAACTTGATGTTTCATATTCCTATGCCCTGTTACTCACAGATTCAACATATTCTATATCAGTTACAAGAAACTGAAAGGCAGTGAAAATATGATCTGAATACATGAAGTCTAAGGCAGGGATGGCAAATATGTGGCATAAGCCCTGATCCTCCCTCTGGTGCCAGAGCAGGCATCAACAATCAATCACACTGTTTTCCTGCTGATCCCAGTCAAGGCTCCAAAAGCCCTCTCCCGACTCTCCAGGCAGCCACTATCCATCAGTCAGAGCTGTCATTTGGGATGAAATCTATATGCCATTTAGCAATCCTTAAATCAAGCCAGGGCTCTAAAAAAAACATGCACGGTATATTTGGTGTCTCTTAGATACTAGAATCCTCGGATGCTCAAGTCCTTTGTATTAAGTTGTTTAGTATTTGCATATAACCTATGTTAAACTTCCCATATAATTTAAATCATTGTAGATTATTTATAATATCTAATACAATGTAAATGCTATATAAATAGTTGTAATACTATATTATTTAGGGAAAGAAGACAGAAAAGGTCTGTACATGTTCAGTAGAGATGCAACTGTCCACTTTTTTCCTGAGTATTTTTGATCCAAAGGTGGGTAAATCCACAGATACTAAGGGCTGACTATATTATGTATAACAAAGAATAATGACTAAGTACATAGTAGTAAGCACCATTTAGGCGGTGAAAATATGATCTTAATGACTCATGTGCAACATGCCATGTACCTATAAAATAACTAAACATTACAGAACTCTAACTGAATGGCATATTTGGGGAATGGCCTGTGAATATTAAAATGTTCTTATAAGTAGAAAATGCTTTACACTTAAATTTACTAAAATTGCTCCTAAAATTTTATCTGTATGCATTCTTAGCTCAGTAAGTAGTATGTACTGTATACAAGTTTTGGATTGTTAAAGAGCTTATACAGTTCAAGGTCATCATGATATTTTCTTTACTGTTATACTGTTGTTACTACTACTGCTGAAGATAACGATATAGAAAAAATAGGTAACATGCACTGAGTTCTTACTATGTCATGCCCCTCGGCTAAATGCCTAATGCAAAATCATCCATTCATTGAAAGCTCATAAGAGTTTTTCTATGCATAGGATACCATTCCTATCCCATTTTTACAAATGAAGAGGCTGAGGCTACTTGCCTAAGGTCATGCCTCTCATCAGTGGCAGAGCTAGGATTTGGACTCCACCCCTGCCTTAACCATAACACTGCTTGCTCTCTAATGATAGATTTCCATAGCCAAGACAGAGGTAGGTGCATGGGTTAAATATAAACTGACTCCAGAATTAAAGAAATCAGTGCATACTCAACCCAAATATTTATTTTCCTTAGTAAGCAGTTTGTTTACCATAAAAGAACTGTGAAATCTAAACTCCCATCAATTGAGGGCCCAGGCTTATAAAGGTGGTCAATTCCCATTCGAAGAAACTGCACCAGTGAACATAATTATTAAAAGAAAACCAGTGACAGATAAGCAAAGTCTGTGATTTAAAATAAACCACACACACACACACACACACACACACAAACACAGAGCGAGAGAGAGAACCACTGAGCTTTAATACACATGGGAATGTTGTGAATGAAGAAGACCACACTCCCACACCTTGTACAACATGCAGAAGAAAAACAAGCTAACTCAAAAGCTATGCTTATTGTTGGTTTGGATTTTTTGTTTTTAATATTAGATTGGTATGTAGTAACAGCTGCTGACTTAAACTATATTTGCATTTACCAAATACCACTGAACTGACCAGTCAATCAAGTCACCTAATTGTGTGTCTTACTCTCACTCCTCCACTCTCAAAGCCACTAGACTGAAGATGACAAAAATCCATTTCAGATTTAGGCCACGACCCAGTAGAAAATGGAAAACACATCCCGAAGTAGTTAGAACCCCCTGCCCTTAGTCACACCCAACATTTCCTGTCTGCTTCGGAAGCTGGGAAGCAATGCTGCCAGAGGGCCCACCAAGACCCCACAAAAAAGCAGACATACCCTGCTGGACACCTCACTCTGCCCTTCCACTTCAGGGGCCAACTCCAGGAAACAAATCCTTGGAGTTCTGGCAAATACTGAGCCAGCTCAAAAGAGTTAGATGCCCTTGGGAATAAGCTGTCGATAGCAACAAAGGTGACCAACAAAATTGTTCCCAAATTGTCCCAGAGGCTGCGTCAGCCTAAAAGTGCCTAAGCGTGTAGGCCGGTGGGGCCCCATCCACCTGCACGCTGGCACCCAAGTTCAGCTTTCCATCCCACCACAAAGCTCTCATGAGCCAGAAGGGAAACATTCAATTAAGCGCTTTTCCAAGCTTTCTTTTTTAGAGTTAGGAAAAAAAAACAAATATAAAAGACATAACAATACTAACCCTTTAAATTACCACTGTCCAGTTCCTGAGAAACTAGCCAGTGCTGACAGCTGAAGTCAGATAAGCCCATTAAGAGAGGGAGATAGAAGAGAAACTGCACTGCCTTCAATTGGGCTGTGCAGTTTCTAGCTAGCACAGGCTTCTAATCTCCAGCTCCTCCCCTCCTGCCCTACTCCTCCCAGCCACCCCATTGCCCTCCCAAAAACTAAGCCATGGCACACACTCATCACTGTCTAAAAAACACTAAACAGAAAGGCTCACTGACCCGTTGTTCTTAAGCTAAAACTAGAAGGAGGACCCTCAAGTGACAACTGCATATAAACTGAAGTAAAACAGTCCCCACAAAAGTTGACAAGAATTTGCCATTTCAAGGAAGAAAAAAAAATTTCACTAAATTTTTAAGACTAACATCTTTTTTTCATCATAAATAAACAGTATAAAATAAAATTAATCACAGAAAAAAAATGAATACAGGAATGTGGCTTAAATAGGAACTTAATTTCTAACTAATTCTGCAGCTAAAATAATACCCATTTAAAGCAATTACTGCTGGAAAAAAAAAAAAAAACTCCTGAAGCCTAAAAGGATCTCCTGACTTTAGAGCTTGGAGGGTGATTTTTTAAAAAACTGATGTTTAGCAGATGAAATAATAATTTCTAGACCCCATTTTAAAAATATGCATTTCAAAATAAAATATTTTCATTGTTGGTGGTGATAATTTTGGGGTATTGTTTGTTTGTTCATTTGTTTGAGACAGGGTCTCACTTTGTCACTCAGGCTGGAGTGCAGTGGCCAATCTCACTGCAGACTTGACCTCCCGAGGTTCAAGTGCTCCTGGCTGCCACAGCTCCCCCAAGTAACTGGGACTACAGGCACATGTCACAGTGCCCTGCTAATTTTTATATTTTTTGTAGAGTTGGGGTCTTGCCATGTTGCCCAGGCTGGTCTTGAGCTCCTGAGTTCAAGAGATCTGCTTGCCTCAGCCTCCCAAAGCGCAAAGATTACAGGTGTTAGCCACGGCACCTGGCCCAAAAGAAAGTATTTTAAACTTTCATATATAATCATCAGTAAGTCATGCTAATTTCTACTTTAGATAATAGAAACATTCACTACAAATCTAGATTTTTTTTTCTATTCTGTCACCCGTTTCTAATTTGATAGAAAAAAACAATTCATTTAAGAACTTTTTACAAATCAAAGATGAAAAATAAGGAAGAAATATTGTTTACTTAATATCTCAAACTGTTTCCTACTGTCTGCTTAGTTTTTTTACCAATAGTTCTTTTCCTTTTCAATTTTTATTTAAAAAATTGAAAAACAGAAAAAAACAAGACTCACACCATCTTACATGAGTCTTTCTGCAATATGCAAACCATCTTGTTCTTCAAATTATAAATATATGTCAAAATTTAGTTTCCTCAACAATCAATGAAGTGAAAAGACAACCTACAGAATGGGAGAAAAGGTGCAAAATATGTGTCAACAGGGGATTAATATTCAAAATATACAAGGAACCCAAACAATAGCAACAAAATAAATAATCCAATTAAAATTGGGCAAGTGAACTAAACAGACAGCTCTCAAAAGAAGACATACAAATGGCCAACAAATAGATGAAAACATTCTTAACATCAGTAATCATCAGGAAAATGCAAATCAAAACCCTAATGAGATTTCATCTCACCCCAGTTAGAAATACCATTATCAAAAAGACAAAAAATAGCAAATGCTGGCGAAGTTGCAGAGAAAGGGGAACTCATGTACTGCTGGTGGGAAGCAGTATATTAGTACAGCATTTATAGTGAACAGTATGGAAGTTTCTCAAAAAACTACAGATGGAACTACCATTTGATCCAGCAATCCCACTACTGGGAATTTATCCAAAGGAAAGGAAATCGGTATTTCAAAAAGGTATCTGCACTCCCATATTTACTACAGCACTATTCACCATAGCTAAGACATGGAATCAATCTAAGTGTTGAACAGACTGATAATATGGTACAAAGAGACAATGGAATATTATTCAGCCACAAAATGAATAAAATCCTGTCACTTATAGCAACATGAATGCACCCAAGGACAGTACATTAAGTGAAATAAGCCAGGGACAGAAAGATAAATAAATGTTTTCAACTAGATAGAAGTAAGTTCTAGCATTCTAAAGCATTGTAAGATATTTCCAGATAGCTAGGAAAGATTCTGAATGTTCCCAACACAAAAAAATAATATTTGAGGGGACTGATAAGCCAATTACCCTGATTTGACCACTATACATTACATATACAAAAATATCACTAGATACGCCATAAATATGTATAATTATATGTCAACTAAAAAAACTTCTAATTCTTCTATTTTCTTAATAAAAACTTTGTATGCTACTTATAATGGGTAAAAGAATATTTGCAGAATTTGAAGTGTCATTCCAGAATATAAATCTTATCATAATGTTTCCTTCTAACAGCATATAATTTTTAAATGTTATCATATATGTTTTTCTTTGAATAACTGGATCAATGAGAATTTCAGGGAAATAAAACACCACCAATCTCTCTGCCCTTAAAGATATAGTTCTTAATAATCTCTATTTATTTTCTTCTTAATTGTAAGTGAAATACATTTTGATTTTCTTCTTTTTCTTTTTTTTTTTTTTTGAGACAGAGTTTCACTCTTGTTGCCCAGCCTAGAGTGCAATGGCGTGATCGCAGCTCACTGCAATCTCCACCTCCAAAGTTTAAGCAATTCTCCCACCTCCGCCTCCCAAGTACCTAGAATTACAGACACCTGCCATCATGCCCACCTAATATTTTGTATTTTTAGTAGGGACGGGGTTTCACTATGTTGGCCAAGCTCATCTCAAACTCCTGACCTCGTGATTCACCCTCCTCAGCCTCCCAAAGTGCTAGGATTATAGGCATGAGCCACCATACCTGGCCACATTTTGATTTTTGAATAAATTATTGTATATTGGCTAAAAAACATTTAGTTTCTTCAAACAGATTGAAATCCTTATTTAAAGTGTCCAAATACAAATGGGTTAACAGCTCCTAATTTCATAAAGGAGTCCATACCCTTGATTATATTTATAAGTTTAAATGTTACTGTAGAATGGATTAAAAGCACATCAAATTTGGGAAATACTAAAATGTACTAAAACTGAGATTAGATCTTTGCTTGGAATATTAATAATCCCATTTTCTAGCAAAAGACCTCATACATAGACTATAGTTCCATATACTTCAATATCTGCTGCTACCTTTAAGTGTCAAGAAATGCGGCCCAGTCATTTCAATTAAATGAGAAAAACGCCAACAATTAGTCTTTTTCTTTCAACCCTCATGTTGCATACTATTATAGGTTTAGTTGTGTCTCCCCCAAAAGATACTGAAGTCCTAACCCCCAGTACCTATGAATGTGACCTTATTTGGAAATAGGATGCTTGCAGATAATCAAGTTAAGATGACATCATTAGGGTAGGCTCTACTCAGTATGACTGTGTCCTTATAAAAACAGAACATTTGGGGACAAAGATAGATGGACAAAGGAAGAATGCCATATGAATGTGAGGCAGAGATGAGGGTAATACATCTACAAGCCAAGGAATGCCAAAGATCGCCAGCAAACCACCAGAAACTAGGAGAAAGACATGGAAAAGACTCTCCCTCACAGCCCTCAGAAGGAAGCAATCCACCAACTCCTTGATCTAAGGCTTCCAGCTTCCAGACTGTTGAGACAAATTTCTGTTATTTAAGCACCCCAGTTTTTGGTATTGTGTTAATGACAGCCCTAGAGAACTAATACACAAACTTTCTCACCCTTACCTTCCATCACAACCACATCCTCTCCTTGGGCCCCCAGCTTATTCCTGCTTCTTATCATGTGCGTGCTCCCAACTCTTCCCTAATTTCACTCCACACCCTCCTCTACGAATGTCCTTCAGCCCTGTTTCTGTTCAGTGAGTACCACTGGCATTTTGGATGGGGCAGTTCTCCATGCAGAGCTGTCCCACGCACTGCAGGATGTCAAGTACCCCTGATACTCTCATTCCCCCAGCATGCTACAAAGCCCACAGGGAGAACTTCTGCTCTAGCATCTCTAAAGCCACTTGCCCACCGGGGTTTGATTAAGGGTCCCTCCATGTACTGAGTATGATCATATGATCTTAATAAGCTCAGTTCACTTCAGTCTCTTCATCTGGAAAATGGAAATAAATATTAATAATTACCCTGCCATGTGTCAGTGAGGATCCAATGAACTAAAGATCCTAAAATGCCCAGGTATACTCTCATTAGCTCCATCTGTTACTGGAGTAACTTAGATATAAATGCCCAGTCCATTCTATATGATCACATCCTGACTTTAACTGCCTTAGAACTCTTTTCTAAGGTGCCCTTACACAGGGAAGTCTCACTGAATATTCATGGGGATGTAACACCTTACCTGATAATTGTGTGTATAAAATAGTTATAAATAACCCAAAGAGGGAGGTATACATTTTTTATAGTTGTAAACAGCAAGACAACTCTGAGCATAGTTTCCACGTGTTCCCCTTCCCTACCCACCCTCACTTTAAAGTTCTATCTGTTTTCCAACTTTGTTTCCAATTCCTTTGTATCTTTTTGCTCCTAGTGTGATGGTGGCTCTCCAACATCCTGGGATATACTGACATCTAGCTCATTTCACCCTGCCCCGTGGAAACATCTCCCAAGCCAGCATCAGTCCTTCACTCTCCTTGATTAAACAGTGTGCATCCCAAGTCTCCAAACTGAATGGAGACAGACAGCCCTGTTTTATGCCATAAGGGCAGAGTCCACGTCTGTTCTGACCACCACATACATCTAGCACCTAACATCACCTAATACAGAGTCTGGCTAAGTAAGTTTTCAGTGATTGTCTGATGAGTACATGAATCATTCAATGCATGAATGAATGCATTCGGGCATCAGGAATCTGGTTTCCTATGAAATCTCAGCTCTGCACTGACTGGACATAAAAGGCCTCTGGGAAAGTCACTTAATCTCTACACCTAAATTTCCTTTTCTTTAAAATTAGGTAGTTGGGTTTCACTAGAGATATCTTTAGGTTTCCCGCGAACTCTAACAGAGCCCAGGAACTTTAATGAGGAGTAAAAGACTTTATTCACTTTTTGATAAATGTTAGTCAAGGCAAGTAGGAAGGTAAAGATTCTTCTGAAATCACACAACCAGGGCTCCCCCACTGCCAGGCAGCTCCATGTTCCCTGAGAAATAAAAGGCTATAGGCAGCAGACAAGCTGCAGAAACTGAAGACAGACATCTGTGAGATGCTAAACACTACAGAGTTTGTCATCATGGGCTTCTTTCAGTCTTCTTTCTGGAGTCTAGCCGGTCCTACCCAAAGCTCCAAAGCTCCCCCTTTCCAGTTTGAGCAAGGTGGGCTCAAGAACTTTCTCCCAGGCTTCAAATCTAACTCAATTCCTCTCCCTGCCAACTGCCTAAGGCTCCCACATGCATATTTTGTGATTTCTGACACTCTTCTTTATCTGACATCCTGCATTGCATCTCACTGCCACCTATATTATTTTGATCTCTGGTAAGAATGTTCCTGCAAGAAGCATGCGTCCTTAGGTTACACTTTACTACCTTTCCTAACTTATGTCCCACCTGTAAATTCCTTGGAGACACAGATCACACCCTCTATTCTCTGGCTTCCCAGAAGACCAAGGACAGAGCTGGGCAAACAGAAGAGTCTTAGAAAGTACTTGTTGAATAAATAAATGAAATAATTGACTGATTGAGTAAATGAAATAATTGACTGATTTCAATGTTTTTAAAGTATAAAGTCCTATTAACATATTTCCTAGTCAAAGTTACTAAGACTTCCCCTATCAGGAATACATCCAGAAGAAATTAAATTGTAAAATGACCTTTCTATGAATATACTATTTTCTTAGAACTGAGAAAAACAATGTCCCTACAATACAATGTGAAGAAACAGCAACCTGGTCAGTTGAGTAAGTAATCAGATTTTCAGGTAACCGTAGCATAATAATGCTGCATTGTTTTTGTTTCCTAGTAAAAGCTGACTCCACCTGGAGCCAAGGAAGACAAAAGAGGAATATCTTTTGGTGTTAGCTGTTCCAACTGTTGAAGCTGGAGTGCCTAGGGGGAATCGGAATAAGATAGGATGGTTTTCTGTAAATAGATTATTTAAATCTATTAATGATTGAAATGGAGCATCTTTTTGGAAATCCTTGGGACTTACTTGGCTAAGTCTAATTCTGGTCACATTTCTTCCTTGGGGTTTAATAAACTTCAGCTAAAACCAAACTGACTCGAGAATCAAATTATTTGTTCTCCCATCCACTTGCTGGTCACAGTTGGGTACCAAATGAAACACTACCAACAGTCAACCCAACACTGCTGGAGAGAACATATCATGGCTATGCCACCAAAGCTTAATATAGCTTAATGCTACTGGCCCCATTAGCCTCGCTGGCCCAAGAATTGATCTAAACATCCTCATTAGTTCTTAGAAATAATTATTCTTGCATATGAACATAGCCTTAACATCACTAAAATTATGGCTATTACAGATAAACCGTGTGCTGATATGAGAGATAAAACTACAATTGGGGAGACTTAATGAATAACTGTGTATTGATAAAAGATACAACTGAGGAGACTCAACAAACAAGGATTTTCTAAAACCTTAGAAAGACTGGGTCTTCAAACAGCACCAACATTAATATACGTAATTAGTGTTTATAGTCTGTAAGTATGTGGTAACTGCGCATGTCTTCTAGGTCAAAAGAAACCACATCAGAACACATGCTATGAGGTACGGCATTGGGGGATCTGAGCCTTCACAGTAAAATGCTCAAGGAAAGAAATTCACTTTGAGACTAATAGATAAGTATATTGTTCGAGCAAAAGAAGCTGTTATAAGAATTCATCCACATTTACTCACCTGGCGAAGTCAAAATACATTAAAGCTAGAGTGCAATTCTGAGTTATTCATAAAAATCTTTCATTTTACAGAAGAGAAACTCAGGTAGATATGAGGCACCTTACCCATGCTTACACACTAAAACTTCAGGGCCTACGCTAAAACTTCAGTCTCTTAATTTTAGCTTCATGTGCAAAACACAAAACATTACATTTAAAAGTTAAAAAGGCACACAGCAGGCAGGCAATAAATATTTGCTAATGGCACTGAAAAAATAAGAATGTGGAGTTCCCAAAGTATCTCAATATACTACATACTAATAGAATAAGCCAAGTCATTACCTCGACTTTGTCTGACTTGCTTAACATAGTCTAGGCTTTATCTCTTATGGAAGGGATGATAAAAATCATCCCTTCCATAATTAATATAATGCTATAGGGAAAATTATTGAACCATGCAAGTCGGTGGTGAAACCAAGAGCTTTGTAGCACTCTTAGTATGCATTTTAATACAGGGATTTTAATACGGCACGCATTTTAATACAAGAAATGCATTTTAATACATCTACCCTTGGAAACAGTGCCAGTTTGCAAACACATCAAGTGTAGCTTCAGAGGGGAAATCTACAAAAGGCAGGGATGACTAAGCAACCCAAATAGCTAGAAACGCCAGAAACTGTCGGAAGTCTGAAGACCCCAACATGCCTGCACATAAGGATAAATTGGAATTTCCCATCTATTGTTTCTAGTGCAGATTGGGGTATGATCATGTTGGTTTCTTTTTAAATAAAAAACTTCAGTGGTTTACAAAGATTCTCAAACAGTATTTTATTCTATCCTCCATTCCACCCACTTAATAAATTTTGGGACAATATGACTAAGCTACTGAGCAGGCAATTGGCCAGACCAAACTTTAAGCAATCTACAATGCACTTTTTGATGTTACTTGATTACATATGTCACCAAGGAGGCTCGTAAACCTATAGTTCAACTCTTGGTTAAGGAAACGAGGTCTCAATAATCATGTAATAATCATGTGCTATGTGCCTTAATGGGCTGTCAAATACACTACTGAATTTTTACTTAAAGTCTGACATCTCTACCTATTTAACTTTCCTTCCTTTTAAAAAAAAAAAAAAATTCAAGAACATCCACCAAAGAGAATAACTAAAAACAATTAAATTTAAAAATCACAATTCATTCATCCCCAAGATAAAATTTACCACAGCATTACAGGTGGAAAAAAAAAGTGTGCATACATACACATTTACATAAAGAGGTAAAAATATTTATGGAACCCTAAGAAAAGAAAATGACAGTAAAAGCAAACAACCCTGGCACAACAGGACAAACCTGGTTTACCATTCTCTTTGCGCAGGTACAAAACTAAAGAAATGCAATTGCTGGCGGCGAAGGGAGGACGAAGATCAATTCCCACTTAAACTTGTTTCATTCAGAACCTAGGTTAACAAACCAAAGCAGCCGAAAAGGTACCCGTGCAAAACATAACCAGCCTGAAGGTCCCAAATAAGGAAGAACTAAACTAGGGAAAAGGGTACCCCCGAAGCTCTTGAACAACCCGTTCCCCAAATTTCCACGCCACACAACAGGAGCTGGGGGCTTCCCTCAGACACCATTTTCAGGCCGCGTTGTTTGCCTCTCAGGCCACGCAGGGTGGGCATTTGGGTGAGGCCAGGGTCCCCCATCCACCTTTCCTCCCCGCCCTTTTCATTGTTGTCGGAGTGTGATGGATCACCTGCCGCGCGCAGGCTCCAGCGGGCAGACGCGCTGAGCTCCAGGACGCGCAGTGACGAGCGCCGCGCGCCTCCCGCAGAACCCGCGCCCCGGGACCCCAACCCCTGCCCGCCCCCACCGCGCTCACCGCCACGAAGCCTGAGGAGGAGGCGATGAACACGCGGATGACCATCCTGTCAGTGAGCCCAGAACAGAACCCTTGCCTCCCCGGCTCCGGGCTGGCGCGGACACAGAGATGACCCCGGCTCTGAGCTGCCGCCGCCGCCGGGTAAAGCGCTGCCGTCGGGGAAGTTCGCTGGGATCTGGCTGGCTCCCTCTCGCCGGGCGTGCAGATAAAAGCCCAGCGCCGCCCGGCCGCAGGCTGAAGGGGAAGGAGAGAGAGGAGGGGGGGAGCCGGCTGCGGGGCGTGATGGGAGTTGTAGTTTGCGTCTCTCCCTGGAGCTGCTGGTGGACTGAGCTCCGCCAGCCGCCTCCTGATTGCGCTTCGATCCCGAACACGCGCAGGTAGCTGGAGGGGAGTCGCGAGCCGGGGAGAAGCTGTGAGCTGAGTTGGCAAGAATCCTGGCTTGACGAGGAAAAAGCAAACTAGGCAAAAGGGCTTGGTTCAAAGTCCAAGCTTGGGATCTGTACTGTGGTTTACTGGTTTGGAGCATCCACACCCAGAAATGCCAACAGCCACGATCGTGCAGCGGTCACACACTACCTCAGCTGCTGCTGGCTTACCTGGCAAGTCCAGCGACCTGAAGCAGGCGGGATCGGCGAGCCGGGTGCTCGGGAGGTGCGGGCGGTGGGCTTGGGCTCGCTTGTTTTTCCAGCAGCTCTGGAGATTGCAGAAAGGTGATTCTTTTGGGTAAATGAGACTTCTCTTTTCTGTAGACACTGTAAATTAGAAACCGAGATGGAAGCACAGCCGATATTTTATTTTTCTTAGCAAAACTGTAATTGTAGTAGGAAAAAATAAATTCCAAAAGAAATTGGAATCCTTCTATCAACACTGGAAATCAGGACTCCACCTGCCCCACCCCTACCCTACACAATGGCTTTGCTTCTGTGCACCTAATTTTTATACTTCAGCCAAATCTGAGCCTTTTTCAGAACCGCTGCACATTCCAGCGCAGTTTCCCAGGAGGATGCTATTAAATAAAAAGCTTTTATATAGTAGCTAATGTTTAGGAATAGTTTTTTAGCAAATGCTTGCTGTTTGACAGAAGCTCAAGCCTCTCTCACAGTTTTGTTGAAAGGAACCAGTTTTCCCTGCTGTACTGTATTTACTTTTTTCCTTTCAGCACGGGAGTTTAGCAGAGATCTGGGAACAATGTTAATTAAGTAAAAGTAAGAAATTAGATTATGAGGTCTCTGGCTCTTTGATAAATTTCTTGCACAAAGAGCAATCATTGTGAAGTACTTTTTACAGCACTAAATTATGAAATTAGTGCTCTAAATTCACAATTATGAATATTTCAAGTTTATAACCTTTCCTTTTACTCATCTTAAGCCATTTCTGTAGTAGGAATCTTTTTAAATTTCCTTCAGTAACAGAAGAGACAATCCTAATGGGACTTTCTTATTCGTGTTTAAAATTTTAAATAGAAATTTTGTTGTCTTTGTCTCTCAGCAAATGTACTTTGATTTTGCTACCATAAATGTGGAAATGAATGTTTATAAAATAGAAAATAATTTTCTTAAAAGTAGATACCACATTTCCTATATAAATGCAAGTCTTTAGGCTGGGCGCAGTGGCTCATGCCTGCAATTACAGCACTTAGGGAGGCTGAAGCCAGTGAATCACCTGAGGTCAGGAGTTTGAAAACAGCTTGACCAACACGGTGAAACCTCGTCTCTACTAAAGATACAAAAAATTAGCAGGGCATGGTAGCATGTGCCTGTGATCTCGGCTCCTTGGGAGGCTGAGGCAGGAGAATCACTTGAACTCGGGAGACCGAAGTTTCAGTGAGTCGAGATCACTCCACTGCACTCCAGCCTGGGTGACAGGGCAAGGCTCTGTCTTGAAAAAAAAAAAAAGGAAATCTTTATAAAAGTCAGTATTTTCTTCAGTTTGGAACTATTCAGCTATGAAGATACAGTTAAATTTAACTAATTGGAACCCAGAGCCTACTCTGAAAGGTACAAGAGTGGATAAAAACTTGAACAAGTCATTTTCTCAGTCAGCAAAGCACCTACTGTCCAGGAAAAAAAAAAGACAAATACAGAAATAGTGACAGAACAAGACACACTGTATCAATACAGTGTTGTATGGATGTAAAGGAAAAAGGTAGCCATTATAGAAGGTACTTTAAAGATGAGTAGAATTTCTGTCTGCAGATAGGGGGGATGCAGGGTGAGAATATTCAGTGTGTGAGAACAGTAAGGAGTTGGTTTTGCTTCAGAAAGAAATATTAAGGGACTAGTAGAGAACAATGCTGAAAAAGGAGGTTTGAATGAATGCCAACAAAGGACTTTCACTGATTTATCTGTTCAGCTCCTTGGGATTTTCTGGCATCTGATCCTAGAGGTTGTAAGGGTCCCCAAAGCCCTGTACATACAGCAGGACCTAAACGCCTGACCACAGCTATTGATCTAGGAGTGAGCACATGAGCCAAGCAAGACCAGGCAACATTTCTACCCTAAAGATTCAGAATTGGGACTGGGAAAACAAGAGAGCTTGAATTTGTGACATGGAAGCTCAGAGCTTCCAGCATGAGAATCAGAAAAGCTGAAGAAGCTAGTCAGTAGGAAGAGAACAATAGAAAATTGTAACAAAGAGTTGGATATAATAACTCTGAGATTTAGAAAGAGTCCTAACAATAATCTAAGGGTCCTCAAACTATGACCTGCATGTCAAATGCACGTGGCTGCCTGTTTTGTAAATAAAGTTTTACTGAAACACATTCCTCTTGTTGTCTATGGTAGGCTGACAGAGGTCCTATGGCCCACAAAGCCTAATACATTTACATCTGGCCTTTACAGAAAAAGTTTGCCAATCTCTAATCCTGTTAAACCTGTTCCTATATCCCTGCTCTTGAGGGCCGTGTAATATCTCTGATCTATAAGTTCCTCATCTTGCTTAACTGACATGAAATGGGTTTTGTTTCATGGAACCAAAAGTGCCCTGAGAAGTTCATAAGCATTCTGTGTACAAATGCATTCTGAGGAATAGAAGGATATACTAGAACTATACTTCAAGAAGAATCCTCTTATTTTTTCCACACTGAATGTAAAGGTTCACCTTTAGACCTTATAAGCAGGAGAAAATGTGTTAGCAATCCAGGAAAACAGCAAAGCCAGTATAGAGTTGAGACCCAGAGTTAGTAAACAAAGTGGAAGAGTAACTGAAAGCAAAATGCAATCTGAGATATAAGGTAGAGGTTCCAGATCAGCACCAGGTTATCAGACCACAGGGAGTATTAGATGCCAATCTGACAAATAAGGTCTACAGATAAAACGGGTAGCCGAAACTGAAAGATAAGACTCAGAAAATTGAGCAGGTCATTAGGCTTGAAGGAAGTGGCTCCTGTGTTGCCTAGGACTTTATCCCCTTTACAAGTCCTGACAGACCATATAGCTTGAATGTTTTAGTAGGGGTTCTTGACCATTTTTTTTGTGTGGGAGTAAGAGGAGGGCCAAGGACCCTTTGTAGTCTGATGAAATCTATGGTGCTTTCTCAAAAAAAAAGATATGTAAAATTTGATATAAGATTACAAAAGAAACTATATTGCAAAACAATTATCAAAACATTAAAATTTTGTTATGATAATATGTATGCTTCTTTATTAATATATTAAATATCAGGATCAAGTGCTGGATCAAATTGCCATCGTGATTTTGAAATAGTAATGGGAAAAGATAAAATTTTGAGGTACTTGCAATAATTGGAAAATACAAAAATGCCTGTGATTTCTACCGGTGACAAAGTCAGTGTTGCTGCTATTATAGTGGCTTATTAACTACATCCATAATTGAAGGAATTGGTAAATTTCTGTTAGAGTTTAGTGAAAAGCTAAAGATGTGATTTTTTTTCTCCTTCAAGTCCATGAACCCCCAAAATTCTATCAAGTCCCTTTAGGCAGAGGGTGAGGGGAGAGCCAAGAACCTCAGGTTAAGAAATCATGATGTGTGAATGTATTGAAATCTACAGAAGCCTATTATTTTGCCTAAGAAGAAGATACAGAAAGAGACAAGAAGGAGACATGGGGAGTCCCTTGGAGATCTCCTACATTTAAAAATTGGAAGAAGAACAAGGAATTAAAAATAGCAGAGGAGCAATCAGAATAGTACAAAACTGAAAGGGTATACTGTCACAGAAACCAAGAGAAGAATTTTAAGTTTCAATATGTAAAGACTATCTAAGAATGTTAGCCTGAAAGTCAAGAAAGATTATATTGAAAATAGACACTTTTCTTGGTCAAATTTCATCACTTCCATAAGCCTCAAGATTCTTGTCTATAAAATGAGTATAAATAATGGCTATCAATCAATATTCTAATGATATAGTGCCTGTCAACCCACAGCCCTTCTAAAGGAAACTTTCAGGCTACCTGGTCACAAATATTGAGAATATTTGGACCACATTTGTGTACTTCCCACGGTATGACCTATTGCAGCTTGAAAGTAATTTACAACATATGTGACCAAGTTTGAAAATACATGCTGGTCCTTCAAATTCCTCTTTTAGGAATTTATAATTAGAAAATTTAAAGATTAAGGCAGTTAGCAATAGAATAAGGAGGGATGGTATGAGGCTGGGATAAGTTTGGGATGACAGGTTTTAAGCAAGTTGAGGCAATGAGGGGATTGAAATGAGTAAATAGAGGAAGCCAGTCTGTGGCCAGAGGGAGTGGAGTCACTAGTGAGAAGCTGAGACACTAAAAGGAGGCTGACAGCTGTGTGGCTTCCAGTCTCAGTGTTCATAAATCCAAGGCTTCCATGGCTCCCTCTCATGAGATGATGTTTCATAATCCCTCTCCTTTATCTTGAGCTAGTTTAAGTGGGTCTATTTTCTAACAATTATTAAATCCTGACCAGAATACCCATGTAAAGCATGGGTAGTAAGTCATGCTTTTTTAGGAGTCAGGCAGATGACATTGATTAGAGAGGTGAGGAAGATCCAAGTACACATATATTCACTTTGTGCAAAGGGTGGGCACCTCTCATTTACATTTTTGTCTGAAGTATTCTGATTTTTTTAATGTTGGCTTGATTTTTAAAACCCGAGCCCGGCTCACGCCTGTAATCCCAGCACTTTGGGAGGCCGAGGAGGGTGGATCACAAGGTCAAGAGATTGAGACCATCCAGGTCAACATGGTGAAACCCTGTCTCTACTAAAAATACAAAAAATTAGCTGGGCATGGTGGCGCGTGCCTGTAATCCCAGCTACTCAGGAGGCTGAGGCAGGAGAATTGCCTGAGCCCAGGAGGCGGAGGTTGCGGTGAGCCGAGATTGCGCCATTGCACTCCAGCCTGGGTAACAAGAGCGAAACTCCTTCGCAAAAAAAAAAAAAAAAAAAAAAAAAAAACCGAGCCCACTAAACTCAGGTTTGCTCACTAAACTCACTATCTACAGGCACAGCCCTAAAGTCCTCCAGGTTTCTCTCCAGTGTAAAGCACTGAGCCCAGGGTTTGGCACCCAATAAATCCACAAAAAATCATTAGTTGTTATTATGGTAATAGTTGATTATCATTACTGGCCATTGTGAGAGCATGTCCAGTAGAGGGGTGGAGACAGAAGAAGCCAGACTGCAGTATCTTGAGAACTGGAACCTGATGAGGTAGTAGAGGCAATGATACATCCTTCATCTCTCCTCTTTGGAAGTTTGTTGGTAGAGGGAGAAAGGGCAGAAGCTATAGAGGGAATCAGGGAACACAAATATCCTTCATTAAGGCTTATCTACAGATTAAAGAGTTGTTTTTAAACAGTTTGAAGTCTCAACTGTCCCGATTTTATTTTTATTTATTTACTTATTTAGAGACAGAGTGTTGCTATGTTGCCAAGGCTGTTCTTGAACTCCTGGCCTCAAGTGGTTCTCCTGCCTCAGCTTCCCATAGTGCTAGGATTACAGGTGTTAGCCAGCACACCTGGCCCAGATTTTAAATTTAGAATGGAATTAAATCTGACTGATAATTTTATTCTGTTAGGGCTGCCCTGTTCTTAACAGATCTTAAACTAATATTATCTGGCTTCCCAAAGATTTAACTTTTTAAGGGACTTTACAGTACCCACACCATGCTTGTCACAAACCCTTTCCTATTCCAAGTGGTTGCTCCTTCAAAGCTGAGTCAGCACTTTTGGCTGTTAGTGGGTGACAGATTTGTGGGAGAGGATGTTAAGGGAAGCGGTAGATCAGAGGGATTAAAGAATGGGGAGCCTTACCTGGATAAATGTCACAGCTATATGACACTGTATGGCACCTGGTTTAACTTGCCAATACCTCATCTTCCTTACTGTCCTAGTCGTTGCAGGGCTTAGTAGAGATGATGTATGTACAGTGCTTTTTGACACCATGCGTGGCACATAGTTAAGACTCAATAAATGTTAGCTATTATTAATCCTGCGAAATAAATCAGGGAAGGCCCTGCATTTACACAAAGCATATAAACCCTATAAATATTTGTTTCACGTGTGTGATTTCAACTTCCTAAATAACAAGTATCTGGTTTTGAGTAAGCCTCTTTATACAGTGCCATGTTCAATTAAAGTACTTAACAAAATCTTTTTGATGTTATTGAAGTTTGGATGCCATAATTAAGATAAAAAGAATATTCTTGAAGCAGCAATAAGGTCAAATAATGCAGCTTGAATTTCATAAAAAGAGAATTTATCTACTACTTTATGTTGCTTCGTCAGGCCAATTCTGTCTATTCTTGATCAAATAAAATCTTAATTAACAGAACTATACTAACCAGTCCCTGAATGAAATGGAACTTTCAACATTCATGATTAAGGGAAGTCAGCAAATTTTGTGTGTGTGTGTGTATTATATATGTGTATGTGTGTGTGTGTGTGTATATATATATACATATTTTTTTTTTCTAATAGAGACAGGGTCTTGCTGTGTTGCTCAGTTTGGAGTGCAGTGGTGCAATCATGGCTCACTACAACCTTGACCTTTAGGGCTCAAGCAATACTCCCACCTCAGCTCCCTAAGTAGCTAGAACTACAAGCATGAGCCACCACACCTGGCTAATTTTTATTGATTTATTTATTTATTTATTTATTTATAGACAAGGAGTCTATGTTGCTCAGGCTAGTCTGGAACCCTGGGCTTAAGCATTCCTCCGGTCTTGGCTTCCCAAAATGCTGAGATTATAGGCCTGGGCCATGGAGCCCAGCCAGGACATATTCTTGAATCAGCTCACATTCAACTCAACTATAGGGTTCTTTATCCTATCTGACAGGGAAAAAAAAAACTTTCATTTTCCCAGCACCTTATTTATTCCTACTGGAAAACTCAGCAAACAGAAAAAGATAAGAGATAAAAGGGAGGTGACTGGCACAGCCGCCATCCTGCAATTATAAAAAGGAGGCTTTGAGATCTGCTGGTAGGGTAACCACTGGATAAACCAAAGCCCTTGTGTATAGTTCATTTTTTGCAGCTATATTCACTCAGTTTCTGCCAGATGCTATACTAGATGCTGGGGATTCAGCAGTAAATCAAACACAATTTCTACCTTCATGGAAATTATGGCCTAATTGGGGAAGATGATACTGAACTTTTTTTTTTTTGAGACAGAGTCTTGCTCTGTCGCCAGGCGCCATGCTGGAGTGGAGTGGCGCAATCTGGGCTCACTGCAACCTCCGCCTCCTGGGTTCAAGCAATTCTCCTGCCTCAGCCTCCTGAGTAGCTGGGATTACAGGCATGTGCCACCATGCCCAGCTAATTTTTGTATTTTTAGTAGACAGGGTTTCACCATGTTGGCCAGGATGGTCTCGATCTCCTGACCTTGTGATCTGCCCACCTCGGCCTCCCAAAGTGCTGGGATTACAGGTGTGAGCCATGGCGCTCAGCCTGAACATATTTTTATAAGTATGCTTAGTACGTAAAGGAAAAGATCAGATATTGTTTTTTGTTCTTTATTTTTATTTTGTTTAATCTTGTAGGACTCTCCTAGTCATCTTTTTTTAGTTAATATATAGCATCTAATTCTAATGGTTAATATATATCATCTATATATTAATCAAAAATATTAATTATAGATACTTTTATATGTTTGATTAATATAGAGATGATGCATATTAACCATTAGAATAATATATAGAGATATATATGATATACTATATATAGTATAGAGGATATACATATGTTTTTCCAAGACTGCATTCCAGGTCAGGAGATGACAACACTATAACAAAATAAAGATTCGATGTTGATTATTGCTAAAATAGTTCTGGGCAATGCAAGTTACAGGGATTTCTAATACTCTACATTTTGGTTTTATTAGTTCACTACTTTGTAAATTATTACCATATTACAATAAACATAAAATTTGCATTTAGGTTATTGTTGAATTCAGAAACTATTATGATTCCTCATAAATATACTGCTAATGAGTTTACGGAATTCATTATAATTTCTCATTATGCTAGGCATAAAGGCCATTTAAAATAATTCCAATAGAGGAAGTATAAGAAAATGTTTATATATAGCTACAATTAGAGAAAATGGAAAAGTCAGGTTAAACAAACAAAGTTATTATTTGTGTAGCAATTATTTTTATTATTTTTTTCCTGTGATTTTGAAGGGCCTACTAAATGGAAATTATGAACATTTGCTTTTAGTGCTTTTTAATACCTTAAGCCACAAAATGTTTGAAAAGGACAATGACATTTTCACCTTTAAATTTCTCAAATTTTTCTTGAAAGTAAAATCAGAGTTGAGAAAAACAGACACCTTAACATTAGCTTACCACTTCTTTTCCTCATTCTTTGTGCCCACCTCCAATCTAATTCATTCAGAGGCAATTCACATTGCAGTATCACTCAGCTCTATATCGCAATGAGAGTCTTTGGGTTTAAATAGCAGCTTTCAAGTGGAAAGCATTTTTGCATTAAATTGAATTAGATTTAACACTGATGTCAGGGAATGACACTTTTCTATAAATTCAACTTACCCTACTCAGAAGCCCTTATCCGACCCAGGTATCATGAACTTTATGACAAAATGAAGCACTCAATAACAGCATTTAGTCCTTCTCATGTTAATTGCCCCTGGCTGTTATGATATATGTATTTTTTTTGAGGCAGAGTCTCAGTTTATCACATAGACAGGAGTCCAGTGGCACGATCTCAGCTCCCTACAACCTCCACTCCCCAGGTTCAAGCAGTTCTCCCACCTCGGGCTCCCCAGTAGCTGGGATTACAGGCACACACCACCATGCCCACCTAATTTTTGTATTTTTTTTTTTTTTTTTTTTTGAGACGGAGTTTCGCTCTTGTTACCCAGGCTGGAGTGCAATGGCGCGATCTTGGCTCACCGCAACCTCCGCCTCCTGGGTTCAGGCAATTCTCCTGCCTCAGCCTCCCGAGTGGCTGGGATTATAGGCACGCGCCACCATGCCCAGCTAATTTTTTGCATCTTTAGTAGAGACCGGGTTTCACCATTTTGACCAGGATGGTCTCGATCTCTTGACCTCGTGATCAACCCGCCTCGGCCTCCCAAAGTGCTGGGATTACAGGCTTGAGCCACCGCGCCCGGCCTTTTTGTATTTTTTAATAGAGACGATGTTTCACCATATTGGCCAGGCTGGTCTTGAATTTCGCCCGCCTCTGCCTCCCAAAGTGGTGGAATTACAGGTATGGGCCACCACGCCCGGCAATCAGACATATTTTTAAAGCTCATTAAGTTCTTCATGCCCAAAGAACAATGTAGTGAAATGCCTTATTTGACCAGTTTACATTTGTCCAGAACACACAGCGTTTTAAAAGACCATTCTGCTCAATTCAGTTTATTTGTTGAACACTTGCTCTTTATCGGCTTTCTCTCTTCAGCAATTTGCATTTCTTTAAATTGTAAATAATTAATTTTAAAAACTCATTTCTCAAAACTAGAAAAATGTTAATATGTCCTAGTAATTCCTAAAAGCCAATGACTTAAATAGCTATTCAATACAGGGGGTATCAGACAACTTTAATTTCATTTATGAAGTTGTTAATATATACTAGACACTGTACTAGATGCTGGAAATATGAAGATTAATCAAACAGAGAGGTGTGTGTTAGGGGATGAGGTGAAACAGTTTTAGCTAGCACAAACTGGAATCCTGGGTAAAGGTACAAAGGTCATGAATGAGTGGTTGTGTGAGAACCACACAAAGAGACATAGAATCTGGGTCCTTTGAAAAGAATCTTTGAGGTATGATCCAAAGTTTACTTGCAATATTATTGTTCTGGTTAGAGAGCAAAGTAGAATAAGCAATAGTTTAGGAAATTAAAATCTCATCAGTGCCTATTTTCTTACAATTTGCTACGTTTGCCTCTGTTCCTCAGTTAAGAGTAACAATTGTCTATGTAGTCAACGTTGTGGGTGGAAGATGCTGGAGGAAATGAATTGTGCAGCACTAAATAGCAGCCTATCAACCTAAAATGAAGACAGGCTTCCTGTTTCCAAAATCTGCTTCTGTTCCCATATTAATTGATATATGTGCAGCTGCAATTTTGGCCAAATCTGACAAATTTCCAACAGCAATAGTGACACCTGATTCTTTCTTTCTTTTCTTTCTTTCTTCCTTCCTTCCTTCTTTCCTTCCTTCCTTCCTTCCTTCCTTCCTTCCTTCCTTCCTTCCTTCCTTCCTTCCTCTTTCTTTCTCTCTCTCTCTCTCTCTCTCTCTCTCTCTCTCTCTCTCTCTCTCTTCTTTCTTTCTTTCTTTCTTTCTTTTCTTTTCTTTTCTTTTTGAGACTAAGGTTTGCTCTTGTTGCCCAGGCTGGAGCACAATGGTGCGATTTCCGCTCAACCACTGCCTCCCGGGTTCAAGCGATTCTCCTGCCTCAGCCTCCCAAGTAGCTGGGATTACAGGCACCAGCCACCACACCAGGCTAATGTTTGCATATTTAGTAGAGACAGGGTTTCACCATGTTAACCAGGCTAGTCTTGAACTTCTGACCTTAGGTGATCCACCAGCTTCAGCCTCCCAAAGCGCTGGGATTATAGGTGTGGGCCACTGCGCCCAGCCAACATTTGATTCTTTCACATAACAAGATATGTGTAGGGAGGTTAAACCAAGTTTATTACATCAGTGTAACAATGTCCTTAAAGCCCACAACACTCCACTTTCCATTCTGCCACCTTCAGCATGATGCTCTTCCTTGGACTTGTTACTATCTCATGGTTGCAAGGTGACTGCCACAATCCTCAAGTACCACATCTTCATATCATCATCCCAAATAGGAAAAAAGAAAATAACAAACAGAAAATATGGTTTCCTCTTATCAGGGAGGAAGAGCTTTCCCAGAAGTACTCCAGCAGACTTCTTTTATCTCACTGGTCAGAACTGGGTAACATGGTCATCTACAAGGGAGGCTGGGAAAATGTTAAGGAGAATGGGAGAGCCAAGTTGAGTTTAGGTATGTTATCATTCATTCCCTGGGACTGAAACTGCTGGGGGTCTGCTAACAAGAAAAACAATGGGAGATGAGTGGCAGCGAATAGTGACAGCTACAGTCATTTGCTTGGTGCAAACTTGGGTGGATTACTTAGCATCTGTCTTGGTCAGCATGGCCTGATATAATGAAATACAACAAGCTGGATAAGTGATAAACAACTGGAATTTATTTCTAAACAGTTCTGAAAGCTGGGAAGTCCAAGACCAAGGCAGATTCAGTGTCTAGTGAGGGCTTCTTTCCTGGTTCATAGATGGCACCTTCTTGTGGTGTCCTCACATGGTGGAAGGGGCTAGCTAGCTCTCCAGGTCTCTTTTATATGGGCACTAATCTCATTCATGAGAGCTATACTTTCATGATTGAATCATCGAGAAGCCCCCACCTCTTAACACTGTCACATTAGGGATGAGGTTTCAATATATAACTTTGGGGTGGGGAAGACACAAACATTCAGACCACAGCAGCATCTGTGCCTCGATTTCCACATCAGCAAAACTGAGATAGTGATAAAACTTAACTCCTAGACATGCTATGTGAATTAAATGACATAACCCATGCCAAGTGTTTTAATAAGTGCGAGGTATAAGGTCAACACTCATAACTATTAGCTACTAATGAAAAGAGGCGTGGCCAGCCTCGGTAGCTCACACCTGTAATCCCAGCACTTTGGGAGGCCAAGATGGGAGAATCACTGGAGGCCAGGAGTTCAAGACCAGCCTGGCCAACATAGTGAGATCCCCAACTCTATTTTAAAAACTTTTAAAAAATTTAAAAGGCAGTATATTTCCCAAAGTGCTTGATTTACACCAAATTACTCAGATTCCCTGGATAGCAAGATGAGCAGAAACAAAATCAGAAAATCTGACTTCCAGTTCTCAGAGATAATTCTTTCCACCAGACTTGTGTCTCTAACAAAGTTTAGATCCTTTCTGTTCTTCTCTGTGCTATCCCCTAATCCTCTCCCTTTTTCCCATTCTCTTCTCTCCCTCTTTCCCACTTTTCTCTCACATCTACTCTTTCATCTCCTTTCCATATACATGTTCTTTTTCTGAGGACCCTTCCCCTTATATTCAGGCTGGGAAATTATCATCGCTTCACCTTCTGCTTGACTTCAAAGCTAAAAAGGACGCTAACCCTCACACAGGACTCTCCAAAGTCCCACGAAACAGTTATCCTCCAAGGACCAATGGGTGATATATTGAGAGCATGGTTAATTTATTCTGCATGTGCTAAAGCATAAGTAATTCACAAGCCAGGCAATAATCATGCACCTAACATGCATCAATTGTCTGATAAACACGCCTCATTGCCTTATTTTCTTTTTGCCATTTCGCTCTCACAAAGGTCAGAAGGAAATCAGGCAAAAAAAAAAAAAATCTTTAAATTTAACCAAATTAATTTATCCACCATTTTTTTAAAGTAAGACAGAAATAAGACAAACAACCTAAAAAATGAGCTTTGTAAAACAGATTTGCAAAATAATTATCCAGCAAGAAAGACCATTAGTTTATTATTCCATGGGGGAATAAAAGGCAGAAACCAGGCTTCTATGAGAATGGTAAATGGAACACAGCAGGAAAGAAAAAAAATACAACTGGAGAATATGTGTGCTATGACCTTTGGAGATGAGCAAGGAAACAAAAATCAATATAAAGAGAATTCACATACACACATTTAAAGCTATTCTGAGAGATCTGAAACATTTGTTTTTGAAAAGGGAAGCTCTAGCTTCATTGTGCAATATTTTTCTTTGCTTTTCATTAAAAACAAATGGTGTGACTTCTAAATGTTAGTAAAATCTCATGTTTCTTTTCTTTTTTAAAGTTGCCTTTAAATTAGCAAAAGAGGGAAGTGATTCCCACTTATGTCTACTATAGAAGGGAAAAGGAATAGATGCAGAAGCTAAAACCAAGGTGCATCAAAGCCACACTCCTCCCTTCATTCATCCCTCTCCATCTTTCCATCTAAACTTGATAAAGCTCAGGGTGATGGGGCTGGAAATGGCGGAAACAGCAGCAATGGGGGTCCTGCTTATCCTCATCTCCTTCAAAGGCAAATGGAGTTGATGTGATGAATTCTCTAGGAATCAGCTGTAGCTGGCATTCTCTGCCTTTGCCCATCTGGAAAGCCTTAGCAAAGGTTGAAATCTCAAATGCCAATAAGGACCAGGAGGGTATAAACAAAGGCAGAAAGGGCAAGTAAGAAAATATAAGCTAGACCATTGTTTTGAGACTAAATAGCAACAACAACAGTATAGGACTGCTTACTGAAGTATACAGTAACAATAAAGAATGAGGAAGGTATATAAATACTACATGGATCCTCCTGGATAGATGGGTAATATTGTTAGGGAGGAAAAAAACAAGGCACAGAGCAGGGAAGACAGTTTGTTACCTTTTGTGTAAGAAGGGAAGGAAATTATACAGATATATAATAAAACATCAAACTAAATGAGACAAAATACTTGGTTACATAGGGGTCAGGTGGTAGAGAGGAAGGGAGGCAGGACAGAGAGGATATGAATGAATATAGTAGATTTTCCTCACTATGTTTTTTATATAGTTTTGAATTTGAGCTATATGATGGCTCAAATATGTTTTACTTGTTAAAAATTAAAATTTATGTCCAGGCGCAGTGGCTCACGCCTGTAATCCCAGCACTTTGGGAGGCCGAGGTGGGCGGATCACTTGAGCTTTGGAGCTCAAGATCAGCCTGGCCAACATGGCAAAACCCCATCTCTACTGAAAATACAAAAATTAGTCTGGCATGGTGGTGCATGCCTGTAATCCTAGCTACTCGGGAGGCTGAGGCAGGAGAATTGCTTGAACCCAGAAGGTGGAGGTTGCAGTGAGCTCAGATCACGCCACTGCACTCCAACATGGGTGACAGAGTGTGACTCAAAAATTTTTTAAAAAGTGTATTCTAAGAATTAAAAAAAGACATAAAAGCCTATAATTCTGAGTAATTTTTTGTTATTTTGATTTTGAATTTATTTTATGTTTATTGTAGACTGGCAAAAAAGGAAATATGTTTGTGTTGTGAAAGGAAAATATCTTGGGCCCCCAAAATCAATTAGGGAAAACTGAAGCTGGAAACTGCTTAGGGCAAACCTGCCTCCCATTCTATTCAAAGTCACCCACTACTTACTGAGATAGATGAATATCTGATTTGCCTCCTTTGAAAAACCTAATCAAAAACTTAAAAAAATGTAACCAATTATGTGTCACCTAACCGTGACCTGGAAGCTCCTGCCCCTTCAAGTTATCCCGCCTTTGCTTCAAGTTGTCCTGCTTTTCTAGACGAACCAACACACTTCTTACACATTTTGATTGATGTCTCATGTCTCCCTAAAATGTTTAAAACTAATCTGTGCCCCAGCCACCTTGGACACACGTTGTCAAGAATTCTGTGGCTGGGTCAGAGGCCCATGGCGTCCTCAACCTTGACAAAATAAACTTTCTGAATTAACCTGTCTCAAGTTTTCGGGGTTCACATGTTATTAGGATCCAACATTTTCTATGTAAGAGAAAAGAAGTACAAACATAAAATCAAAAAAGGTTAAGAAGAATCCTGTCATATTAAATTTAAATGTCATTTTTTAATTCTTAGAATATATTCTTTTTTTGAGTCATATTAAATTTGAAGTATCAATATGAATTCATGATTTAAATAAATATATTGCCTAGCTTAGGCCCCTAAAAGAGCTCAGATGCAATGACACGCCAGTGGCAAAGAGTTCACCAAGTTCATAGATTTGTTTTTTAAATAAATACTATGCTCCAATAAAAGGTCCCAGTGCTCCTGGGATAAATGACTGATTCTGGGTCTGGGGAAGGGAAAGTACGAAATCAGCCTGGCCATTTTCTTTTTCTTTTTTGAGATGGAGTTTTGCTCTTGTTGCCTAGGCTGGAGTGCCATGGTGCGACCTTGGCTCACTTCAACTCCTGCCTCCCAGGTTCAAGCTATGCTCCTGCCTCAGTCTCTGGAGTAGTTGGAATTACAGGCACCTGCCACCACGCCCGGCTAATTTTTGGTATTTTTAATAGACATGGGGTTTCACCATGTTGGCCAGGCTGGTTTTAAACTCCTGACCTCAGGTGATCCACCTGCCTCGGCCTCCCAAAGTGCAGAAATTACAGGTGTCAGCCACCGTGCCTGACCCAGCTGGCCATTTTCCTGTGCCAAAAAAGCCCAAAGAATGATGGGGACATCTCAAAAGGACACAGAAGGAATCCAACTTGAAGAGCTCCCTCTGGCCAAATTTGGGTCAGTTTGAACACTAAGATCAGTGACTGCAACTGATTATAAAATTTGAATAAGTAAAAATTCACATAGTTCATAGACTGTTGAAAGAGAGACAGAAAAAACTAATTTACAACCCTTGAAAGTGACTGTTGCAGCAACTTCTTACTCTGAAAATTCACAAAGAGAAAGAATTAAGCACTTAGTCTGCCTTTTTTTTGTGTGATCGAGTCTCACTCTGTCGCCCAGGCTGGAGTGCAGTGGTGTGATCTCGGCGACTGCAACCTCTCCCTCCTGAGTTCAAGTGATTCTCCTGCCTCAGCCTCCCAAGTAGCTGGGATTAAAGGTGTGTGCTACCACACCCGGCTAATTTTTTGTATATTTTAGTAGAGACAGGGTTTCACCATGTAAGCCAGAATGGTCTTGATCTCCTGACCTCACAACTCACCCGCCTTGGCATCCCAAGTGCTGGGATTACAGACATGAGCCTCCCAGGCATGCTGGGATTATAGGCATGCCCAGCCTAGTCTGCCTTTTTAAAAGGAACAATAATTCATCCCCAATGGATAAGAAGCTCTTCTCTACATAAATATGCTTGCAGTTAATAAAGATGAAACTATAATTTTGAAAATTACCATGTTGCATCTATTAATTAAATAATTTATATAATTACATAAATATCAATGGATGCTAATAGCATCAAATATAAGGTTACTGTGGAACCAATTATTTATGAATTACTGGCTGCTTTCAAGGAAATTCCATACTTTTACAGTGGAAGGACCTGTGTGTTCTCACTGTAGCCAAGTGATCATATTTCGTGTTACCTTTGTGGGACAACCCAGCATTAAGTGCCTCCTGATTGTTGCAATTTAAAGTACAAATCACCTGTGAAGTATCCCTGCCATAGTAGTTTACCTAATTCCAATTCGGCCTCTAGATTGAACTTCCAGTTTACAGGAAAACTAGGAGAAAAGCAGGGAGTTAGCTAATATCACAAGAAAACAATCAGACAAACCCAGAATATGCCTTAATCTACCAAACTTTGTTCTGGTCTCTTCTAAAAGTCAATGTCATGAACCAAACAAATACACCAAAGTTTAAGGGACCGATCTTGTTTAACCTGCTTAACCAAACACAATGGGTAAAACTTGATTGGGTCTTGATTCAAAAAACCAAAGTATAAAGACCTTTTGAAGAGAAGGAAATGTTAACCTGAACAGGATATAAACTTCAATACAAATAGGGAGCAATTGTTCATTCTCTTAGGTGTGATAATAATATTGTGATTATGTAAGAAAATGTCTGCATTCTTAGGAGATAACAGAATAAAATATTTAGGAATGAAGTTTCAACATATTTACTACTTAATTTCAAAAATCCAGGTAGAAGTACATATAGATAAATGCAGAGTAATCAAATATGACAAAATGTTAATAATCATTGAATGAAAGTTATTTTTTTCCTAATCAAAGTTGACTGCAAATTTGTATCTGAATTACTAACCACTCCATGCATTTTCTTTTTGCTTCCCTGAACCCCTAAGCAGAACTTCCCAAAGCAACAAGCATGTGACAGGCTGAAAGACCATGGAGGTCGTCCTGTCCTACCCCTGAATGGAACCATAAAGAACAAGAACTATAAAAAACCATAAAGAATACCAGTCCTAACACAGTGAGTGCAGACTTGGGGTGAGCCTCCATTCCATGAGGCTTTGTTGTTCTTCCCAGTAACAGAAGGAGCTCCGAAGTCAGAAAAATCTGGATGCAGAGCTTGCCTGTGTGATCTCAGTCAAGTCACTTAACATCTCTGAGATGTATCTTCCTAATCAGTGAACAAGGATAATAAGCCACCTCTCACATAGTCGTTACTAGGATGAAGTGAGAAAAATGTGTACAAAGGGCCAGGAACAGAACAGCCACATAACCAAGACTCTCAGTAAATACTGGTTCTTATAACTCCTGCCTCCAGCTCCTCGCCTCTTTTTATTTTTCTGCCTTTCCTACAGTCACCCCTTTCAGCATCCACCTCAGTTGGGCTTGTATTAAAAATGCCACATGCAGGATTCTAATGCAAATTGGCTCTTGTTTCTCCTTGTGGGTGTTCTTGCCTTGCCATCTGATGTGAGCCATGCTGTGCCACTCTGCTGAGGAAGTGTCATTAACAGCTGTTCAAGGCCTCATTGCCCCCCAAACACAACAGAAGAAGGTGACTTCAGCCCACATTATTACCAAATAAGACCCTTAAAAAAGCAGGAGTGGTTTAAAAGCAGATTTTTTTAAAAAAGCAAATACACAATGTTAGAAAAAAACATATAAAACTAGAAATTATTTGGCATTTAGATGGGTATAGTTTATTGTGTGCTACAACTCATACACAGAAAGAACCAAAGACTCTTAAAGTTAAAGCAAATAATAATTTGTGGAAGGAGAGAGATCCAAGATGGCTGATTACTAGCAGCTCAGGATTGTAGCTCCCAGTGAAAGCACAGAGAACAAGAGGATGCCACACTTTCAGATGAATTTTTGTTGCTCACGGACCAGGAGATCCCAGTGGAGGAGCACCACAGGTCGCCAGCCTGACTCTTGTGCCCCGGCACAGTGGTTTTGCCGGCGCCTGGCACAGCAGTTCTTGGTGCAGAGTAAACAGGACTAGGTCCCCTTTCGGTCGACGTTTGGAGCTCTGGGAAGGCAGAGTCGCCTATTCTGCTGATTGAAAAAGGGACTCAAGAAGGAGGCCAGATGGAGATTCCCCGGGCAGAAAAGCACCACGAATCTTAACGCTGCTGTTTTAGCCAGCGCAGGGGGTTGCTCAGATTCCAGTGCTGGGAATTAACAAGTTGGACGTCCACTCAGAGACCTAATTTGAAAGTCGGTAATTACAAAGACGACAGGTGGATAAATTTACAATGATGGGAAGAAACCAGCATAAAAAGGCTGAGAATACCCAAAATCAGAATGCCTCTCCCTCTATAGGGGATCACAGTTCCTCATCAACAAGGGAACAAGGCCTGATGGAGAACCAGTGTGTTCCATTAACAGAATTAAGCTTCAGAAGGTGGATAGTAAGAAACTTCTGTGAGTTAAAAGAACCATGTTCTAGCCCAATGTAAAGAAACTAAGAACCTTGAAGAAAGGTTTGACGAAATCCTAAGGAGAATAGACAATCTAGAGAGGACTATAAGTGAATTAATGGAACTGAAGAATACAATAGGAGAACTCTGCGAAGTATGCACAGGTTTTAACAGTCGAATTGATCAAGCAGAAGAAAGGATATCAGAGGTTGAAGACCAACTTAATGAAACAAGAAGATAAGATTAGAGAAGAAAGAGTAAAAAGGAATGAGCAAAGTCTCCAAGAAATATGGGACTATGTGAAAAGACCTAATTTATGTTTGATAGGTGTACCTGAATGTCATGAAGAGAATAAATCCAAGCTGGAAAACATTCTTCAGGATACTATTCAGGAAAACTTTCCTAACCTAGTAAGGCAGGATAATACTCAACTCCAGGTAATACAGAGAACACCACAGAGATATTCCTCAAGTAGAGCAACCCCAAGGCATACAATTGTTAGATTCACCAGGGTTGAAATAAAGGAGAAAATTTTAAGAGCAGCTAGAGAGAAAGGTCAGGTTACCCATAATGTGAAGCCTATCAGACTCACGGCAGATCTCTCAGCTGAGACCCTGCAAACTAGAAGAGAGTGGGGGGTCAATATTCAATATCCTCAAAGAAAAGAAATTTCAACCCAGAATCTCATATCCAGCCAAAATAAGCTTCATAAATGAAGGAAAAATAAATTTTTTTTTTTTCACAAACAAGCAAGCACTCAGATATTTCATCACCACCAGACACAGAAAGGAGCAACCAGTATCAGTCATCCCAAAAACTTACCAAAAGGTAAAGAGTATCTCCATAATGAAGAATCTCTATTAACTAATGGGCAAAATAGCCAGCTAGCATTAAACGACAATATTAAACTCACAAATATCAATATTAATCCTAAATTTAAATGGATTAAATGCCCCGATCAAAGCCACAGACAGGCAAATTGAATAAAAAGTCAAAACCCATCGGTACGCTGTATCCAGATCCATCTCATAAGCAAGGACACACAAAGACTCAAAACACAGGGTTGGTGGAAGACTTACCAATCAAATGGAGAGCAAAAAAAACAAAACAAAACAGGAGTTGTAACTTTTGTCTCTGACAAAATAGACTTTAATAGTAACAAAGATTAAAAGAAACAAAGAAGGACATTACATAATGGTAAAAGGATCAATGCAACAACAGCAGTTAATGATCATAAATATATATGCACCCAATATAGGAACACCCAGATACATAAGACAAATATTTAATGACTTATAAAGAGACTTGGACTCCTGCACAATAATAGCGGGAGACTTTGACACCACATTGTTAATATTCGATGGATCAACGAGATAGAAAATTAATAGGGACATCTATGATTTGAACTCAGACTTGGAACAAGTAAACTCAGTGAATATTTATAGAATTCTTTACCTCAGGTCCACAGAACATACATTTTTCTCGGTATCACATTACACCTATTTTGAAAGTGACCACATAATTGGAAGTTAATCACTGTTCACCATTTGCATAGCATTTCACAGACTTAAATGAAATATTGGCTGGCTGGCTGTTTGTTATTTTCTTCCCTTATTCCTTCCTGTCTCTGCTGTTAAGCACAATTATCGACATAAAAGAGGTTATTAATACCTATTTTTAGATTGAATTTCTGAGCAATAGAGCAAGACTCCTGTTCTCGCTCCCCCTTTCTCTTTTTCTTTCTTTCTTTCAAAAAAAACAATAATTTGTGAAGTATTTAATACCTATCGAGTAGTACAGTAGGCACTAAACAGCTGTGATGAAATTAATCCTTATAGCAACTCTTTGAGGGAGGCATTCCCCTTTTTTAGATGAGAACGCTGAGGCTTAGCGAGATTTGTCTAGTAAGTGCTTTTTTTGTTTGTTTGATTGTTTTGTTTTTTTTGAGACCAAGTCTCACTCTGTCAACCAGCCTGTTTTGTTTTTTTTTTTTGAGACAGAGTCTCCCTCTGTTGCCAGGTGCCAGTCTGTAGTGCAGTGGCGCGATCTTGGCTCACTGCAACCTCCGCCTCCCGGGTTCAAGCAATTCTCCTGCCTCAGCCTCCCGAGTAGCTGGGACTACAGGCACCAGCCGCACCCAGCTCATTTTTGTATTTTTTAGTAGAAGCGGGGTTTCACCATGTTGGCCAGGATGGTCTCTATCTCCTGCCCTCACGATTTGCCCGCCTCAGCCTCCCAAAGTGCTGGGATTACAGGCGTGAGCCACAGGGCCCGGCCCCAAATCGCTTTTTTTAAAATCACTAACAATGCACCGGGAAATGCAGGAATGTCTTGGGAAGACAAGAAGTCCAGCAATGGGATCCTCGCATGATTTGGAAGTATGTATGAGGGTTGGAAGATGTTACAAAGTAGACAAGGTATGGCATTTACAAAGGTAGAGATGGCCACTCCCCTGCTTTCTACCTCCATTGTATCCATGGTGCTGCAGCTATCAAATGGTTGAAAACATAAACGTGGTTGGACAGCTGCCCATTTGAAATTCTTCCTTGGCTCCCATAGCTTGTGGACTGTTTGAATGTGTCAGCATGTGTGTTTGTCAGAACACAGGGAGCTTCATGTTTTGGCCCTACTGACCTTACTACCCTTTACTCCCCACCCTCTTCACCCACCTCTACTACATTCTGTTTCCTCCTTCCCTTGGATTTTGCTGTCGTCTCTCCTTTTTATGGCTTTTCCCAGACTTCAGCTAGCCAGCTATTATCCTCTCTAAAATATTCAAGTGTCTCTTACTCCAGGAAGTCCTCCTGTGTTCCCCAATTTAACTTAAATATTCTCCCGGCAGCCTATGCTGACTCTGTGGCAGTGTTTCTCATGTCATACATTATCAGATTGTGAGCTCAGTGCTGGAGTTAGGCCCAAATATCTTCATACTACCAACATCATTCCACTCAAACATTTGTTTTGTTGAGCGGATGAATGAATGACTATAGAGGAAAAAGACTACCCTGACCTTACCAATTCTGATGCCATGAGTTAGAGAAAGAACAGTGTCATTAGTAATAGTACAAATAAGAACCGTGGCCATAATCCTACTAATTGGTCAGTTTGGCTTGATCAAATCCTGTCTATTCTAAAGTGAAACATCTAATGGCTTATCAATGAATTCAATAGTTAAATGGCATCTGGAGAGTCAACTGGGGACCTGAGTTCTAGTCCTTGTTTTGTCAATAATTTCTTTATAACTATTTGCTGTGTGGCTTTGGATAAGTCACTTTATCTTGGCGTTTTCTCATGTAAACACAGAGAAATTGAAATGTAATCTCTTTAGCGGTATTTTTTAAACTTCAAATCATGACCCATTAGTGGGTCAATGAATTAGTTTGATGAGTGAAAAACAAACATTAAAATATGAAGTAGAATAAATAATACAAAGTAAAATATATATTTGATATAATATATGTGTGTGTGTGGGTCATATGTAAATTTTTTTTTTACAGTGGATTCTGGCCAAAAAAGACTGAAAGCACTTCTCTCTAGATTCCTCCAGCTCTAAAAGTCAAGATGTGTAGAGTATTTCCAAGTTTTCTTTACAACTTTGAGGATGGAAATGAGTAGACAATTTTTGTTTTTAAGGAAGAGTTATTCCAACAGCCAGTATCCAGATTCTACTGACAAGCCAGTTATCCTAAGTTTCTTCAATTCTTGATAATCCAATGACAGGTACCATGTTTCTAGGGCAATACAGTATCTAGCTCAATATTTCATGGTGAATAAGGGGAAATGCTCTAGGATCTTCAGTGTCAACCTTCCCTTTGGCTGCAGTTCCACACTGAACACAGCACATTTGCTAGGTTTAAATCATGCTACAAATATGTTCCCAAATCACAATTGTGTAATATGTTTCTTCCTGATGCATAAAATTTCACCATTACCAATCAAGTGTTGTGTCAATCATGACTCCTCCTGAAGATCCTCATTATTATATACAAATAATGTCACATTCAGGAGAGAGAGTTCTCATGTGAAATGCTGGAGCCTGGAATTTTATTTAGGTCCCACGTTTGACTATCACAGGAAGCACAAGTTGAAGTCTTAGCTCTGATGGTCATGATCTGGTCATCTTTCAATATGTGTTTTTTGAGCAATATCTTGTTTAACTTTGTAAGTTTGTTTTTCCTTCTCTAATGCAAAGAAGAGTATTAAAATTTCTCTGAGATTTCTCCAATACACACCACACTCCTTCGCTGAGATCCTGCTATGATAGGGCCTTTACAACTTTTTCTTTTTTTCACAATAACCCCATAGCTATTTTTCTGCCTATTTTTTGGATGCTGTGTGATGAGTTAAGTGACAGGTCTCAGGTGACATGACTAGAAACCAACTCAGGTCTCTGTGCCTTCAAAGCTCTGTCCTTCCCACTACACTTGGGGTTTTCAAACATTGGTCCTCTCAGGCCTGCTTGGTGGCAGTGCCTCGGCTTCTAGCCAGGCTTACCAGAGGTAACAGCCTCTCTGGTGATTTGAGGATCAGAGCATCAAATAAAGAGGGGAAAAATCACCTATGACCACCAAAAGAATCTGATACGCTTTAGTCAGAAGGAGGTGATGTGATGGCTTTCCTGAGTGACCATAGCGGCATCTAAGAGTCACTGTGCACTTTCTAACAGGCAGGCACTATGCTAGGTCCTTTATGGGAACTCCTATTTAACCACAATAACACCACAAAGTACTTACTATCCATGTTTTCAAGATGAGAAGTCTAAGGTTGGGAAATTTGCTGCGGTTATGCAGTTAGGAAACAGTAGTTTCTTGAAGCCAGGCGATGTGGCTCCATTGGCCTCACTCAGAATAACTGCACCACCTTATCCCTCAAGGCAATAGCAGTAAACCAGAAGCAGCATCAAGATCAAGAAAGTGTGAAGTCCAAATGAAGAGCAAGAAATGGGACAGAGAAGGAAGCCTAGAAACAGACTACAGTTAACGTGCTGTGCTATAATAGGGCTATTGTTTATTTTTATTATTAATATTTTGTTTAGAGATGGGGTTTCACCATGTTGGCCAGTCTGGTCTCAAACTCCTAACCTCAGGTGATTCATCCACCTTGGCCTCCCAAAGTGCTGGGATTACAGGCGTGAGCCACTGTGCCTGGCCATGATAGGGCCTTTATGGACTTTTTACTTTTTTCTCACAATAACCCCATGACAAGTATTTTTTAAAATAATAACCTTAGTGGGAGACTTAGAGGAGTCTAGATATGTCTTGTTTGTTTGTTTTTTGAGACAGAGTCTCGCTCTGTCACCCAGGCTGGAGTGCAGTGGCACAATCTTGGCTCACTGCAGCCCCCACCTCCTGGGTTCAAGCAGTTCTACTGTCTTAGCCTCTGTAGTAGCTGGGATTACAGGCATGTGCCACCAGGCCTGGCTAAATTTTGTATTTTTAGTAGAGGTGGAGTTTCGCCATGTTGGCTCAACCTCAAGTGATCCACCCACCTTGGCTCCCTAAAGTGCTGAGATTACAGGCATGAGCCACTGTGCCCAGCAGGAGTCTAGATATGTTATGTGACATTTATTATGAAGCAAAATCAGAAACAAATTTTACATTTTTAATTTCTGATTAAAATAGATGATGTCATCAAGGAAAGAGTCAGGACTTAGAGTATGTCAGCCTAGTGTCAGAGGCCTCTGAACCAGAATGATTTCATCTTGAAAAGGGGCTGGGTAAGGCTGGGCATGGTGGCTCATGTCTGTAATCCCAGCACTTTGGGAGGCTGAGGTGGGTGGATCACCTGAGGTCAAGAGTTCAAGAGCAGCCTGGCCAACATGGTGAAACCCCACCTCTACTAAAAATACAAAAATTAGGCATGGTGGCACATGCCTGTAATCTCAGTTACTTGAAAGGTGGAGGCAGGAGAATATCTTGAACATGGGAGGCAGAAGTTGCAGTGAGCCAAGATCAAGCCATTTAACTCCAGCCTGGGCGACAGAGCAAGATTCAGTCTCAACAAAAAGAAAAAGAAAAGAGGCTGGGTAAATGAGGCTGAGACCTATTGGGCCACATTCCCAGGAGGTTAGGCATTCTTAGTCACAGGATGTTTACACTTAATGGAACAGATGAATACTGTTTACCAAACAGACCCAAGACTTAACAGATCTAGGAAATAACAGACTTGAGAAATGTCCTGATGTCCCAATATCTTAAGAACAAAGGCATTCTTTGTTTAAAGAAAAGTTTCCTTTAGGTGTGCTGCCTTATTTCTGGACTCTCTGTTTTGTTCCATTGGTCTAATGTCTGTTTTTGTACCAGTGCCATGCTGTTTTGGTTACCATAGCCCTGTAGTATAGTTTGAGGTTGGGTAGTATGATGCCCCAGCTGTGTTCTTTTTGTTTTGGATTGTCTTGGCTCTTTTTTAGTTCCAAAAGAATTTTAAAATAGTTTTTTTCTAGTTCTATGAAGAATGTCATTGGTAGGTTTACAGCAATAGCATTGAATCTATAAATTGTTTTGGGCAGTGATATGGTTTGGCTGTGTCCCACCCAAACTCAACTTGAATTGTATCTCCCAGGATTCCCACATGTTGTGGGAGGGACCCAGGGGGAGGTAATTGAATCACAGGGGCCTGTCTTTCCTGTGCTATTCTCATGATAGTGAGTAAGTCTCATGAAATCTGACAGGTTTACCAGGGCTTTCAACTTTTTCTTCTTCCTCATTTTTCTCTTGCTGCTGCCATGTAAGAAGTGCCTTTCACCACCTGCCATGATTCTGAGGCATCCCCAGCCCTGTGGAAATGTAAGGACAATTCCTCTTTTTGTTCCCAGTTTCAAGTATGTCTTTATCAACAGCATGAAAACGAACTAATACAGGCAGTATGGCCATTTTATAACAGTGAATCTTCCTATCCATGAGCATGGATGTTTTTCAATTTGTTTGCATCATCTCTGGCTTCTCTGAGCAGTGTTTTGTAGCATTCCTTATAAAATCTTTTACCTCCTAGATTAGCTGTATTCCTAGGTATTTTACTATTTCTGTGGCAATTGTGAATGGAATTGCACTGTGAATGAGCTTGACTGTTGTTAGTGCATAGAAATGCTAGTAACTTTTGTTTGTAGATTTTGTATCAAAAGCCTTTTTTGCATCTATTGAGATAATCATGTGGTTTTTGTCTTTAGTTCTGTTTATGTGGTGAATCACATTTATTGATTTGAGTATGCTTAACCAACATGAGCATGATGGATAAGCATTTTGATGTGGTGCTGGATTCAGTTTGCAAATATTTTGTTGAAGATTTTTGCATCAATGGTCATCAAGGATATTGGCCTAAAGTTTTATTTTTTGTTGTTGTGTCTCTGTCAGGTTTTAGTATCAGGATGATGCTGGTCTTACAGAATGGTTAGGGAGGAGTCCCTTCTTAATTTTTTGGAATAGTGCAGTAGGAATGGTACCAGCTCTTCTTTATACATATATCTGGTAGAATTCAAGTGTAAATCTGTCCGGTTCTGGGCTCTTTTTGGTTTTTACCACTGATTCAATTTGAGGACTCATTTTTGGTCTGTTCAGGAATAACTGGCTAGCCATATACAGACAATTGAAACTAGACCCTCTTGGCCAGGTGCAGTCGCTCATGCCTATAATCCCAGCACTTTGGGAGGCTGAGGCGGACAAATCACCTAAAACTGGGAGTTTGAGACCCACTTGCCCAATATGGCGAAACCCATCTTTACTAAAAATACAAAGAAAAAAATATGTTAGCCATGTGTGACGGTGTGCACCTGTAATCCAAGCTACCCAGGAGGCTGAGGCAGGAAAATCTCTGGAACCGGGGAGGTAGAGGCTGCAGTGAGCTGAGATCGCACCATTGCACTCCAGCCTTGGTGACAGAGCAAGACTCCATCTCAAAATAAGAAAACCACACACACACACACACAAAACAAACAAACAAAACTAGACCCCCTCGTTATACCACATACAAAAAAATCAACTCAAGATGGATTAAAGTCTTAAATATAAAACCCAAAACTATAAAAACTCTGGAAGACAACCTAAGTCATGACACAGACACCAAAAGCAATTTCAACAAAAGCAAAAATTGGCAAATGGGATCTAATTAAACTTAAGAGCTTCTATACAGCAAAATAAACTATCAATAGAGTAAACAGACAACCTATAGAGTGAGAGAAAATTTTTGCAAATTGTTCATGTCACAAAGGTCTAATAGGCAGCATCTATAAGGAACTTAAACAAATTTACAAGAGAAAAACAAACAACTCCATTAAAAAGTGGGCAAAGGACATGAATAGACACTTTTCGAAAGAAGAAAAGGTCTAATATCCAGCATCTATAAAGAATTTAAATTTAAAGAGAAAAACAGACAACCCCATTAAAAAGTCGACAAAAGACATGAACAGACACTTTTCAAAAGAAGACATACAAGTGGTCAACAAACATGAAAAAAGGCTCAACATCATTGATCATTAGAGAAATGCAAATCAAGGCCGGTGTGGTGGTTCACGCCTGTAATCCCAGGACTTTGGGAGGCCAAGGCAGGCAGATCATGAGGTCAGGAGATAGAGACCATCCTGTCCAACATGGTGAAACCCTGTCTTTACTAAAAATATAAAAAATTAGCTGGGCATGTTGGCATGTGCCTGTAGTCCCAGCTACTCAGGAGGCTGAGGCAGGGGAATCGCTTAAACCCAGGAGGTGGAGGTTGCAGTGGGCCAAGATTGCACTTCAGTCTGGCGACAGAGAAAGACTCCATCTCAAAAAAAAAAAGAAATGCAAATCAAAACAACAATGAGATGGCATCTCATGCCAGTCAAAATGGCTATTACTAAATACCAAAAAGTTGAAAAATAACAGATTCTGGCAAGGTTGCAGAGAAAAACAGATGTTTATACATTGTTGGTGGGAGTATAAATTAGTTCAACCATAATGGAAAGCAGTATGGTGATTCTTCAAAGAGCTAAAATAGAACTACTATTTAAGCCAGAAACTCCAGCATTGGGTAAAGCCCTAAAGAAATAGAAATTGTTCTATTATAAAGACACATGCACACATGTATTCATTGCAGCACTATTCATGATAGCAAAGACATGGAATCAAGATAAGTACCCATTAATGGCAGACTGGTACATATACACCATGGTACATATACACCATGAAATGTGGTACATATACACCGTGAAATACTATGCAGCCATAAAGAATGAGATCATGTTTTTTGCAGGGAACACGGATGGAGCTGGAGGCCATTATCCTTAGCAAACTAACATAGAAACAGACAACCAAATACTGCATGTTCTCACTTATAAGTGGATGCTAAATGATAACACGTGGACATATGGAGGGGCCTATTGGAGTGTGAAGGGTGGGAGTAAAGAGAGAGGATCAGGAAATATAACTAGTGGGTACCAGGCTAAATAACTAATGGATACTAGGCTGAATACCTGGGTGATGAAATAATCTGTACAACAAACCCCCATGACACAAATTTACCTATATAACAAATCTGCACATGTATCCCTGAGCTTAAAAGTTTAACATTTAAAAAAAAGTAGGCCAGGCATGGTGGCTCATGTAATCCCAGCACTTTGAGAGGCCAAGGTGGATGGATCACCTGAAATTAGGAGTTTGAGACCAGCCTGGCCAATATGGTGAAACCCCATCTCTACTAAAAATACAAAAATTGGGTGGGTGTAGTGACAGGCACCTGTAATCCTAGCTACTTGAGAGACTGAGGCAGGAGAATCACTTGAACCCGGGAGGCAGAGGTTGCAGTGAGTCGAGATCATGCCATTGCACTCCAGCCTGGACAACAAGAGCAAGACTTTATCTCAAAAAAATAAAAATAAAGTTTCACTTTAAAGATAATATAAATTCTTTAGAAGATCCTATTATACAAATATGAGCAACTCTTTGTCACAAACCCTTGAGCACATCTCCCCTATGACTTTTTTGCTTTTTTATCTTATATATAAGCAAGCATTGTATCTAAGGTGGATGCATTCCTCTTCCTGCTTTTAGGAATGCCCTGCTCTGTATATGGAGTGACTATTCTCTCATTCCTTTACTTGCTTAATAAACTTGCTTTTACTCTACTCTGTTGGCTTGTGTGAGATCCAAGAATCCTCTCTTGGGGTCTGGATCAGGACCCCATTCCAGTAACACAGGGAAGAGTCCAAAATTTGATGGAGCTTTTGCCATGCAACAGGTAGTGAGCTGGATACCTGCATCATGGTGATCTGTCACTTTAGCTTTCTAGGTCTCCTTACCTACAAAAGGGGCATAAAAATACCTAATTCATAGAGTTCCTGAAAGTATCAAATCACATTAAATATTTGAAACTATCTTGTAACCCATAAAACACTTGAAAGATGTTTGGGGCCATTATCATTAATATGCAATTTCATCATCACATTACCACCATCATCATCATTTTGCCAAATACCCAGTTTCATCCAGCATTGCCTAAGCATGAGTATAAAAGCTAAGTCATAGGTGACACAACCGTGAACAGCCAGAGGCTGAATATCAATACCTTATTTTGTGTGTAGCACTTTTCAGTTTGATGAGTGCCTTTTCAATACTCAAGATTAAAAACTGAAAAATAGAGCTGTTAAACTGCCCAACCTCATGTATTTTAAAAGGCAGAACAAAAAGCAGAAAAATAGTTCTTCTGGTGCCAAGAGAACGGGCTCCAGATGAATATGACATTTTTCATAATATATAAAAGAGAGAGAAGGTATAAATAGTATAAAGAATAGCATTTATGGGCCAGGTGTGGTGGCTCACGCCTGCAATCCCAGGACTTTGGGAGGCCAGGTCTGGAGGACACAAAGTCAAAAAATCAAGACCATCCTGGCCAACATGGTGAAACCCCATCTCTACTAAAAATAACAAAAAAATTAGCTGAGCATGGTCGTGCATGCGTGTAGTCTCAGATACTTGGGAGGCTGTGGCAGGAGAGTCGCTTCAACCTGGGAGGCGAAGGTTGTAGTGAACTGAGATCGTGCCACTGCACTCCAGCCTGGAGACAGAGCAAGACTAGGTCTCAAAAAAAAATAGCATTTATTATTATTGCTGGTCCACAAAAAAATGGAATCCTCAACACTTAAATCAGGATGGTTTGAAAACGTAAAGCCATCTGTTCCTGCTGACATGACTCCCTGTTCGCAAATTATTTATGCAAGACATACTATTTTCTTCTATAATCTATCAACTTAATCTTTACCTCAATCCTCTATCTAAATAGACACTGGCTTCCATTTAGGACTTTTCTAGAGTTGCATCAGAATCTGGAAGGGAGGCTCACAGAGGGCTAAAAATGATAAACAGTTCTCCAATAGCAGTCTTTGACATATCTTCTGTATGCCTTAGTCAGCTTAGGCTACTATAACAAAGTACTGTGGACTGGGTGGCTTAAACAACAGACATTTATTACCCACAGTTCTGGAGGCTGAGAAGTCTGAGATCAAAGTCCTGGCAGATTTGGTACAGGGGAAAGTTTGCTTCCTCAGTGGCAGAAGGCTGCCTTCTCACTGTGGGCACCCATGGCCTTTTCTCAGTCTTGTGTGTGCATGGAGAAGGTTTCCCTCTCTCTTCTTATAAGGGCACTGACCCAATTATAAAGGTCCCATCCTCATTACTTCATCTAAACCTAAGAACCTCCCAAAGGTTCTATCTCCCAATACTAGCAATTAGGGGTGAGGGGTTAAATGTATGAATTTGGGAGAACACATTTAGTCTATAATACTGTGCTAGCACCACATCAGGGCAGTCTAATGATTCTGCATCTGCCATGTCTGCCTCCCAAGCTGGGTATTCAAGCCCCAAGGGTGTCCTCCTTAGGATCACCCTGAAGCTAAAGTCTGAAGTCTGGTCCCTCCTCAGAGCAGGGCTCTAGTTCTGTACAGATGCCAGCAGGGTCCACAGTATATTGTCTCCTCCTGGACAGTGCCCTGGGGAAATCCCTTTGTAATCGAGAGGGAAGCTTGCTCTTTTTCTCGTATCCCCCAGACCTCTGCCTCTTCCTCAAACTGGATCTTCTTCCGTGGGTTTGGTTTTTGGACAACCAAACCCAGGAGAATCTAAAAACTCTTCTGCTACCTATCATGCCCTGGATCTCTCCTGAGGCAATGAAACGGGAATGAGGAGAAGTGGGCAGGGGTAGAGAACAGAAAACGTTTTGGGGAAAAACACAAGCTAATGGTTCAGATTCTCACTCAGCCACAATATTATGCACAGAATAGCCTGCTCAATACACAGCAAAGCGGGGTGCGGGGTTGGGGGCTTCTCCTCTCTCACTTCCCTATGGCAGGGGCTCTGGGACTGGGACTGCAAACTCAGGTCAAAGCGGCCCCCTGCTGCACACCACTTAATGCCCAAACTTACCTTCCTTCAGCGAAAGTATAGAATGTCTAAAAGAATCAGGCCAAAAAATGCTTTTCAGGCCAGGCGTGGTGGCTCACACCTGTAATCCTGGCACTTTGGGAGGCTGAGGCAGGCAGATCACCTCAGGCAGACTGAGGTCAGGAGTTCAAGACCAGCCTGGGCAAGAGAGTGAAATCCTATGTCTACTAAAAAATACAAAAATTAACCTGGCATGGTGGCAGGCTCCTGTAGTCCCAGCTACTCGGGAGGCTGAGGCAGGGAGAATTGCTTTGACTCAGGAGGTGGAGGTTGCAGTAAGCCGAATGGTGCCACTGCACTCCAGCCTGGGCAACAGAGTGAGACTCCATCTCAAAAAGAAAAAAAAATGTTGCTTTTCTGAAGTCCGAATTAACTGACAGGTAGGGGGTTCAAAGGTTACACAAACATTGTTTCTAAGGTTTATACAAAAGCCTTATCTCTAGAGTAGGAATACTATCGGGTGTTGAGAAAAGTGTACTCTACTCATTTCCCTAAAATGTTCCCAGAAACTGTGGAGTATAATATAGTATATACTATAACCTGTAATATTCAAAAGTGAGTCCGTTCACTTAAATGTAGCTCTGTCTTCACTTCCCTATTTCAGACATTTTAGGCACAAAGGCCTGCTTCAGGCACTTGAACAGTTAGATTTTGATGCAGGTTTTGGTGCTTGAATAAGAATGAAGAGATGTCCTTCAAAACTTTTCTCCTTTTGAGCTGCAGATTATCTTCATTTCTGACTCTAAAGAGGACAGCCTGGTAAAATCGTTTATCAGCTGTAGATCTAAACAGAATGTTGTTTGCCTTTGGGTCTAACCAGCCTGTAGAGGTGTTCCCACACCCACCCTCAGGGAATGAAAGTTCCAGAAGACTGGCCTTTCACAGTGGACAAACCAAGAGGCCCTGGGCAAAGCCTCCTTCCACAAGCTGCTGATGACAGGATCAGCAGTTGAATGTCCCTGAGGGCTGCCCCCTGACCTTTCTGTGGCCAGGAAGGACATAGATGAATGGGAATGAGATTGGGCAGTGCCTTCTGAATTCATCAAATCAATATTCTGTGCAAATTTTCCACTTAATGAGTAGACTTAGTTTGGTTCTGTGCATTTTGTGCATAGCTGAAGCATTTTTGTGGCAAATACTAAACATAGAGCAAAGTGGGCTTCTCTGAAACCAAGTAAGTTTTTGAGCTGACTCTTTCTGCTTTCAGTTGATGTGAGCTCAGGAAATGGGAATTGATTTTATCCTAGGCAGAACTTAATTAGAGAGAAAGATTGTTGCCAAAACACCCCAAGCTTCACTTCAAAGTCAAATCAAAATGATTATTGTATTAGTAACTGGTTCGGACTGCATAGATGCTCCAGGTTTGTATTTTAGCAGCACTGTATCAGAAAGTAGGCAGCCTTAACTATTTTTTTTTCTGCCTTAACTATTTTTATTTTTGGAGAGGGAGTCTTGCTCTGTCACCCAGGCTGGAGTGCAGTGGCATGATCTCGGCTCATTACACTCTGCCTTCCAAGTTCAAGCGATTCTCCTGCCTCAGCTTCCCGAATAGCTGGGATTACAGGTGCCCACCACCACACCCAGCTAATTTTTGTATTTTTAGTAGAGACAGGGTTTCACCATGTTGGACAGGCTGGTCTCGAACTCCTGACCTGCCAAAGTGCTGGTATTACAGGTGTAAGCCACTGTGCCCAGCTGCCTTAACTATTTTAATCTTTGGCCGGGCGCAGCGGCTGACGCCTGTAATACCAGCACTTTGGGAGGCCGAGGCGGGTGGATCACGAGGTCAAGAGATCAAGGCCATCCTGGTCAAAATGGCGAAACCCGGTCTCTACTAAAAATACAAAAAAAAAAAAAAATTAGCTGGGCATGGTGGCACGTGCCTGTAATCCCAGCTACTCGAGAGGCTGAGGCAGGAGAATTGCCTGAACCCAGGAGGCAGAGGTTGTGGTGAGCCGAGATCGCGCCATTGCACTCCAGCCTGGGTAACATAAGTGAAACTCCGTCTCAAAAAAAAAAAAACAAAACAAAAAACTATTCTCATCTTCGGAATCCATTAAAATTTTGTTACCCACTTATTTTTAAATCCGTGATAATAATCTGGAAGTTCCCAGATAAAGGTGAAGTAGGGAAAATAAAACCATTATGGGGAATACTGGCAGAAATTGGGAGGCTATAATTGGGAGAATAGAATTTAATAAATTGCACGTTTGTTCTCTCCCACAGATGGTGATTTTGTTTTTTTTTTTTTTTTTTTTGAGATGGAGTCTCACACTGTTGCCTGGGCTGAAGTGCAGTGCAGTGATCTTAGCTCTCTGCAACCTCCACCTCCTGGGTTAAAGCGATTCTCCTGCTCCAGCCTCCCGAGTAGCTGGGATTACAGGCACTCACCACCACACTCAGCTATTTTTTGTATTTTTAGGAAAGACGGGTTTTCACCATATTGACCCAGCCGGTCTCGAACTCCTGACCTCGTGATTCACCTACCTTTGCCTCCCACAGTGCTGGGATTATAGGCGTGAACCACTGCACCCAGCAGTGCAGTTTTAAATGTCTGGGTTCAGCCTTGTTTAACATCATAGACTTGCCATTATAGCTGGTATTTATCAAGCCATTCCTATACTAGGCTCCTTGCATACAATTAATTCTCCTAGAAAACCAGCAAGAGAGACATAATGTTAACTATTTTACAGATAAGAAGACTGAGGTTCTAAGTGCTTAAGTGACCCATCCAAGGTAACACAGCTAGTAAATGGCTAAGCTATTAATGAAATCTGGATTTGCCCAACAATGGGAGTATTGAATATAACTGAACATTTTCAAACTAGAGACTTATTTCATATACTGTAATGCCAGACATGGTGGCTCACGTCTGTAATCCCAGCACTTTGGGAGGCCAAGGCAGGCAGATCACTTGAGGTCAGGTGTTCAACACCAGCCTGGCCAACATGGTGAAACCCTGCCTCTACTAAAAAATACAAAAATTAGCTGGGTGTGGTGGTGAGGTGCCGCCTGTAATCCCAGCTATGCAGGAGGCTGAGGCAGGGAGAATTGCTTGAACCCAGGAGGCGGAGGTTGCAGTGAGCCAAGATTGTGCCATTGCACTCCAGTCTGGGTGACAGAGACTCTGTCTCAAAAAAAAAAAAAGAAAAAGAAAAATGTCAACTTAAGGCCAATTGATTTAGCCTTCATTAGCTGAAAGTGTATAGGAAAAGCTGTCATTAATTAATAATAATAGCAACAACTATCATTTTTTGGGTACTTTCTTTGTGTCAGGAATATTGCTAGGCACCTCACATTCTTATTTAATTTATACCACAAAACAGCCTTACATATTGTTGCACATCTTTATAAATGATGACAACAAAACTCAGAGAGTTTCACTTATATGGAGCAGTTCAGGGTATACTGGGTCCCACACAGGAAGATTAGACTATGGATCCAAGTTGAGGATAAAACTGATAATAAAATAATAAAATCATAGAATTTTAGACCCAAAAGGGAAAGTCAAAATGGTATAGTCTAACTTTCTTACTTTTACATGTGGGAAAACTTAGGTTTAGACCCTTGCCTCCCCAAAACCACACACCAAATCCAAGACTGGAATACAGGTTCAATTCAATGAATCAATTTTGACTTGAGTTCCTACTATGTGCTATGTACATGGCCGTGTCTCTATCTCCCAAGCCCAGGGCTTTTATCTTTCAGACGTTGTGCCACAGGAAGGACAAGGATGGGTACTGTGCAGACAGAATGTTCAATCTAAGGCATGGGACTGACCACAGTTGTGAAAAAAACGTTCAGCGTGCCCTAAGGCAAGAGGGGACGGTCCAGAGCTGGAGCATCAGGTATAACCTGATCCTAAACGTGAATGTCAAAAGTACCATTCTGGGTTACTTTGGAGTGACTTGTCTTCCATGAAGTGAAGTCCAAGCCTTTTGATTTGATCCTCACTGAACCCTAGGGTGATTTATTTTAATGCAGCTAATAAGAATAATGAGAAACATCTGTTTCTATAACAAAGGGCCTTATTTATCACGTTAGTGACTTATGAACTGCTGTGAGCATTTATGAATATAAGAGCAGGCCCTGTTGTGTGTAAGGTAGGCAGGGGTGCAGCTTCCTTTTGGCTTCAAGGGTATGAGATCTCTCTGCCTTTCCAAGCTGAAAGCATGAACTCTGGAAGCAATTTATTTGTGAGATTCTTTTGACTCTAAACATTGGCATATAATTCCAAAAATATATGTTAAATGAAAAAACTGTATGACTGAGAAAGTAAACTCAATGAGTTAAGGACTATGTAAGGTTATATAATTAATTAGTGGCAACCGTGGACTTGAGGCCTCCATCTAATTTCTATTTCATTCTCCCAATTTGCCTTTTTAGAATCTTTCACCACTATCAAATAGGATAGTAATAGTGTGCCTTCCTTTACTCCAGATAAGAATGTCAGTAAAATGTCTTGCAATCTTTGAAGAAGCAAATGTAAAGTCAGTGTGTGGGAAAGCAGGCATTATCTCAAGTAGCGTATCTCTAAAACTTTAACAGGTTGAAGAATGATATTTCTAAAATTTTTTAATTTGACATTAGAAATATGCCTTCCATATGCAAAAATGCCCTAATAAATCTATTTGTTGAGATGCATGAGAAATGAGATTTGAATGGCCTGCCTTCTTTCGTCAGATAAATGCCATGGCTGTTAGCCAGCCTCATCTAACTCTATGTTCACAAGCCTATTTCCTGCATTAGTTAAAAATATGACTGTCTTATAATAAAGGTGACCAGGTTGAGACAGGACTGATTCAGTGTTTTGGAATCCTGAAAGCTAATGGGAATACAGCTATATGATTGCTTGGATCAATATGGCTATTGTTTCTACTCTGTATAAATGAATGATGAATAATTGCCACAGGAAAAGAACTATGGCAATAGTTCTTTCAAACGCAGAACTGTCTGAGCTCAACAGAACTCAGATAGTTCTGTTGACTTACCCATGCTGTGGGGCTGGGGATGGGTGAGGCCAGACAGACACATGAGGAACTGAGGAATGAAAGAAAGACAGTTCTCTAATTGAGAGAGTCCCCTTGTCAGCAGGAGAGAGGGCAGGGCTGGTGCAAGTCAGGACCCTGAGTCTGGAAAGATAGGGTACATTCTTGGATCAAAGCCAGCATCAGGCATTCTTGTTTTCCAGTCAAATTCATCTGGATGTGTCTGACTCATCTGGATGTTTGCCTAATAGATAGGCAAGCATAGATCTTTCAAATAGTACATTGTTCTTTCCCTTTACATACATTTTCCTCTTAAGAAACTTTCATTTTGCAGCCAATGATACCTAATTACTTTGACTATCAGCACACCAGCCTCAAATACATATCTCAGTGTACAATGTCATGCATGAAAAATGAACTTATCACACAAGGGAAAATTCTGTTTTTTACCAATAACGAGCTACCTCTAACACCAACAGTCAATGTATATTTAGTGTAAATGATCAACTTGAATCTCCACCCTGCCTGGTTCTAGTTCTGCTATGAAGCAATGTGTTAAGACCATGGAGTGCTACACCCATAGCCTCTCCAGCAATTTTGCAGGGTGTGGAAGGATTAGTCTCGCCACATTGTTAGTATAGGGCTCCGCATTTCAGCATTCTGTGGGGGCAGTGTACCCAGTGTACTCTTGCGAGGCATGAGACAATCACTTGGGCAACTTAAGTGCATAGTTTCCAACGTGTCCTATATCTAATGAATCAAAATTGGTAGTGAGGGGAGTGAAGTGGGTGGGACACGTAGTTTCAAAAGGCATTCCAGGGGGTTCAGTTCTCATCTACAGGCAGGATGAGAAGCCAGCTTCCTGGGTTGAATTCTGACAGACATGCAAAAAAGATTTTGCATGTCACTTTTTCCTCTGAATAATAATTGCTGAGGCATTCTAGGAATCTTTATTAAACTATAACACCTCATGTTACTGCCCTCAGTTGAACTGTAATCTTTTTGGAGGAAGTTCTGCATCCTATTAAGTCAGAACTTCTTGGAACAGTTACCATGTACCAAGCCCTTTGTACACATAGTGGGTTAAACACGTTTCTTGTTTACAGAAAGCTAAGGCAGAATCTACGCTGTGGAAAATACCACTCTCATAGATGAACAATTAGATAGGAATCTAGATTAAAGAAGCCAGACATACTGAAGGAATGATCCTGGTACATCTTGGTCCAGGTGCTGTTGGGGACTGTCCCTCTAAGGGCCAGGGAGGACTCTCCTGCTACTTTTCTTTCTCCCAATTGAAGAAACACCTGAGGGTGCTGATACAGTTTGGCTCTGTGTCCCCACCCAAATCTTATGTTAAATTGTAATCCTCACTGTTGAAGGAGGTGATTGGATCATGGGCACTGACTTCCCCCATGCTGTTTTCGTGATAGTGAGTGAGTTCTCATGAGACTTTGTGGTTTCAAAGTGTATAGCACTTTTCCCTTAGCTCTCTTCCTCCTGTTCCTGCCATGTAAGACGTTCCTGCTTCCCCTTCACCTTCCTCCATGATTGTGAGTTTCCTGAGGCCTTCCCAACCATGCTTCTTGTACAGCCTGAAGAACTGTGAGCTGATTCAACCTCTTTTCATTTTTTTTTTTTTTTGAGACAGAGTCTCACTCTCACTATTGCTGGAGTGCAATAGTGTGATCTCAGCTCACTGCAACCTCCACCTCCTGGGGTTCAAGTGATTCTCCTGCCTCATTCTCCCGAGTAGCTGGGATTACAGGTGCCTGCCACCATAACCAGCTAATTTTTGTATTTTTAGTAGAGACAGGGTTTCACCATGTTTGCCAGGCTGGTCTTTAACTCCTGTCCTGAGGTGATCCACCTGCCTCAGCCTCCCAAAGTGTTGGGATTACAGGTGTGAGCCACCGTGCCCAGCCTCTTTTCCTTATAAAGTATCCAGTCTCAAGTAGTTATAGCAACGTGAACAGACTAGCACAGATGCAGTCCATCTGCAGAGGGTACAGCTGTCTGCATTGGGTTAGGATGGGGCAGCACAGAAGGGAAGAATTGAAGAAAGGCTGGAACATCTAACAAGTCCATAGATCTGTGGGGTAAGTACTCAACAGGACTTTGGGTTAGAAGAAGGGAGAGAGATGGTGATAATGAAAATAGAAGAAAAAGAAGTAATAAGAGCCCAGAATTCTGCCTTCTGCCTGGGAGCTCAGCATGTGTGGTTTCCCCAGCTACGCATTTTGAGCGTAATAGTCCAGGGCTCTGCTTTCCATCCCCAGATATGGCCACTAGACTGCTAGTTTTCTTACTTGTTCGTTCTCTATTGCAAGGCTGTGGTTTTGAAGCTACAGGGTATCAGTGGGAGATAGTAAGCTCCAAACTGCAGAAAATTGTAGGACCAGCTGAACCAGACTACATCTACTGAAATGACAATGACCTCAGAAGCAACCAAGGCCTCTGTGGGAAAGGGTACATTGTGAAACAGGTTATTTATATTCTCATAAAACCATTGCTGGGGGAAAGGTGAATGGGGTTCTGGTAGTAAAGTCAGCAACAACATCCCTTTAAAGGTGTGAAGAATTCTAAAAATGTACTGAGATGAGTGTTTCTATTCTAATAAAGAAGCAAAGTGTGTTTTCTTTTTAAAACAGGAGAAAAATATTTATGTCTATCTCAAAACTGGAGCCCAAAGTTTAATTTTGAGAATAATGAATGTCTAAAACTGAAATTGTTTTCTTAAAAAAATAATGCATTAGTAGTTAACAGCATTACTCATACAATGTATATTAATAGCAGGACTTTCCATCCAGACCTTAATGTATAAATAAGTCACAAGAGTTGTTAATTTACTAAACTCATCTGAAAAAGGAAATTATCCTGAGTTTACATGACAGAAAGTAGAGTATCAAGTAAAAGGAAACAGGAATGTGGGTTTTCGATTTCTAAAAAACCAAAGATCAAATTTCCTTGACACATTAACCTGTGACATTTTAACCAAAAAGTACATGGCTTCCAAAGGGTCTGCTAGCCAGCCAGCCAGGCAGGCACCAAAAGCCAAACGGTTTTTCTGTGAGGTACCTGTGTTAGTCCCAGTTGTAACTACCCAGCAGTGTTCACCATAGTATGAGAAATTTAATGTAAGCACAGTTGAAGAATCTAAATTCTTCCAGGAAGGCTATCTAACTCTCAATATGGAGAAAATACATTTTTCAGAGACATGAGAATACAAAGGAAGGTGTAACTGAAGGTGTGTTTATGTCTAAGAAGAGTTAGTCATGCATGCCCCACCACTCCAAATCTAAAAATCTCATGTAAGGATTTCCCTGAGACCTCAGGCATTCACAGAGGCCAAGCAGGGCCAACTAGTCCTTTCCTGCTGGATGCCTTGCAATTCCCTCCTGAGATCCACAGGGCACCAGGTGGCTTGGGAGCCCTTCTTCAGCCACTCCATCTGGCCATGTCCCACCTCTGGAAAGAGCCCTTCTGTCCCTAAATGTCAGTTTTCCAACTTGCAGAGCCAGGTTTAGAAGACCAATCTACTAGTACTATAAAATTTCATTATATTATTATTTTAAATTAGAAGCCTCTGGATTATTTTCATTAAATTAGAAGCCTCCAGAAATTAAAATACAATTAAGTTGACAGTTGAATGCCCAGGAAGAAATAAGTAAAAATTTCTACCAAGATTATTATATTTCCAGAAAAATTTGCCTCCTGGTAACTAACTTCAGTCACTTGTGTTTATTTCCTGATTCACTCAGCAGGGATAATTTCTCTTTTAAATGTGTTTAATCAAACTGACTAGAGCAACAACATATGTTCAAAGTTTTCTTTGCAAAACTCACATTTTGACTCTCACGTTTTGAATACTGCTCTGGCAGTCAATTGATAATAAAAATGTTTGTTCAACTGTTTGAATTCCGTGCTATAGATTTCATACTGGCGCTTAAAGTTTCAATCATTCATTGAGTTCATTCCACACATTTAAAATTTTACTACAAAGGCCACAAATTTAACACAACTTTAAAAATTCAAGATGGTTTTGGATAATACTCTGTGAAGAAAGTTATGATCTTCTTGATCTTTGTCTAAATAGTTCCAGATGCACTCAAAAACAGGGAGTGGGAAACTAAACTGTAATTAAACCGGATTATGAAGGTATTCATTTATATGATTAATAGTTCAATAATTTATTTTTTTCCCCCTCACAATTGTGTGGGTTGCCTGGGTGGTTCTTCTATGATCTCTTTTGACATCACTCATGTGGCTACACCCCTAGAGCAGATGGGCTGCGGGCTGGGCTCACCTGGAGCTGTCAGCCATGGCACATTGATCTCATAGCATAGGGCTACTCCGCATAGCCAGCTTGGGCTTTCTTACAGTATGGTAGTCTCAAGGCAGCATTCTTAGAAGGAGCATTTCAAGAGTATGAAAATAGAACTTTAAAATCTTTAAGCAGAAGCCATAAGACCTGTGTCACTTCTGCTGTATTTTATTGGTCAAAGTAAGTAACAAAGCCAGCCCAAATTCAAGGGGAGAGGAATTAGATTCCACCTCTTAAGGAGATAAGTGGCAAAATCACGTTGCAAAAGACTTGTGGGATGGGATATACTGATGCAGCCATTTTTGGAAACCATGTAGTACACTCCACCTCCTACCTAAAATAGTTTGCATTCCTCTCACGTGTAAACTGCACTAATCACCACCTGCCTCCAGGAGCACATCCTATTATGTCATCTGCTCAAAGTCCAGGGTCTAGTCATCTCAATCAGCTGCCAGTATAGAGGGATGCGGTTCCCTGTGTTCCTGTGTGTACTCAAATGTACCTTCTCTCCATCTGGAAACCAGTGAACTAAAAAGACAAGTTATCTGCCCCTCACCACACTCAACACACTATGATGAGGCAAGGACAAAAAAACTTCTGCAGACAAATGATTATATACTGTGCATAACTGGGCCCCTGATGAGAGAAAAGAATAACCATGCGGGGGCAATGGGGAGGCACTGCTCTCAGGAAGATAGATTAGGAGTCCATGCAGTCTTCTGGCAAGGGATCATCATGAAACCACCACCACTTCCTGAGCATTTGCTCCTGTCAGGCACTGTTCAGAACATTCTTAATAGCCTTTCTCATTTGACCTTCACTACAAATTTGAGAAAGATACCTACCTGATAATTGAAAAAAAAGACCAAGCTAAAGTGAGATAATTCGCGTAAGCTACATGGCCTAAGTGTTTGGGGATGAGAAAGTGGAAGGTGGCTTTCAAATTTCTAGCCTGGATTTTAACTGGAATAGGGAGAGCAGAACACATAATAGGATATGGAAAAGTTAAATTAACATTTGTACATGTGGATTTTGAGGTGCCTGCAGGATATCTACATAGAAGAACTAAGTGAAAGCTGGAAATACAGACATAGGAATGATTGGCATTCAGGGGATCCTAACAGTATTTCTCTACAGACATTGAAAGGTGGTCAGGCCAGGTGCGGTGGCTCACGCCTGTAATCCCAGCACTTTGGGAGGCTGAAGCAGGTGGATCACCTCAGGTCAGGAGTTCCAGACCAGCCTAGCCACCATGGTGAAACCCCGTCCCTACTAAAAATACAAAAATTGGCCAGGCGTGGTAACGCACACCTGTAATGCCAATTACTCTGGAGGGTGAGCCAGGAGAATTGCTTGAACCCAGGAGGTCGAGTTTGCAGTGAACCGAGACTGCTCGACTGCGCTCCAGCCTGGGCAACAGAGCAAGATGCTGTCTCAAAAAAAAGAAAAAAGAAAAATGATCTGGGGATGAAACTGGCAAAACCCAACACCTGCCTAATTCTTGCTCGTCGTTGTTGAAAGTTGCTTATCTATGACATGGCATTTCTAATATATATTGTGGGCCACGGGTAGGTGGGATGATTCAGGGCTGATTTTTCTTACAGCTGTGATACCACAATTCTTATCCCAGATTATGTGAAGTCACTCAAGAAAGCTCTACTTCTAGTAAGTGATATGAGTTTAGAATATTCTCACTTCTGTGCAAGGGAGACTGCAAAGTTGCCTTCTTTGCACGCTCCTACATTTGAGAAAAATTAGATTTATTTTTAGTGAGTGAAAAGGCTTTGTGGAGGACAGATTTTGTATTTTAGTCTACCTTTGGTTTAACTGTAAATCAACTGTAATTGAAAGCATATATCAACTGCTGTGACACTGCCTAGTTACAAATTAAATAAAAACAATAGCCTCTCAAGTATTAAAAATCAGGGCAATTGCAGTACTTCAGATATTTCTTGATGGCCTCAAGGGAAATTGTTCTTGCTTCCTGGAAAGCTTCTCCTGGATGTAGATATAAAGAACAATAGTGCAGTGTTTTATTTTTGCTTAGAGTCACCTTTTTTAAAAATAATAAAAATAACTGGTTTAACTGTAAGATCCATTGTAATTTTTAGCTGGTTCCTAGGTTATACAACCCTTTTGTGTAGGGTAGGCAAGAACACAGATGGTAGCGTTTCCATAGCAACAGCACTTAGGCTTGTTTTCTGCCTGTCAGTTTTTTTCAACGTCATATTCCTTTTAAGCAGAGGCTCTCTCTCTCACATCCTTTTCCTTCTCCCAGTTTTCCTCCTTTTCTGCCTCTATTCTTGCAATCTCCTCTTCTAAACACTCTGTCTCAGAAGACTAGAAAAGAAAAAAGACATTTTAGCTAACTTTCTTCTGGGTTTTCAGTCTCTAAATTATTCAAACTTTAAATATGAGTCTGAATAAACTATGTTTCCATCATAAAACTGCATTACTTACATGTCTCTCCTTTACTTAAATAGGAGTTATGAGGCAATTATAAGGCTGAACATTACCCAAATGAGACCATGTTTCTTAACCTTTGAGTTGAGACAAGATTACATAAGTCCCAAACAGGTCGGAATGTATCCTTAAGGACTCCTGGAAGATTCTGCTACCTCTTTAGGTAAATCCAACTTACAGCCACTCTCACATTAAGTGCCTTCCTTGACTTTATCTCAGTGGGCTCTTACTTAAACATATTAATTACAAATCTGGAGACTACATTCTAATTTGCCCCTCTGTAACATTCTTAAGCAGATTATCTGACAACCACACTCTGGGTTTCTGCACCTGAAAATCAGATCTTTTGTAGGAGTACTTCTAGGCCCTATTCTCCTTGCATCTTATCTATGGGCAGAAACTACATTTTAATCTCTTGCTTTTAGCATGTCTCTCCCTCAGGGAGGCCTTCCTGGACCCTGGTTATTCTCTCAGTTTCCTGTAATTGCAACTTACATATTTTTTTATTTCATGACTTGTTTATTCTCTTTCATCCAATAGACTCTAAGGTCTGTGAGGCCACAGACCATTTTTGAAATGTTTAACATTGTGTTCCTAGTATTTTATACACAAGTTTGGCTCATTGTAAGCATTAAAAAAGTGATTTTCAAATGAATGAATGCTTTCTTTTTGATAAACTCATTTTAGAATTTTGTTGCAAAATAAAACCAAGTCTGTTTTTTAAATTTGAAGTGTTGGTATGGTTTGTTTCCCTTTTTCACTTTGGCTGCTAGGAAGCTAAGAGCTAAAGTTATTGCTCAATGTAGCTACTAAGCTAGCATATTTGTTTCCTGTGTTTTTTAGTCGGGGGTGGGGCCATTGGAGTCTTGGTTTTTTAAATTTACTATTGTAGTTGCATTTTTTTTGTTTTAAGTCATCTAAAATACTTCTTAAAAGAAAGCAGTGCATAATAAATAAAACAAATATAATAACCCTCATAGTAAAAATGAATTTTCAGGGATTCCCCCAGAGAGAATGATGTATATTATGAGAAGTTAACTCTGTTAAATATGGACATGAATGGTGAACAAACTTTAAGTGGTAGAAAATTAAAAGGCTTTTTAACTTTTCAGTTGCACCAACCGAGGACTATACCAAGTGAGAGTAAGTATGTATTATACGTAAAACTGATGACATCTATCAACAAAATGGTTTAACTGTGTTTTAAAGGGTAAAATTCACTTGAATTACTGAAGCATTACTTTACTAGATTTTGTTTTGTTTTGTTTTGAGACGGAGTTTTGCTCTTGTTACCTAGGCTGGAGTGCAGTGGCGCAATCTTGGCTCACCGCAACCTCCGCCTCCTGGGTTCAGGCAATTCTCCTGCCTCAGCCTCCTGAGTAGCTGGGATTACAGGCACGTGCCACCATGCCCAGCTCATTTTTTTGTATTTTTAGTAGAGACGGGGTTTCACCATGTTGACCAGGATGGTCTCGATCTCTTGACCTCATGATCCACCCGCCTTGGCCTCCCAAAGTACTGGGATTACAGGCTTGAGCCATTGCGCCCGGTCCACTTCACTAGATTTAAAATACGTATTTCTGCAGACACTCTTAAAACTCCTTCTTGCCCTGAAAGGTTGTTCACACCTATACTCCCAGCACTTTGGGAGGCCCAGGTAAGTGGATTGCTTGAGCCCAGGAGTGGGAGACCAGCCAGGGTAACATGGTGAAACCCTGTCTCTACAAAAACATATTTTTTTAGGAAAATAGCTGGGTGTGGTGGCACATGCCTATAGTACCAGCTACTTGGGAGGCTGAGGCAGGAGGATCACCTGAGCCTGGGGACATGAAGGCTGATGTGAGCCATGATTGTGCCACTGTACTCCAGCCCGGGCCACAGAGTAAGACTCTATCTCAAAAAACAAAACCAAAAAACTCTTTTTCTCTGTGGCCTATACAGTTTCCTGCAGCCTGGTAAATATTCCTCTGTACCTTAAGCCTATGTGAGTCTTTGCACGTGACATGGGTGTCTTTGCCTGTGAGATGGGTCTCCTGAATACAGCACACTGATGGGTCTGGACTCTATCCAATTTGCCAGTCTGTGTCTTTTAATTGGGGCATTTATCCCGTTTACATTTAAGGTTACTATTGTTATGTGTCAATTAGATCCTGTCATTATGATGCTGGCTGGCTATTTTTCCCATTAGTTGACGCAGTTTCTTTTGAACAATGAGAACACATGGACACAGGGAGGGGAATATCATACACCAGGGCCTGTCCAGGGTTGGGGGGCTAGGGGAGAGATAGCATTAGGAGAAATACCTAATGTGGATGATGAGTTGATGGGTGCAGAAAACCACTATGGCATGCATATGTAACAATCCTGCACATTTTGCACATGTACCCCAGAATTTAAAGTATAAAAAAAAAGTTCCCTCCTGCCTTTTTATGAGGAAGAAAAACCTGTATAAAAATCATGATTCTGAGTAGCTGGGATAACAGGCACACGCCACAATGCCCAGCTAATTTTTTTGTATTTTTAGTAGAGACGGGGTTTCACCATGTTGACCAGGATGGTCTCGATCTCTTGACCTCGTGATCCACCCGCCTCGGTCTCCCAAAGTGCTGGGATTGCACTCCAACCTGGGTAATAAGAGCGAAACTCCATCTCAAAAAAAAAAAAAAAAAATCATGATTCATGGATTTTACCTCTTGAGAAAAACAGTGCTGCCAGATGATACTGGTTTGCAGATTCAGGACATGAAATCCTTCAATTGACACTGAGATTTGTTTACAGTTGATGGTGGAACAAGAGACAGAGCTTGAGAGGGGACTTGTGAAACAATTTTAAGTATCATGGCCAGAAGAGGAAGCTGTAGTGAGGGAGCAAATCAATGACATCAGTGTCACCTGGGAAGCTGATGAGACAGTGAGGATTTACTAATAGAAAGGGCAACTGGGTAAATGTCACACTTAAAAATAAATGATTTCACAGAAAAAGAAGCTGGGAATCCACTTCAGATGAAAGAAAGAAGTGCTTTTCTCAGCACTAAGGAAGATTGACAGTGTCTATATTCTGTGCCTAAAGGGACAGAAATGAAAATGAGAAGAATCAGTATGGTTTTCTCCCAACTCCCAGGTTAGCAGGTGGGGGACTGGTTAATGTGGATAATGCAAGTTCTGAACCAGATGGAGAATGGAGATCCATTGGTTTCCTCTGTTCCTATGCCTGGTTCTGTGGGGCAGGAGACTGTAGTGAGGAACAAATGGAGACTGATCTGCCTTCTCCCTACTGCGACTTTTCCTCTCTGCAGAGCAAGGAGCAGAGTGTCCTTTACCCCACAGAGTCCAACCTGTACCCTGGAAAACATCCAACTGCCAAGTCCCAATTTTGCTCTACCTTCACTTTCTATGAATCTGGGATTATGGCTAAGCTAATAATTGGGTGCACTGCTTTTCGGGAGTTTAAGGAAATTAAATGTTGCAGGTGAATGGTAACTATTTGGGACAGTGGCATGGAAGTAAAAAAAATTTAAAAGACAATGCACTCAAAGTATACAGTTCAATGGCAAATAACAAACAATCATCCTGCACCCATCTTATCACCAGACACAGGCAAGTTAGCTCACCACAACCTTGACATTATCAGCACTGCACAAAGTTCTCATCAGCATACAGCACAAGTGCTCTTCTATAAAATCCATAGCAAGCGCCTTTGTTTTTTTGCAGTCAGCTCCTCTTGCGCTCTGTCCATTGCAATCTTGCAACATATTTCCCTTCTCTTTCTCTCTCTTGCTCTCTCCTCTCCTTCTCTTTCCTTCCTCCCTCCCTCCCTTTCTCTCTTTTTTGATTTCTTTTCTTTCTCTCTTTCCTCTTTCTCTTTTCTTTCTTGCTTTCTCCTTCCCTCCTTCCTTCTTCCCTTCCCCTCCCTCTTCTCCTTCCTCCCTTCCTTCTTTCCTTCTCTCTCTTTCTTTTTTCTTTCTTCTTTTTTTCAGAGTCTTACTCTGTGCCAAGGCTGGATAGCAGTGACACAGTCTTGGCTCACTACAACTTATGCCTCCCAGGTTCAAGCAACTCTTGTGTCTCAGCTTTCCGAGAAGCTGGGATGACAGGTGTGTGCCACCATACCCAGCTAATTTTTGTACTTTCAGTAAAAATGGGGTTTCACCATCTTGGTCAGGTTGGTCTTGAATTCCTGACCTTAGGTGATCCACCAACCTTGGCCTCCCAAAGTTCTGGCATCACAGGTGTGAGGCACTGCACCTGGCCTATACATCTTTGTTTATGCCAATACCAAACTGTTTTGACTACTACAGCATTGTAGTAAGTTTTGTAACTGAGAGGTATCAATTTTCTGGATTTCCATTTTTATCTGGAATCTTCTTTTTCAAGATTGTTTTGACTACCCAGGGTCCTTTGAATTTCCATATGAATTTTAGGTTCAGCTTGTCAATTTCTGTAAAGAAACCAGCTGGCATTTTGAAAAGGATTGCAATGAATCTGTAAATCCATTTGGGGAGTATGGTCTGCCACCTTTACAACATTAAGTCTTCCATTCTGTGAAAACAGAATGTCTTTTAATTTATTAAGGTATTTTAATGTTTTTCAACAAGGTTCTGTGGCATGTTGCAATGATCCATGCCTGTAATCTCAGCACTTTGGGAGACCAAGGTGGGGGAACTGTTTGAGCCCAGGAGTTCAAGGCCAGCTTTGGCAACATAGTGAGAACCCATCTCTACCAAATTTTTAAAAAATATCCGCATAGTGGCATGTGCCTGTAGTCCCAGCTACTTGGAGGAGGATCAATGTGAGAGGATCGTTTGAAGCCAGCAAGTTGAGGCTGCAGTAAACCGTGATCACACCACTGCACTCTAATCTGGGTGACTCAGTGAGAGCTTGGCCACCTTTCTGCCAAAAAAAACACTCCAAAGCGGTGTAATTTTCAGAGTATAAATTTGGTACTTCTATCAATGTACAGATATTTTAATCTTAAGCATTTTGTTCTTTTGCTGCTGTTGTAAATGGAATTATTTTGTTTGCTTATTATTACTATCAATAAATATGATTGATTTTTGTATGTTAATCTGTGTCCTGCAACATAACTGAACTCATTTATTATTAGTTCTGATAGTTTTTTAGTGGAATACGTAAGATTTTCTAAATACAAGATTATGTCATCTACAAATAGAGGTAGTTTTACTTCTTCCTTTTCCATCTGGATTCTTTTTATTTTATTTTCTCACCTAACTGATCTGGCTAGAATATCCAGTACAATGTTAAATAGAAGTGGCAAGAACAGACTTTCTTTTCTTGTTCTTAATGTTAAGGGGGATTTGACCAGTCTTTTACCATTAAGTATGACAGAAGCTGTTTTTCATAGATGCCCTGAATCAAATTGAGGAATTTTCTTTCTACTTCTAGTTGATTGAGAGTTTTTATCATAAAGGGTGTTGAATTTTTTCAAATGCATTTTATGTGTCCACTGAAATGATCATATGGTTTTTGTTTTATTGGCATATTATATTAATTGATTTCAGCTATTGTTTGGTCATTTAAAAATACATTCACAGACCATTTGTTTTCATCTCTGAAATACTATTAATATCATTTGCCCATTTTTCTACTGGATTATTTCTCTTTTTCTGACTTTTAAAAACTTTTAATATAGTTGAATATCTTCAGTTACATGTGTAGCCAATATTTCCTCCAAATTTGTAGTTTGTTCTTTCTCCTTTAATGTCTTCTGATGAACAGTAGATTCTTTTATTTTCTTTTAAAGTGGATTTTCTTAACCTGAGCGTTATAAACTTTAAAATCTTTGCTCTGTGGTTTGTATTTTGAAGACCTGTTGAAATCCTTCGCTTCCTGAGGTAAGCATATGATACTAAATTGTCTCATAAAGTTCTGCCATTCATGGTTAGATCTCTACTTAATCTGGAATTTATTTTCTTATTTTAAGATGCGAGGTAGGATCAGATGTCCTATTTTCCCATGTGAATATCCAGTTGTTTTGGACACTATTCATGTAGTTCCTCCAGATTCACTCAGACTCCTCCAGGGTCCTCAAGTGATGTCTCTTGGGGAGCTCTTGATAACTCCACAGCTACCAAAACTGCTGCTTTATCTCCCAGTACTGCCAGCTGTCTTGACTTTCCCATAAAGAATATCGGCTCCTGCATAGCCCCCACCTACCCATTGCTGTGGGAGCACCAGTGGATCTGGCACCCATACCCAAGCCAAACAAACACATAGTATTTCTGGCTCCCTATGTCACTGCCTACTGCAGGGGAGGCAAAAATTTACTTGTACCTATCTTAGTGCTTGGTTGGAACAGATCCTTGTAGCAAAAGACAGATTCACAAGAGAAGAACAAAGAAGTTTATTATTATGTGCAGTGCATATCATGCAGGAGAAAGCTCAACAAAGAGTAACTCAAAGCAGTAGCTTAAAACTCCAGCTCATATAGCAGCTTCAATTAAGAACAATAACTGTAGAGAAATGACAGGGCAAAGGAAAGCAGTTCTAAATAATATCATCGTATTTGTCCTCTAATTCAACAATGTAATTTTCAGCTTTACTCAATTCTATATTTTATTTTGAAATGAAAACATTTTAAATTATATTTACTATTTTTGTTAATATAGTCAAATTTCTCTATTACTTCTTCAAATACATTAAACATTATTTTATCATCTGCATTTGATAATTCTAGTGTCTAAAGTTTTTTTTTTTTTTGAGACAAAGTCTCGCTCTTGTCACCCATGCTGAAATGCAGTGGCGTGATCTTGGCTCCTGGGTTCAAGCTGTTCTCCTGCCTCAGCCTCTTGTTGAAGTTTTAACATCTACTTCTGCCATCTCTTGTCACTGTTTGCTACATGTCTTAATTTCATTTATATTTGAGATGGCTGACTGTAAATGGCTTTGTCTATATTAAATATTTCAAGACTTTTGCTGAAGGATTTGTGTTTATGTCTGCTAGTTACCTGGGGCAATATAAATTGGCACTACTTTAAATTTTCCTCTTTTCAGAACACAGTTTCCATGAAAAATGACTATGAACCTCTGTGAAGACTGAGTTGTATTTTCTATTATGCAATATTTTTATTTTCCTCCCCACATCAGAATGGAAATTGACTGGCTTCCTCATGGTCTCCTGCTGATCTTATTGCTTACTCACCCATTCACTGAAGGATAGTCCTTAGGGGGTCCCATGTTTATGCAGGTGTCTCTTTTTAGACTCTTCACCCAAATAGACTAGGCTTTACCTTCTATTTCCTCAACCCTACCTCTGAAGCTGTCAAGGTAGAATTTTAAAATATCTATGAGTGGGCAGAATCCTATAGAGAAAAGCTGGTGTATGTTACCTGTCCCTCACCCTTACTACCACTAGGTAGGGTTTCTGGGTTTAATTTCATTTTTGGCCTCTGTGAGTTTCTGCTTCTTGCATGATGCTTAGGTTTGAGGTATGGATGATCCCATTACTGAGGTATTAAGCATAGTACCCAATAAGTAGTTCTTCCCCCCACATCCCACATCTCCCTCCCTCCCTCCTGTCTCTAGAAGTCCCCACTGTCTCCTGTTCCCTTCTTTATGTCCATATGTACTCAGTGTTTAGCTCCCACTTGTAAGTGAGAGCATGCAGTATTTGGTTTTCTGTTCCTGAATTGTTTGCTTAGGATAACAACCTCCAACTGCATCCACATTGCTACGAAGGACATGATTCTGTTCTTTTTTATGGCTGTGCAGTATTCTGTTAAACACACACACACACACACACACACACACACACACACACGGCACATTTTCTTCATCCAGTCCACCACTGATGGGCACCTAGGTTGATTCCATGTCTTTGCAAGTGTGAATAGTGCTGTAACAAACATATGAGTGCATTTGTCTTTTTCTTAGAATAATTTATTTTCCTTTGGGTATATACCCAGTAATAGGATTGCGGAATTGAATGGAAGTTCTGTTTTAAGTTGCTTGAAAAATCTTCAAACTACTTTCCACAGTGCATTCTCACCACTGGTGTATACCTTTTCTCCATAGCCTCGATAGCATCTGTTATTTTTTGGCTTTTTAATAATCATTCTGACTGGCAATACCTTTCTAGTATGTTAAACTAGAACAATGCAGGAAATGCTAACAATACTTTGATTTTCTTGGAAATTTTATTGATTAGTCTAAAGATAAATATCTAGAAAATTTACAAGAGCAGAGTAGAGCAAAGGGTTTAGGATATATGGCTATATATTTTAATATACTAGGCATTTGCCAACAGTTTAATACTAAGGTTTTATCCCTGTATACTAAATAGCTCATTGTGCTAAGAAAGGGAATTAGAGGAAGAAGAGAAAAAAGTAGAAGAAGAACTTACACTATCTGATTTCAAGATGTTCTATAAGGCTACAGTAAACAAGGCAGTGTGATATTGGCATAGGCTAAACATATAGATCACTGAAACAAAATAGCAAGTTCAGAAACATACGTACACATATATAGTCAATTAATTCTGAGGCAATTCAATGGGACAACATAGTTTTGGGTTTTTGTTTTTTCAACAAATAATGCCGGACAACTGACAAGTTACTTTTAAATAAAGAGAGACAGAGAGAGGGAAGAGAACCTCTACTTTAGGCTTGTACTATGCACAAAAACTAAATCTAAAATGGATACTAAATATATAAATGTAAATGCTAAAACTATAAACCTTGTGAGAAAACATACACTGAGACATGCAACAACATGGATGTTTCTCAAAAGTGTTATGCTGAGCAAAATAAGCCAGAGGCCAGAGAGTACATAAGTTCATTTATAGGAAATTTTAGGAAAAAAAATTCTGATCTACATTGACCGAAAGGAGGAGCCAGGTTTGGGAAGGGAAATGCCTTAGAAGGGGCATCAAAGAAACATTTGGGGTTATGAAAACGTTATCCAGCTAATCTGTGGTGGCAGTTTCATGGGTTTATAAATTTTTCAAAACTTAACCTGTGCACTTTAAATGAGTATATTTTACTGCATGCAAATTATACCTTAACAAAATTGATTTAACAAAAATATAGAAAACCAGATTTAGAGTATAAGTGCAAAACACAGATAAATATAAGATCTTAAAAACAGTCAGAAAAAAATAAACTATTGATTAGACCCATAGCTGACTTTTCAACAGCAACAAAAAAGAACAATAAACTATCTTTTGAATGCTACCAGGAAATGACTGCTAACCAATGCTTGTGTGCCTGACTTGCGATTACTGTACAAGAATAGCCTTTACCACTAACAAGTTATTACTGAAGCACTTCTGATGAAGGAAACTACAGGAAGAAGGAAATTGAACACAGAAGAACACAGTGAGATTCAAGAAGTATTTGTGTCCAAATATAGTATTATAATGTGTTTATGCCTAAACAAAGAGATTTCATAAAACAACATTATTTACAATATTGAATTTGGGAAGTTTTAATAAAAATATGTAATCAAAAGGTGGGACAAAAATAACTTGTATAATAGGGTTTGGAATTAAGACATTTTAAGATCTTTGGATTGTTTAGGGGATAGGCTACCATAGCAATTAACTTTGGCTTTGTTAGTTACATAGTAATATTTTAAAACAATAAAGGGTAATTACTAGAAGGGCAAAAATAGAATTTCTAACTTCCTTTGGAAAAAGAACTTATAAACTTTTAATATATCCAAAAGAAAATTAAAAGTAAACAGAGCAAATGCAAGACAGGGAGCAAAAAAAAGATGCTAAAAACATAACCAAATATCAATGAAAATAATCAGTGAACCAATGAAAATATCAATGAACCATAATGAATGAAAATAGACTGAACTCACCAGTTAAAAACTCAATTTGAGAATAGATAAAAGAAAATATTAAACAAAATTTAGTTATATGGGAATTTTATGAAATAAAGGGTTAAGTAACATAAAAATGGGAAAGGATATATATTGGCAGCTGCTAAATCTACATCAATATCTGAAAAAAATAATTTTAAGTAAAAAAGTGCTATTTGAAGGGTTACTTGATTTATTATCCAAAGGGTATGTCTGAGAGTGAGAAAGGCCACTCAATAATTTCCCAGGAGCACAAGCATAAACCAGGACTGTCCTTGGAAAACAAATAAAAAATAATTTTAAGTAAAAAAATACTATTTGAAGGGTTACTTGATTTATTATCCAAAGGATATGTCTGAGAGTGAGAAAGGTCACTCAATAATTTCTCAGGAGCACAGGCATAAAGCAGGACTGTCCCTGGAAAATAATTATTATTGGGAAAAATAGCTTTATTATATGACGTGAGAAAGTACAAGTCACAGAAAAAATTTTAAATTTTTAAAGTAAGTATGAACCTATCTTCTTAGCTTCAAAGTATTATAATAAAAATTGACAAAATTACAAAAGATATTAATAAACCTACCAATATAGTATGGGAAATTTAACTCTCACAGAAACTGGTAAATCAGTCAGACAAGTATCAGTAAGACTACCCAGGATTTTAACAAACATGAGATATTGGTCAAAGGACACATTCAGTTAGATGGGAGGAATAACTTCCAAAGATCTATTATACATCATGGTGACTATAGTTCTTTAAAAAAGAATTAAAAAGCTTCATCAAAATGGACATTGTGACTAATGAGAGACAGCTGAAGTTCTTTGAAATTATTCCCATGGAGAGGTAGGTCTTCTTCCTTCCCCTTGACTGCTTAGATCAATAAACTACAGTGGAATTGACATCATACTTCTTCAGGGACGAATCTGTAAGGACTGTCAGCTTTCATTTTGGTTTTTGCTTGACCTGAGATGCCATGTAAGAAGTCCAACTATCCTGAGACTGCGATGCTATGAAAAAATCCAAGTTAGTAATCTAGAGAGGCTGTGTGGAGAGAAGAGAGAGATGTCCGGCTAGCCCTTAGCTGTTTCAGCCCCCAACCATCTGAGTCATCCCAGCTGGGCCCCAGACATCAAAGACCTGTATTTGCTGTGCTTTGAATAAATTCCTGATGCCAGAGTCATAAGATATACTACTAACAAATTGTTGTTACATCACTAAGTGTTTTGTTAATGTAGTAAAAAGGTACATAACATTAATTTTACCATTTTAGCCATTTTTAAGTGTACATTTCAGTGGCATTAAGTAAACTCACATTGTTTTATAACAATCACCACTACCTATTTCCAGAACTTTTTCTTTTTCCCAAACTGAAGGACCACTAGTTTTAGAATAGTTTGTTACACAGAGAAGAGAACAAGAATATCTTACCCCAAAATTTGTTTCTTTCACATAAAAATCATTTTTGAGCTGAAGGCAATTAAGTAGCAGCAAAGAGAGGAAAATCTTTCTCTATTCCCAGTTGTTCTGTGAAAAGACAGGATGTAAATTCTCCTTTGCTGGAGATAACTATCAACTTGTTGATGAATTTATTTTCTGGAGAGAAGGCACTAGAAGAATCTGCAAACAAACCTTAGTCCATTAATTTCTTCCCATAGATTCCCTTCCCACAGTTTCCCACCTGTGGAAGGCTAAAACCACTTGCCTTTGTCCTGTCATTTCTCTACAAATTTATTGTTATTTCTTGAAGATGCTATTAATAATTTAAGTCAGAGTTCTAAATAGCTGCTTTGAATTACTTTTCAGGCAGGTTTCTCCCACCATGATGGACTCTGCAAGCATGAATAAACTTTTTTCTCCTCTTAATCTGCTTTTTCTTAGAGGTGTTCTAGTTAAGAACTATTAGGAGTTCAGGAGAAAAATTATTATTCCTGTTAAACAACAGCAATAGATGACCCAAAGAGATATATATAGAATCTCGTACCTAGTAATTAGAGAATTCAAGAGGAAATACAAAAATAAAAGATACAAATGTTGCAAATGAAGAACTAAAACTGTGTTATTTGCAAATAATTAATTTCCACAGAGAAAACACAAGAGAAACTAATGACAAATTGTTAGACATAATAATAAATTCAGCAAGTTTAAATGTATGAAAATCAACTGCATTTCTCTACATCAACAATAGTTATACAATATAATTTTTAAAGTAACATATAAAAACAAAAATAAGGTATCAAAATTTATCAATAGTTGTGCAAACTTTAAGAGAAATTTATAAACTTTTATAGATACAATTTAAAAGAGACTTATTAATATATCATATATGTGGTTACAAATCCTCAGAACATAAAGATATCAATTTTCCTTCAAATTCAACACAGTTCCAAATTCCACCAAGTTTTTGTTTTGTTTTGTGGACTTTAACAAGGAAGGAGTCATTAGAGTCCTTCCAAAGAAATGAGAGAACAGAGGGCAAAAAATAACCAGGTCACTCTTGAAGAAAAACTACAAAATGGGACCTCATATTAAGACATAATAATAAAAAAATGATAATTCCAATAGTGTGGTATTAGCAAAAGAATAGGAAAAAAAGGAGAACAGTGGAAGGAACAAAGAATCCAGAAACAGATCCAAGCCCATATGGAAACTTGAGATTTAACGTCAGTGGCACTGCAGATCAGTAGGGAACGACAAACTCTTTAATAAATACTGCTGAGATTATGGGTATCTATACAAAAGTAAAAATAAAATTGGATTTGTACCTCATATGATGTACAAAATCTACCTCAAGTAAAGACCAAAATATACAAAGTAAAAGCTTCGAACTTCTGGAATAAAGTATAGAAGAATATTTTTGTGCTTTCAGAATTGGGAAAGATTTTGATATCAAGAAATAGAAAATGAAACTTTTAAGGAAAAGATTCTGAATCAATTAGACCACATTAACATTTAAAATGTCTATGCATCTAAAGACACTGTTTTAAAAAGTGAGAAGACAAACCACTAACTGGAGAGACATCTGCAATGCATATTGCCAACAAATACTTAGTGTAGACTATGTGTACATATATATAAAATGTCTACAAATTTCTACCAAAAAATCAAATAGCAATTAACAAGAACACACATGAAAATGCTCAACTGCACTAGTAATAGAAGAATTGTAAACAAAAGTAAAAATGGATGCCATTTTATACCCATAAAACTGGTAGAAACGTAATCTAATGATACCAAGAGTTGGAAAGAATTTGGAGCAGTGGGAACCTTCAATATTTGTGAGAGTGTAGATAAATTGATATTAGTACTGTGAAGAACATGCATCACGTACTGTATGCACAGATGTCATATGTGCACATGATATCATCAGGGTTTTTTTAATTTAATTTTATTTTTTGAGACAGAGTCTCACTCTGTTGCCAGGCCCCAGACTGAAGTGCAGTGATGCAATCTTGGCTCACTGCAACCTCCGCCACCCAGGTTCAAGCAATTCTCCTGCCTCAGCCTACCGAGTAGCTGCGACTACCGTTGCACACCACCACACCCAGCTAATTTTTGTATTTTAGTAAAACTAGAGTTTCACTATGTTGGCCAGGATGGTCTTGATCTCTTGACCTTGTGATCCGCTCGCCTTGGCCTCCCAAAGTGCTGGGATTACAGGTGTGAGCCACCTCGCCCAGCCCTATCATCAGGTATATTATGAAAGCCTAATGAAATCTAAACATTTATCAACATAATGAATAAATAAATTGTAGTGTAATCATACAGCAGAAAAAAATGAGTTAATACTAAATGCAATGTGGTATTCTGGATTGAATTTTGGGACAGAAAAAGGACATTAGTGGGAAAACTGGGACTATACAAATAGTTTGTGGTTTGGGTAATTACAACATACCTATGTGAATTTCTTGGTGTGAACAAATGTAACATTGTTATGTAGGATGTTAACATTATTAGAAGTTGGGAGAATGGTATATGGGAGTTCTCTGTATTCTGCAACTTTTCTGAAAGTCTAAAATTATTCCCAAAAAAAGAGTTTATTTTTTAAAAAGTGAATAGAGCTTCTTAGATCATTATGGGTAAATCTCACAAACATAAGGTTGAGAAAAGAACAAATTGCAGAAGACATATATAGTATGTAGCTAACTATATCAATTTAAAAGTACTGATACATATTTTATTTAATGTTATATATGTATGTAGTACAATTTTATATACGTAATTAAATGATAAACACCAAATGAATTATGCCACGAAGGTAAAGGGAGTTGGCTATGATCAAAGGGTGTTACCAATAGAATTTAAATTTTTGCAATGTTTAATTTCTTAGGTTGGGTGACGGATGTGTAAATGAACTTGTAGTTATTATTTTACAGTGTATATGTATATCCAATCATCACCTTGTACATCTTGAATACATACAATTTTTATTTATCAATTATACCTCAATGAAGCTGGGTAAAAAACTTAGTAAGTCTGTCTAGCTTATTTGTCAGTGGTGACAAACAAAGCAAAGCAGAACAAAACAAAACCAGAAAAAAGTAATTTTGACTTTTTACAGGCTCTGTGTTTATAATCTAATAAAAGAAAGTCATCTTAAAAATAGTCCTGATTATTTCTTTTACATTGTAAGATGTTTTTACTATATGTAACTAGATAAACAAGTGGCAATGTCCCTAGAAGGAGAAAGGAGAGATGTTCGTTCAGGAGAATGTACTAACAGGTTAGGGACAGTTCTCTACCATACAACTGCCTCCTTGTAGAAACTCCATCAGAGACAGAATACCAGCATTAATGTGCTTTCATTCTTGATTACTGAACAAAACTCTTTTAAGGTTTATTCTTAACTAACAAAATATATTTTGTTAGTTTCCTATGCTGGAGAAACAACTATAACAAAATGCAATTAATTATTCCTTACATATTTTTTGAAGGGCTTTGATTTATTTTCAATTTGTTCTTCTGTTTGTTGCCACCAGTACTGAGGCTCCACCTAGGGCCCTTTTCTATAATTACATTCATATTCATTCAAGCTAATCTCCTCCTTTATGATAGCAATATGTAAAACAGGCAAATAAAACAGAATGCTTGAGTCTTTGTTTTTTTCCCTGAACACGTGTCTAATATATAAAAATTAGATTTGCTCACTCCCAGGAACTGACCCACTGCTAAGGCAGTAAACCACCATGGGTTCTTGCCAGGCAAGGAAGTGGTTAACATCTTATCTCTAGCCTTGGAATATTGCCCTGTAGGAATGCAGCCAGGTTACCTTTGAAACAGGTGGTCCCAGCTCCGGCAGGGATGGTAAAGCAGAGAAACAATTACCTTCTTGTGAATCACAAGGAGCTAGGACAGACAGAGGAGGCTTAAAGCAGATGGAGGCAGAGAAAGATCAAAGGGCAGACCCAAAGAATTTGCTTTAGAAGTTACAACACGACATTTAAAACAGTGGTTGTCTTCTTTACCTTTTATATTTATTAGCTGAGTTTTCAGTATTTTACTCCTAGTCCAATGTGCAATTTGTTTTTGATTCCCTATCTTTCCAGCAGTGAGTAATGCAAAATGATTTGAGCTAGCACTCCAGAGTGTTTTGACTCACACCTGCCATCTGCCTGCTTAGTCACTGTGCAACCATCCTTGCCCTAAATTGATGATTTTTATTTGATGTAAGAATTGACAGGCAACAGTTGTTGTGTTAGGAGATTTCTGGATTCTGTTTTCTTTATTCTTGTAATGATAGCAGCATGGCACATTAATGTTTCAGATATTCACTTGGCTTTTCCTTGTAAGTACCATATGTTCCTAGAGATATTTAGTGTGGGGAGAGTTGTGAAAAAGGAAGGGGAAAGAGATTATCTTGTAATGTTATTTAAAAAGTGTAGACATGAAAACCATTTCTACTTAGCACAAAGCAAACTAGAAATCTCCCAATATATCCATAATCTCAGCCCTCAAGTTCAGCAAAACTATCCTGATTTTCTGTGTATTCCCATTGACATTCTTACTCTATATAGTTTGGGTGTAAATTTTCTACAAAGAAAGATACAGGTGTAAAGAGAGAATTTCCTTTACATACAGTAATTGTAACCAAGCAGACATTGTGACTAAAGTGACTACTGTAGGTATGCATTCAGACATTTTAGGCAAAGAAACCCACTTTAGAATCATGATACAAACCAGAAGCAAGGTTATTTAGCTTAACAAATACGTAAACCAAAAATAAAATTCTAAGTGCCCCTGGACCCCTCCTCTCATCCAAGGGCATTTCAAAGTTAACCTGAAAAAAGTTGAACATGCCTCATTTTACCCTCCCCACTTTGGAATTCAGGCACAACTGACCAGCATTAACGTTAACACGAAACATTAAGACTAACAAAACAGACCCTTCAACATAACTGACAGCAGGCCCTGAAAGAAATAGAAGAATTTTACCCCAAAATATATTTCTCTGACATATTTTGAAATGGTCTCACAAAGCTGTCTCTGGGGAGAATCTCCTTCCCTTTCCAGGTCTTTTTCCTGATCCAGAAGAGAATTAACTGAGTCTGGAACCTTTTAAAGTCTGATAAGAAACATTTACAATGTATTGTCTCTGAAGCTTGCTACCTGGATAAGAATATGAATCTTGTTCTTCACAAACCCTTATCTTAGCCCAGACACTCTCTTCTATCCATTTCAGGTCTTCAAGTAATACTTAACTCTTTCAACTCTTTCAATACTTAACTCTAATCAGAAATTCTTTGAATTGACTTATGATCTTGAACTACTCACCCAAAGCTTCAATTTGCCCCACCTTTCTGCATGAAACCAATGTACATCATACATCTTACATGTATTGATTTATGTCTTAAGTCTCCCCAAAATGCATACAACCAAGCTGTAGCTGACCACCTTGGGCACATGTTCTCAGGATCTCTTGGACTGTGTCACAGGCCATGCTTACTCATATTTGGCTCAGAATAAATCTCTTCAAATATTCGACGGTTTGACTCTTTTCACTGACACATATTATACACAGTAACAAAAATGCATTTTAAATTATTTCATACATACTAAGAATATAAAATACATATGTACAATATAGATAAGAAACATAAAATAAGCCTGCTTCTATCTACCACTCAGCTCACTCAGCTTTAGAATAAAAACTCTTACCACAAAAAAATTCTTACCATAAAAAATTAAAAAGTTAATTAAAAAAGAGTAAAAAATAAGAATAAAAACTCTAAGATATTTTTGAAGTCTCCTTCTGTGCATCCCCACCTAGCATCACTCCTCTCACCTTCCCCTGCTCCTTGCTTCCCAGGTAATTATTATCTTGAGCTATGGGTTATCATTCCTTTCTTTTTTGTGTGTACTTTTAAAAATGTATGTATTCCTGAATAATATGTGTGTTTTTTTTTGCATGTTTTTGAATTTCACATAAATGAAACTGCAGTGTATATATTCTGTCACTTTCATTTTCATCAGCATTATGTCTGAGTCATTCATGTCAACACATGAAGCTATAGTCCATTCATTTTCACTGCTATAGTTTAAATATTTCATAGTATAAATATAACACAATTTATTTCTCCAGTCTCCTGTCAATGGTCCTCTGTATTGGTTCCAATTTTTTTTTAACGTTAAAAACAGTGCTTCAATATTTTAGTACCTGTGTTCTTTTGCACATATGCAAGAGTTTCTGTAGTCTGGGGTGTATATCTATATGTGGAATTGCTGGGTGTTAGGTGTGTGCATCTCCAGCTTTATTAATACAATAAAAATATTCTCAAAGGGGGTTGGACCATAATAAGAGGGTTCTCTTATTATCAGTATTAGCAGTTCCTGTTGCCTCTAACCCTCACAAGTAAGCTGATTTGTCAGCTTTAAAATTTTTGCCAATGTTTTGGGTACAAAATTATATTTTAGCCTTTTCCTGATTGTGAATGAGATTGGACATCTTTTTATGTTACTACTCATTGGTTTTTCCCCTTCTATGGAATGTGCATCCACAGTCATTGCCCATTTTCTATTGGTTTCTGTGTCTTTACTGGAGTTATAAAAATTTTCAGAATACTAATATTTTCTTCTAATTAATGTGTGTTAGAAATGTGTTCTTCTAGTCTATGGCTTGTCTTTAGTCTTTTCACATTTTCTATGGTGTCCTTCAATAAACAGAAGTTTCAGTTCTGATAGAGTTATATTTATCTCTTTTACTTTGCAGATTCTGCCTCTTTTGTATTAAATCTTTTTAAAACATACAGTTGCAAAAATAATCTATTTTCTTCAAGAATTTTTAAAAAGTCGATATATTTCACCTGTCAGAAATTTATTTTTTGATTACAATGTGGGTCCTTGTGGAAAATGAATTTTCCAGGCATTATTTATTAAACTGTCCGTTTCTTTTACACTACTCTAAAATTGCAGTCCTGTCTTCTTTCACATATGTAAAGGCCTGTCTCTGAGACTCCTGTTTTTGTTTCATTAGTATACTTACCTATCCCATACCAGTAACTCATTAGTGAAACTTTAAATAATACTGGAAATCTTACTGGCAAATTCTCTCTACCTCTACATGTACGTTTCTTCTTCAGTGGTGTATTGGCTAACTTTTTTCTTCTTCTTGACATTTTGCTCCTTTGAATAAATTTTAGAATTAGCTTATCAGAGCCCATAAAAACAATTTAATAAACTTTTTCTGAAGATTCAGTTTCATTCATTACAATTTTTCAATAGCATACACTGAGTCTACACAAGTAAGAGGTAAATAATTTCAAAGGACTGTGTAAAGAATAAGGAATGAGTTAACTGGGTGACATAAATCCTAAAAAATTTAATTAGTGAGATTTCATTTTGCTTAAAAAACATGAAACATCACAGCCTATAGGAAACCAGCCAAAATCAATGAATCTTAAATATTTTATCCCAGCTTCCCAGCTAACTCATTTAAAAATCATGCCTATCTTGGGAGAATTTAAGTTTCCAATAAAACTAGTGAACAAGTATTTATTCATAAGCAATTTGTTTCTCTCTTTCTTTCCTTCTTTTTTTTTTTTTTTTTTTTTTTTGAGATAGAGTCTTGCTGTGTCACCCAGGCTAGAGAGCAGTGGCACAATCATAGCTCACTGCACCCTTGAACTCCCGGGCTCAAGGAATCCTTCCACCTCAGCCTTTTGAGCAGCCACCATGCCCAGCTAGTCTTTAAAGATTTTGCAGAGATGAGGTCTCACTATGTTGATCAGGCTGTTCTTAAATTCCCGACCTCAAGCAATTTTCCAGCGTTGGCCTCCCAAAGTGCCACCACACCTGGTCCCATAAGCAATTTTTATATATCCTGCCTTGTTCTAGATACTATAGAAAATATATAAATGGAGTAAAATATAATTTTGGTTTTCCCAAGATTTATAATTTATCGTGGAAACAACTGACAAACAATAAAATTCCAAACTTTGTAGTTTTGATTATGAGCTATTGTGGAGTAAAATATTATAATACTTTTGTTTTGGACATAGTACGTTTGGGACAATAGAAGACTATATAAAACTGGAAGCATAAAGTGAGAACATAGTTGAGATATCAACTGAGTTTTTAAAAACTAAAATTAGAGTCTCAACCTGAGAACTTAAAGGCGGCCCTATTTGAATGGGCCATGTCTGAGTATAAGTCGAGGGGCAGTAGGGACTGCTGCTTAATTAAGGAGGTTTAATGTATGAATTTGAGGCTTAATTCCAAGCCTCAAATATTTGAGTACCAATAATAAGCCAGGTTATCATTCTTCAGAAGTCCATGCTCTCCTAGAATTCAGAATCTGGTAGGTACTGAGATACTCTTGGGAAATAACTATTCTAAGGGAGAAGAATGTTGAACACAGGTTCTGGGCTGAAAGAAATGAGCTCTCTGCTTCATTCCTCCTCTACTTTCCATCCTCCTCTACCCTCCATCCTCCTCACCCAAGACTAACCTTGGCATACCACTCATCTCAGTTAAAACTATAACTACAGGAGTGTGAAGCGAATAGGCAAGTTCTGAGAAGTAAGTTGTACCCATCTGTATCTGGAAAGAACTGTAGCAGGAAAAAGCACCACCAGCGATGAGCTGGATTGAATGAAATTAGTGGCTGCCTTGTGGCAGCTGAGAACACTGTTTCATGAGCATGAGTGAGGTGTCCCATACAGACTCCCATAATTTGTTGGGGGAAGTTTGGAGAGGAGAAGTAGAGAATTTTGGATTTCTCAAACTTGTACTGTACCAGTGAATCTTGCTCAATTGGGGAGAATAACATATCTCCAAAGGGTGTTTGTAAATGTGTGTGGCATATTTGTTTACCATGATGACTGTGGTGTTAAATAGGCATTCAGTGTGAGGGACTGGGACAATAAGCTAATGCAGTGCTCAGAACAATCCCACACAAGGAATTACCTCTGTGCCTAAAATGACAATAAATAGTGTCTCTATTGAGAAAATGTGTACTATAATGATACCAAATAACAGGATAAACTATAAGGTTATGCTCTAATTCTCTCTTTGTAATATTTAGATATTTGATAAATCACAAGGCATCAACCCCATTTATTATTAATTTTCTAATAAAATATGGCAGTAAATAACAGTAAAGGACACAGCATTTGCAAACTCAAGAAAGCACCAACTAGTATTAAATTTAACATTTAAAAATTAAATAAAATGCAGTAAAGTTTTATATCCTTAAAATTTCTCCTTCTAGGAATAAAGGTCCTTGAGGGAGCCTAGTTGTTACTGAATTCATGTTTTGATAAGAAGGAAATTTTCTCTTTTCCAAATTCCAAGAGAATGGAGATTAATACAGAAATTCAGAGAATAATGTATTTAAATTTACGTGATCTGTGTTCCTTAATTCCAGAGAAAATTATCTATAAATCACTCCAAGAGGAGCATTCTCTTTCTTTCATGCAGGGGGAAAAAAAAGGGCAATTATCTTAACTGAATGTATTCCTTCCTTTCTAAGTAGGTTTGATATTATAGCCTCCTGTTGTTGAAAATCCATTTCTTCCTTGTTCTTCTGCTAGGGGACATTCTATTTCATTAATCTAAATGGGAATTTTCAGAATAGAAATGGAGAAAAAAGCTTATCCAGAAAAAAGGGAAAGATACTAAGCCAGAAACAGCAGGAGATGCACCAGGAGAATATTACAGGTCAGATATCAAAGAGAAAGTTCACCTTTAACAGCACAAACCATAATTTCTACCGTATTTTAATTGCAAAAGTGGAAAGCATATTCTAGACCTTCATATATAATGTATCATTTTATCAATCAACTTGAATGTTAAAAAGATTCAGTTCTGTAAAACTCTTGTGTATTTTCTGAGAAGTTTTTAAAATGAAAATACAGAATATATCTTAAGTTAAATTACTTACAAATTGGAAGCCTCTCCTTGCTGAAATAATTTGAAAAAAAAAAAAGGAAGAAGGAACAGTATTTTGGAAAGCATACTAACTTGGAAGTCAGAGAGCTCAGGATCAAATCCTGGCTTTACCACATGCTGTGTAATTGGGCAAATTTCTTAGCATTAATTTTCTAATGAAACATCATAGCAGAAGTAATAAAAGACACAGAATTTGCAAACCCAAGGAAAAGGCACAAACTGCTACTGAGTTTTTAAAAATCTGAAAATTGAATAAAATACAGTGCAGTTGTATATTCTTAACATTTCTTCCTCCAGGCATAAAGTCATTGTCTTTTAAATTCCATTTACACATGTAATAGTTCCTTTTTTAGCTCATTAATTTTATTACACTACTTTCTGATATTCAGCTAGCAGAAAAGTTGGTACTGCCCAGAAATCTTTTTTTGTCTTTCAGATCCAGAAGTTGTTAGATATATTTTTTATTTTCCAAGGTACAAGTGACAGTTTTACTAATTGTTTCACTACTATTCAGTATGAGTTACCAGTTTTCCAGCCTGCCATAGCAATCTACTTACTTCTGTTCCAGCCTCCACTAATCATTTGCTCAACATTTTTCCAGTCTTTGCTAACAGTTTTCTTACAGTCTTTGCTGATAGCCTTGTTCCACAGCTCTTCCAGCTTCAGCATCTGCTACCTAATCCTAAAGCCACTGTCACACATTTTAGATATTTGTTGCGGCAAAAACTCATTTACACACACAAATTTTTGTATTAGTTAATTTTTGTTTATAACATATTATTCCAATATATAGTTCCTTAAAAGCATAATCACTGATTAGCTTACAGTTCTGTAGACTGGCAATTTTGGTTGGACATGTGGATATTCTTTTTTTGGTCTCACCTAGACTCATTCATGTGGCTGCATTTTGCTGTCATATGGGGTCTGATTTTTTATGAGTGGCCTCACTCACACAATTGGTGGGTGGCTGAAGCTACAGGGGCAATTGGGTACATGTCTCCAACCTGTGGCAACCTAACCTGGGCTACTTTACAGTCCTAAAACCAGGAAGAGAAAGTTTCTATGTGTAATCACTTTTCTAGTCTCTGCTTGTGTCACATTTCCTATTTTTTCAATGGGCAAACAAGTCACTTTGCTAAGACAAAAGTCAGTGAGGGAGGTGACTAAGTGATGGATGCTAGGGACTTAATATAGACCAAGCTTGTCCAATCCACAACCAGTGGGCTGCATGCAGCCCAGGACAGTTTTGAATGAAGCCCAGCCCAAACTTGTAAACTTTCTTAAAACATTATGAGATTTTTTTGCTATTGTTTTTGTTTTAATTTTTTTTTTTAAAAAAAACTTATCAGCTATTGTTAGTGTATTTTATGTGTGGTCCAAGACAATTCTTCTTCTTCCAATGTGGCCCAGGGAAGCCAAAAGATCAGACACCCCTAAACAGACAGTATGAAAAGGTCTTTTGCTATTATTTCTTCCTGAATTCCTGTGCTTGAAAGTATAAGTGAGTGAGTAAGCATGTGGTCAGTGTGAGTGTTTCTATTGGAAAAGGAGGATGAGGCATAACAAAGATTATTTTTTAGGGAATAGTGAGAAACCAACATTGATCTGGTTACTTATTCTCATCTCTATGCCCTTAAACACTGAGATTTTTAAGTCCGAGAAGCTAAAGCAGTACATTTCCATCTAGAATATTCCAAATACCTGACCTAGGAGTTAGTTAGGGAACAGTTTGTTTAATAGTTGCTAAACTATTTAAGTGGATCTAAAGAGCACTCTTACATATTAATATTTTTGTGGCTATATTTTTAAATGGATGCTTTATAATACTTATTACTATCTTATAAGATAGGAAGTATCATCTCCATTTCACAAATAAGGAAACTAAAATTATATATGTGTAGACATATATGTTTGTGTGTAATGGCTTCACCTTGCTCTTGAGAGTATTTCTACAAAACTACACAACTGTCTTACTCTGAGTTTGTGAGAAGGTGCAGAAACTTACTCTAATAAACTTACTCTACTAACTCTAATAAAAAATAGATGGTTGTAAAGACAGGAAATAATTCTACAGAAAGCAACTGCAGGAAGTAATGAAGCCTTAAAGACACTAGAGAGCTGTGGGCTAGTGTCTCCTTAATCTTGATCCTTCTCTGCAAGCCTCTTAGTTTCTCCTTCCCCATACCTTCTACTTGTATCTATGACTTGTCATAAAACTAACTCTGGCCTCTACTCAAAGTTCAGTACCCCATTTTAAACCATCTATGTCCTTTAGTTTACATTGTCTAGATAGACAATATGATTGGCTCAGTTTGAGTGATGTTTCCATAGGTGATCCACTCAGATGAATGGAGGGACAGGGTCACCAAAGCATAAACATGACTGCCCAGTTCCATCCCATCAGCAGTGGTGTGCAAAGGGCAATTTCATGGCAGGGCATGAGAGTGAAGAGGCAGTGGCAGTCATCTCAAATGCAATCATGAAACAAATCTGAGAAGATATCTTGTTCAATCCAAGTCCAATGTAGTAAAATCTTTATTTTAATTCAGTTTATTTAAATGCACGTTTGCTTTCAACAATACAGAATGAATTTTAACAAGTAGTCCCAAGATGTTTGGAATTTTATACTTAGTAGTACTACTTTTTATTTTTATGGCATGTTCGCAAACTATTTTGTAATTGAAAGAATTGTGATAGTCAATTGATGAGTAAAACCGTATTTTCAACCATATTTACAATATATTACAACCATACATTGTTCTCTATTTCCCAGCTCTAACAGGTACACAAAAGAAATACAACTTCTCCCACCAAATGCTATCCTATAATACATATTAATGACATGTTGAAAATATTTGAGATATTAAAATATTAAAATTATTCATTTTTACTTTAGTATTAAAATTATTAAATGTATTTATTTTAAAATATTTATTACTTATTATTAAATAATATATTGATATTCTATTTCCTCCACTCTTCTTTTTAAACATGGCTACTAGAAAATGGAAAATGTTAAAAGATATATGTGGCCTACATTCAATTTCTATTGGACAGCGCTAGTTTAAGCCACTCTGAGTGGTAGTTTTTGCTCCTTGAAAACAATATTAGCACATATGCCATGTGAACTAAAATACTTTAAATATTTATTTCATCCCAAATTCCCATAAACTCAATGAATTATATTTTTATGTCTGTTTATTTTCCCATTTCACAAATACTGATGTCATAGTCTTATAGGTTCTTCCAGTTGCTGTCTTTTTGGATAGGGTCTTGCTATTTTGCCCAGTCTGGAGTGCAGTGGCTATTCACAGGCATGATCATAGTACATTACAACCTCGAACTCCTGGGCTCAAGTGATCTTCCTCTTTCATCTTCCTAGTACCTGGGACTACAGGCACACACCACCACACCTGACTCCTACTAGTTATCTTTATTCAGTCTGATGCTATTACATGTTCAATAACTCTTTACTGTTAGTAGGTTACTAATCCTTCCAGCTCATTTCAGCTACGCTATCCTTTATTTTTCCTTTTGATTTGTATCTGTCCCCTTTCATTAATCACAATGTCTAAACTGTTTCCCTTACTGAATTTATACTTTGTTTAGGTCATATTAGAAGATCATGTCTTCTTACCAGGTTTCAGTCCCCTCAATTTCCCAAAATGGTCTACGCTTCCTCCCACATTGATTCCCTTCCGGAACCACAGACAAAGCTGTTTCCTCTTAAGTTTTTTCTTCTTCTCTTCCTCTTTCTCCTCCTCTTCTTCCTCTTACTATTCCTCTTCCCCTCCTCCTCCTTCTCCTCCTTTTCCTTCTTCTCTTGCACACACTTTATCCTATTCTTACCTTTTATTTAGAAATAATTTCAATTCCAAAAAATTTAACAAGAGTACAAATAACACATACCCATTACTCAGATTCACCTATTGTTTACGTTTTACTCCATTTGCTTTATCATTTCTGTGATATAAACCTATTATATATAAATCTCCTTTCTGAAACATCTGAGAGGAAGTTGTTTACACAATGGTCTTCTACCCCTAAATACCTCCATGTGTATTCCCTAAGAAGAGGGGTTTCTCTTACATAACTAGAATATGATTATCAACATCAGTACATTTGTCATTGATGTAACACCTTTACTTTTCTTTCTAATTTTGTCAATCTACTCAATCATGTCCTTTATAGCATTTTTATTTCCTCCAGTAAAGGATCTAGTCTATTATGAAATATTGTATTTGTCTCGTCCCTTTAGTCTCTATTCTTGGAGGAACATTTCCACAGTCTTTCTTTGTCTTTTATAATATTGACACCTTCAATAGACCATTTCTCATTTGGGGTTTGTCTAATGTTTACTCATTATTAGACTTGGGTAATCTGTGCCCAGCTGAAATGTTGCATGAGTGGTGTTGAGTCCTTTTCCAGGTACCACATCACATTGCTTGCACACAATGTCCATCTGTCTCTCATTGGTGATGCTAATTTTGATCATCCATTACAGGTTGATTTTTTCACTGTATAGCTACCACTTCTTCCATTAACAACTATGAAGGAGTCTGTGAAAATATGCTTTAAGACCTGCAGATAGGCCAGGTACAATGTCTCACACCTGTAATTCCAACATTTTGGGAGGATGAGGTGAACGGATTGCTTGAGCCCAGGAGTCTGAGACCAGCCTGGGCAACAACAACCATCTACAATTTTGCAATTAGGTGGACGTAGTGGTTGGTCCCAGCTATTCAGAAGGCTGAAGTAGGACAATCTCTTGAGCCTAGGAGGTCAAGGCTGCAATAAGCCGTGTTCATGCCACTGCACTCCAGCCTAGAGTTGGTCTCGGGGCTAGAGACCAACTACTGGCCAGGCTGGTCTCGAACTCCTGACCTCAGATAATTTGCTCACCTTGGCCTCCCAAAGTGTTGGGATTACAGGCATAAGCCACTGCACCCAGCCTTTTCAATGACTTATATACATTACTATATTTATTTTGGTGCTCAAATTTTCCCAGATTTTCCCAGTGCAAGTTTCCCTCAGCCTGGCTTCTGTGTCCTTCTGACATGTCTTCTTTTCTACCTCCACCACCTCCTTCTCCTCTTCCTGCTTCATTTTGATGCTGCTTACTTTCTGGCATAGTCAAATGTTTCAGGTTCATTTTGTGCCTACTCTGTTCTAAACCTAGAACCAGCCATTCTTCCTAGAAACCTAGATTCCTTCTGTGGGGAATGGCATCAAAGACCAAGATTTGAACACTAGGTATGCTTGATGTTATTGGAATGTCTTCACCCAGCTATTTTTTTTTTTTTATAGAGATGGGGTTTCACCATATTGCCCAGGCTTGTCTCCAACTCCTGGGCTCAAGCAATCTGCCCTCTTCGGCCCTCCAACATGCTACAATTACAGACATGAGCCTCTGCACCGGACCAATCTTTCTTATTTTACAGAGAAATTACGTAGAATTTTTATTTGTTCTAAGTAAAATATATGACTATATATATAGTTACTGGACTCTGTTGTTTAAATATCTTCAAATACATTGCCTCCTTTCAAATCAGGATTTAAAAACCCTTTCCAAAAGGATGTTAAAAATTATATTTATATGATATATTTATATAACCATAGTATACTGGGGTTGATTCCAGAATCTAGTGCTATCCAATGTACACAACATCCTAAGCAATCACCTATTTATTCTGCGGTGGTTGCTGGCCCTTCTGTGTATATATGATCTGTGCCCTAACTGTGTTGCTTCCAACAGTCCATCCATCTCTGGAGCCAAGCTGTCTACAGGAGTTTCAGCAGCAGGTTATGCACACCTTCTCTTATCTGTTATGCATTCCTTATGGTTACATCTCCTTCCTTGCATGTATCACTTATTCGAGTGAAATTCGTTTGACTGTCATACCAAAACAATGTGCTAACATATTTAAATTGGTATTCGCTTTTAGGAGATTCTTATTTATTATATTAATTTGTATGGTGGGCTGGGTGCCATGGCTCACATCTGTAATCCCAGCACTTTGGGAAGGTGGATCACAAGGTCAGGAGATCTAGACCATCCTGGCCAACATGGTGAAACCCAATCTCCCCTAAAAATACAAAAATTAGCTGAGTGTGGTGGCGCGTGCCTGTAATACCAGCTCCTTGGGAGGCTGAGGCAAGAGAATCACTTGAACCAGGGAGTCAGAGGTTGCAGTGAGCCAAGAATGTGCGACCACACTACAGCCTGGATGACAGAGTAAGACTCCATCTCAAAAAAAAAAAAATTATATGGTGAACATTTTCTTCCTTGATAGTTCCAAGAAAAACAATAACCCTGTTAGAATGAATGATCACAAGTCCTTGAATCAGCGAGGTTCAAAATAATAAACTGTAAAATACCTAATAGTCTGTCCATTCCAGACTGATTAATTCCAAACACCCTGCAATCAGGGAAACTTCTTCTGGTAGCATCTGGAGAAAGTTTTGCATTCCAAGTGAGACACAAAAATGAATAGCTATCTCATAAGATATTAAAATTTACCTAGAAAAAAGTCAGTCTCTGGATATCTAATATTTGCTGGCTGATGCAAGGTTATATCCTAGCAAGTGTATTCACTACTAATTATAATGCACTTTCTTGTACTGCTCATTTAACCCAAATGTAAATATTCCAAACATAATTACCTTTGGAAGACTATTGCATGGTATTAGGATGGGAACATTCCCAGTGGAATAGCTCCAGTTTTCTTCATTTCTCTATTAATAGTTCCCCACATTTTTTCCCATGTATTACTGATATTTTTTTAAAAACCTATGCTGGCTGCCTTTTGCCACTCAATAAGTTCAAATCTTTTGTAGTTCAATAATAATTTGAAAAATTCAACATCTTCATAGTCACAAATTAATTTTTCTTGTCATGAGCTGTTCAAATTGCCATGAATTAGGCAAAGCAATTACAGATAGGTATTAATTTTAATAAAAATTAAAATGTGACTGACCATTATAATTCTGTATATTTTTTTAAATATATATAATACCATCTACTTGGTCACCTTGGAGTCTACAGTTGTGCATGTGGTCAGGGAAGAAATATAAATTGACATTTTATCTTATATATTTCTTCACATAGGCAGAAAAACATGAAGTGTTATAAAAGAATATATACATTTTGGATTTCCAGAAGTACTTTATTTTATCTTAAATCACATGTTTGACTTTTTTAAGGTCAAATATGTTCAGAATAGACAAATCACATTTGTATTTTAAGAAGTTTTAAAATTCCCATAGTTCCATTATTCAAAGACAGTTAATGTTTTTGCATATTTATTATACTTCAATATTTATTTCTTTTAAAAAAGTTATACTTATTTTCCCTCATTATTATAAATTTTAGAAATATCCTTAATGTTTTCTAAAATTAAATCATGTACCATAACATAATTAACCACATTATTATTCAGGATAGCTTCACTCTTATAAATAATTCTGTGAGAATTGTGTGCTTGTATACTACAGCTTTTGTTTTCAGGAAGTTCCTTAAGGAGGAAAATTCTAAAAGTGGAACCACTGGGTTAAGGGATACAGTGATTTTAAGACTTTTTGATATATTAGTAACAAAAAACTTAAACCAATTTATACTCCCAAAGAGTATAAGAATACCTGTTTTATTGCATCATTATTAGTATTCAGTATTTTTGTTCTTGAAATATGAAACAATTAGAGAAATAAAAGAGGGATCCGCTTTGATGGTGATTTTTTTTTTTTTGAGACGGAGTTTTGCTGTTACCCAGGCTGGAGTGCAATGGCATGATCTCAGCTCACCGCAACCTCCCTTCTGGGTTCAAGCAATTCTCCTGCCTCAGCCTCCCGAGTAGCTGGGACTACAGGCGTGCACCACCATGCCCAGCTAATTTTTGTACTTTTAGTAGGGATGGGGTTTCACCTTGTTGACCAGGATGGTCTCGATCTCTTGACCTCGTGATCCACCTGCCTCGGCCTCCCAAAGTGCTGGGATTATAGGTGTGAGCCACTGTGCCCGGCCTGATGGTGATCATTTTTTAAAAGTTTCTAATGATATTAGACTTTCCTGCTTTTGCTAACATATAATAAATTCTCTTTGGGCAACTGCCTGTTCATAACTTTTGTTAATGCGTTTAGTGGACACTTTGTATTTTTAACAATCAATTTATCATCTTTTTAGATTTACATTTTGTCACATTTAGTATATCTGTTTTCTTCAGTTTCCTGTTTGTCTTTTAGATGTGCTTACATTTTTGGCATAGCAGAAACTGTAATTTTTAAGATCAAATTTGCCAACCTTTTTTGAGTGTAACTTCTTTTACCACTTTAATTTTATAATTTTCCTTCTTGCAGAAATTTGATAAATATTTGCTTTTATTTTATCTTCCTTTTTATATTTTGAATTGTTATACTTCTTAAATTCACTTGCTATGTGTTTGATGAAATGGTATGAAATACAGATTTATAAACAAAGTCGCCCAAGCCCACAACATGTCCCAGAATCACTTAGTGAATAATTCTTTCTTTTTTTCTTTGATTTGGGAAGTTTACTTATCATATATTTTTATTTTTATGTTGTACTATTTTTTAAAATTTCATAACACTATAATATTTTAATTTTTGGATATGGTACATCTTTCTTCATAATTAATAATTTTCATTTTAAAAACATAGATTGGACTGGGTGCAGTGGCTCACACCTGTAATTCCAGCACTTTGAGAGGCTGAGGTGGGCAGGTTATGAGGTCAGAAGATCAAGACCATCCTGGCCAACATAGTGAAATCCTGTCTTTACTAAAAATACAAAAATTAGCTGAGAGTGGTGGTGCATGCCTATAATTCCAGCAACTCAGAAGACTGAGGCAGGAGAATCACTTCAATCTAGGAGGCAGAGGTTGCAGTGAGCCAAGATCGTGCCACTTCACTCCAGCCTGGTGACAAAGCGAGACTCTGTCTCAAAACAAACAAATAAACAACCAACCAAACAAATAAAAAAATAATTTGTCAGTTTATGCATCCAAGTACAACGTAAGATCTTTTTTTCCTTTTGAGATGGAGTCTCGCTCTGTCACCTAGGCTGGAGTGCAGTGGCACGATCTTGGCTCACTGCAACCTCTACCTTTTGGGGTCATGTGATTCTTTTGCCTCAGCTTCCTGAGTAGCTGGAATTATAAGTGCCCAACACCACATCCAGTTAATTTTTGAATTTTTAGTAGAGACGGGTTTTGCCATGTTGGCCTGGTTGATCTTGAGCTCCTGACCTCAGGTGATCTGCCTACCTTGGCCTTCCAAAGTTCTGGGATTACAGATGTGAACCATCTGGCCTTAAGATCATTTTTAAAAGTTAAAAAAAAATGTTTTTAAAAATGCCAATAAGCCTATAAATCAGTTTAGGATGATTTAACAGCTTTATTCTGTTTTCCTTTCTAGGGATATGGTTTAATTTTAGTTTTTTCTCTATGTAGGTCACAAAATATGACTCTTGTGAAGTAAACATATTTTATTTTACAATATCTGGCTAGATATTGCCAGATATAAATAATAATATCTGTAATTACAATATTTGTGCATATAATAATATTGCCAAGTATATAATGATAATATAATAATATCCACATTGATTGGGTTTATTAAGAAATTTTCTAGTTTAATTTTCAAAACTAACTGAGGAAGTAGTCATTACATTTTTCATTTTGCAAATAGGGGAACTAAAACTTGGGGAATTTAAGTAACTCATACCAATTTTCTACTTCTAAGTGACGGACCGAGGTCTCTAACCCTGACTTCAAAGTCTGTGCTCAACACCAAAGTGCAATATGAAACTATCAAATTTTATATTTTTAACTTATATTCCAATCAACTGGATTTTAGGATTTAGAGAAAAGTACATTTGAATTACAAATTTCAAATCAGCATTTTTTATTCCCTATTGCAGACTCCTCAATAAATCCTCTACTGAATTTCAAAGAATACTCCAGAAACAAGAACCCTCAAATGACTGTTAGTAGAATTTGTCAAGAGACTATTTGAAAGGCTTATTAATATTTTTGCACACATTATGTCTCTTAGCAAAAACTTTGTGATTTAGAAATTATATCTCCCCATCCCTGGAATTTCTTATATAAAAATAACTTCTAGAAATTCCTACCTAATTTTTTAAATGTATTAGATAAACATCATAATGATATGGTATTAATACACCTACTGTGGTCACAACAGGAAAAATAAGAGGGAAAGACAAGCCACTGCTCCTGAAAGGTCACTGAGAATTATATTTGTGAGCTGGAATTTCTCAACAACATGGCTCAATTGACTATATAATTTTTAAAAGTGATCATTAAGAAACAGATGGTGGTATATATGATAGTTTATGAATAATATTGCAGTATTATTCTGGATGAAGAGTCCTCAAAAAATGGAGTCAGACCATATGATTTTCTTTTTCTTTTTCTTTCTTTTTTTGAGACAGTCTCGCTCTATCACTCAGGCCGGAGAGCAGTGGCATGATCTTGGCTCACTGCAACCTCTGCCTCCAGGTTCAAGCGATTCTCCTGCCTCAGCCTCCAGAGTAGCTGAGATTATAGGCATTAGCCACCACACTAATATTTTGTAGAGATGGGGTTTCACCATGTTGGCCAGGCTGGTTTTGAACTCCTGACCTCAAGTGATCCACCCGCCTCAGCCTCCCAAAGTGCTAGGATTACAGGCATGAGCCACCACACCTGACCCAGACCATATAATTTTCTCATGAAACTGTACATTATTATCAGAGATACTTCATAGAAAGAAGGAAAATGGCTCTGTCTTAGAAAATTAAGTCGCCTGACTCTCTCTGGTGTTCTGATGGTGCCAGTTCATTAGGGCTGCAAGAATCACACTTCTTGTTATTCTGCATTGTTTACTTGTTCATTCAAGTGGTAAAAAAACAAAGAAACAAACTGAAACTAAACATACACTAAAGTTTTGTGTTTCTTCACTGAAGCCTTAAGTATGGATTTTTTTTTTTTTGAGATGATAAACTCTTTCTTCTATACTCCGTTATCTGGACATGTGTATTTCTTGCCTAAAGCTGAGATTTGTGATTTTGAAGAGGTTCACTGGAATCCAGTCTTGCAAATTATTTCCATATTAATTATTACTAACAAAATATACAGACACCATTTTCCTTAACATCCTGCATTTTTTATCAGAGTAACATTGGGACTGGCATGTACAAGCTCAGAGGCCATGCAGATAAGACATTAAAACTATAAACTGTTCCTTGACTTACTCTCTTTTCTTTCTGCATTTGGTTATGTAGATTATATAAGTGATTATCATAGGAAAATTCCAGTGATGACTGAAAAGCAGCTTCCATAAAACTTGAATACTCTTTGGGAGATGGACTCCTTTCTAATTTGCTGCAATCACAATTAAAAGGGTATAATTCACCAAAGCAATGAAGGAGTTGGTTCCAAACCCTAGGACATAAGATCTTATGCTTAGAGTAATTCCAACCTGATGTACTGTTTAGCATGATAAGAACCATCTAACCCAACATGAATACCAAATAACTAGTATAGTATGCTGAGAAGTTAGTTGTAAAATTAATAATATGCAGTGACCCTATTTTGACATCCAAGAACTTTCACAAAGAAATCTTGGATTCTCCTAAACCAATGCTTCTCAAACTTTGCTGTGCATACAAATCACCTGGAATGAAGACTCTTATTCTGTAGCTCTGGATTGGGATCTGTAAACTAAAAATAAAGTCCTAAGCCCCCTCACTGTCTGAATGGACCCCCTTGTGGCCAAGGGGATCCCAGAAAAACCTTAAAACTGAGTTCCTGGCCATGACACAATGGGAGGTCAGACACACCTCATTATACTGTCTCTGTTTTGTGGTTTAGACACAAAAACTGACCAAGATCAATGTTAACATAGAGATCATAAGACTTACAGAACAGACTCTTGGTGGAAATAACATCCCAGATTACAAACAGGATGTAAGGCCATGCCAGTCAAGGGTTAAGTCACACTCCCTTATACTTAAGTAACAAACCATGTTCTAACTGCAACAAGGTTTTTCTTTTTCTTTAGCAACTTAAAAAGCACTGACCTAACAATTACAACTCATCCACAACTTTGATTGGACAAGGGACAACTCATTCCTTGTCCAGTCAAAGCTGTAGTTATGGCTGATGGAACAGGGGTTCAGTTACTGTCTGTGAACTGGATGAGTTGTCTGGCCATGCCAGTCAAGGGTTAAGTCACACTCCCTTACACTTAAATAACAAACTATGTTCTAACTGCCACAAGGTTTTTCTTTTTCTTTAGCAACTAAAAAAGCACTGACCTGCCCTTACACTTAAATAACAAACTATGTTCTAACTGTCACAAGGTTTTTCTTTTTCTTTAGCAACTAAAAAAGCACTGACCTAAGATTACAACTCATGCAGTTCATAGACACTAACTGAATCCCTGTTCCACCAGCCATAACTATAGCTTTGATTGGACAAGGAACTGATTTCAGTGACTTTCTTCTCAAAAGAGGACCACTGGCCATGGACTGGCTCCTGCTAGTTTACAGAAGCTGCACACTCACATGCCTTTGTCCTGAAAGACACTTTTTTTTGAAACAGAGTCTCACTTTATCACTCAGGCTGGAGTACAGTGGTGCAATCTCTGCTCACTGCAACCTCCGCTTCCCGGGTTCAAGTGATTCTTATACCTCAGCTTCCCAGATAGCCAAGAATACAGGCGCTCGCCACCATACCCAGCTAATTTTTTGTATTTTTAGTAAAGACAGGGTTTCACCATGTTGGCCAGGCTGGTCTCAAACTACTGACCTCAGGTGATCTGCCTGCCTCGGCCTCTCAAAGTGCTGGAATTACAGGCATGAACCACTGTGCTTGGACTGAAAAGGCATTTTTACATATAGGGCCTAATTGTCATATATTTAAATGTTAAGTCTCCACCACCAAGTGAACATGGGCGGTATGTTACATGTATGTTTGTTCAATATGCACGCTCTAGGACCACCTTCATTAATATTCAGAGTTCCTCCTATATAGCCAGGTGAATATGAAGGTTAACCAAACTGTTCAGCATGAAGCTCCTACCCCAACCCCTCCTCATTCAACGTGCCTCTCTCTGGTCTTGGCTGGAGGCATACCTCCTAGCCTGCAGGATGACCACCTTGCAGGCTGTAACTCTTTATAAGAAATAGTCTCCTCTCCTTTTCTAAAATTATAAAAATTGTGTTATTAAAAAATTTTTTCTGAGTGATTTACAGCATTGATGATACTGCTTGTTTGTGGATCTCACTTTAGAAAGTGAAGTCTTGGCCAAAAGATCCCAGCTGACTTTTAGATAGCCCAGTACAAAGTCAGCCATGGATCCCTGGATTATTTATTTATTTATTTTTAAAAGCCAGTCAAATTTAGAAGTGGGGGGTTGTATAGCAACTTTAGTGACACTAATGTTAATAAGTTCTGATAACCCACTACCATTGGACCAGCCTAATTTTTTTTTTTTGAGACAGAGTTTTGCTCTGTCGCCAGGCTGCAGTGGTTCAATCTCAGCTCACTGCAACTGCCACCTCCCAAGTTCAGGCGATTCTTCTGCCTCAGCCTCCTGGGTAGCTGGGACTATAGGCGCGCATCACCATGCCCAGTTAATTTTTCTATTTTTAGTAGAGGTGGGGTTTCACCATGTTGGCCAGCATAGTCTTGATCTTTTAACTTTGTAATCAGCCCACCTTGGCTTCCCAAAGAGCTGAGATTACAGGCGTGAGCCAACCGCACCCGGCTGGCTCCCTGAATATTTCAATACTGTCTACTGCTCAAAATGTCCTTGCAGGCTGTAATGGAATAAGCCCATCAGGTGTATTAGAAATACTCCTTCAAAATTTAACAAAAATGTCCTTCAAAAGTAACTCAAATCTCGGAAACATTGCAAGAAAATAGCTTTCACCTGTGATCCTTGAAATGGTGGATATTTCTTACTTTTATTTAGCTTTCCCTATAGTAGATTGGCACACTGCTCTTTTGATGTTCAACTAACATTGCACCCTTGACCACTGACTTTTGTACAAAATCTTTGCTGGCTTTATGAGAAAATGTGGTTTTCTGGGGCATTGGTAGAAATGTACAAAAAGAAAGGCACAGAAACAGAATTATGACACTGAAGTACAAGTGAGACGGTTTGCTGGGGATGCTAATAGTTGAGCCAGCACCAAGGCTGCTGTGCAAAAGCATCTCCTGTGACAACTATTACTTTCTCATAATATTCTACACTAACCACACCATACATGAGGATCATCCGTAATAGTACTGAACACCTTGACTCCTTGACCAAGTGGAAATAGTAGTCAGGTGATCATGAAGCTGACTATATAAGATCATGTCTAGTTGGTGGCAGACATGATTGGTGTTGTCAAAACCAGAATGCAGTGATCTTTTCCTTTTTTTTTTTTAATCTCTGTGGTGATCAGATTTTTATCTGTTTGTGATAAATGAGAGAGGAAAAATGGATCTGAAGCTCTCATTATTAATATCTATCTACATAAGCAAAGGATTACATTAGGGAAAAATCCAGGAGTGGCTTAGTAAACTCCACGCCTGGTCAAACATTCCATTCCAGTAGATGGTCAGAATTTATTCCTTTCTGATATCGGTTCCAGTTTCCTTCCTTCAGTTCCAGCTTCTACCTTTTCCTGTTACCTGTAGCTGCAAAAGTCCAGCCTTTCCTCTTGGCTTCTTTAATTCTCCTCCTTTTATCTAAATATTGCTTTAAATTCTTTATTTATATGGATGATACTTTACAGCAAACTCATGGTCATGATATTTTGTTAATAACTGCTGTTTTCTTATTATGGAAGTAACGGATATAGAGAACTTGGAAAATGCAGAACTATAGAAAACCAAGAAAAAAATTTTTGGTCCATAATTTTCACTAATAAAAAAAAATCACTATTAACATTTTAGCATATTTCCTCATGTTTTTCTCTTACTATGCACTTAAAAGTTAGTTTTTAGGCCGGGCGCAGTGGCTCAAGCCTGTGATCCCAGCACTTTGGGAGGCCAAGGCGGGTGGATCATGAGGTCAAGAGATCGAGACCATCCTGGTCAACATGGTGAAACCCCGTCTCTACTCAAAATACAAAAAATTAGCTGGGCATGGTGGCGCGCACCTGTAATCCCAGCTACTCAGGAGGCTGAGGCAGGAGAATTGCCTGAACCCAGGAGGCAGAGGTTGCGGTGAGCCGAGATCGCACCATTGCACTCCAGCCTGGGTAACAAGAGTGAAACTCGGTCTCAAAAAAAAAAAAAAGTTAGTTTTTAATCAAAGAAATATTAAAACACAGAAAAAAATGAAATTATACAAATGTGTCTGTGTAAACTTCTCTCTACTCCCACAGATAATCATTGTTATCTGTAGCCCACTGAATATTTTTAAAGCATTCTTATTTGAGTGTTTGTAGTGGTTACTCTTTGATCTAAAATAATATATCTCAATTTTATTTTTCAACTAATTTTAGACAGCATCTATTAAATCACTGTTATAAAAGATGAGGAAATTAGGATACTTACAGGTACTCCCCTCCTTTTTCCTCCCTGATTTTTGTTATTTTAAAAACAATTGTTAGGCTTGCTCTGAGCATCTACTTAACCCTACTACACACCTCGGCTGTATGGAACAGCTGTTGCTCCTAGGCTACCAACTAGGCTCCTATATGTTACTATACTGAATATTGTAGGCAACTGTAACACAGTGGTAAGCATTTGTGTATCTAAACATAGAACACATAGAGTAAAAATATGGCATAAAAGATAAAAAATGTTACAGCTCCATTATAATCTTATGGGACCACTGTGGTGTACGTGATCCATCGACCAAAACATTATTATGTGTTTACATTGGTGATAGTCTCATCTTCAACTGACTTTTGCAAATATTGTGTCTGAACTTGGAATTTCTCTGGGCCTCTTTTGAAAAAGATTCCTCTTATCTATGAAATTGTGGGCTGTAGTTTTCATTTCTTTGTTTGCTCCCTTAGTCTGATTTTATTTAGTCTGTATTTTCCAAATTTCCTTGAATTTTTGGTGTACCGCTGTCTTCATTCCATGCCTCTCATCCTTGATGCTATGTTTTTAATCTTTACAAATGCCTTTTATTTACTTCATAGCTTTTCTGTTTGGGAAACAGAGGATTAGAAGTGTGTTCAGTTTACCACTTGGTGACACTACGAATACTTTCCTCCATATGGTCATTGCTTGGTTCAACCATTTTGTTATGAGCATGATGTCTTATTCATTGGATTAATTAATTTATATCTTAATAAGAACAAAGTCATAGGATCATATTGGTATTGGTTCTGATGCTAGGGACCTGAAACCTCCTCATCCCGTTATCTCTGTCTTGGTTTTTTTTTTTTTTTTTGAGATGGAATCTCACTCTGTTGACAGGCTGGAGTGCAATGGCATGATCTTGACTCACTGCAACCTCTGCCTCACGGGTCCAAGTGATTCTCCTGCCTCAGCCTCCCAAGTAGCTGGGACTATAGGCACATGCCACCATGCCCAGCTAATTTTTGTATAGTGGAGACAGGGTTTCACCATGTTGGTCAGGATGGTCTTGATCTCTTGACCTTGTGATCCACCCACCTTGGGCTCCCAAAGTCATCTCTGTCTTCTATAGGCCCTGCCTTTTTTCATTGTTTCTCCTATTAAATCCAGACTTGCTCTAAATATCTACTTATGTGGTTTCCATAAACCACTGTGCAAAAGCTGACAAGGAGGGGCAATTATGTCCCACTCCTACTTTAAACTACCTTCATTTATTTATATTTAAAAAGTATTTAATTAGTGCCTACCCAGAGCTGGGCCCTGTTCTAGGTGCTAGACATATGGTAGAGAATGAAAAAAGAAAAAAGAATTCCCGTCCTTGTGGTACTTACATTCCAGCAGGCAAGGACATGTTATTTCTTGTAGTTCTATAGCCCTCAGCTCTAAACAGTTGGCAAACACTGGAAGGATAAAACATGTAGCACTGCCAGCTTAGTAAATACACATAATCAAAAGTCCCACTGGCTGAGCAATACCTCAAATTGTCTTTTAATGAAAAACTAAGTAGTCAGAATGTCTTTGTCCAAAGATCAGTCGATGTTTAATAATGAAAATAATAATCACATTTAAGGGGAACAAATATTTTAAATCTTAAATTTAAAAATAACACCAGTGTCCTACAATATACTCAAGATTAAAACATTTGGCATATATATAAAATGGAAATATAAAACTATTATAAATGATACTTTTGAAGTTTTTTTAAGATAATAAAATTGTTTGTAATTATTTAGTGAAAACTCATGATCCAAAATTATGTATGGCTGGGAGTGGTGGCTCATGCCTATAATCCCAGAACTTTGAGAGGCTGAGGAAGGAAGATAGCTTGAGCTCAAGAGTTTGAGGCCAGCCTAGGCAACATAGTGAGACCTCATTTCTACACAAAAATTAAAACAAAATATTATCCAGGTGTGGTGGTACACACCTGGTCCCAGCTACTTGAGACACTGGAGTGGGAGGATTGCTTGAGCCTAGGAAGTTAAGCCTGTAGTGAGCTGTGATTGTGCCACTGCACTCCAGTCTAGGCAACAGGGTGAGACGCTATCTCAAAAAATAATTATTATTTATATAGTTGGACTCTATATGTTAATTGAGCAGTCTCAGCTTAGTAGGGTATTAACAAAAATTACATTTTTTTTTTCTAATCACTGCTTTCCACTATGCATAGGGGAACTCCAGATTCTTATCATTAATACATTTTGGACACATTCTATAACATTCTGATTACTTTCAGTTTTCAAAGCATAGTCTAATTTTTAAACTTCAGTCTCAATTCTGATTCAAGCTCTTTTCCTTCCACCACACAGTAAAAGCCAGAACAGACTGATGTTGGGGAGCAGTAAGGCAGCAGTGCAGCTGGCTCTGGCTGGGGAGAGGGAACAGATCCAGCTTATTACAAGAATGGCCCTTGGGTCACGGGTAGGGAAGCAACACAAGTCTCACTTCAGTTCAGCACATTCAGGTCAGATGCCAGTGCACCAAAGGCTTGAGATGGTCTCCAGATAGGTCAAATATGGTGGGTGCCCTTGGGCAATGCTCAGCTTCACCCAGCGCCCCTCCGTCACTGTGAGGAAAAGAAAGACTTCCCTCAGGTCTACCAGTAGTTTACCTCCCAGCTTCATCTCTGGGTTGTGTTCTTCACCACCCAGCAGCCTCCTGGGGTGGATCATGCTCCTCTGCTTCTCCTCTAACTCATGGAACCATAAAACCTCAGTGATCCTTGCCATGTCCCTTAAGATCATAGAGAACCAGGATTTGGGCAGTCTGGTTCTTATCCTCTTCTCAGACATAATATGTTTTTAAGCCTTAGCGGCAGAGAGTAGTCTCTGTGGATGTTTTAAGCCTTAGTGGCAGAGAATAGTCTCTGTTTCTAGTCTTTCTAGACTAGAAACAGAGAATAGTCTCTATGGATGCCTCATGAACAATGGGAAACACTCCAAACAACTGTCTCAAATGCTTTATTCCAATGGCAACACAGTTACAAAGGAATTAAAACTTAGGCCGGGTTGGTGGCTCATGCCTGTGGTCTCAGCAGCTTTCCGAGGCCAAGGCAGACAGATCAAGGTCAGGAGTTCAAGACCAGCCTGGCCAACATGGTGAAACCCCGTCTCTACTAAAAATACAAAAAATTAGCTGGTTGTGGTGGTGCACACCTGTAATCCTACCTACTCAGAAGGCTGAGGCAGGAGAATTGCTTGAACCCAGGAGGTGGAGGTTGCAGTGAGCAGAGATTGTTCCACTGCACTCCAGCCCAGGTGACAGAGCAAGACTCCATCTCAAAGAAAAAAAAAAGAGTTACAACTTAGCAGGCCTCAGGAAGGGAGATGTCCATCTACTCTTCTTTTGAATTTCTGTGAATTATTTTCTTGGACTTCCTACTCTCCACCCCATCCATTCTCTCCTTGGGAGAATGAAAACCCTCTCCAAGAAGTCAAATATGGTTTCTTCTCTTCTTTCCCATACACAGACACAGACCTCTCTTACGGTGAAGTAAAAGTGAAGAGAGGAGTTTCCTAGGTTGATGGTTTCTGGCAGTAAGGTTGGTTATGCCTTTTTAATAAGCCCTGGTGGGAGGTTTTGACTCCTAATTATTTATGGCTCTTTAGAGAATGTTCTCAGCTTTAGGCAGTAGCCACAATGCTGAAGCAGCAGGAAAAACCCCATTCAACATTCCACTAAGCAGGAAGTGGGAGAAGGAAGACTGAAGACACTTTGAAGCTTAATCATTTTTACCCCACTATTTGTATTATCTGGAAAAAAGTTTTTAATTCATCCAAATATTATGGTTTTCCTAAATATCGTGGGTAATGTCATCGTGTCATAATGTTAGGGTCTACCTGGCTTCTATTCCCAATAATTTTGGTGTTATGGATTAGACCAAGGCACAGGCAATTGCTACCCTGTTGTTCTTCCTTCCCTGTTACCTGGTCCAGGTATCATGACCTCAACTCCACTTGTTTCAATGTAAGAAATTTTATATTCCTGGAAAGTCAGTGTTATTTATAAATAGAAATTTAGATGACAATTAAGAAAATGGAAACATTTTAACTAGAAGCTATTGCTTACCCAGGTTGTATACAAAAAGTCTGTCCTTTTCTTGTTGTTGTTGTTTAAAAAAAAAAAATGACAGCACGTTAGCAAGGTGCTAAGACTAACATCAGACTTAGGGTTTCTGTTACCTGAATGCAGAAACATTTCAAGTCAATATTATTTAATAATTTCAATTACCACTAGTACCTGAAATTAAGTGGTCAGCATTTGGGATGACACAACTTTGTCAATGTTTCACAATTTTCATTGTTTTCCCTAATATTATGCACGTCCTCCATGCTTTACTTAGCCTAATAGTTACTTATGTACATGTAGTGAGAAGGAACGTTAAACAACATTTTTAGTTTCTTTTCTGTTGGAATCTTATTTCTGGAATTATTTTCCTATTAATTGTGAATAAAAATTTTCAGGTGCTAAGATCAAAGATTTTTAATTTACCAAGGCATAATAATGGTTAAAGAAGAAAAAGAAAAGAAAGGTTAAAACATAAATATGTTAATTCCTCTTTAATAATTCAAGATTTCAGTGATCTTAAAGTATCGGGAAAAGTCACCTGAGTAATAAAGCATGCATCATTTGACTGGATTAAAGTTCAAATCACTGAAAAGCAGCTTATTTTTCATCCATCACCATGGATACACAAGGACAGCTGAAGTACTGGCATCTGACATCACAAGCATGCCCAAACAGGCCTGTAGGAGAGCTGCAGCAGCACCACAAAGGACGAAAAGAATAGTGGCCAGGGAAGGGGAGGAACTCGCAAAGGGAAACAGGGGTCATTGCTAAGATGATGAGTCATAAGTTCAGTTGGGAAGATTAAATACAGGGAGACAAGAGGCCAGCTGAGAAGCTTGAGGACTTCAGCAGTTGTTTACATCGACCTTTCAATACCCTTTCTAGCCAGAAATAGAACTAGAGGGAAACCTAGACATTCTAGCAGATCAGTTGCTACTCAGGTAGTAGTTTCCGTAGCTTCCTCTATTTTCTCTTTGTTTTATGCTTGGGCTTTAATTTTAGGTAATTTAAAAACATTTTAAATTTTAAACATTTAAAAATAATGTTTTAGACATTTACTTGCCTGGCTCATCTAATATTTAAAATCATCCCCAAAGTAGCTAAATACTCCAAATAATAGCCTGAAAGAATCAAAGAAATCAGTATCTGCTGTACAACAGGAAATAGTAAATACTAAGAAAAATTGCTACTTTAGGTGTTGTTACTCATGAAGAGACACACTTTCTACTTTGGTTTATTTTTAATTTTTACTAAATTTTTGTTTCCTATCAAAATGCAGCACATCTATTCTCAGGTTGCTGGGTACATAAAGACCCAGAGAGGAACCCTGGATTCAGAGGTGTGCTGGTTAAGGTTTAACAAGTAGCTCTCTGGGAAGCTATGATTTGTAGCATTTGCTGGTTTCTATAGTGTCAATAGTTTCACCATGATTGCTTTTGAGCTACCAGGGTGACCTCGATATGGCTTGCCAAATTTCTGAAAATTTAACAATTGGCTTTTGCAAGTCAGTACCAGCTGGCTCCAGCACAGCAGTGATTAGGCCATATTCCAACTCTGACACCAGCTTGGGGTGGTAGTTTAAGCACCTCACTGGGCGTGGGTTTCCTTATCTGATGAAGGGGTTTGAGCTGAGCTTAATCTTTGGTTGTTAAAACTCCACTGGTTTGCTCTAGTTGCAAGGTTTCCCAACCTGCTTGATTCTGTTGTCAATGTTTTGTTTTAGGCTTTTAGCAGTCTGAAGCCATGGTTTTTAGTTGCTGTCTCTAGTGTTAAGCAGAAAAGAGGGATGAGGAAGGGCCTTTGCTGACCCAACCAGAAACAGGAACTGAGAACCCATGACACCCCTGTAGGGTGGTTTGAAAGAAGATTATTGGGGGCCACTTATGGAATTGGGTATTTGAGAAATGCTGAGTCGTTAGGGTTCTATTTCCTCATATCCACTTCAACTTTGCAGGGCAGTTCTGATTTTAACTAGCATATTTTGTATTTCTTTAAAAGGTACTGTTTGAAAAGAAGGGTCTATTAGTAAGGAAAAAATAACATCAGAACACAACTTGAGTAATTGATCTTAAAGGCCCTCTTATATTTATAAATAACTGATGATTCTACAAACTAAAAATGTGAATCAAACACCAATATACTGATGTCTGCAGAGTACTTGAAGGGTTCATTGGAGGCTCCTCAGAAGATGCCTCTGTGTGTAGATTACGAAGGCTGTAATCCACTTGTGCCCCTCACCTCCATGCAGCTATGCCTCTTTCAACAGAGAGGCAGTTCCTATGTTTTAAATATGCTTCCTATGTTTTAAATATGGGGTTTCCATATAAGAATTTGCTTGATAAAGGGCTCTGCTGCAGAAGGTGGGTTGGGGAGTAAAGACAACTGATTGATGTCATTTAACAAATCCAGAAACCCAGGTTTAAAGAATGCCTATTCCACAACTATTAAGAGCCAGAGCCATGTATGGAATTAAAGTCTCTAGGTTTCCAGACCAGCATTGCTTTCCTTTTTGGAAGTTGTCTACCTGGGACCATTACTTCCTATTATATGCCTCTGGGTAAATAATCTAATCCTGTGTTGTCCAATAGGTTAGCTACAACCTGCATGTGATAACTGAGTACTTCAGAGATGGCTGGCCTGAATTGAAATGTGTTACATCTGTAAAATATATACTAGGTGTGAAAATCTTAGTATAAAAACAGGCAAAATATCTCACTGATAACATTAAAATATTGAATACAAGTTGAAATAAAAATTTGGATATTAAATAAATCGAACTAATTTTACTTTGTAAAAACTTATTTTAATGTGACTACTAGAAAATTTAAAATTTAGTGGATGGCTCACATTCTATTTCTATTAGACAAATTTGATTTAACCTCAGGGTCAGTTTCCTCATCTATATTCTATTTCTCAGGGTTGTTTAAGATCATGAGGTCTTTGTGAAAGTACTCTGTAGAGTGTCAGGCAAATATAAGACCATACACTTCAACACATTTTTATTCTTGTTTGGTCACCAACTGTTAGTTGTTCTCTGTAAGATGGTAAAAGTTTTGTGGAGTTTTTTTTTCTTTTGCTATTGTTTATATGGGTTTTTTGCGGAGTGGAAAGGGAGGGAGGAGATAAAGTAATAGCATAGGTTGCAAACATAATAACAAGCACATTCATTCAGTCTCTTCATTTGTATTCAGTGAGCAAAGACACATTAGACTAGAGCCAATTGTTGCTCTAGTCAACAATGTCTAGGAACAGAGTCATTGAGAAGGAACCTCTCCCTAAGTGCCCCATTTTGGCAGAACCTATTGATATGCCAACTAGCAAGGATGTCTGGGAAATGTAGTTTGTCGAGTCCTAGCTCCTGCACCTTAAAGCAGAATATAGAAAAGGCAAGCTACGATCTGAGAAACAAAAGGCATATAGTTCAGCTTTGGCACTGTTCTAAGTGGTGGTACTTAGTGACTTCGTGATGGCCACCAGCATAAGTTGCTGGGTCCTAGAAAGAAGAGGGATAAACTGTTGCCTGGCAGAGCAGTGGTCCTGGTATCCTGCCTCCTTGGATGACCAGTAGAGATAGATATGTTTATGAGACACTCTCTGAGAAGTCCCAGAAATTACTGGCCACAATAATTGTTAATAAGTGGGGAAGTCTTTGTGGAGGTAGGGGGAGGTACTATAAAGCGGAGGCAGTCAAAAAATAACAAAATTTGGTTAATCTCATCTATATTTACAGACTGGGGAACTTGTAATTACATGAGTTTTTCTTAAATAAAATGTGAAAACAAGCCCAGCAGACTGATCTATGAACCTATTTGAATAAAATTATCATCATCACTTTTAGGGACATCTATCCACTTTGTCCAGTATTTCTTCTTCTAGTAACAGCATTCCAGTTTTCCTTTGGAGAATCATCTCTCTCACTATTCTGAGCAAACACGAAAGATAAGGTGGCTTTATCATCCTCTTTCCCTAAGCAAACACTTGGCTATGGTAATTATTAATAAGTTCATATGCAAGTGTGGGCAGTCAGAGTTAATACCAAGATTTCTGCTGGACCAATCAGAAAAGAGATATTCTTTTTCCACTGGGGTTGCTAGGTAAATAGAATGCAAATCTGGAGCATTCGGCCATAGCTGGGAGGGAAAGCCTGACTTAAATAAGGCCAAAACATAGAAAAGTACATCCAAGAGACAAGAAAAAATTTTAATGACATTAAACACTTGAATCCAACCATATGTGGACCTAGGCCTACTAGATTTTTCTATTATAAAAGCCAATTACATTATTTTTCTAAAGCCATTAAAAAATTGAGGTAAAATTTACATACAATGAAAAGCACATATATTTTATATCTTTTAATGAGTTTTTATAAAGGAAACTCTTTTTTTATTTTTTGAGACTGAGTCTCGCTCTGCTGCCCAGGCTGGAGTGCAGTGGTGTGATCTCAGCTCACTACAATCTTCACCTCCTGGGTTCAAGCAATTCTCCTGCCTCAGTCTCCTGAGTAGCTGGGACTACAGGCATGCACCACTAGGTCCAGCTAATTTTGTATTTTCAGTAGAGATGGGGTCTCACCATGTTGAGCCAGGCTGGTCTCAAACTCCTAACCTCAAGTGATTTGCCTGCTTCGGCCTCCCAAAGTGCTGGGATTACAGGCATGAGCCACTATGCCCAGCTGGAAACTCTCTTTAACTACCATGTCAGTCAAACAGCATATTCATATCACTCCAAAAACAACTTTTAGTCTCTTCCACTCAATCCTACCTCCAACCCCACAGTCAACACAGTCAATAAATATTCGAATTTTTGCCAGTTTAGATGAATTTTGCCTGTTTTTGAATCACTTGTTAATGGAAGTATATAGAATATATTCTTTTGTGTCTGACTTCTTTTGATCAATACTGTCTATAAATATTCATCCATGTTGATCAGTAGTTCATTGTATTGATGACCAGTATTATGTTGTAAAGATATAAAAGTTTTTACAAACATCTCAATGGTTTCATTTCTTTCTCTATTAACAACCACAACAAAAAACCTTGTACATTTCATCAAGCAATCAAAAACTTTATCCTTTAAACACAGCAATAGTCAAAGGCTCTTAGCTTTTTGTACTGCAAAAGCAAATATTAATAACAATCAGAATGGACTACATTTGTTTTCATAAGAACAGCCCACTTTCTAGGTCTGCCATTATACTGCTGTTTACAACCAACTCAACCAAGCCATTCAATTTCTCTTAAACATGTAGCATATTAGATACTGTTTCAAATTTAATATTATATGCTAAAACCTATTTACCTGGAATCTATTAATAAATTTAAAAGGCCGGGCAAGGTGGCTCAAGCCTGTAAACCCAGCACTTTGGGAGGCCGAGTTGGGTGGATCAAGAGGTCATGAGATTGAGACCATCCTGCTCAACAGGGTGAAACCCCGTCTCTACTAAAGATATAAAAAATTAGCTGGGCATGGTGGCGTGTGCCTGCAATCCAAGATACTTGGGAGGCTGAGGCAGGAGAATTGCCTGAACCCAGGAGGCGGAGGTTGCGGTGAACCGAGATCGTGCCATTGCACTCCAGCCTGGGTAATGAGAGAAACTCCGTCTCAAAATAAATAAATAAATAAATTTAAAATTTCCAAGCAATACGACACCAAGAAGTTAGACATAAAATTGTTGAATTTTTGTTATGTATCATGTTTATGTAAAACATATAAAATTGTGACAGTGCTTTTCTTTTTTTGTAGAATGGTATGATATAGACAACTGAACCTTAGCTAAAGATAATTATACTTGTGTGCTTTCCAAGATACTATATATAGCATGTGCCCCCTTTACAATTTATGGTCATCATAATTTCTATTTATCTACCTATTGCTTTTTTTTGAAACTTCTAACAAACCATTCAAATTCTACACTGGTTTCCCCAAAAAGAAAATGAGAATAATCCTACTAGTAAGCATTTGTAATAATATTTTAATTGCAGTATATCATCTATATCATTGCCAAATAGCAGTGAAGAAGCCAATCAATGTCCTGCAGAAAATGAACATTCACTTAGCAATATAGCAAAGCTGGGGAGATTGCAATACGAATGGAAGAAGCCTAGGAATATTAAAAATAAAACTCCCAAGTGCTTAATGACCATTGGTAGAATTTATTTCATAAGTAAAATCTTTAAAAACAAAAAAAGCCTGATTTGTTTATACCTTCAAACCGCAAAAATATAAATGTTGTTTTGTTAACTTTGTTTCCTTTATTTCTGAAAAGCAGAATCCTGTGTGGTAGTGAAATAAAATGTCAAAACGTATCTTAGAAAATTCTAGCCCTATCAAAAATAATATTAAAACCATGTAATATCATAAAATTTGAAAAACTGTTTTCTCATATTTTGGGGTAACCTTTTAAAATAGTAATTAAATTAGTTTTTATTTCTCTAAATTTATAAATTTTTTGGTCTTTTTTCAAGGTCAAATTGATAGCCACTGTTATTTTGTGTATGAGATGGTGAATAAAATGGCACTCTGTAAGAATCCTGAGAATATGTTACAAACAACTAGATAATTTTTTGGATTCTCCCACCGTTTTAAATATTTTTTTGCTTACCAATAACTTCTTAACCTGTAGGTGAAACACACTCAAGACATCAAATCTGAAACCTCGAAATCTGGAAGCAGACCTAGGCTTGTACTCTGGCATTACCACTTACTACTTTATTATCTTAGGTAGATACTTTAACCTCTCTGAATCTGCTTTCTGAAGTATAAACAATGAATAACAATACCTTCATGAGTGAAGATGGAATGAGATTACACTGCCTGGATCATTCTGAATGCTGAATAAATGGTGGTTTCATTCTCAGCTGTCCTCCAGCAATCGGGATTTGACGCTCCTGTGACAGACATTTGTTTGTCCGCGTAAATACAGCTTCTTGATTCTTCCTAACAACTTCTTTTATAAATAATCCACCCATACCTTTACATGTTAACTCCGAGTCCATAATAACCAGTGAGCTCTTTTAACAGTGTCAGCAGAGATAAATTAAAGAATTGGTGAAGTAATTCAGTGCAATTAACAGATGACTGCCATCTTGTTCACATATATTTCGCATTCAGAAAGGTACATTTAATCACAATATTGTTTGAGTGGGTTAGTCTGTAACTTGAAGTAAAAAATATTGACAGGATAAAATGAAAGCTTTGAAACAGTGCAAAGCCGGAAAAACGAGGTTAAACGAGAAGTAGGAATTACCAAACTTCATGGTTAGAAGATTCATTAGAAGCATTTGCCTTCAAAAATTAGATTCTCTCCAGAATGGTGGTAAAGGCCAGAGAGATGAGAACAGCCAGGGTAAGTGTTAAACCATCTTGATAATCATGGCTCGGGGCAGCTTAAAACCCTCACGAAAGAGGATTTTTTTTTTTAACCTTCCCTGTCTCCCGCAATTAATGCCATTTTTAAAGGAGAAAATATGTCACACATCAGTTCTCAATAGGCTACTGACATGCTCCTCCAAACGTTCCTTAAAAAAAAAACAAAAAACAAACCTGTGTGCAAGTATTTCAGATGCCATTCCACCCCAAACCAGTTCCAAAACCTAAAAATCACCTTCAAACCAAATTCACGGCTCGTTGTTGATTGACGGCCAGGATGTCGAGGCAGGAACATTAGTGCACTCACCCCGCATCCTCCTGAATCAGCCATATTCGGTAAGAAGACCGAGAAGCACTATCCTTTTGTTTACAATTTAAAAACAACCCAAAGGAAATAGAAGCAATTAAGTGTTTTATGTTAAGCGGTCTCCAATTTTACAATTCATTTTATGAACCCCGTTTCCCCTCCGCCCGCGTCCTTTTCAGAGCCCGCGAAGCTCAGAAATCGCGCTTCGCGCCGCTTAGCCCACCACACTTGGCGCGCTCCATGCTTCGCCTCAAACAACTTCCCTACTTGAGATCTCCGCCACAGCTAGAGCGGTCGGCCAATAGAGGCCTTCTCCCGCACTCGTCGTCCCGCCTTCCAGTTCCACTGATGCCAATAAAAACGGCTGTCTGGAGACAAAGTCCAATGAGAGCTCGGGTAGAGTCATCATGATTGGCTGCGATCTCTTCGTAGTGCAGTCTGGGTCTCCGCCTCCGTTACCCTGGAGCCCAGGTTGCCGCCGCTGCTACCCAGGAATCGCGGTCTCTCCCCTGTCCCATCCCTATGTTCAAACTTCCCGCACGCCGGCAACCTCGGCACCCGTCCCGCAGCCTCCGCAGGAGCCAGGCACCCCCTCTTTGGCGGCCTGACGCCGAGGCCCCAGCCGGGAGTTCGGTTCTAAGAGGGAAAGCAAGGAGGCTGGACGCCGCTTCGGTTCTACGGAAGACCCGGCGCGTTGGAGGTGGGCTTTGGGGTCATCGTGGAGACGGCAGGGGTGGTGGAGGTGCGAGGTTAGGCTAGGGTCAAGCTTAGGGGAGCTGGCGAAGGGGCGTTAGTGGATGAGGCCTCCAGGTGGTTCTTAAAGCAGGGAAGATGAAGGGATTAGGGATGAGGAGGATTTAGGGACCGCGAAGAGAAGGAAGACTTAGGAAAATGTTGGAAGAGGTCGGCTCCTGAGAGAGTCCTGAGGAAGTGGGGTTGACTGGCACTGTGAGGACTGGGAAGTTATGAGGAGAGGAGCTGGGAAAGGGTTATTTATTTCCTTGGACCGGGAAGAGAAGGAAGGAGCGCAGTGCAGGCGGATCTAGAGAAGGGGTTAAGCGTTATTAAAAGAAACAAAACAAAAACCTTGGAGACTCAAGACTAGAGAGGAGGGGAAGGGCCAAGGGCCAAGATAGGAAAGGAGGCTTTGATATCTCTGGGATAATAATAGATGTGTTATTAATGGGACTGTAATTAGAGTGGAAAGCCGTAATTGTCCAGGCTGTGAAATTTCTACACCTCTTTCAAGGATGGGATGAGAGGAGTAAAGATGTTTAGGAAAAAAAAGTGCCTTTTTGGCACACTTGAGTTGGATTGGGTACTGAGATACACGATATTTTATGTTAAGTAGACCGCAGGATAGTGTTTAACAGTGAAGAGCCCTGGTCCAGTTCATCTGATAGAAACCCCTTTTTTTGTTCACTTTGTTCTTTGGAAAGTATATTTGGGCATATACGTATTTATACCCGTCCTTTATCTTCAGGTTAAGAACTTGGATTGCAGATCTCTATGGAATCAAAAGTCATCATTTAAATTATATTTTAGCGAGGAGGAATGGCTATATGTTTTTTAGAATGGTAAAACCGATGTTTCCAGTTCTTTACCCATTCCCTCTTTCTTTTGCATTGTTATTTTAATCTGTTTTTCCCAGTCGTTCCACATTTAAATTCTCTATTACCATTTTAAATATTTCACTTTGTGATTTGCGGCATGTTAGCTAGTATGTTTGTCCAAATAAGTTATAGGAAGTAATAGTTTGTTTTAATTCTCTAAGTTGACAAAAGTGTCATTTGAATTATCAAAAAGTAATTTGTGACTTTGGAAGGGAGATTTTTCTTTTGTCAGTCACATCTCTTTTGTGAAACCTATTGTGGAAGTATAATTCTGTAGGACACAATGGAAGCCCATTAAAATAAAGATGGTATCCTTATGGGTTCTTTTTCTGCCTGTCATTCTTCAACTCCTTTGTGGGATCTGCTTCCTCTGCCCATCATATTTCATATTGTTTTTCCCCATAATCCAGTCTTCTGTCTTCTTTTTTACTCTGTGTTCTTGGCTGTGTCCATCCACTCCATTGGCTTTCACTATTTGTGTTTTATTAACACTCCCAGTTTTTTATTTCTGACCTGGAACTTTTGAGCTTTCTCTGCCAAAGCTGTCCTGATTGAATACCACATTCTCCTAATTGTGCAAGCCCCAGAACTTTGGAATTTACTCAGGTTCTTCTCTATTCCCAGACTTCATATTTAATCTGTCAGCAAGTATAGTTTATCTTTCTTGAAAAACATTTCTGGAATCAATTCTGTACTCTATCTCTAGTTATACTACCTTCAAAACATTGTCAGTATTTATCAAGACCAATTGATATTCTTCCTCCAGCTTTCCTGTCCTCCAGTTCTTGGATTAGATATGGATCCTTGCAAATGCCAGGTCTGATAATCTTTTTTTTTTTTTTGACATGCAGTCTTGCTCTGTCGCCAGGCTGGAGTGCAATGGTACGATCTCGGCTCACTGCAACCTCTGCTTCCGGGGTCCTGGTTCAAGCAATTCTCCCGCCTCAGCCTCCCAAGTAGCTGGGACTACAGGCACACACCACCATGCCCAGCTAATTTTTAAAATATTTTTAGTAGAGACGGGGTTTCACCACGTTGGTCAGGATGGTCTCGATCTCCTGACCTTGTGATCCACCCGCCTCACCCTTCCAAAGTGCTGGGATTACAGGCATGAACCACTGCGCCCGGCCAGGTGTGATGATATTAACCCTACTGAAGAGCCTTGGTTTCTAACCAAATTGTTAATATGACATAGCGATTCTTCTTGTGATATTATCTTCCACCCGATCTGGTCCCACTTCTTATTACTTTAGCACTACTCCCCAGCCAGTGCCATCCTTGTAAGCTGGCATTGTCCATTTGGAATATAATGTGAACCATATACATTTTTTCAGTAGCCACACAATAAAATACAAACAGGTGAAATTAATTTTAATATATTTTTAACCACATATATCCAAAATATTACTTAGCATATATCAAATATAAGAAAGATTATAGAAGAGCTATTTTGTATTCTGTTTTATGTACTAAGTTTTCAAAATACCACATTTATTTTACACTTACTACATATGCCAGTTCTGTATAGCTACATTTTAGGTGCTCAGGAGCAGCTGTGTTGGACAGTACAGTTGTGAAGTATTTGCAGTTTGGTGATATGCCATGCTTATCTAATGCCTTTTACTTTTGCGCATGCTGCATCCTCTTATTGAAACAGGGTGGTAATTCACTGTCTTTTTTTTCTAACCTCATTTTCCACCCCATTTTTCAAACACACACGTGTGAAATTATAATTGTGCTTAACCTATGCTAATATCGTAAGACTCAATTTAGGCATTATCTCCTCTAGATACCTTATCAAACTTCCTCTGTCCTCTAATCTGAGTTCTGAGTTTACCAAACTTCCTCTGCTTCCTTTTATCATTAGTACTTATAGTCTGTCACATTATTTTTTTTTTCTCTTGGTGTTGGGAATTACTTAACAGTAAGGGCTCAGTTGTGTTCTACTCATTTTTGTATCTTCTCTCCATCTATAATTTAGTGCCTGACAGTAGGTGTTCAGTAAAATGTCTTATAAATGAATGAATGAATGTACATTTTGTGATGTTTTCATTTGACTCGCTAAACTTTGGGAATGTATACTGTACTTAAGATACTTTAATTTGACCCATTGTTTCAAAATGTTTAAAATAAGCTGATTATGTCTTACATTTTACATGTAGCATTTATTGTGATCTGACCATATTTGATCATACTTTAAATCCAAACTTTATTGTTTTGTTGTATTTTTAACTAAAAATAGTTCAATTTTTAAGCAAGATTATGCAAATAAGTAGTAGAATAAGGAAAATGCTTAAAAATACACGGGGACGTGTATTAGAGGAGTGGAAAAACTTTACTTCATTTTGTTTCTTAATCTTTTCTTGTTTGTGAAAGAGAAGCGGTTCCAGTTTTTATAGAAAACTGCAACCGCTTCTCTTCCACAAATGAAAAAAACCAAATGCAGCAATGTGGTTTTTACTTTTATCTCATCTTTAGCTGTTTATTTGTTGTGAGGAGGAGAAATGTCCTTATTTATATCTTTCTACACTTAAGTTTATTTTCATTTTATTTGCCTAGTTGTCTGTTGTGTGAACTCTTGCTGGCAGCAAAGGTGGCGATCAGCAATGTTTTATACAAAGAAGCTGACCTCAGGGATATGTCAGGAAATTAACAGTTTGTTGCTTTTTATAGTTTTTCCTTAAAACTAAGCTCCTCAGAGTCACATGAATTAGATTATCTTTATGACATTTATATACAATGGACTCTATAGAAACATTCATTTTCTGATTTGTAATCGGAGATAAAAGCAACTTCTAGTACTCAAGGATTTTTAGGTTTTTTTTTTTTTTTTTTTTGACTGTTTATGTGTGGTCTATATTGTTTGGGACTTTTTTTTAAAGGAGAATTTACTTTTGGGTGAGCAATGTCAAATGTTAGATTTGGTAGCTTTCTATTTGGTGCTATAGTAGCACTTTTAGCCATCTTTAGGAAATAAACAATTCTTAGGAATTGAAATCAGGAAAGAGATACAGTTTTCCTTTTTTTGCTTTTATCTAGGTAAGTCTTTGATTATCACTGAGAGGGAACTCATGAGATATATACAGCTACCCCTCACTCCCCTACCCCCTCCAACAAACAGCTGTTAATTGATTCATTCTTGGTTTAAATTAGTTGCAGAACTACACTTGGAATATAAATCTTAAGTGTTCTGTTCATCTAAGATCACTTTTTTCCTTCAAAAAAAAGAATAATTATATTCACTCAATAGTATGATGATGACATTACATTAGTCAAACAGAAATTATTATTGTTGTAACTGAAATGTATTTTGTTTGAAGTCTTATTAGGTCATCTCAGTTATTTAAAATTAACGTAGAAAAATATATTTCAACTTTATAATGGCAGTGACTCTGAGCAAAACATTTTGATTTGCTAAATTTTCCCTCTTAGGAATTTTAGAGATTTAAGTAATTCTTGGGCAATTATTTTGAAAGAGGGAAAATTTAACATTTTCTTTAAAACAAGGAAAATTTTATAAAACAAACTTAATATTCTATCTGAAATAACACTGTAGTCATTCATTTCACAAATAATGAATGGTGGTGTGTTTACTGTAGTGAAGTAAACAGAGAAGATTTCTGTTCTCACGGGTCTTGTATTTAGTAGGAGAGGTGAGACAATAAATGTAAGATTATTTCCAGTAGTAACAAGGTTTATGAATAAAATAAAGCAGAGTAATAGGATAGAGGGACTGGGCTCACTTTAATAGAACATTGTCAGGGAGCCATTTTTGAGAAGGTGACATTCATGCTGAGAACAGCAAGAAGAGAATGAACCACTTTTGTGAAGTTCTAGTTAGTGCAGCAAATACTAAGGCTGTTGGCTACAATCTTATATGTTGATGGCACAAAAGAAGACTAGTTTGCCTGAAAAAGGAGATTCGAAAGGAAGAATGATGTAAGGATGGAGAAGTAGACAGAAAGGCTAGACCTTGTATGAGCTTGCAAACCTGGTAAAGGACTCTGATGGCCATAGGAGACCATTGAAGTATATTATGCAGGAGAGCAGTACTGATCTGATCTCTGTTTTAAGTTGCCTTTTCTCACTGCTGTGTGAAGAACTGCCTCTGGGGAAGCAAGGATGAAAGTGGAATGTCAGTTAGGAGGTTATTGCAGAAGTCCTACAGAGAAAACATGGATATGGACTAGACTCACATGGCTTAGACTAGGGCAGTAGCAGTGTGGATGGTAAGAAATGGTCAGATCTGGAATATGGTGTGGAGATTAAAATGTGTGGTATTACATATGATTTGGATGAGGAATGTAGGAAGAAGGAATCCAGGACAATCTTTAGATTTGTGACATGAGTAATTTAGTGGATGGACTTACCATTTAATGAGATCAGAAACAGGAAAGAGTTGAGATGGAAAAGGGACAAATAATGATTTCAGTTTTGGATAGTAAATTTGAAATGATTTTTAGATATCTGAATAGAATTGTCAAGTAGGAAGGTGAATATATGAATGGGAAGTCAGGGTAGATGAAGTCTAGATGAGATCACCTAAGGAGAGAGTGTAAATAAAGAGGTCCAGCATGTGCTGCCCTGTGTTTTCCAACATGTAGAGATCAGGAAGAGGAGGCAGATTCACAAAGCAGACTAAGAGGAGACAGCCAGTGAGGTAGTAAGCAAATCAGGAAAATAAATCACTATGGACAAGCAAGTAAGAAAAGAGAATGTTTTAGGAGGGAAGGATTGGTTGGTTATGTCAAACACTGCTGTGAGGTTAAGGACCAGTAGGATAGAAAATTGGCTGATGGTGGGAGGGGGTGTGCAAAAGAGGAAATAAGAAACTTGGCTGATGGATTTAGGAAGATGACTGTCATTGGTGATCTTGACAAGCTGTTTCAGTGGAGTGGTGGGGATGAAAACCTGACTATTGTGGGTTCAAAAGGAAATACTTGGAAAAGAAGTGGTGATAGCATTCTAGGTTATAGAGTACTCTTCAAAAAATTATTGGAAAATTGGAGTTGAGAAATTGGGTTTAGATGCAACAGAACATGGAATCAAGCGTCAGCTTCATTAGTGCCTCTTCATTGATAGGAATGATCCTGTAGAGAGGGCACAATTGCAGAAGCACAATCCTTGACACTGAGGAACAGTATGGGAAAGAAGATAAGTAGCAGAAATGCTTCTTCAGTTTCAGCAGAGTTGAGAGGGCAAAGAGGATAGGATAGATACAGGTGGAAGTGACTTCAAAGATGAGGTAGTTATCATCTGAACGTTACTGAAATATTGAATAGGTCACTCAATAGAATAGGGCAAACAGTCATTATAATCTGTTTCAAGTTTTACTAACTGAGCTTTGTGACCTTAGCTCAGTTGTGAACTTGGGTAAGTCATTTTGTTTTTCTGGGCCTGTTTCCTTAATCTTTGCAAAGAAAAGAGTGGTTTCCTAGGGCCCCATCCAGTGGTAAATTGTTATGTAATCTTGTTAAGCTATAGTAGTTTTTATTGCTTTATCTTTTTTTTTTTGAGATGGAGTTTCGCTCTTGTTACCCAGGCTGGAGTGCAATGGCGCGATCTCGGCTCACCGCAACTTTTGTCTCTGGGTTCAAGCAGTTCTCCTGTCTCAGTCTCCCGAATAGCGGGGACTAAAGGTGCATCATCATGCCCAGCTAATTTTTGTATTTTAAGTAGAGACGGGGATTCACCATGTTGACCAGGATGGTCTCGATCTCTTGACCTCATGAGCCACCCACCTTGGCCTTAATAGTTACTTTGTTTACCTCATCTTTGTTTCTTTTTTTGGTCTAATTTTTTATATCTTTTCTTTTTTATTTAACTTATATTCTATTTGCCTGTTTGCTTATTTGAACTATTTTTCTGAAGCCTATCACCCAGGCAACTACAAGTTTCTACAAGGACTAAGGACTAATTTTTTAAAAGTAAATTTTCACTTAAGTTTCCATTCTTTGGGAAAGCTAACCTATTTGGGTTCTTATATTTCCTAAGGATGTGCTTGTATATTAAATGCCATGATGAATTGTAGATGATATAAGTCTTACACGTAGTTTAAAAAAACCCACCTTATTTCTTTTCTTTTCTTTTTTTTATTGCATTTTAGGTTTTGGGGTACATGTGCAGAACATGCAAGATAGTTGCATAGGTACACACATGGCAGTGTGTTTTGCTGCCTCCTCCCCTTCACCCACATCTGGCATTTCTCCCCATGCTATTCCTCTCAGCTCCCCCCTCCGCTGTCCCTCCCCTGTTCCCCCCAATAGATCCCAATGTGTAGTGCTCCCTTCTCTGTGTCCATGTGTTCTCATTGTTCATCACCCGCCTGTGAGTGAGAATATGCGGTATTTCATTTTCTGTTCTTGTGTCACTTTGCTGAGAATGATGGTCTCCAGATTCATCCATGTCCCTACAAAGGACACGAACTCATCATTTTTGATTGCTGCATAATATTCCATGGTGTATACGTGCCACATTTTCCCAATCCAGTCTATCATCGATGGGTATTTGGGTTGGTTCCAGGTCTTTGCTATTGTAAACAGTGTTGCAATGAACATTCGTGTGCATGTGTCTTATAGTAGAACGATTTATAGTCCTTTGGATATATACCCAGTAATGGGATTGCTGGGTCAAATGGAATTTCTATTTCTAGGTCCTTGAGGAATCGCCACACTGTCTTCCACAATGGTTGAACTAATTTGCACTCCCACCAGCAGTGTAGAAGTGTTCCTATTTCTCCACATCCTCTCCAGCATCTGTTTTCTCCAGATTTTTTAATGATCGCCATTCTAACTGGCGTGAGGTGGTATCTCAATGTGGTTTTGATTTGCATCTCTCTAATGACCAGTGATGATGAGCATTTTTTCATATGTTTGTTGGCCTCATGTATGTCTTCTGTTGTAAAGTGTCTGTTCATATCCTTTGCCCATTTTTGAATGGGCTTGTTTGTTTTTTTCTTGTAAATCTGTTTGAGTTCTTTGTAAATTCTGGATATCAGCCTTTGTCAGATGGGTAAACTGCAAAGATTTTTTCCCATTCTGTTGGTTGCCGATTCACTCTAGTGACTGTTTCTTTTGCTGTGCAGAAGCTGTGGAGTTTGATTAGGTCCCATTAGTCTATTTTGGCTTTTGTTGCCAATGCTTTTGGTGTTTTGGTCATGAAGTCCTTGCCTACTCCTATATCCTGAATAGTTTTGTCTAGATTTTCTTCTAGGGTTTTTATGGTGTCAGGTCTTATGTTTAAGTCTTTAATCCATCTGGAGTTAATTTTAGTGTAAAGTGTCAGGAAGGGGTCCAGTTTCTGCTTTCTTCACATGGCTAGCCAGTTTTCCCAACACCATTTATTAAACAGGGAATCCTTTCCCCATTGCTTGTTTTTGTCAGGTTTATCAAAGATTGTATGGTTGTAGATATGTTGTGTTGACTCTGATGCCTCTGTTCTGTTCCATTGGTCTATATCTCGGTTTTGGTACCAGTACCATGCTGTTTTGATTACTGTAGCCTTGTAGTATAGTTTGAAATCCAGTAGTGTGATGCCTCCCGCTGTGTTCTTTTTGCTTAGAATTGACTTGGCTATGCGGGCTCTCTTTTGGTTTCATATGAAGTTCAAGGTGGTTTTTTCCAGTTCTATGAAGAAAGTCAATGGTAGCTTAATGGGGATAGCGTTGAGTCTGTAAATTACTTTGGGCAGTATGGCCATTTTCATGATACTGATTCTTCCTAACCATGAACATGGAATGTTTCTCCATCTGTTTGTGTCCTCTCTTATTTTGTTGAGCAGTGGTTTGTAGTTTTCCTCGAACAGGTCTCTTACATTCCTTGTAAATTGTATTCCTAGGTATTTTATTCTCTTTGAGGCTATTGTGAATGGCAGTTGGTTCTTGATTTGGCTTTCTCTAAGTCTGTTATTGGTGTATAGGAATGCTTGTGATTTTTGCACATTGATTTTATGTCCTGAGACTTTGCTGAAGTTGCTTATCAGTTTCAGGAGTTTTTGGGCTGAGACGATGGGGTCTTCTAGATATATTATCATGTCGTCTGCAAATAGAGACAATTTGGCTTCCTCCTTTCCTATTTGAATACCCTTTATTTCTTTTTCTTGCCTGATTGCTCTGGCTAGAACTTCCAGTACTATATTGAATAGGAGTGGTGAGAGAGGGCATCCTTGTCTAGTGCCAGATTTCAAAGGGAATGCTTCCAGTTTTTGCCCATTCAGTATGATATTGGCTGTTGGTTTGTTGTAAATAGCTTTTATTATTTTGAGATACGTTCCATCAATACCGAGTTTATTGAGGGTTTTTAGCATAAAGGGTTGTTGAATTTTGTCAAAGGCCTTCTCTGCGTCAATTGAGATAATCATGTGGTTTTTGTTTTTGGTTCTGTTTATGTGGTGAATTACGTTTATAGACTTGCGTATGTTGAACCAGCCTTGCATCCCCGGGATGAATCCTACTTGATCATGATGCATAAGCTTTTTGATGTGCTGTTGCAATCAGCTTGCCAGTATTTTATTGAAGATTTTTGCATCTATGTTCATCATGGATATTGGCCTGAAGTTTTCTTTTCTTGTTGGATCTCTGCTGGGTTTTGGTATCAGGATAATGTGGGTCTCATAAAATGATTTGGGAAGGAGTCCCTCTTTTTGGATTATTTGGAATAGTTTCAGAAGGAATGGTACCAACTCCTCTTTGTGAGTCTAGTAAAATTTGGCTGTGAACCCATCTGGACCTGGGCTTTTTGTGTGTGGTAGGCTCTTAATTGCTGCCTCAACTTCAGACCTTGTTATTGGTCTGTTCGTAGTTTCGGCTTCCTCCTGGTTTAGGCTTGGGAGGAGACAAGTGTCCAGGAATTTATCCATTTCTTCCAGGTTTACTAGTTTATGTGCATAGAGTTGTTTGTAATATTCTCTGATGATGGTTTGAATTTCTGTGGAATCTGTGGTGATTTCCACTTTATCGTTTTTTGTTGCATCTATTTGGTTATTCTCTCTTTTCTTTTTTATCAGTCTGGCTAGTGGTCTGTCTATATTGTTGATCTTTTCAAAAACCAGCTCCTGGATTTATTGAATTTTTTGAAGGGTTTTTCGTGTCTCCATCTCCTTCAGTTCTGCTCTGTTCTTAGTTATTTCTTGTCTTCTGCTGGGTTTTGAGTTTTTTTGATATTGCTCCTCTAGCTCTTTCAATTTTGATGACAGGGTGTCAATTTTGGATCTCTCCACTCTTCTCATGTGGGCACTTGTCTATATTTTCCTCTAGAGACTGCTTTAAGTGTGTCCCAGAGATTCTGGTATGTTGTCTCTTCGTTCTCGTTGGTTTTGAAGAACTTCTTTATTTCTGTCTTCATTTCATTGTTTACCCAGTCAACATTCAAGAGCCAGTTGTTCTGTTTCCATGAAGCTGTGCCGTTCTGAGTTAGTTTCTGAATTCTGAGTTCTAACTTGATTGCACTATGGTCTGAGAGACTGTTTGTTATGATTTCAGTTGTTTTGCATTTGCTGAGGAGTGCTTTACTTCCAATTATGTGGTCAATTTTAGAGTAGGTATGATGTGGTGCTGAGAAGCATGTATATTCTGTGGATTTGGAGTGGAGAGTTCTGTAAATGTCTATCAGGTTTGCTTGGTCCAGGTCCGAGTTCAAGCCCTGGATATCCTTGTTAATTTTCTGTCTGGTTGATCTGTCTAATATTGACAGTGGAGTGTTAAAGTCTCCCACTATTATCATGTGGGAGTCTAAGTCTCTTTGTAAGTCATTAAGAACTTGTCTTATATATCTGGGTGCCCCTGTATTGGGTCCGTATATATTTAGGATCGTTAGCTCTTCTTGTTGTATCGATCCTTTGACCATTATGTAATGTCCTTCTTTGTCTCTTTTGAGCTTTGTTGCTTTAAAGTCTATTTTATCAGAGATGAGAATTGCAACTCCTGCTTTTTTTTGCTCTCCATTTGCTTGGTAAATCTTCCTCCATTTCTTTATTTTGAGCCTTTGTGTATCCTTGCATGTGAGATGGGTTTCCTGGATACAGCACACTGATGGGTTTTGGCTTTTTATCCAATTTGCCAGTCTGTGTCTTTTGATAGGTGCATTTAGCCCATTTACATTTTGGGTTAATATTGTTATGTGTGAATTTGATACTGCCATTTTGATGCTAGCTGGCTGTTTTTTTGTTGTTTTTGTTGTTTGTTTGTTTTCTGTTTTTTTTAGACGGAGTTTCGCTCTTGTTACCCAGGCTGGAGTGTAATGGCGCAATCGCTGCTCACCGCAACCTCCGCCTCCTGGGTTCAGGCAATTCTCCTGCCTCAGCCTCCCGAGCAGCTGGGATTACAGGCACATGCCACTATGCCCAGCTAATTTTTTGTATTTTTAGTGGAGACGGGGTTTCACCATGTTAACCAGGATCGTCTTGATCTGTTGACCTTGTGATCCACCCACCTCGGCCTCCCAAAGTGCTGGGATTAAAGGTGTGAGCCACCGCGCCCGTCCCGCTAGCTGGCTGTTTTGCCCGTTAGTTGATGCAGATTCTTCATTTTGTTGATGCTCTTTAGCATTTGGTATGTTTTTGGAATGGCTGGTACTGGTGGTTCCTTTCTATGTGTAGTGCCTCTTTCAGGAGCTCTTGTAAAGCAGGCCTGGTGGTGACAAAATCTCTGAGTACTTGCTTGTTCACAAGCAATTTTATTTTTCCTTCACTTACGAAGCTCAGTTTGGCCGGATATGAAATTCTGGGTTGAAAGTTCTTTTCTTTAAGGATGTTGAATATGGGCCCCCACTCTCTTCTGGCTTGTAGTGTTTCTACCGAGAGATCTGCTGTGAGTCTGATGGGCTTCCCTTTGTGGGTGACCTGACCTTTCTCTCTGGCTGCCCTTAGCATTTTCTCCTTCATGTCAACCCTGGCGAATCTGACGATTATGTGCCTTGGGGTTGCTCTTCTTGCGGAATATCTTTGTGGTGTTCTCTGTATTTCCTGGACTTGGATATTGGCCTGCCTTGCTAGGTTGGGGAAATTTTTCTGGATGATACTCTGAAGAGTATTTTCCAGCTTGGATTCATCCTCTTCATCACATTCAGGTACACCTATCAAACGTAGATTAGGTCTCCTCTTCACATAGTCCCACATTTCTTAGAGACTTTGTTCATTCCTTTTTGCCCTTTTTTCTCTAATCTTGGCTTCTCGTTTTATTTTATTGAGTTGAGCTTCGACTTCTGATATTCTTTCTTCTGCTTGGTCAGTTCGGCTGTTGAACTTGTGCATGCTTTGCGAAGTTCTCGTGTTGTGTTTTTCAGCTTCTTCAATTCACTCATATTCCTCTCTAAGTTGTTCATTTTTGTTTTTTCCTCAAATCTTTTTTCAAGGTTCTTAATTTCTTTGCATTGATTTAGAACATGTTCTTTTAGCTCACGGAAGTTTTTCATTACCCACCTTCTGAAGTCTGATTCTGTCATTTCCTCACACTCATTCTCCGTCCAGCTTTGTTCCCTTGCTGATGAGGAGTTTTGGTCCTTTGTAGGAGGTGATGTGTTCTGGTTTCGGGTGTTTTCCTCCTTTTGCGCTGGTTTCTTCCCATCTTTGTGGATTTATCCACCTGTCGTCTGAGTGGTTGCTGATTTTCCGATTGGGTCTCTGAGTGGATGTCCAGATTGTTGATGATGAAGTATTTCTGTTTCTTAGTTTTCCTTCTAACAGTCTGGCCCCACTGCTGTCGGACTGCTGAGGTCCACTCCAGGCCCTGCTTGCCTGGGGAACTTGCCTGTAGCAGCTGCGGAACCGTGAGGGTTGCTACCAGATTCTTCTTCCGCTATCTTTGTCCCTGAATGATGCCCGCCAATTGTCAGTCTGATCAGTCCCTTGTGAGGTGACTCTTTGGATATACGGGGGTCAGGGAGCTGCTTGAGGAGACTGTCTGTACTTTATAGGAGCTCAAGTGCTGAGCTGTGAGCTCCGTTGTTCATTCAGGGCTGCTAGGCAGGTACCTCTAAGTCTGCTGCAGCAGAACTCATAAAGCCCCTTTTTTTTCCTCAGGTGCACTGTCCCGGGGAGTTAGGGCTCCATTTATGAGTATCCGTTGCACTGTCCTGCCCAGCAAGGGGGCAGTCTAATCACTGCTTGCCTGCAGTGGCTATGCTGAGCTGCCATGGGCTCCGCCCTGTTGCCGTGGGCTGCTCCCTGCTGCCGTGGGCGCCACCCTGCTGCCGTGTGTAATTCCCTGTAGTCCTGTTTATATGGGTGTGCTTGTCTCTGTAGTGGCGGACTCTCTCTGTTATTGCAGGTTGCCCCCACAATGGCAGGCTGCATCAGCAATGGCAGTGTAGCTCCGTAGGGGTCGAGTGCCTCGGTAATGGCGGACGCCCCTCCACCTCCGAGCTGCACCGTCCTGGGTTCAGCCGTGCTTGCGGTGAAACTCTCAACCCCGAGTGTTTCCAATTGCTGTTTTGTTTGTTTTTGTCAGGGTGGGACCCACCGAGCCTCATCACCTGGCTCCCTGCCTCAGAGTCCTTTTTTTTTTTTTTTTTTTTTTAAGTTTAGCAGTTGACTCTCTCACAGGTGTTCCAGTTGCCTGCTGCAAGGGCACCGGGATATGTGTGATTTCCCATGCAGCGACCCACTGTGCCGGCTCAAACCACGTTGCTGCTCGGGAATCTCCTGGGCTGGCTTTCTGTTTAAGTCTCGTTTAATCAGATGAATGTGCTAATCTGCCTTCCGAAATATCCTATTGCTGGTTTAACAGGGCAACCAAACCAGCGTATGTTGTACAGAGTGTGGCTGCGCTGCGGCCTCGGCCCAAACAGCCGCGCCGTCCCAAACAGTTGCGCAGCCCCAAACTGCTGCGCGGCCTGTGGACTCTTACACCTGGGAATCTCCTATCTGTGGACAATAAAGGTCCATATGGAAATGCGGCATCCACTCACCCTCTGCGGATTGACTGGAAGCTGCAATCCTGAGTTGGTCCTGCAGCGCCATCTTCCTAAGTCCCCCAAACTCACCTTATTTCAAAATAGAACCTAAGTAATAAGTTTAGCAAAGAAAATAATATGTTCTCTAGTGCTCCTGGGCTGTTTTTGTTTTCAGTGTGAGAAACACGCTCACCCATTTAAACCCAAACAATGGACTCAGAGGCATGAAGAACAGTGAAAGTGATAATTTTAATAGTGGTTTTGCAAGATTGGGTATCTGGTAGGCAGGGACACCGAGGGCAGCTATAGCAGGTAATTTATCTCCTAGCATGCAGGGTCCTCACTGGTCAAGTACTATGGGGTTACAGTCTTCCTGGACGTTGCCTAAGTTTTATTATCCCCCATTATAAGGTTATACCCCATCCCCTTCCTCTGTGAAGTTTCAGTTTCCCATAAATGAAACTTTGTTCCCTTTTATTGGCTGACCCTTCCTCTACATTTGGTTTGCTTATTGTCACCTTCTAGGTGTGTGCTTTGTTACATTTTCAGGCTGGCTGCCAGTCCTTAGATTTATCATGCCTTGAAAGTGGACCATTTAAAATGTTTTCTCATGAATTTCCTCCTCTTTTCTATTTACTCCCTTTGGTTTCATTTCTATTTAAACCCTTCTGGTCCTTGGATTGCTTTAGAAGTTGTTTACTTTTTTTTTTTTTTTTTTTTATTTAGGAGAGTGAGTTTAATTTGGTTTCTAACAGTAGCAGTTTATTTTGCTGGTAAGTTATGAGCATTTGCTTACTAATAGCTGTTTTAATTAATCTCTGCTAGTCCCCTCACACAGGGATAATACAACAAACCACTGCTATTAAGACTCTTGCCACAATTATGAGAGATACAAGGATTGAAGCTACCATGCCATTCCATTTTTTAAACCAACCTTCTAGCCAGCCCGTAAGTGGGTTATTAATTCCAGCATTTTCTGCCAGTTTGTTGGCTATAGTTGCTAGTCCCTGTAAAGCTTTTGTGATGGTTATATTTGGGGCAGTATTTTTGGGAATGAAAATACAACATTTCCCACCCGGCATAATACATATGTTTCCCTTTTTTGCAGGCATTAGTCTAGCACAAGCCTGTTTTCCCAGGCCATTTGGCTGGTGGCATTTACCTGGCTAGCCACCTCCTGAGTATAATTGATGAATCTGTGTTGATTATAATAGATGTAGTTAATCTAATCCACATTCTTATTATTAGTTGACCACTAGAAGAGTGCTGACTTAAACCTGGCAGATATTTGGTTTCGGGCCTTAAATTCATTAGGCATCCCCCTCCAGGGACTCCTATTAAGTTAACATATATATTGGCATTAAAAGACTTTGTTAAATAGGTTTTGGTGGCCATGTGTATTTTTGGGTATCTTATGGAATGCCAGGATGAGGGGACTGGCCAATTGGACTAAAGCACAAATCGCAGTCCAATCAGATGGTAATAGGTTATAGAGGTTCCTTTACTCACAATACCACCAGTTGTTAGCACTGGGGATATGGAAAGCTGAGTGATTGCCATTGCCTTACCACTGATGTTTACAATGTTGGTACAAGTTGAGAGTTCTCCCATGGGCCTATGGAATTCTACCTCCTGCCTAGAGAGACAAGAGGAGTGGTTTATATTCCCTGTAGAGAACGAGGGCATTGCTCTGGGATTTGACCTCGCAATGCAGGAAAGGGCAATGACAAGTCTTAAAAGTTTCATTTTCCCATACATCCTTGTTCTGGTATAGAGTCAACAGGCCGCGCATTCCTTCAGGATTGGTATTTTATCCTAGGGGAAACAGAACCACCTGAGCCTGAGGTCATCCAGCAGCACACACGTAGCAGTTCTCTTCTTGAGAGCTTGTACTGAAAATTTAACCCATCAGACCCAGGCATTCACATCCCTGTGCCCTGTTTCAATTTCTAAGATTTGCCTTAAATTATTTACGTCAATTATTTTTGCCCTTTTAGGGTTATTATTTGGTGGACTAAAGTGTTTATTAGCATTTGGAGTTGGAGTAGCCCCAGGCAAATGGGAGGTTGAGTTTTTGATTAGTTTGAGAACAAATTTGCCCTATGGGGTCTTGCCCTGTGATCTTTGCTCCTAACCCATATCCCCAAGACTCTACTTTTGGTTTATGGCTGGATTGTTAATGGTGATGAGTATAGGATTGCATTTTAAATTCTGGAAGTTATTTGACCAGGAGCCCTTGGAGTGTATTCTTTTAGGGTCTCCAGCGTGGAGTTACCCACCCCAAATTTACTGTCCAACCCTGAAATTGGGTAATTTACCATATATCATGCCAGCTGAGGCAGGATCATGTACTACTGTAACTTGTATCTGGTTCAGGGCAAATAAATTTATTTTCCTGTGAGAGCTGTCTCTGATTTTCCAAATTCCCACAAGGTAAGACCTGGCAAGCATTAAATCTTATAGTTCAGGGTGCTACCGTCTTGTTACATTAACTACCAACCTGATTTGGTAGGAAGGAGTTCCGTTGCCAGTTTCCGTTTTGACCTTCCGCTTTTTGTATAGTAGGCCATTTTAGCCATATTAACTTCCAGAAATGAGGCCAGCCCATATTATCTTTTTAGTTTTTTTTTTTAAGAGTTAACTTTAGGGGTTCCTTAGGTGACCCATGCATTTTTTTTTTTTTTTTTTTTTTTTTTTTTTAGACCGAGTTTCGCTCTTGTTACCCAGGCTGGAGTGCAATGGCGCGATCTCGGCTCACTGCAACCTCCGCCTCCTGGGTTCAGGCGATTATTCTGCCTCAGCCTCCTGAGTAGCTGGGATTACAGGCACGCACCACCATGCCCAGCTAATTTTTTGTATTTTAGTAGAGACAGGGTTTCACCATGTTGACCAGGATGGTCTCGATCTCTTGACCTCGTGATCCACCCACCTCGACCTCCCAAAGTGCTGGGATTACAGGCGACCCATGCATTTTTTACAGTTTTTTCCCCATCCTTTCCTGGGTCTCTTTTACCAGTCCCTTGATTGGACTACAGTGAATCTACCTCCATTTAGCTGTTTGCATGGCTGTTTGAATGATTTGGAGCACTTGGTAGGAACCTTCCCAGCTTGCATGGAGCTTGTCTTCTTTCCAAGTCTTAATCAGCACCAGATCACCAGGCTGCAAAATTAAGAGGCAGAGTTCAGAGTTTGAAGTCCTTTTAACCTAAAGGATGAGGGGGTGGTGGGGGGTGGAAGATATGGCCAGTATGTAATTTCTTAAGAACTGATCCTTGGTTTGTATAGTAGGGAGATTTGTAGCTCTGCCCACATGTAGGAGCCCATATAATAACTAGTAAGGGGATAATCCCAAACTTTTTCCTGAGGCTGTTTTAATCCTAAGGAGTACTACTGGGAGACATTTGGTTCAAGGCATTTTAATTCTTAAGATTAGTTTGTTGATACGCGTTGTTTGTTTTTTTTTTTTTAGGCGGAGTCTCATTCTGTCGCAGGCTAGAGTGCAGTGGCGCGATCTCAGCTCACTGCAACTTCTGGCTCCCTGGTTCAAGCGATTCTCCTGCCTCAGCCTCCCAAGTAGCTGGGACTACAGGCATGCGCCACCACACCCAGCTAATTATTCTAATTTTTAAGTAGAGACGGGGTTTCACCATGTTGGCCAAGATGGTCTCCATCTCCTGATCTCGTGATTTGCCCGCCTCAGCCTCCCAAAGTGCTAGGATTACAGGCGTGAGCCACTGCACCTTGCCTGGTGATACACTTTTTGAGAGTTCGATTTATTCTTTTTATCTTTCCAGAGGAAGGGGGATGCCAATGGGTGTGATAATTCCATTTAATTTGTAAACCTTCCTTAATTCCCTTTAACACCCTTGAGGTAAAGTGGCTCTCATTGTCTGAATTAATATTTTCCACCGTAAAGTGGCTCTCATTGTCTGAATTAATATTTTCCACCAAGCCAGATCTAGGTATAGTTGGTTTTCATATTACTTTGACCACATTCCCAGTGGTGGCTATTGGAAGGGGAAAGGCTTCTACCCAGCTGGAAAGGTGATTTACAATTACCAGTCTTCCTATTTGGGGCATTTCTTCCTATTTTGTAATTTACGTGAATGCTTTGAAATGTTCTTAGTTTAGGAGGTATTCCTTCCATGGTCTGTTTTCTTTCTTTCTTTTTTTTGGAGATGGAGTCTTGCTCTGTTGCCCAGGCTAGAGTGTGGTGGCATGATCTTGGCTCCCTGCAACCTCTGTCTCCCGGGTTCAAACAATTATCCCCTGCTTCAGCTTCCTGAGTAGCTGGGACTACAGGTGCATACCATCATGCCAGGTTAATGTTTGTATTTTTATTAGAGATGAGGTTTTACATTATTGGCCAGGCTGGTCTCGAACTCCTGACCTCATGATTCCCTGCCTCACCTCCCAAAGTGCTGGGATTATAGGCGTTCAGCCACCACACCTGGCCTGGTGGCCAGTGTTCTAATCACCTTTTTGTTGATCCTTTTGACCGTTACACAACTTCCACATACTTGTTTAGTGAGGGTATAAATACCTAGACACCCATAATTCCTAAGTATGGCATCAGAGAGAGCCTGGAGTGCCCAGTGACTCCCTTATTAGAGGTTTTACTCACACTAGCTCTCACACTGTCCACCATTATCTTGCTGTCTATTCTGGCTTTGTGCCTCCTGCTGCCGGCATTCCTGCAGCTGCACTCCCTGGCTTTCAAGGCCACTTCTTAGTTACAAAGTTAACTTTCACAAGGCCTTGCCCTACTGAGCCCTCCAGATTTAATCCAGAGTATTTTCTCATTTGATCTCTGAGCCTCTGTAGTAATGCAGAGGGAGTTTCCTCTTTTTCGTACTGAATTTCGAATGCCTCTGAGCCGTTTTGTGTCCTAGGAGTGGACTGTAATCCTTTTAATTATTAGTTTCCTAAGATCCTGCATTCAGGCGGGTCCCTGGGATTATTATTCCAGATGTGATTGACACTTGGAAATTTTTGTTTGGCTGGCAAGACTTTTTGCCTGTGAGGGTGTTGCCTCTCCCAGATGGTTATGACCACTTTCCTCATTATTCTGCTTTCTTCTGTGTACAGAATATTTATGATATACATTATTTAGCCTAGGTGTAAAAGCTGGGTCCTAGGAATTGGTCTAGCTGGTCTGCTAAACTGAGGCGATTTCCTAGGAATGGTTTTGTTTCCTTTTTTTTTTTCCTCTTTTTTAGTATAAGTGGTCAACTAAAAATTATCTTCAAAGAAATAAAACCAGAAGTATGTAAATAAAAAACCCAAGATAAAGAAGCAGGAAAGCTGACATCATATGAAGTAGCGGTAATTCTTGGATCAGAAGAGACTTTAAACAGAAAATATGTATGTAATCTTAGAGAAAAAAATATATTACCTCGGTAATGTAAGAACAGAATAATTATTTTAAAAATCAGAACAAGAAAGTTCTTGAAGATATTGGCATCTTGTTTTAAATGGTGGTTTAGAAGATAAATTGAATAAAACTCTTCGGAAATAGAGCAAAAAAGCAGGCCTATTTATGAGAAATTTCAAAAAAAAAATGGAAAAAAAGGTTAATTATCTGAAAGCAATATAAGAAAACCTCTGGTGCTTAAAGATACCGATTTCCAGATTGAAAGGAAGAGGAGGAGGAGAAAGGGTCCCAGCACAGTGAAAAAGACTCACTTGTATTCATATTCTTTGAAATTTTAGTATAACAAGGGGGAAGATCCTAAAAGCCCCTTAGGGAGTGAAAAAAAGAAAAAGATAACCTATAAAGGAATGAATATCTGATGAGTATAACTAGAGTGTAAATTCCCTAAGGGCAGAGAATTTTTGTTCATTACTGTTACAAAGAGCTCAAGAAATATATTTTGAATAAAAGAATGACTACAGCATATGTCTCACAAATAATGCTGAGGGTATAAAAGACAGTGAAGCAGTGTCTTCAAAGTTCTGAAAGAAAATAACCTAGAATTTGGAACTATGAAAAGTAAGAAGTGTGAGGTAAAATAAGGATATTGCCAAGCATGCAAGGACTTTGAACATTTACTTCCTAAACCATAAACTCTTTCTCAAGAAGTCATTTAAGGGTATGGACCAGTAAAACGATGATGGAAACTAATAAAGATGACATGGTCAAATGAAATAGTGTACTAACTCAGAAATTGAGTAAAAGTAATTCCAGAATGACAGCAGTGCAACAGGTATAGAAAGTAGTTGTTTTAAATTAGAATAGGACATTCAAGGAAAATGTCTTTAGGAGGAAGAATGGAATGCACCTCAGGCCACTGGTAGATTAAGAAGCTGGTAGATATTAGGGATGTAAGAAACATTTTTTCCCTTGAATAGGAAAAAAAGAAAATTAGGAATTAAAAAAAAGAAAACATGTATAACCAACATGTAGTAACCATATAAAATGAAGGATGAGTTAAATCCTCATCTTTCATAGTCTAAAATTGCTAACTCAAGATACAGCATATACATAAAGGTATAAGCCATTAAAATGGTTTCAGGGAACAACTTGGATAATGAGACATTTAATTTAAATAATAATATATTTATTAAAAATAAATATTTTCTTTATTTTTATGGAACTCTGGATATATGGGGGGATGAGCGAGGAAAGAACACTGTTTTGTGTATTCTACCCCTTTGCCATGGAAAGTTGGTAGGCATCTCAGATTTAGATAGGATAGCTCATAGAAGCTACTTCTGCTATGCAAATGTAAACAGAAATAATCTTCATCTTTACCATTTAACCAACTTTTAATTATATTATTGGAATTTAAACTGAAAGTTGTTGACAAGGAACATCAGTTATAATTTACTGAGCATCTCATATGTATTTGAATTACTAATGTAATTGTTGATATTTACCAAGTTCTTATTGTGTGTTATTGAATTATCTCATTTAACCCTCACAAGAATTCTCTTAGGTAGTTACTATTAATATTACAATTTTACATATAAAAAAATTACTTATATTGCAAGGTAAACTCTCCAGATTTACACAGCTAGTGAGTGCTAGAACCACCCACTTGCTTGTATCATTATCCTTTTCTTAAGACAATTTTTTTCATATGTAAATATTTGTTCCATGATTGTAGTGAAAAATTCAGGCTAATTTATGTATATTTTAATACTAGTACTTGCCATAGGAATTGTTGATTTTAGATAATAATAGCGTATTGTGATAGAGACTGTGATTGCTAGAGACTCATACATCATGAGTAAAATCAAAGATAAGTTTTTTTGCCTTTTAAAATCTTCTAAAGAAAATTTCAAACAAATACAGAATTGGAGATATTAGAATAATGAATTTAAAAGTCTTCATCAATCAGTTTATGTAATCATCAACTCACAGTCAATTTTGCATAATCTCTACCCTTACCTAACATTTTCCTTTGGGTTATTTTGAAGCAAATCCCAGACAATTTTATTTATAAATATTTCAGCATATATCTCTAATAGATAAAGATTCTTAAAAAAAAAAAACACACTATCATTGCCTCACCTTTAACAATATAATTTCTTAATATTATTTATGTAGTCAAAGGCTGGCACAGGCCTGTATTTCTAGCTACTCAGCAGGCTGAGGTGGGAGGATCTGAGCCCAGGAGTTCAAGGTTGCGGCAAACCATGATCGTGTCACTGTACTCCAGTCTGGACAACAGAGTGAAACCCTGTCTCTAAGAACAGTAAATAAATAGTGTTTAAATTTTCTTGATTATAATTTTTTAATACAATTTATTGTAATCAGGATTGAAATACTGTCCATAAATTGCACTTGGTGGTTGTTTCTTAAGACTTTCTTATTGTATAAATACCCTCTTTTCTCCTCTCTCTTGTACTGCTTTCAATTTTTTCAATAAAGAATCTGGTTTTTCCTGTAGAGTTTGCCAGAGTCTCCATTAGTTTTGATTGCTTTCTTGTACCTCGGTCTCTCAAGTACTTTTTAGTGTCATTTACCTTTAGAGGCTTGATTAGATTCAGATTTAGTTTTTGTAAGGAGGAGGGGAGATTACTTCAGAGATATTGTGTCCTAGCAGAGACACATGGTTGTTACTTTTCTGTAGTGATACAGCCATTTGTGATCATTATATAGCTTCATTATTTCATTAGCAGTTGTGAAATGGCACTTGTCTAATTCTGTCATTTTAATATTTTATTTTTTATTTGTTAAGTAGAATAATTTCATAAAGAAATACTTCCCCTTATCTAATATTTTGTTATTTTCAGATAAAGCTTTTTAAGGGTATAGGCAAGATGTATGTGTGATTTTTTTTTTCTCTTTATGGATAAATTTTTAAATTAAATGAGATGGTTCCCTAGAATCTTCCAAAGGTAAATAATTACGTTTTCCTAAAGTATATCATATGAACTCAAAGATTTAAACACTTTTGATATGTTTAAATTCTTTGCTGATATAATTCGTATTAATGACAAATTTGCCTTGTCTTTGGCAAGTAGTTCTGTGAGGTTGGCTCCTGAGACCTTTTGACTGATATTCCAGTCAGTAGTGTCTGATAGCTTCCTTGCTCTCTAGTATGACCAGATTGCTATATTCTTAGATTAATTTTGTATGTTTCCTCCCTCAGACATGGAATCAGGTATTTCACAAGGAACTTTAGGTTCTTTCAATGGGAAGTGGTATATAGACACTGCATATGGGTTCTAGGAATGTTCCCAGTTTTTTCCTTGTTTCTGGAATTTTTTTAGGGGACAGAGCGAAGAAGTTTCTTTAGAAAATAAATAGATAAAAGCCATCATAAATTCATACTTACACTCATAATTCAAATTTTGAATGTCAAAGTTTTAAAACTCCTATTAGTTTATATTTACTTCTTCCATGTTGAGAATTCTAGTGCCCAACTGCAACAATAATAATTACTCACTTGTTTTATTTCACAGTACATATGTATAAGTCTGAGAATAGCAGTAGCAAAATATGGTTATTGAAATAGCTTTACAAATTTTTTTGCACTTTTTTTTTGGTCATTATATCTCACTAGGAATATAAAGTCAAAGTATGGCCTGGCAGAGTTGCTCACACCTGTAATCCCAGCACTTTGGGAGGCCAAGGCAGGCTGATCATGAGGTCAGGAGTTTGAGACCAGCCTGATGAATATGGTGAAACCCTGTCTCTACTAAAAACACAAAAATTAGCTGGGTGTGGTGGTGTGCTCCTCTAGGCTCAGCTACTCAGGAGGCTGAGGCAGAAGAATCCCTTGAACCCAGGAGGCAGAGGTTGCAGTGAGCTGAAATCGTGTCACTGCACTCTAGCCTGGGCCATAGAGCGAGACTCCGTCTCAAAAAAATAAAAATAAAATAAAATAACTGATAAAGAAAAGTCGAGGTATAGTGTTGTAAAGTCATTTGAACTGGTTAATTTGTGTGGTTTTATCACCAACCATATTTGTTGTTAAATTGATTTATCTAATTTTATTTTGATTTATGGGAATTGCTTTTCAAAAATCTAATTTCTAAAAATTGTCATTTCCAATGTTAAATTTACAAAAATTATATACAAAGAAGTCTGGCTTCTATCCCCTTCCCTAAACTGCTTCCTTCCTTTCCCTGTAGCTGTCTTGTTCAGTAAGCTTACTACCAGCACATGTGGCTTCTTAAATTAAAATTAAATAAAATTAAAAATTAGTTCTTCAGTTATACCAGCAACATTTCAAATGCTTAATAGCCACATGTGGCCAGCTACCATCTTGAACAGCACAGATTATAGAACATTTCCATCCTGGCTAAAAGTTCGGTTGGACAGCCCTATCCTAGCGAACCCATTTTATTTTTCTTAATTATTTGATTTCTCTTTCTACTTAAAAATATAAAAAATTATGTATGTTACCCTTCTTCCTAGGTAAATGGTAGCATACTACATGCTTTTTTACATCTTTCTTTTCTCCGTATATCCTAGAGATATACCTTTTTTACATCTTTCTTTTCTCCGTATATCCTAGAGATTATGCTTGACTATGAGCAATACAGAGATAGTAGTCTTCATTCCTTTAAAGGCTTCATAGTATTATGTATACTTCATTATGTGGATGTTTATAGTTTGCAATACCAGTTCTTGTTGGTCATTTTGATTGTTTTAGTTTTCTACTTGTAATAGAGATACCATAAATAGTGCTGCCTTGTGCGTGCCTTTTCATGTTATTACTAGAAGCACTATACTTTTAATACTAATTTCATCAGTGGGATTTTTGTTTTTTCTAAATTGGATTATAAAAGTAATCCAATTTCATTGTGTTAGAATAATAGAATATGTTAATGGAGAGATAAAATTATCTAAAATCATGTTGTCAAGTGCCACAATTTTGATGTTCATCTATTCCTTGCTTTGGAAAATGTTTTCAGTTTCTGAATTCATATAGGAATAATAATATTTTCAGTATTTTTTAAATGAATATGTGTAGTTGAGATCATACTGTATCCACTAATTTGAAATTTTTCTTTACAATAATACTATAAATTTTCCTTAAATACAAGCTTTCCATAAACATTTTCAGTAGCTTCATGATATTATGCTATATGGATTTGTACAATAATTATTCCTCAATGATTAGGCATTTAATTTGCTTCCATTAAAAGTACTGTACTATATTAAATATTTGCCTGTAACTTTTCTCCTGATTTTAGGGTTTCTCCTAATTTATTGGAATCCAGAAATTGTATTATTGTACCAAAGGTTAATGCATAATTAAAGTCATATGTATTTTTGCCAGCATTTTTCCCCAAAAACTCTATGGATAGCAACTCTGGCAGCATTGAGTATTGTTATTTTGAAAAATCTTTAATAATTTGATAGTTTAAAATGATATTTAAGGTTATATTTCTGTGTCTATCATTTGTGTTGCCTTTTTGGAGTTTTATCAGGTATTTTGCCTATTTAATATTTTTTTTTTTTTTGAGACGGAGTTTTGCTCCCGTCGCCCAGACTGGTGTGCATTGGTGCAATCTTGGCTCACTGTAACCTCTGCCTCCTGGGTTCAAGTGATTCTCCTGCCTCAGCCTCCCAAGTAGCTGGGATTACAGGTGCCTGTCACCATGCCCAGCTAATTATTGTATTTTTAGTAGAGATAGGGTTTCACCATGTTGGCCAGGCTGGTGTCGAACTCCTGACCTCAGATGATCCACTTGCCTCGGCCTCCCAAAGTACTGGGATTATAGGCATGAGCCACTGTACCCAGCCATCTCTTTAATTTTTACCTCATATTTTTCTCAAAGGATGATATATTTATGTGTTGAAGTTGGTAACATTTTTGTTACCATTTGTTTGCAAATGTTTCTCATCAAGTATTTTATATTTTAATTTATTTTTGAAAAAATATACTTCAGTTTTACATTTTTTGTGTGGTCAATCTTGGATATTTTTCTTTGTTCTTATTAGCCAGTTTGTTCTTTACTGTCACCACTACTCCACTCTCATGCCCTCCCCACCTAAAAAAGAAAAAAACTAGTGATTTGATCATTATTGTCTGTTAAAATTCAGCATTTGCCTCTAGTATAACTGTTAAAATTAAACAGAGTCAACTTCAGTTAACATTTATTCAGAAGCACTTGTATGTCAGGTACTTGTTATCTATCTAGGCTGTGACAGTCTGTTTTTTGTCCAAATGCTGTAAATAACTTATCTATGAAAATATTGATAAATTGTAGCCTCTTTTAAAAATTGTAAGCTATATATTATTTTGCTTTTAGTGTCTTTCATGGTAATTAACTGTAATCTTGTTCATGACTATATAGTAAGTTTCCTTTCCTATTCCTTAATTGCAGGGCAAAAATGTTTATTTTCTGAATGCTAATGTGAACTGTGGTCTACAAATACACTGTGGAGAAAACAGATTGCACAAAAATGAATATTACCAGGATCTGAAGACTGTGAAAATGTTTTTCAGTACTGTCATGGTCTCCTCTGGAGAAAAGAATCTATGAAATTGTGTGAATAGAGATCATTTTCAAAACAATGGGGGAAAGAGCAAGAAGTCCAAGTACTGATCAAGAAAGAAAGACAGGCAAACACCGTTATTCTTATTCATCTGATTTTGAAATGCCACAGTCTTCTGGCCGATCATCGCTGGTCAGTTCTTCATCTTCAAGTGTTAGGATAAAAAATGCTAAAAGACAAACTTCAGATAGCCAAGTACATCACCAAGGTAAGAATTCTTTAAAAGAGTCTGGTGGACCTAGAAGACTCATTTTGAGTGCTTAAGGAAAACGTGTATGAACGAAATTCTTATTCATATGTATATTGTGGTATACATGGAATTGGGCTGATTTGCATTTTAGATATGGGTTATATACTTGTAAGTATATATAAATGTTGCTTTGTGATACTATTTGTTATATTCAAAGTCATACAATATTCAGAAAAAAATAACTTAGTTAAGCCTTCTCATTTTGTTTTTTCTTTTTCCTAAATAAATGCTCGTCTTCGGGTTTCTGAGGTAAAGGTAAAAAAGTTTATAAAACATATGAACCTTTTTGTATATGGACATACCCCCCTCCCCCACCAGACGGAGTTTCGCCTTTGTTACCCAGACTGGAGTGCAATGGCGCGATCTCGGCTCACCGCAACCTCCACCTCCTGGGTTCAAGCAGTTCTCCTGCTTTAGCCTCTCGAGTAGCTGGGACTACAGGCGTGTACCACCGTGCCCAGCTAATTTTTGTATTTTTAGTAGAGATGGGGTTTCACCTTGTTGACCAGGTCTCAAGCTCTTTTTTTTTTTTTTGGGACAGAATTTCGCACTTGTTACCGAGGCTGGAGTGCAATAGCGCAATATCGGCTCACCGCAACCTCCGCCTCCTGGGTTCAGGCAATTCTCCTGCCTCAGCCTCCTGAGTAGCTGGGATTACAGGCACGCACCACCATGCCCAGCTAATTTTTTGTATTTTTAGTAGAGACGGAGTTTCACCATGTTGACCTGGATGGTCTCAATCTCTTGACCTTGTGATCCACCCGCCTCGGCCTCCCAAAGTGTTGGGATTACAGGCGTGAGCCACCGCGCCCGGCCCACGGGACATTTTTAATAGATTGAGTAAAATTACTTACTCTTGGTAACACAGTGTTGTAAAAATTCAAATTAAACCTAGGAATGGAATTGGGGCCTTTGATCTAATTTGTTTTCTTTTCAAGTGTGTTATAATCGAAACTGGATTAATTATTAGAAGTAATTTTTGTTTTTAAAATGTTACTGGAATGGAAATAGGTATTCATACATATTTGACAAATCTCTTCATCTCAATAAATCTCTGGTCAAGAAAACCCCATTGTAGTTAGTAACACAATATGTAAAGTTTACCAGAACATCATAGAAAAATAAGGCAAATGAGTTAATTACAGTGTACATTCATAAAAGTAGCACAGGAGTAGCTTAGAATGGTGAGAGTTTAGATTGCAAGGCAGGAAGTGGTAAAATTGTGGGCCGAAAAGGGAAACAAGGGATCACATTATGAAACACCTTGCATTCTGTGCTAGTATATTGACTCTATTTTTCTTGGGAATAGTTAACCATTGAAAAGATTTAAGCAAGGGTATAATTTAACCTGCCTTTATAAATTTTTACTTCAAAAAATAATATTTTCTCATTAAAAACTACAAGGATATATATTCCTTTTGAAAGAAACCCTTTCATGGACCGCCTCCAGTCTATCTCCTCAGGGATGTCCATACTTCTAACCATTTGTAACAATTGGGAACCTTATTCTTTTTCTTTGTAAGTACAATGCTTTGTTGTTTTGGTCTCTTTTTCCAAATCTGTCTCAGTGCTTGTTATGATTTTGTGGTTGAGAGCATGATCCCTTATTAAACTTTTGCTGTATAATTGAGAACTAACAAAACAGATGTTAGGGTTGAACCTTAGAAAATGCATATTATTCTCAAGAAATACCTAGGGTATTATTGGTACAGAATACTTTAATTTTTCCTTCATTCTCCAGAAGCAATTTAGGAGGTCACCCAATTAAGGAGTTAGAACTTTTGTAAGCCTTACCTTATTTGGGAAGATAATGGAGAAGAGCTATGAAAAACAGTTTCAACATCAGCCAGAAAATTTCAATTATTGTCTTCAATCTGACTTGTACTGTTTTCTGCTTTGCACTGTCCTTTGAATTAAAATCTGTTGGAATTAGTCTGCCTTAGACCAAGTAACAGGACCAAACTGATACATTTCTGTAAACACTAAGTTACTTTTTCTTAGTTTAAATTGCGATCAGTATAGACTAACTTAAGGATGAAACAAATGTGATTAAAACAGCATTTTAAATGAATTTTCGGGTTTGTAGGTTTGATAACATATTCTTTCTTCCCCCTCCTTAATTTTCAGCATACTTTATTTTTTTTGCATAAAATTTATACTGTATCAGAATTTATCATGGCAAAATTTAATAAGTTTTGGTTATATGTTTGTTTATTATATATTCTATTTTTTGTTTTTTCAATAATATAAACATATCTTGATTTTTGGTGGATGCATAATTTATTTTTACTATATTAAAAAAATGAGTCAAATTATTTTTAACACCTGAAGGAAGAAAAAGCAATTTTCCACCCACTTTTTGGGAATGACTTAGCAAGGAGAGATGAAAAATGATATACACAACAATCATCTTTCTTCTCTTATTAGCACTTGGTAGTTTAAAATATTTCATCTTGATAGTATTTAAAATGAAAATATAAAGGTAGATGAAAGCTGGCAATATTTGTGAGTTCAGGTTAATGATCAGTGTATAGTTATACTAATAGAATATGCTAAAAAATTCTGAGTTTTAGGATGTCAGAAAGTTGGTTGTGGAAACTCATTTGTATCTGACTAAAATTTTTATCCTGATTCTTATATTATTAGGCCTTAACTTTTCAAATAAAATAAGTTGTTCTTTCTATGAAGTTTTATCTTCTGAGCAGTGTAATTTTGTACAGAAAAACCATATTTGAAACAATTGACGTTTGTCTTCATATATAATTATTTTTGTGTCTAAAGTTTCTGTCATTCCAAGAGCTGAGTACATATCCCATAATAGCGTGTGTTTGTGTGTGTGTGTGTGTGTGTGTGTGTGTGTACACCAAAATTCCATTAACTACATATGTTGGAAAAGAAAGAAAACTGAAATGATGGACACTTCAAATTTAAAATTATATTCTAAAGTAATGCTGCCCATTGGAAATATAATGCAGGCCACAAATGTAAGCCACACATGTAATTATATGTTTTTTGGTAACCAAGTTAAAGAAGAAAAACAAGTGAAATTTATTTTAATAGTATGTATTTAAGAGTATTATCATTTCTACATATAGTAAGTATAAAACATTGTGAAATATTTTGCATTATTTTTGTTTTTGAATCAAGGGTTCAAAATCCAGTGTATGTTTCACAATTATAGCATATCCAGTTTGAACTACCCACATTTCAAGCTTCTTAATACCTGTATGTGGCTAGTGGCTACCATAATGGATAGCATAGTTTCAATGTTGCAATTAAGTATTCCCTCATTTCTTTTTATTACTGCTTCCTTTCATGTATTCAGTCATTTATGGAACTGTAATCCCAAATTGGTTAAATTGTAAAAATTACTTGTTTACATAAAAGAATCAAGTATCCATGGCTGATAAGATAGGGAAGGAAAGGTTGGATCTTCTAATGTTTCTTCATTTTTCTACTCTGGTATGCATTTTGATTTTTAAAAAATGCATTTTCTCTTTGAAAAAAAAATTCTCGGCAGACTTTCAAATGCTTCTTTTAAAGGGCCGGTGCTCTGGGTATTGAGGTTTAAGTTTAATGAGCTTCTAGCAAAAATAAAAACATTATTTCAAATTTTTGAGAAATGTTGTGATTTAAAATGTGTTCTTTAAAGATTTCATATGCTTATATATTTTAGGATGTAATTTTTTGTTTTTGTCTTCCCAAGTTAGGTGTTTTTGGTTTGAATATCACACAAAAAGAAATCCTCTGAGAAAGCATTTAGAAACACACCTATACTGCTGTTTTCTATTTTCAATCACTGATAAATGGAATGTTCTCATTACTAACAGAGAATGTGTAGAACATTTAACTCTCCCAACAACCTAGTTGTGTGGGTGACATTGTCTTCTTTCTATGGGCTGGGTAAATAGACTTGGAAAGACTTGATTGAATTGCCCAAAGAGTTAAGTGATAAATTTGAGCCACAAATCTCACTGTACAGTATACTGTCATTCTGTCCCCAGTTAGAGAAAGTTGTCATTAATGAAAAAAGAAATACATTTTCTTTCTTTTTTTTTTTTTTTACTTTAAGTTCAGGGACACGTGCAGAATGTACAGGTTTGTTACCTGGGTAAACATGTATTGTGGAGCTTTGTTGTATGAATTATTTCATCACCCAGGAATTAAGCCTAGTGTCCATTAGGTATTCTTCCTGATCCTCTCTCTCCTCTCACCCCGGCCCTGGTGTGTGTTGTTCCCTTCTATGTGTCCATGTGTTCCTATCATTTAGCTTCCACTTAGAAGTGAAATTATGTGTTGTCTGATTTTCTGTTGCTGTGTTAGTTTGCTAAGGATAATGGCCTCCAGCTCCATTCATCAATCTGCAAAGGACGTGATCTCGTTTCTTTTTGTGGCTTTATAGTATTCCATGGTGTATATGTATCACATTTGCTTTATCCAGTCTATCATTAATGAGCATTTGGGTTGATTCCATGTGTTTGCTATTGTGAATAGTGCTACAATGAATATATATTTACATGTGTCTTTATAATAGAGTGATTTCTCTTCCTTTGGGTATATACCCAGTAATGGTACCAAAGGAATATACCATTCCTTTGGTATTTCAGTCGAATGGTATTTCTGACTTTAGGTCTTAGGAATCGTCACATGTCTTTCACATGGTTGAACTAATTTACACTCCTACCAACAGTGTACATGTGATCTTTGTTCTCCACAACCTTGCCAGCATCTGTTGTTTTTTTTTTGACTTTTTAATAATACTCATCCTAACTGATGTGCAATAATATCTCATTGTACCCCATTAAAAAGCGGTAAAAGGACATAAACACTTTTCTTTTTTTTTGAGACAGAGTTTTGCTCTTGTTACCCAGGGTGGAGTGCAATGGCGCGATCTCGGCTCACTGCAACCTCCGTCTCCTGGGTTCAGGCAATTCTCCTGCCTCAGCCTCCCGAGTAGCTGGGATTACAGGCACGTGCAACCGTGCCCAGCTAATTTTTTGTATGTTTAGTAGAGACAGGGTTTCACCATGTTGACCAGGATGGTCTTGATCTCTTGACCTCATGATCCACCCGCTTTGGCCTCCCAAAGTGCTGGGATTACAGGCTTGCGCCACCGCGCCCGGCCTAACACTTTTCAAAAGAAGACATACATATGGTCAACAAACATATGAAAAAGCTCAGCATCACTGATCATGAGAGAAATGCAAATTGAAAACATACATTTTCACATTTCAAGTAATCCCAAATATCTTGGCACAAATGACTTGAATATCACAATGTTTTGTCCAGTGTTATGTACCATACTAATGCCGATGATGCTGATGATACTCACGTTTGAATTCTGACTTGCCATCTTATCTAAACAGTTAAAAATAGTTAAGGCCTGACACTGCTGTCTTTTAAAGCTATGTAGAATCATTCCATGTAAACTATTAGGGTGTCATTTTTGATAGGTCAGAATATTTTTTACCTTTCTTAAAATACTGCACATCTTTCTTAATAGAAATCTATTTAGAACTCTAAATAAAATTTGATATTCTACTAAATATTGTAAAATCCTTTCTTAATGACAAAAATAACTAAAGAATGCCATGGACCCCCTTGTATTAGAATGAATAAGTAACACAACATTTGGTACAGCTTTCACTTTACATTATTCCTGTTTCTTTTTTAGCCCCTCAGAAACCAAGCCCTAAGGGTCTACCAAACAGAAAGGGAGTCCGAGTGGGATTTCGCTCCCAGAGCCTCAGTAGAGAGCTGCTTCGGAAAGATGCCAATCTTGTTACACAACGGGTTCTGTCTGCAAGGCTGCTAAAAATCAATGAGTTGCAGAATGAAGTATCTGAACTCCAGGTCAAGTTAGCTGACCTGCTAAAAGAAAATAAATCTTTGAAAAGGCTTCAGTACAAACAGGAGAAAGCCTTGAATAAGTTTGAAGATGCCGAAAATGAAATCTCACAGCTTATATTTCGTCATAACAATGAGATTACAGCACTCAAAGAACGCTTAAGAAAATCTCAAGAGAAAGAACGGGCAACCGAGAAAAGGGTAAAATATACAGAAAGTGAACTATTTAGGACAAAATTTTTCTTACAGAAACTGAAAGAGATCTCCGAAGCTAGACACCTACCTGAACGAGATGATTTGGCAAAGAAACTAGTTTCAGCAGAGTTAAAGTTAGATGACACCGAGAGAAGAATTAAGGTATGATTTCTCCAGTTTCTAATTGTGCTTTCTTGGGATGTTTCTCATTGGGCATTTAATGTGCTGGTTTGGCATTTGCTTGGGAAGAAAAACAAACTATTTTTAATACTGTTTTTCTGAGTAAAACATTTGGGAAAATGTAGGATTATGTATTTATGAGGAAGATCCAAAAGATTGTGTATATTAATGAGCTACATGTTGAATGATAGATTATAGTCATTTTGGGAAGATATTCTATTTGATTATCTGATTGTTTCTCTAAAATAGGAAATGTCACTGTAATAGCCATAGTATATAAAACTAACCTTTTTGGGCCACTGTGTAAGAAATGCCACCTCAACAATGCCTTCTGTTTTTATATCGATGCACATTATTTATCAAAGATTATAGTACATCTTTTGGGGTGTGGTACGCACCTATTCCCCTGAATCAAAACCGTTGGGTGAGACAATCCAAGATGGCCAAATAGGAACAGCTCTGGAGTGCAGTTCCCAGCGAGAACAAAGCAGAGGGTGAGTGATCACCGCATTTCCAAATGAGTTATTACTGCCTATACACCAGGAGTTTCCCAGGCTGAAAAGCACCACAAGTTTTCAGCATGGCTGTTTCAGCTGGCACAGTGAAGCTCCCCACAAAAACTCACACATATCTGGGTGGCATTTCAGCTGGCGCCTGGAACACCTGGGAGACAGAGCTGCCCATTCAGCTGAAAAAAAGGGGGCTGAAACAGGGAGCCAAGTTGATCTTGCTCAGCCGGTCCCACCCCAACAAAGACCAGCAATCTGAAATGCTCTGGATTGAGAGTTTCACAGCAAGCACAGCTGGACCCAGGACAGTCCAGCTCTGTGGGGGGAAGGGCAACTGCCATTACCGAGGCAGTCCACCGCCACCGAGGCAGTTTGCCATTACTAAGGCTGTCCACCATTACTGAGGCAGTCCACCATTACCAAGACAATCTGCAAATACCGAGGCAGTCTGATATTACAGAGGCAGTCTGCCATTGCTGAGGCAGACTGCCATTACCAAAGCAGTTCTAACTATACCTCTGTAAATAAAACCTCAAGGAAGTTCACACGGCAGCTGGGCAGAGCCCACAGCAGCTCTGTAGTGCCTCTACTGGCAGATTGTAAGGCTACCTCTTCCCTGGGCAGGGCATCTCTGAAAAAAGGCAGCAGCACGTCAGGAATTTATAAATAAAGCCCCACCTTCCCAGGAGAGAGCACTTGGGAAAAAGGCAGGTATGAGTTCAGCTGCAGCAGACTTAAATGTACCTGCCTAGCAGCTCTGAACAGAACAACAGAGCTCACAGCTCAACACTTGAGCTGCTATAAGGGACAGACTGTCTCCTCAGGCAGCTCCCTGACTCCCGTATATCCAAAGAGACACCTCATAAAGGAGAGCTCAGGCTGACATCTGGTAGGTATCCTGGGACGAAGATAAAAGAAGAAGAAACTGACATCAACCCTTACTGTTCTGCAGCCACACAGGTGATCCCCAGGCAAACAGGATCTGGAGTGGACCTCCAGCAGTCCTACAGCAGAGAAGCCTGACTGTTAGAAGGAAAACTAAAAAACAGAAAGAAATAACTTCAACATCAACAAAAAGGACATCTACTCAGAGACCCCATCTGAAACTACATCAACTACAAAGACCCCATCACCAACTACAAAGACCATAGGTAGATAAATCCACAGAGATGGGAAGAACTCAGCACAAAAGGAATGAAAATACCAAAAACCAGAATGCCTCTCCTCCTCCAAGGAATCACAACTCCTCACCAGCAAGGGAACAAAGCTAGATGGAGAATGAGTCTGATGAATTGACAGAAACAGGCTTCAGAAGGTGGGTAATAAACTTCTCTGAGCTAAAAGAACACATTCTAACCCAATGCAAAGAAACTAAGAACCTTGAAAAAAGGTTTCACGAAATGCTAACAATAATAAGCAGCTTAGAGAAGAATATAGATGACTGAATGGAGCTGAAAAACATGAGAAGTTCGTTAAGCATATGCAAGTTTCACTAGTCAAATTGAGCAAGCAGAAGAAAGGATATCAGAGATTGAAGATAAACTCAATGAAATAAAATGAGAAGGCAAGGTTAGAGAAAAAAAGAGTGAAAAGAAATGAACAAAGCCTCCAAGAAATATGGGGTTGTGGGGAGGGATCCAAGATGGCCAATTAGGAGCACCTCAGGATTGCAGCTCCCGGTGAAAAAGCAGAGGGTGAGTGGACCCCGCACTTCCAGACGGATTTTTATTGCCCACAGACCAGGAGATTCTCAGGCGGAGGAGCCCCATGGGTCACCAGCTTGGCTGGTTTTTCCGGTGTGGCTGTTTGGCCAATGCAGCTGTTTTTGCTAGCGCGGCTGTTTTTGCCGGCGGTTCTCTGTACAAAATATATGGGTCCAGGTGCTGTTTTAGCTGGCGATTGGAGCTCCTGGCAGACAGAGGAGCCCATTCAACTTATGAAAAAGGGGACTGAGACAGGGAGCCAGGCCAGGAGATTCCTGGGCAAAAAAGCACCATGAATCTCAGAGCGGCTGTTTCAGCCAGCATAGGCACAGTGGGTCGCCGCACGGGAAATCACACAGATCCCGGCACCTTTTCAGCAGGCGACTAGAACACCTGGTAGACAGAGTCGACCGTTCAACTAAAACTAAAAAAAAAAGGGCTCTGAGGCAGGGAACCAGGTGATCAGGCTCAGCTGGTCCCACCTCCACAAAAGAACAGGAATTGGAAACACTGGATTGAGAGTGTCACAGCAAACACAGCTGAACCTGGGACGGTCCAGCTCTGTGGGGGAGGGGCGTCTGCCATTACTGAGGCAGTCAACCACTATGGAGGTAGTCCACCATTGCTGAGGCAGCCTGCCGTTGCCAAGGCAGCCCACCATTACACAGAGAGTCTGCCATTATATAGGTGGGCCACTATTGCCAAGGCAGTTCTCTTTTTTTTTTTTTAGACGTAGTTTCACTCTCGTTACCCAGGCTGGAGTGCAATGGCGTGTTCTCGGCTCACTGCAACCTCCGCCTCCTGAGTTCAGGCAATTCTCCTGCCTCAGCCTCCTGAGTAGCTGGGATTACAGGCACACACCACCATGCCCAGCTAATTTTTTTTGTATTTTTAGTGGAGACGGGGTTTCACCATGTTGACCAGGATGGTCTCGATCTGTTGACCTTGTGATCCACCCGCCTCAGCCTCCCAAAGTGCTGGGATTACAGGCTTGAGCCACCATTGCCCAGCCTGCTGACGCAGTTCTAACTACACCTGTATAAACAGGACTGCAGGGAAGTTTACATGGCAGCTGGTTGGAGCCCACAGCAGTTTAGCAAAGCCTCTGCAGGCAGGCAGTGACTAGACTGCCTCCTTGCTGGGCACGGCAGCCCTGAAAAAAGACAGCAGCACAACAGAAACTCATAAATAAAGCCCTAACTCCCCAGGACAGAGCACCTGGGAAAAATTTTTTAAAGGGGGTGTGGTTTATGATTTCTGTTGCAGCAGACTTAAACGTACCTGCCTAGCAGCTCTGAATGAAAATCAGAGCTCACAGCTCAGCACTTGAGCTCCTATAAAGGACAGACTGTCTCCTCAAGCAGCTCCCTAACCCACATATATCCAAAGAGTCACCTCATAAAGGAGAGCTCAGACTGACATCTGGCAGGTATCCTTCAGGGACAAAGATAGCTGAAGAAGAAACTGGCAGCAACCCTTATAGTTCTGCAGCTGCTGCAGGTGATTCCCAGGCAAGCACGGCCTGGAGTGGACCTCAGCAGTCCTATAGCAGAGGGGCCAGACTGTTAGAAGGAAAACTAAGAAACAGAAAGAAATAACTTAATCATCAACAAACTGGACATCCACTCAGAGACCCAATCTGAAAGTCAACAACTACAAAGATGACAGGTGGATAAAGCCACAAAGATGGGAAGAAACCAGTGCAAAAAAGGTGAAAACACCTGACACCAGAACACCTCTCCTCCTACAAGGGATCACAACTGCTAACCAGTAAGGGAACAAGGCTGGATAGAGAATGAGTGTGATGAATTGACAGAATCAGGCTTCAGAAGGTGGGTAATAAGAAATTTCTGTGAGCTAAAAGAACATGTTCTAACCCAATGCAAAGTAACTAAGAATCTTGAAAAAAGATTTGATGAAATGCTAACAAGAATAAACAACTTAGATGGGAATATAAGTGAATTGATGGAGCTGAAAAACAACACGAGAACTTCATGAAGCATACACAAGTTTGAACAGCCAAATTGACCAAGCAGAAGAAAGGATATCCAAGGTCGAAGATCAACTCAATGAAATAAAAGAAGAAGGCAAGATTAGAGAAAAAAGGGTAAAAAGGAATGAAAAAAGTTTCCAAGAAATATGGGACTATGTGAAAAGACCTAATCTATGTTTGACAGGTGTACCTGAATGTGACAGAGAGAATGAATCCAAGCTGGAAAATACTCTTCAGGATATCATCCAGGAAAACTTCCCCAACCTAGCAAGGCAGGCCAATATTCAAGTCCAGGAAATACAGAGAACCCCACAAAGATATTCCTCAAGAAGAGCAACCCCAAGGCACATAATCGTCAGATTCACCAGGGTTGAAATGAAGGAGAAAATGCTAAGGGCAGCCAGAGAGAAAGATCGGGTCACCCACAAAGGGAAGCCCATTATACTCACAGTAGATCTTTCAGCAGAAACCCTACAAGGCAGAAGATAATGGGGACCAATATTCAACATCCTTAAAGAAAGAACTTTCAACCCAGAATTTCATATCCAGCCATACGAAGCTTCATAAGTGAAGGAAAAATAAAATCTTTTGCGAACAAGCAAGTACTAAGAGATTTCATCACCACCAGGCCTGCTTTACAAGAGCTCCTGAAAGAGGCAGTAAACACAGAAAGGAACAGTCAGTAACAGCCACTCCAAAAACATACCAAATGGTAAAGACCATCAACACAATGAAGAAACTGCAACAACGAATGGGCAAAACAGCCAGCTAGCATCAAAATGGCAGTATCAAATTCACACAAAAACAATATTAACCCTTAATGTAAATGGGCTAAATGCACCAATCAAAAGACACAGACTGGAAAATTGGATAAAAAGCCAAAACCCATCGGTGTGCTTTATCCGGGAAACCCACCTCACATTCATGATGCTAAAAACCCTCAATAAACTCGGTATTGACGGAACATATCCCAAAATAATAAAAGCTATTTACAACAAACCAACAGCCAATATCATACTGGGCGGACAAAAACTGGAAGCATTCTTTTTGAAATCTGGCACTAGACAAAGATGCCCTCTCTCACCATTCTTATTCAATATAGCATTGGAAGTTCTAGCCAGAGCAATCAGGCAAGAAAAAGAAATAAAGGGTATTCAAATAGGGAAGGAGGAAGCCAAATTGTCTCTATTTGCAGACAACATGATTGTATATCTAGGAGACCTCATCATCTTAGCCCCAAATCTTCTGAAACCGATAAACGACTTCAGCAAAGTTTCAGGATACAAAATCAGTGTGCAAAAATCACAAGCATTCCTATACACCAGTAACAGACTTAAAGAGAGCCAAATCAAGAACCAACTGCCATTCACAATTGCTACAAAGAGAATAAAATACCTAGGAATATAACTTAACAGGGAACGTAAAGGACCTCTTCAAGGAGAACTACAAACCACTGCTCAACGAAATAAGAGAGGACACAACAGACGGAGAAACATTCCATGTTTATGGTTAGGAAGAATCAATGTCATGAAAATGGCCATACTGCCCAAAGTAATTTACAGATTTAACGCTATCCCCATTAAGCTACCAATGACCTTCTTCACAGAACTGGAAAAAAAAAAACACCTTAAACTTCATATGGAACCAAAAGAGAACCTGCATAGTCAAGTCAATTTCAAGCAAAAAGAACACAGCGGTAGGCATCACACTACCAGACTTCAAACTATACTACAAGGCTACAGTAATCAAAACAGCATGGTACTGGAACCAAAACAGAGATATAGATCAATGGAACATAACAGAGGCTTCGGAGGCAACACAACACATCTACAACCATCTGATCTTTGACAAACCTGACAAAAACAAGCAATGGGGAAAGGAGTCCCTGTTTAATAAATGATGTTGGGAAAACTGGCTAGCCATGTGCAGAAAGCAGAAAGTGGACCCCTTCCTGACACCTTACACTAAAATTAACTCCAGATGGATTAAGGACTTAAACACAAGATCTGACACCATAAAAACCCTAGGAGAAAATCTAGGCAAAACTATTCAGGACATAGGCGTAGGCAAGGACTTCATGACCAAAACACCAAAAGCATTGGCAACAAAAGCCAAAATAGACAAATGGGACCTAATCAAACTCCACAGCTTCTGCACAGCAAAAGAAACAGTCATTAGAGTGAATCGTCAACCAACAGAATTGGAAAAAATCTTTGTAGTCTACCCATCTGATAAAGGGCTGATATCCAGAATCTACAGAGAACTAAAACAGATTTACAAGACAAAAACAAGCCCATTTAAAAGTGGGCAAAGGATATGAACAGACACTTTACAAAAGAAGACATACATGAGGCCCACAAACATATTAAAAAATGCTCATGATCACTGGTCGTTAGAGAAATGGAAATCAAAACTACATTGAGATACCATCTCACGCCAGTTAGAATGGCAATCATTAAAAAATCTGGAGACAACAGATGCTGGAAAGGATGTGGAGAAATAGGAACACTTTTACACTGTTGGTGGGAGTGTGAATTCGTTCAACCATTATAGAAGACAGTGTGGTGATTCCTCAAGGACCTAGAAATAGAAATTCCATTTGACCCAGCAATCCCATTACTGGGTATGTATCCAAAGGATTATAAATCATTCTACTATAAGGACACATGCAAACGAATGTGCATTGTAGCACTGTTTACAATAGCAAAGACCTGGAACCAACCCAAATGCCCATCGATGATAGACTGGACAGGGAAAATGTGGCACATATACACCATGGGATATTATGCAGCCATCAAAAACGATGAGTTTATGTCCTTTGTAGGGACATGGATGAACCTGGAAACCATCATTCTCAGCAAACTGACACGAGAACAGAAAATCAAACACCGCATGTTCTCACTCATAGGTGGGTGTTGAACAGTGAGAACAGATGGAAACAGGGAGGGGAGCATCACACACTGGGATCTGTCGGGGGGAAATAGGGGAGGGACAGCGGGGGGTGGGGATTTGGGGAGAGATAGCATGGGGGAAAATGTCAGATATAGGTGATGGAGAGGAAGGTAGGAGATCACACTGCCATGTGTGTACCTATGCAACAATCTTGCATGTCCTTCACATGTACCTCAAAACCTAAAATGCAATTAATAAAAAAGAATTATGGGATTATGTGAAAAGACCTAATCTACATTTGGTAGGTGTACCTGAATGTGACAGAGAGAATGAAGCCAATCAGGAAAACACTCTTCAGGTTATTATCCAGGAGAATTTGCCTAACCTAGCAAGGCAAGCCAACATTCAAGTCCAGGAAATACAGAGAACACCACAAAGATATTTCTGAAGAGGAGCAACCCCAAGGCACAAAATTGTCAGATTCACCAGTGTTGAAATGAAGGAAAAAAATGCTAAGGGCAGCCAGAGAGAAAGGTTGGGTAACCCACAAAGGGAAGCCCGTCAGACTCACAGCAGATCTCTCATCAGAAGCCCTACAAGCCGGAAGAGTGAGGGCCAATATTCAACATCCTTAAAAGATCTTTCAACCTAGAATTTCATATCCAGCCAAACTAAGCTGGATCAACTAACAAAGGATATAAAGTACCTCTTTAAGGAGAATTACAAACCACTGCTTAAGGAAATTAGACAGGACACAAATAGATGGAAAAACATTCCATGCTCATGGTTGGGGAGAATCAACATCATGACAATGGCCATACTGCCCCAAGTTATTTATAGATTCAATGCTATCGCCATCAAGCTACCATTGATCTTCTTGACAGAACTGGTAAAAAAACTACTTCAAACTTCATATGGAACTGAAAGAGAGCCCGCATAGTCAAAACAATCCTCAGCAAAAAGAACAAAGCTGGAGGCATCATGCTGCCTGAATTCAAACTGTTCTACAAGGCCACAGTAATCAAAACAGTATGGTACTGGTACCAAAACAGAAACATAGACCAATGGAACATCACAGAGGCCTCAGAAGCAACACCACACATCTACAATTATCTGACCTTTGACAAACCTGAGAAAAGCAATGGGGAAATCATTTCCTGTTTAATAAATGGTGTTGGGAAAACTGGCTAGCCATGTGCAGAAAGCAGAACCTGGACCCGTTCCTGACACCTTATACTAAAATTAACTCCAGGTGGATTAAAGATCTAAACATAAGACCTAACACCATAAAAACCCTAGAAGAAAACCTAAGCAATACCATTCAGGACATAGGCATAGGCAGGGACTTCATGGCTAAAACAGGAAAAGCAATGGCAACAAAAGCCAAAATAGACAAATGGGATCTAACTAAACTCCAGAGTTTCTGTACAGCAAAGGAAACAGTCATTAGTGTGAACCGGCAACCAACAGAATGGGAAAATTTTTTGCAATCTACCCATCTGACAAAGGGCTAATATCCAGAATCTACAAAGAACTTAAACAGATTTTCAAGAAAAAAGCAAACCCATTCAAAACCGGGCAAAGGATATGAACAGACACTTTACCAAAGAAGACATCTATGAGGCCAAGAAACATATGAAAAAATGCTCATCATCATTGGTCATTAGAGAAATGCCAAATCAAAACCACATTGAGATACCATCTCATGCCAGTTAGAATGGCGATCATTAGAAAATCAGGAGACAACAGATGCTGGAGAGGATGTGGAGAAATAGGAATACTTTTACACTGTTTGTGGGAGTGTAAATTAGTTCAACCATTGTGGAAGACAGTGTGGTGATTTCTCAAGGACCTAGAAATAGAAATTCCATTTGACTCAGCAATCCCATTACTGGGTATATATCCAAAGGATTATAAATTATTCTATTATAAAGATATATGCACCTGTATGTTCATTGAGGCACAATAGCAAAGAGCTGGAAACAACCCAAATGCACATCGATGATAGACTGGACAAGGAAAATGTGGCACATATACACCATTGAATACTATGTAGCCATAAGAAAGGATAATTTCATTTTCTTTGCAGGGACATGGGTGATTCTGGAAACCATCATTCTCAGGAAGCTGACACAAGAACAGAAAATCAACACTGCATGTTCTCACTCACAGGCGGGTGTTGAATAATGAGAACACAGGGATACAGGGAAGGGAGCACACACACTGGGGTCTATTGCAGGGGAATAAGGGAGAGACAGCAGAGGGTAGGGAGGTTAGGGTGGGATAACATGAGGAGAAATGCCAGATATAGGTGATGGGGGGATGGAGGCAGCAAACTACATTGCCATGTATGTACCTATGGAAAAATCCTGCATGATCTGCACATGTACCCCAGAACCTAAAGTGCAATAAAAAATATATATACATATATATATATTTTAAAAACCTGTTAGAGGGTAGGTGGGAGAATATTGACTAACTAGTCTGAGAATACAGCAGATCTTTTAAAAGTATTTCTTGAATGGAGAGAGGAAAAGAGTTCTATTGCATGACTTTTACACAGGGCACTCAGTTGCCACCTTCTATATATATGTATCAAACAGAGCCCTAAGTCAGGTTCTGTTGCTTAAAATTGACAAATAGTTTGGAAAGCAAAGGTATGAAAAAGTATGACAATAATGCTTGCTGTGGCAATGAGCAAAGGAAGCCCAGAAGTATAAAAAAAATAGGTTTCTGCAGTATATTAATTAGATGTTTTTAAGACATGGCATGTTGTGGTACTTAGTCTGAATAATATGCCATGCCCATTATACCAGTGTCGTGCCCAGGGACAGGGGCTTATTAAATATACATTGTACATTAGTGGCCAGAAAAAGCACCTATTTTTTCTCTAAAATTTGCAATTATTGTCTTCTGTTTCAGTGCACAGAAGATATCCTATTATGTGGATTCTAATAATGACCAGCTCAAAGTGCAAAGCAAACAAACTATTTTTAAGAGCCACTTACCCATGAAGTTGGGTAGGAATCAGGACTGGGAACAGTTATCATAAACAACTGACATTTTAATTATTTTTAAATTGAAACATAAAATGTGCCACATAATGGATTTTAAAATTATGAGTGAAGAGCACAGAACACTCATTAATAAATATGGTAAATAGCTGAGTGTGTATATAAAACTACACATACAGAGAGAACATGAAATTGCATTGCATACACACACATATACAACTATATACTGTAGTTTTCTTTTATGTGAAGGGGATTGACAGGTGGTAGGGAAGGAGAAGAAAGAGGGAAGGAATAAGAAATGGGACTAAGCCTGTGGGTTCTGAGTTATAGATGGAGGTAAATTATATGGCTGCTCACTGGGAGCATGCAAATCAGTCACCTATAATGTTAAGTCTTTGAAACAGTTAACCATGTAGTGTCCTTGTTTTTTTTCCCCATTGGATTTTAGAAGTGTTTTAAATTTTTATTTTGAGTTCATTGTTGATTGACAGGCAATTGTAAAAATATTATATAGAATAACTAATATTGCAGCCAGGAAATTGGTCATGATACGTATGATCCATCAACTGCACTCAGCTTTTGCAAGTTTTACATGCATGTGTATTTAGTTCTGTGCGGTTTTATCACATGTATAGATTTGTGTGACTACAGACATAGTTAAGAAATAGACCAATTCCATCTTAAGAATCTTTTATATTTTACTCTTTTGCATCCACAGCTACCTCCTGCCTTCCCCTCACCAACCTATGATATCTGCTAATTTGCTCATTATTTCTTTAATTTTGTCATTTTAAGTATGTCATATAAATGGAATCATATAGTATCTAACCTTCTGACATTGGCAGATTCCACTTACACATTCACTCAAATGGTTGCATGTATCAGTAGTTCCCTTTTTTCTTTGAGTAGTATTCCATGGTATGGATGTACTGTGGAGTGTTATGGTACATCCTGTTGCGGGACATTTGGTTTGTTTCCACTTTTGGGCTCCTAACTAATAAAACTCCTGTGACCATTTATGTGCAGATTTTTGTTTGAATATACTTTTTAATTTCTCTAGGATATATTTCTGAAAGTGCAGTTGCTAGTTTTATGATAAATCTGTTTGGTGTTTTAAGAAACTGCCATTCCATTCTTTTTTTTTTTTTATACTTTTTTCTTTGTTCTTCTTTTTTCTATTCATAACAATCATCTCTAAATCTCAATATTCTCTTTTCTAAAGTAGCAGTACCATTTTATTGTCCCACCAGTACTGTATACGTGGTCCAGTTTCTCAGCATCCTTGCCAGCATTTGGTGTTAACACTTTTTAAAGTGTTAGTTATTTTGATACCACAATCATCTCATTGTGGTTTTAATTTGCATTTTTCTAATGGCTAATGATGTTGAACATCTTTTCATGTGCTTTTCAAGTGCCATCTGTAGATCTGTGCATTTCTTTCATGTTTTCTGCCCATTTCCTAATTGGATTGTTTGCTTTATCTATTTTTAGAGAATTCTTTATTATAATCCAAATAAAAAGTTTTTTGTCAGATTGGTGGTTTTTTCACAGCTTGTTTTTTCACATTCAGAGGAGAAATTTTTAATTTTTATGTGGTTCTGTTTAGCAGCTATATCTCTTATGGATTGTGCTTTGGTGTCAAGTATAACACTTCACCTATCCATATTGTTCTTTGCCTGTTTGTCCCAAAGATTTTCTTCTATTTTTTCTTCCTCCAGCTTTATTGAGGTATAATTGACAAATAAAAATTGATTATTTTTAAGGTGTACCACTTGGTGTTTTATCAAAGTTTTATGGTTTTATATTTTACACTTAAGTCCATAATTCATTTTGAGTTAATTTTTATATAGAATGTGAGTTTAGGCTGAGGTTCTTTTTTATTTGTTTGGCCTATGGATATGTAATTACTTCAGCATCATTTGTTAAAAAGATATCCCTCCTTCATTGAATTACTTTGACACTTCTGTCAGTTTAGCATATTTTTATGGGTTTATTTTTGTAGTCTCTGTTCTGTTGATCTGTGTGTCTATTTCTTTGTTGTTACCACACACTCTCGACCACATACAGCATCCATAATAAGCCTTAACATTAGAGAGACTGATTCCTCTCATGTTATTCTTCATTTTAAACATTTTAGCTATTTTATCTACTCTTGATCCTCTGCCTTTCCACATAAATTTTAGAGTGAGTTTGCATCTACAAACACCTTCCTGGAATTTTTGTAGGAATTGCATTAAACAGATCAGTTTGTGGAGAATTGACGTCTTTACTGTGTTGAATCTTCCAATCGTGACACAGTATGTGTCTCCATTTATTTAGAGAGTCTGATTTTTTTCATCATTATTTTGTAATTTTCAGGATACAAATCTGTATATGTTTTAGATTTATACCTAAATATTTTATTTCCTTTGGAGCAATTTTAAATGGTCTCAATTCTTACTGAATTAGAAGGTTACTTTTGAATTTTATTTTTGAATTTCAAAGCTTATTTTTGTTGTAAAAGTTATTTTCGCAAGGGGTTGTGAATATTTTATGCAAACAAAGGAATGACTTTGTTTTAGAAATTTACTCCCAAGTTTTAGAAATAGTGAATTTATCAGCTATTTGCCTCAACGTTGAATTGGTACATCTAAACTGCTTCGTTTCTGATGTAATTGACATTATATTGGAATCAACATTTAATGTTATGGACCTGCTTCGTGTGTGTGCGTGTGTGTGTGCGTGTGTGTGTGTGTGTGTGTGTTTGTGTGTACGTTTTGAGATGAAGTCTTACTCTGTCACCCGTGCTGGAGTGCAGTGACATGATCTCGGCTTGCTGCAACCTCCACTTCCTGGGTTCAAGCAATTCCCCTGCCTTAGCCTCCTGAGTAGCTAGAATTACAGGCACACACCACCACACCTGGATAATTTTCGTATTTTTAGTATATACGAAGTTCACTATGTTGGTTAGGCTGGCCTCGAACTTCTGATCTCAAATGATCCACCCACGTTGGCTCCCAAAGTGTTGGGATTACAGGCGTGAGCCACCATGCCCAGCCATGAACCTGCTCCTCTTAACCCAATAATCTCACATCAGCTGTTGTACTATACTAGCTCTCTTCTTCTTGGGATGGAGAGGGTGTAGCCTGTGCAGCCCACCTGAGGGTAATTATTCTCTACTTTTTATCCTACTTTTTTATACTTCCTAAATGCAGCCTCTGGTTTTTAACCCATTATGTAGCTCTTTCATGATCTCAGAAGTCAATCCAGAATTTGAAATATTTACTATTGAGTTTCTTACTTTACTGTAAAATTTAGCATTTGTTTTTGTGCCTCATTTTATTTTTCAAATTTTATTTCAGCCAACGCCATTGATCGTTTTTCTTCTAACTCAGGTATTATCAAACCACTAACTGATTAAGGAAGGAAATCAGGAGCTTGATTGTGATGTTTCATTTTGCACATTAAGAAAGTCCTGCGTATCTCTTAAAATTACAGTAAAATCTTAGTAAATATCTCTGTGTTATCGTTAAGTTCTGTGCTATTCTTTAGTAAGGGTACTTGTCTATGTGGTGGTGTTTTTTTGTTTTACTTTTGGTGTAACATTTTTTTTTAAGATAAAGCTGGAAATGGTGGCAAGCAGCTTTGTTTATTTGTTTATAGCTTGTCTCATTCCAGGATTTCAGGCCACAACTCATCCCTCTTGCTAGTTGCAATTCCTTCTTAAGTGGGGTAGTGGGGTTGGGGGTGGGGTGAGGCATCTTCAAGGTTACCTGTATTTAGCTGAGCTGTGGAAAACTTTTCCTCAGAACATCAACCTGTAAGTTGGGTATAGGCTTATTTTATTAGTTGATGGAAGTGACACAATACTTAGAATCTTAGTAATTTATGAGTGTAGTAGTTTAGAAATGAATAAATGGTTAGAGAGGTGAGCAGCCGAAGGTATCTATGGGGATAACTACTATGATGGTTGTCTGTCCTCTTTCAGAAATTACAGCCTATCTTGTAAGATATGGTTTGTTCTGGTTCTAGGCCATAGACCAGGGATGGAAAAGTAATTGATGGGATTAAACGTGTTGAGAAAGGGCAGAGAGCTACCTCAGTCTATATACTTACTTCCTTATTTAGAGTTGACTTTATACCTTTATTTTGGCTGTTACATCAATAAATTTATTGAATAAAGTCCTGTCAGTGTATCAGCCCCAATTTAACATATTGTCATGCTGGACCCCTATTAACTTTGGTAGGAATTGCAAGAGGCCAAAAAAGAGATCCAACGCCAGCAAATGAGACATAAGGTTTACTAAGTGTAACTTGCATACAGGGTGGTCCAGTGGTGGTAGACTGGACAGTAGACTGCCACCTCTTGCAGAAGCATGCAGTTTATGTAGCATTTTCACTTAACCTCCACCGCCTAACAGCCTCCACCTGGTAACTTCTTTTAACCCAAAACAAAGGGTCTGGATCCCCTGTATGGCCAGCATTCCATGGAACAGGCCAGGGGCTCAGATGTTCCTAACAGGTAAAGAATGAATCTCTTGAGTGGCCACTGCTTGGAACTCTGAATACACATTCAGGTGTTTCTGCCATACAGGATCATTCTTAGGGTGTACTTACGTTTAGTTATTACATATGCCATGTAATATTTAATTAAAACTGTAACACACTTACAGCCTTTTATAGAAAAAAACTTTTTTAGTTATATAAAGTAGTGATTTTCAAACCTTTGCTCTCAAGACCCGTTTATACCCTTAAAAACCATTGACATCTCCCCTAGCTTTTGTTTACATATATCTATTGATGTTTACCACATTAGAAGTAAACTTTGAGAACATTAAAAAATTATCTTAATACATTTAGTAATAAGCAACTCATTATATGTTAGACCTTTTAACAAAAAAAGTCTATATTTCCCAATCCAAAAATAAATTAGGACAAGAGTGGCATTATTTTATATATTTCTAATTTTTTAAATTTCTGGTTTAGTAGGAGACAGCTGGGTCCTCATATATGCCTCTGCTTCAATCTGTTGCATTATGTTGCCATTGATAAGTATGAAGAAAATTGAGTCTCACACTGGTATCTAAAGTAGTTAGAAAATGGAGGCATATTTTAGTAGCCTTTTCAGATAACTGGATATTCTTTTTTTCATATGCTAAAGCATAACAACTTATTTCTTAATGGTGAGTTGTGATGTGGAATATGAGACCATATTAATGAACTTTTTGTATTTGGATACACTAAAATTCGTTGGTTGTCTTTCAGTGGATGTTTTACATCACACATTGGTCATTTGGAAAATACTGGTTCATTGAGTTATACAGACTTTCCAAATGTGTATATGTTTCAGTGGAGCCTTTGGAAAACTCCATCGTATACTCATGACACAATATGAGTGAAAACAGCAAATAATATCTACTTATTATAAAATAGTTTTGCCTTTGAAGACCTTCCAAAGTGCCTCAGGGACCTTTAATGGTTTTCACATCATTCTTTATAAATCACTGACTTAACATAGGCAGTTCTTTATTGGCAATTTCATTATGCAGTTTCTAATATGCAGTTTCTTTTAGTGACTGACAGACTGCACCATTTTTTGCTGGTCCAGGGACTGACCTCAAATAGGGGCTGAAGGTAAAGGCATCAGTTCTGTACTGGGGATGTGCAATAGCAGATCAGTCATAGCTGTGACCAACAGTGTGTCATAAAGCAAATCTTCCAAGTATTATGAAAAGATCATAAATGTAATATCATGTGCATAGTTATAAAAGGACTGTAGTAAACTAGAGCACACATTTAGTACATAGAAAAATACAACTCGTTTTAACATTAAGTTGGCACAGAATGAGTTACTTTGTCAGAAAAACAAAATGAAACAAGACTTTCCTTTTTAAAAAATTTCTAAAGATTTTGTGGAATGCTTGAGTATCATCATACAGCTCAGTATCATGGAGCTATGAAAGGAAATTTGAATAGACTTCTTTTTCTTTTAGTAGATTATACTCTAAGAGATTGGCATTCAAATTCTCTTGACCCTAGAGCTTCCCTCAAGTATGTGTATTAGAAGTGTTGCTTGTTGATAATACTGCTTCCCATGTAAACCACTTTCAAAAGTAAGAATTGATTCAGTGTTATCTTCCCTTTACTCTTCCTAGTTAATTCGGAACTGGAAGTGAACTGTCCAGTATTGAGCTGGGTAGGTCCACTTTCCTTTGCGTTTCCTTGCCATACTTTGCTCTAGTGGCCTGGAATCTGCTCTCAAAGTTTTTCTACCCTTTAACCCTTTAGAAACCCAAATCCAGAAGCCTTCCTTTGCCTTTCCTACCTGTTCTGCATTTATCTAACAAATGAAACTAATTAGGACAGAACAGTGGTCAAACTAGGTTACCTCTGTTGTTGTCTGCTCCTGATTTTGTACAGTTCTCCCAACCTCCAGGTTGCAGTTGCTTCATTTGAGAAATTAAATGGAATGATTTCTGAGGTGACATTCAGTTCTGAAATCTGATGAGTCTAAATTCATACTTTTAAGCCTTTCATATGCCAAAAGTGTTTTTAACATGGTAAATTATATTTATGCCTTCCAATTAAATCCTTATTATGTCTATTATTTAATGTTGGAGACATGAAAAATTCCTATTGTTGAATAATTGCTTAGAAGATAAAATATCATTCATTGAGATTCTGCTAATTTTTTATTGTATAATCAAAGAACTGGCTAGATTTTATTATTTATGTATATTTTTACCTTTTCTGGAGAGCTGGCTAGATTTTATTATTTATGTATATTTTTACCTTTTCTGGAGGGAGAAGATTTACAATGAAATTATGAGATTTATGTTTGAAGGGTAAAGCTTAAAACAGTTTCAGAAAATAAACTTTGCAGTGTCCTTAGAAACTACCCATTTAGGTAGAACAAGTATTATGGCAATTTTGTGTTAATATTTAAGACAGCTTTCCCATTGAAAAAGTAATACAAGCACTAAAAAGTGGCTTAAAATTCAAATAATACAAAAAGATAGTCAATGACACATCAGTTTCCCTTCTATGCTATGCTTTCTAAGCCCCCTCTGAAGAAACAGTCACTGTTAAGAAATTGTTGCTATGTGTGCAATCTCATATCTGTATATTAATGTCCATTTTTCATTCTCTTACGACATATGGGAGTGTACCATACACATTGTTCAATACTTTTTTTCACTGATAAAGTGTATTTTGGCACTCTTTACATATTATCATGTTATATACATATATTTAGATAGATATGTGTGTATTTTTGCACACACACAAAAATCAGTCTCATGCTTTTTAAAGGCTGCATATTATTCCATTGTGTAGATGTATCATAGTGTGATGAATCCTTTCCTTATTAATGTTAAATTCAATAGCCTAAAACTGCAGTTGTTTGTTTGTTTGTTTGTTTTGAGACAGAGTCTTGCACTGTCATCTGGGCTGGAGTGCCGTGGCATGATTTTGGCTCACTGCGACCTCCACCTCCTGGGTTCAGGTGATTCTTCTGCCTCAGCCTTCTGAGTAGCTGGGACGACAGGCACCCACCACCGCAGCCAGCTAATTTTTTGTGTTTTTAGTAGAGACTGGGTTTCAGCATGTTGGCCAGGCTGGTCTCAAACTCCTGACCTTGTGGTTTGCCCACCTCAGCCTCCCAAAGTGCTGGGATTACAGCCATGAACCACTGGGCCAAACTGCCATCTTTCATATTTTAAGTTTGGCCTAAAAGTTTCTCCATACATAGCAACATATAATCTAACTGGATATGTAAATAGTCTATAAGGTACTCTTGTACCAGTCACAGAGTTTCAGCCAATCCCTGTGGCCAACTATTCAAACTATATTCAAGTAGTACAGATACCAAGCTGTAACCAGCTTACCTGTTTCTTTACTTCACTTCTGTTTTTGTATGTCAGTCACTTTTCTTTTTCTGCCTATAAATGTTACCTGACCATCTGGTAGCCTTGGAGTCACTCTGAACCTATTATGATTCTGGGTGCTGCCCAGTTTGTAAATTGGCTCAAGTAAACTCTGCTAATGTATCTGAAGTTTTTCTTTTAACATTAATATATATGTTGGCTTTTGTTTTGAGATAGTACAGAAGATAGAAAGCATTAAACTTAAGTCTTTATATGTATAAATTAGTATACAAATGGAAAAATCCCAGAAGAGGAAGTCCCTGGGTCAGTAGACCATTTTAAAAATCATTTTTGGCTATCTGTTAATATAAGGACTGTAAAGAGTGCTACTGGATAATAGTTGTTCTTGGATTAAAGTTAAGTTTTTCATTTTGGGAGGATTTAATTGGCCTTTCTTGTGGTTATTAGCATTCTAGGAGATTCTAGAGCATTTTGTATTTTTTGTTTCCCGTTCACTAGGTATTTGCATTTTTATGAAAGCATCTTTAATATGGAAACATTGGTGGACTTTGCTATCTTAGTTGAGTTACAGATTATTGGCTTAGAATTCAAGGTCAAATTGAAAAATTTTAGCTTATATTTTAATTAGGCTATTAATTAAACTGTTAATACCTACCCCTTAACCTATTAAGTTCCCAGTGGAACTTCACACACACACACACACACACACACACACACACACACACACATTATATAAATAGACAAGTTTCAAATTCTGGTTATATATCATTCCAGCTTTATGATGTGTGATACACCACTTAGATCTAACTATCTGAACCTTAGTTTCCAGTCTGTAAAACTCTGCAGGTGATTGTTAACACGGTTAGGGATAAAGTTCATAATGAGTCTGGCTCAGTGGTTGGTACTTTCCAGACACCTAATACATGAGTGAAAAAAAAGGGAAGTGTATGAAAAGTACATTAATTAAAGGTAAATACATTAAAGCATGGTAGCATTCTTGAGTTCGAAAGGCCTGTAGAAATAATTTAGTGCAATAGTCTTCAAATTGAGCTCAGTGAATTTCAAGTAGTTTTAAAGGTTTGAAACTACTGATTTGGTCTATTGGTTTTTCACATTTTGGCAGTTCTTCACAGGCAACCAAATAAAACTGATTTTTTCTGTGGTAGTGACTGAGGAGTTATGTTACAGAGGGTATTTCAGAAACTCACATGCCTAACAACTTGAAGCAACCTCTGAAACACCTTGATGGGGAATTCTCTAGTCCAACTCAAACACTGAACTGTTGAGGAAACTGAGAGATGTTATTTGTGTTCTTCTAGGTCACATAGAATCAGATAGGTCATGGCCGGGTGCAGTGGCTCATGCCTGTAATTTCAGGACTTTGGTAGGCTGAGGCAGATGGATCACTTGAGCTCAGGAGTTTGAGACCAGCCTAGCCAACATGTCAAAACCCCATATCTACCAAAAATACAGAAATTCGTCATGTGTAGTGGTGCATACCTTGTTATCCTAGCTGCTTAGAGGCCGAGGCAGGAGAATGGCTTGAACCTGGGAAGTAGGGGTTGCACTGAGCCAAGATCACACCACTGCACTCCAGCCTAGTGACTCTGTCTCAATAAAACAAAATGAAAAAGAATCATATGGGTCACTAAACCTCATGTGTGGGAGTAGAACTGCAATGTTACTCTATTCTTTTGTTACTCTATTATTTTGTTACTTCTGTTACTCTATTATTTTGTTATCATTTTAGTAAAATCCTTGAAATTTTATCACATTTAAATGCTGAGTAATAGGTTCCTTTTGCAGTAGTACATTTTGTGTTTTTTTTCATAGTTTTAAATAATAGCAGGAATTAAAATATTAGTATTTTGGTTATTTTTATAAGTATCTTCTGATTAAATGATCTAAAAACTGTAAAAGATACAAATTGTTTTTTCCAAGTCTATCATCATGCGAATTCTCTATATGACATTTGCTGAGCAGAAACCACTTCTAAAATTTGTTTTATTTTTGGTGCTAACTAGTAAATACTGTGTAGTAAAATGTACGTTGGAAGACAAAAGCTCAGGGTAAAGAACGGTGTAATATTTTTAAATAAAACGGATTTCATTAAAGAAAACAGGTTTCATTTAAACAAAAACAAGGTCCATTACTTAGGGCAGACTTGTAATACACAAAGGAAGCAGAACTATTGGATTATAAGTTTGCCTCTATCTTGTCCTGCTCAAAGCAGATGAAGAAATAGTAAGATATAGATAGCTCATTTAAATGAGCTCAGTCTCCAGATTCAGATGAATTATCCTCCAGAGCACTGAAGAACCTTGCAAATGTGATTCAGGAGCCTTTGTCATTGTACTTTGGAGAATTAGGAAAACTGGGAGAAGTGAAAAGTGAAAAAAGGCAAGTACCAGTGTTTTTAGAGGTAAACAAGTAGATGTTAGAAATTATCAATTAGTGAGCTTGACACAAATCTCTACCAGATTTTTAAATGTTTTGGAAAATATCACTCACTTAGAACAATTCTTACTTTCCTCCCCGCCAACCCCCGTACCCCTGCTTAGGGTTACTAGAATGGTACATGATGATATACTATATCTACTATATTCTCATATATATGATATATATATTATATATATATAATATATATCTGTATTCTGTACTATATACTATATCATCAGACTATACAATTATAGAATATACAGTTGCAGAACTTCATATAGTATATATAGAGAACTGTATAGAACTCTATATAGTATGTGCAGTTGTAGAACTCAATACTATACAGTTACAGAATATAGATGTATATAATATATGCAATATATTAGTATATAGTATACTAAATACTATATACAATATAGGATATAATTGTATATTGTATCTACTAGCACATAGTGGATATAATATGGATAGTCTGTAGTAAATTCAGTAAGTCTTTTATTTTTGTTTGTATTTTAATGGAGAAGTATGGACTGGTTGAAAATAGTGTTAGAAAGCTTTACAATTGGGTAATTGTACCCAAAGGGTGCAGGTAAATAAATAGCTGTCAACTTGGAGAGAATATTTCTAGGTGGGTGCTTTCGAGTGCTATCTTAGGCTCTGTTCCTTTCAGCATATCAGTGAATGTGACCAGCCTCCTTAACAGGAAGAACAAGTCTTATTTGATTTTGTATTTGCAATGCTTGGCACTCTGGCAAAAAATTAGTGTTTCTTAAAAGAATGAATGGATGGATCTCTTCTTGTCGGGTTCAAAAATAGGAGGTCCAACTAATTTGATGGATGACAAGATGAAGATTGATCCCCCTAGGCTCAAAATCTGGCCTGAAAGATAAAATTTAGTCAGGTTAACTGTTTCAGCTCAATTTTTTTCCATCTATTTTATGTATATACTATGGGGAGCCCTGGCTTAAAAATAATTGAAGTTAAAAAAGCATAATTTTTAAAGTATTTGAACTATAATCATATTGCCACTTAAAAAATCAGAAGGGAAGAAGTTAACCAAGTATGGTGGTATCTTGGTCCTAGGAGGTAATAGTAATTCTAATATTATTGGTCAGATCTCATCTAATAACAAGTACCAGGTTTTAGGTAACAAACTGACATATGGAGACCAAATAGAATAACCAGAGGGTCAAAAAACTGGCCTAAAAGAAACAGTGGAAGAAACACAGAATCATAGGAAAGATAAGGAAAAACTGTAACTTACTTCATTATTTAAAGGCTGTCACATGGAGGAAGAGAAATAGATTTATTTCCTGAGAGCAATAAAAATCTAATGATTATTACTAGGAAACTGGTTTCTACTAATTCAAAAGAGCTTCCTAAGAATTGTCCAATAATGAAATCAGTACCCTTTGCATTATCAAGCTTTCTGCTATCGGAATAATCTCTGCTATTCATGCAGAGATTCAATGTCTACCATCTGGGAATACTATAAAAAAGCATTTACTATAAGGTGGACTCATGACCTCCAGGGTCCTTGCTTACACAAGGATCTGAGTGTTAAGAATTGAGCTATAATAACACTGAACAGATATTAAAACAATTGACATCAATAGCCTTATTTTAACAAATGCAATGTTATTTAAATATATAATCCTTACTAATTAATAAAAAATAAATGAAGGTAAAATCACTTATCCTTTGTGTGCTTGCAAAAATTGTTAAATTATGTTAATCCTTTCTTTCTATTAATAAGACAGAATTCTATGATATGTCCTTTCGAAAAAATGTTAAGTATTTTAAATTTTATTTTATTAAACTTTGTTTAAAAGTGTTTTGAAATTTTGCAGTAAAAGTGGGGGAAAAATATCCATAGTCCTACCAGCCAAAGATAACTACTATTTCCATTTTCTCATTTATCCATTTAGGTTCTTTAATTTGTTAAAGTACTTCTAATTTTTAAAAAATAATTTGAATATATAAAAAAAGAATATTTAAAAACATTCATGTACCTACTTGACATTTTGCTGTTTTTACTTATATTAAAGTTTTCCTTACACTGCTGGTGGGAGTGTAAATTAGTTCAACCATTGTGGAAGCCAGTGTGGCGATTCCTCAAGGACCTAGAAATAGAAATTCCATTTGACCCAGCAATCCCATTACTGGGTATATATCCAAAGGACTATAAATCGTTCTACTATAAGGACACATGCACACGAATGTTCATTGCAGCACTGTTTACAATAGCAAAGACCTGGAACCAACCCAAATGCCCATCGATGATAGACTGGACTGGGAAAATGTGGCACATATACACCATGGAATAGTATGCAGCAATCAAAAACCATGAATTTGTGTCCTTTGTAGGGACATAGATGAATCTGGAGAACATCATTCTCAGCAAACTGACACAAGAACAGAAAATGAAATACCGCATGTTCTCACTCATAGGCGGGTGATGAACAATGAGAACACATGGACACAGGGAGGGGAGCACTACACACTGGGGTCTATTGGGGGAAATAGGGGAGGGACAGCGGGTCGGGGGAGCTGGGGAGGGATAGCATGGGGAGAAATGCCAGATGTGGGTGAAGGGGAGGAAGGCAGCAAATCACACTGCCACATGTGTACCTATGCAACTATCTTGCATGTTCTTCACATGTACCCCAAAACCTAAAATCCTAAAATGCAATTTAAAAAAAAAGAATATCAGTATTTCCTGGAAAATAAAGTTTCCCTGTATCCTTTGTCCAAACATCCTTTTTCTACTTTCCCTGCTCAGAAGTAACTACTCTTCTGAAGTTGTTAGATATATATTTTTTAAGCATTTTAATTTTTATTTAAACCTTTTTAGAAACTTTTAATTTCTTATTAGTATATGTATATATATTTTTTAATTAGAGAAAACTTAAAAGATAAAAACATTCTCATTCTTACACTCAGATGTCCCACTTTTAGTATCTTAGTATGAATCCTTCTGGATCTTCTTCTGTGAATTTGTGTATTTATGTATATAAAAAAAATTTTCTACTGGCTTGCTAGGGTTTTTGTTTTCAATTGTGGATTGTTTTGAATGTAAAATTACTCTTGTTCTTTTCTTCTTGGGAGTGATGCTATTTAGCTGTGATGCAATTTTTACATATTGCTGAATTCCTTTTGCTAATATTTGTTTGGGACTTTTGCAACACTATTTATATTTTAGAATGGTGTACAATTTTATTTTTCCACTATTGACATCAAGATTATAAAAATTCTCATAAAGAATGACTTCCAGAGTTTTTCCTTCTTTCTGTTCTCTTTTACAGAGAATAAAAGATAGAGATACGTTTTTTAAAATTTGTTAGATTTCACCTTTGAAACCTTCTGAATTTAGTGCTCATTTAGAAGTTTGTTTTTGCTTTTTTTTTTTTTCTACTCAGTCTTTTAATTTTTAACAGTACTTTTAATTTTTAAAATATTTCTCCTTGATATTTTAACAGCCCGCTGTTAAGGTTTACCATTATTTCCTACATGTCACCATTGTTCATTATTATTCCTTCAGTGTTCACTTCCTTTCTCACTGAAATGTATATTTAACTGAGGGCTTCTGAGTGGCAACGTTTTTTGGTATTTGTCTGAATATATTTTATCTTCACTTTTCAATGATAATTTCACTGGATCTTGGTGGATTCCAGGTTAAGAGTTATGATTTGGAATTGAGTATTTTTTAGCGCTGGTATTTTTTTTAAACACATTCTCATTAAGTTTGATGGTTTCTTGTTTTGTTCCAAAATATCTAAGGTGGGGGATAGGATTTTTTTAATTAATATTTTATATGGAAATAATTTCAAGCTTATAGAGTCACAAATCCAAAAACAGTACAAAGAACACTCCTATACAGTTTACCCAGATTTATCTGTTAACATTTTATCCCATTTGTCTTATAATATGCACGCACGATCTCTTGTGTGGCCTCTGTGTCATATGCACTTAACACATAATTTTTTTTAACTATTTCAGGGTGACTTGTATACATTGTGCCCTTTAACTCTGAATACATCAGTGTGAATTTTTTAAGAACAGGGGTTATGCCCTTATAGAACCATAGTAAACTTTCTCTAATATACTGTCTACAGTACAATTTTTTTTTCAGCTGACTTAATCGTATCTTTTATAGTACTTTCTGTTCTCCAGTATAGGATCCAGTATAAGGTCAAGTATTGTACTGAATTGTCAAGTTTTCTAGTCTTCTTTTATCTGGAACATTTCCACATACTGTTGTTTTGTTTATGACATTCTCATTTTTTTGAAGCATACAGCTTTTTACCCCATTCATTTAATAGAATATCCTTAACTTTGCATTTCTCTTATGTTTCATTGTGTGTAGACTGGGGTTTGTATTTTTGGTGAGAATACTGAATAGGTGATATTATTTTCCTTCTTTATATGTGACATCTGAAGGCACATGTCTCCTGACCTTCACTGGAAATGTTAATTTTGATCTCCTATCCAAAGTGTTGCTCAGCTTGTCTAACATTTATACATTGACTATTCCTTCTCTTATAGTGAATCAATAAGCAGTCTATGTGGAGCTGTTTTAAGAATATGTAAATATCTTGTTCTTCATCAAAATTTAGCATCAGTTGATGATTTCTTTCTGATCCAGTCTTTATCATGGTGCTTTTTCCAACTTTATCTCTCATTGTATCTTCAATTCTGGAAAATTCCTAACTTTTTTGCTTGGTTTGTTTTTCTGTTTGCTTTTCCCTCATTTTGCCATTATCTTTTAGATTCTTACTACATTACAAAAACATTTCATGAAGAATGTGGATGGGCAATAAACATGAAAATTAACTTTATTAGTAATCAAATAAATATAAATTAAAATAATTGTATCCTTTTTAAGGCCAAGCTGATGGATTCAAGAATTACAGTATCCTGTTATTGTAAGAATCTAGTAAAATAAAGGCTACTAGACTTTCAAAGAGAAAGTAAATTGTTACAGCCTTTTTTGAGGGCATTTAGCTAATGCTTTTTAAAGCCTTAATATTGTACACAGTTCTATCAACCCAGAAGCTTCATTGTTTAAAACGTACACACTTGTTTTTACTGTTTTTTTATGATCTATAAAAATTATTTAATGTCTTTTTGATCTATAAAAATTATTTTTATGATTATTTTTTATGTTTTTTATGATTTATAAAAATTATTTAATGCTCTCCCTTTTACCAGTCGCTGCCCACAACTCCTCAGCTAATCTACTTTTTGTCTCTATAAATTAGTTTTCATTTTAAGAACTTTATATATGTGGAGTCATATAGTATGTATTATTTTATTCCTGGTTTCTTTAATTTAGTAAAATTATTTGAGATTCAAACATGTTGTTGCAAGCATCAGTTGTTCATTCTGTTTTATCGCTGAGTGGTAATTACCCTTATTATATAACTATATGTGACATTTCGTTTATCCATTAATCCATCCCACTGATGGGCATTAGGATTATTTCCAGTTTTTGGCTTTTGCAAATAAAGCTGCTATGAACATTCATGCAGAAGTCTTTGTATAGACACTGGCTTTTATTTCTCCTATGTAAAGACCTAAATGTGGAATGACTGTGTTACGTAGTAGTTATATGTTTTACTGCCAGGTGTTTTCCAAAATGGTTGTAACCATTGTACATTCCCAAAACAAAAGTGTATGACAGTTCTGGTTGCTAGTCATCCTTGCCATTTTGTATGCTTACTTTTTCCAATTTTAGACATTGTGGCTTTAATTGGTATTTCATTTATGACTAAAGATAGTGAAGCATTGTTCTGTATGCCCTTTGTCTCTGGATATCTTTTTGGTGAATTATCTGTTTATGTATTTCCTCCATTTTTTTTTTTTTTTTGCTAAGCTTTCTGCTTTCATGTTGCTGAATTTTGTGGGATAGATGTAGATGGTTAGATGTAATATATAGTTGACCTTTGACCAACATGGGTTTGAACTGTGTTGGTACACTTATGCAAGGATTTTTTTTTTTCAATAAATACAGTCGGCCCACCATTCCACAGGTTCCACATTCCACAACCAAATGCAGAAATAAAGACAGTATTTGCAGTGTGTGAAACCTTTGGATGTGGAGGACCAACTTTTTATATACTCAGGTTCCACAGGACTGACTGCAGAACTTGAGTATGCCTGGATTTTGGTGTCCACAGGAGTCCTGGAGCCAATCCCATATAGACACAGAGGGATAACTCTGTATAGTTCTTCATACAAGTCCTTTAGTACAGTGGTCCCCAACCTTTTTGGTACCAGCGATTGATTTCATGGATGACAGTTTTCCCATGGATGGGGTTGAGGGGGATGGTTGTAAGCTAGAACTATTCCACCTCAGATCATCATGCATTAGATTCTCATAACGAGAGCACAACCTAGAACCCTTGCTTGCACAGTTCACAATAGGGTTCATGCTGCTATGAGAACCTAATGCTGCTGATCTAACAGGATGCAGAGCTCAGGCTGTAGTCCTCGCTCCTGCCCCTCACCTCTTAGGTGCAAACCTGATTCCTACCAGGCAACTGACCAGTACCAGTCTTCAGCCCAGGGGTGGAGGACCCCCTGCTTTAGCAGATCAATGATTTGCACATATTTTCCCTAGTCTGTGGCTTATCTTTTCATTTGCTTAATGATTCTTCTCAGAGAGCAGGAGTTCTTGATTTAGATAAAGTCTAAGACACTTTATTTCTTAACATTTACTCTGAGGCAATAATAAATGATTAAGGTTATTTATATTAGTATGTTCACTCTAGGAAAAATTGGAAGCACCCTAATATTGAACAGCAGAATTTAGTTAAATTATGATAATCTACTAAGTGCAGTACTAGTCCATTGAAAAAAGATTGTTTTATTACAGTATATTGACTTAGGTATTTATGGTATTATTTAGTGAGAAGGAAACATAAAAGTCTCAAATTATATACATCAAAATGTTGGCAGTGATTATTACAAGGTAATGAGATTGTAACTGCTTTTTATTTTCTACTTTGTGATTTTATTTATACTTACAATAAACATTTATTATATTTGTAATAAATCTGTCTGTCTATAAGATGCTTTAAAAAAACCCCACAAGTTAGAAATGGTGTCTAACAATTTAAGTTATTTTAAAAGAAAATAAATTAACAAATTATTTTATAAACTTGATGGGAACATGTTTGAAGATCATGGATGGAAATGACTGTTGTTTTTATCTAGAGATATTTTACTCTAGGTACTCTCCACAGCTTTAGTAGTGCTGTGTAATTTTAGCTGTCTTGATATCTTATTATTTGCCCAAGTAATGTGGGTGTGCTTAAGGTTGTTTTTTAAAAATAGTCTTATTCTGTCACCAAGACTTCAGTTCATTGGCGCAATCATAGTTCACTGCAGCCTTAAATTAACTTCTGGGCTCGGGTGATCTTCCTGCCTCAGCCTCCTGAGTAGCTGGAACTACTGGCATGCACCACCTTGCCCAGCCAATTTTTAAACTCTTATTTTGTAGAGATGGGCTCTTGCTTTGTTGTCTAGGCTGGTCTCAAGTGAACTCCTGGCCTAAAGGCCTCCCACCTACGCCTCTCAAAGTACAGGGATTATAGGCATAAGCTACCATCCCAGCCTTAAGAATTTATTTACAAATTATTATGAAAAGCCGAAATAGGAATGTTAGGCTAGATACCTTACTAAATTGTTGGTAAATCTGTTCCCCAGTTTAGGTACATTAATGCTGTGCTCAGTCTGATTTGTATGTCTTGTACAGCACCACTAAAAACATCATTTTGACACTGCCATGTGTTATGTTTTATTGGTGGATTCTTTTTTATTTTTAAGGATTGCTTTTTATGTGTTTGTACATATAGGAACTATCGAAAAATCTTGAGCTGAGTACTAACAGCTTCCAACGACAGTTGGTTGCTGAAAGGAAAAGGGCATATGAGGCTTATAATGAAAATAAAGTTCTTCAAAAGGAGGTACAGCGACTATATCACAAATTAAAAGTAAGTATTTTAAATTGTATTATTTTTTATATAATGTGTATTAGATGAAAATTAAATATTTTAAAACACTAAATACTATTTCATATTTGTAAGTTGGTACAATATAATTTATAAAATTCTGATATCTTTAGCACTTAGAAAAGATATGTTGGTAGAATCAATATAACAAAGTGAAATTAAAAGCAAAGACAAAAGATGAAGCTCTGAATACACCAATAGGAATGATGTAACTGAAGTAAATTGTAAAATCATAGGAGAAAATTATGGGAACTAGAGCTTCACTGTGTTGCATGATTGAATAATTCAGTGTTTTTCCTCATATCATCCCATGATTGGTTGATTATTTTTGAAGTTGTTTCAAATGATGTCCTTCATATTCACAGTGTTTAGAGAAAGCATTCGAATTACTTAATTTTGTTAAAACAGGCATTCTTCATTCTATGTAGAAGTCATTAATGCGTTCTAGGTGGAACTCATTAATTTTGTGCAAAATAGTGCAAAATATGCATTATCTTATGATGTTTTCTTTTTGTTATTTAAATTTTTAGAAAAGCCACAGCCCCAAAATGGTAAAGTATGCCTGTGTTTAAAAGAATGGTCTAATTTTTTAACTCATCGATATTTTAGAAATTATATTTGAGAGATACTAACTAAATTATTTGTCTCTGTGTCTCAGTTAAGACAATACTGGCTGTATCAGGTAAGAATGGGTAGAAAATGAAATTTGCCTTAATTTTTTTAATTTCCAGGACATATTGGACTTTTTAGGGAAAATTACTTTTCTGTCCTAATCTCAGTGTACTAGAGACATTTCTTTCTATAGTTTGGTAGTTGCAGAAGGAAGCTGAACCAGATATCTTTAAATATGGTAAGAAAATACCAGATGACAAAGTGAGGGTTTTGTTGTGTTTCAAACTGAGACTCTGTTTCCTCAATTGTATTGCGTTTGTTTTCAGGAAAAGGAGAGAGAACTGGATATAAAAAATATATATTCTAATCGTCTGCCAAAGTCCTTTCCAAATAAAGAAAAAGAACTTTCATTAAGAAAAAATGGTATAGTAGCTATTATTGTTCGAAACCTAATATTATTGCTATTATTTTGTGGTAGTACACTAATTCTGAAGTGAAAGGGAAGGAAAAGAACCTCATTGAAATATATTTAAAATAAATGTATTTTTTGCAATTTAAATTACCTAATAGTTTTCAGAATCCTTTTCAATTTTCTCAGTTTTTTTCCCTTTAAGAGCGGCTGTTAACAATTTTTTATATAACTTTTTGAAATTTCCTTATAATATTTTAATAGCTTTTGAAAATATATAAATATACCCCAAAGTAGAGAGAGTAATATGATAAACTTTCATTTATGTATCATGTAGCTTTAGCAGTTACACTTTTTACCAGTTTTATTTCATCTATTTTTTCCACTTTTTTCTAGAGTATTTTAAAGTAAATCTCAGATATCAGTTGATTTCACCTATAAATACTTTGTATTTATAGTATTTGTAGTTTTACTTTAATAAAAGTATAATTTCCATGTTATGTGAATTGCATATTTTAAAAATATAAACATTGCAAAAGCTTTATAGCATTTATATTCAGAATTGTCCCCAAATCATATAATTGCCAGTAAATCTTAGAAACAAAAATAGTAACAGTGAGTATTAACCAAGCTGAGCAAAACATGCATTATATTTATATAATGAATATATAGGTGAATATACGTATTCATCATTTAAATGAAATGTACATGAAATTTAAATTACGTATATGTACACACACATGCACATATATATGCCACTTGAATTCCATATATTTTAGCATTATTCATTGTAATAAAATTTTAAAAATAATTTTCATGGTAGTTGCATGCCAGAGTGATTTTACAGAACTGTGTACAAAAGGAGTGCAAACCATGGAAGACTTCAAGCCAGAAGAATATCCTTTAACACCAGAAACAATTATGTGTTATGAAAACAAGTGGGAAGAACCAGAACATCTTACTTTGGTGAGTTTAGCAGTATGATTATATACCAAACTCGGTTTGAAGTTATTCCTAAAAACACAATATCAAATATTGTAAAATTTCAGTAATGAAGCTGGTAGTATGTCTATATGAATATGCAGCTAGCCTTTTTGAAGGGAAAGACGTATCGTGTGTATTTTATAAAATTCCTTTGGCTTCACTCTTTTAGTTTACATCACATATTTCAGGTGCTTCAGAAAAAATTGATTGTGCCTTCTGGGTTGGGGGCAGAAGAGAAGAATTTGCTTTCTAAGTTTCTCTTATATACAGAGATAGTCTTGGAAAAACCTTTCAGTGCTTTTATGTTTAGTAGCAAGTAATAGTAGTTTTCCAATGATTTGTTAGAATTTGACTAGGTTTAATTTTTGGGGGGTCTGCTACATGGGAGAATTTTACATGTGAACTGACTGGATAATGAACAAGGTAATTGCAATGGAATCTGACCTTATACTGTTCAAATTAGAGTGGAATTCAAGGGGTCTGGTTTTACTTTCATTTAAAAGGACCTTCATTTTGAATCACTGGAAAGTCTCTTTTTCTAAGAGTTTTATCTTCAGTGTTTACAACTTAAACTCCAAAGACAACAACGTATCAGCAACCTAGCATATTTCATACAATGGTATATTTTTATACCTTAAGTTTCCCAGTCACCCTGAGATTTCTTCTTGTGGTATAAAACAGAAAGGCTGGACTGATTTGATTCCTCTGTATATTCTAGTTTTTTTTTGTTTATTTTTGCTTGATAATTCCGACAAGTTAGTTGTATCTGCTAAGTGTCTTTCCAGATTTGTACTGTTATTGAGCCTAGCTCATGTTGATTTGTCTTTTTGAAATGACAAAGTGAGGAATAACAAAGTAATTACTAACTTTAAATGGATTAAAAATTTGTTCTTTTTATATACCTAACCATATACATTCAAAAGAAGAAATAGAAACCTGATATAGTAAAAAGAGTATAAGAATATAGCCTTAGAGTTAGCTCTCATTTTAGTTAAATTTGAACATTTTAGTTTTGTGACTTCTTGGAGCCTCTGTTTCTCATCTATAAAATGAGGGTGGATTGCTTTTCAGGGTTGTGACAATGAGTAATCATGAAATTTTTTATTTTTTCTTTCTTTTTTAGTTACATGAAATTGGAAATAATCATGAAGTTTATAAAGCTCTTGAGACTGAGCCTGCCACTGTAAAGGGCCTCAGCAAATGGTAGCTTAGAGTACAAGCTAAGTTGCTATTGGAAAAATACTTAATACAGTAGCTTAAGTGAGATAAAAATTTCTCTCTCTTGTAATAGACTGAAGTCAGTTGGTAGTTCACAGTTGGTAGACAGCTTTGTTTCATGGTAGTCATCCTTTGTCTTGTTGATCTTCCATTTTAAAGAGTGTAGCCCTCTTCTGTATGGTTGGAACTGGCTTGCCACCTGTGTGGGAAAGGGCAACAAGGAAGTGGAGGGCAAGCAGCTTTTGGTTTTATAAATGTGATCTGAAATTGCACATGTACTTCCACTTACCTCCTGTTGGTCCTTTCTAACTGCAAGGTAGGGTAGCAAATGTAGTCTCCAGCTAAGCATCTCTATATCCTGCTAAAACTCACAGGATTCTGTTACTAAAAGGAAGAAGATGAAACTGGATACTAGAGGACAGTTCTCTACTAGTCTTTACTAATGTTGCAAACAGATGCTCAGGGCTGCAAAGAAAAATTAGCACTGAGACAAAGGATCTCTTAGCAAAGCAATTTTTATTTTTTGCACTGCAGGAAGGGTACCCTCACTAGCCATCTTGCAGCGAGAATACCGTGAACAAAGGAGAGCAGACATACTTATCCTTTACACATTTGGGGTTATCCTTACTGCTATGTCTGATTTCTGTTGGTTGGAGCCAAACCTCACAATTTAAACTAAAAGCCAAATGACAAACAACTTAAAACTTTACTAAACAGGTAAAAGCAATGGAGAAGTTCAAATAAGGAAGGGGCATAGGCTACAAGCTGGGACGTGGCTGTGAGCATGTCCAGCACAGATATCTTGGTTAAAGTACAAAGACCTAAAGTGTACTACATGCCTATAATCATGTCTAACAGCTACATCAGATAGGGCTTAACAAAAAGTTATTAGCACACTTAACGATTTATTCTTTAACAAGAAAGGAAATTTTGAAGAGGAACTTTTTACTTCTCACAACTAATAATAGATATTTTACTTTTATTAAGAAAAATTACGCACGCATGTGAAAGTTACCACAGGAAACAAGGAATTTTAAGTTTATAACATTTTTATTTGATTTGAATATTATAAAATATATTAATTGGATGCTTTGGCATAGTATTGTCACCACTCATGTCATAGTTCAACAACATCTCAGTTGATCCATATATTTGACGAGTAGTCATTTCTGGTTAACTGAATTAATCAGATTTTTTGTGAAAATGCACAAAGCAAGGATACTTCAGAAATTGTCTCTTCAGAATTTTATGTACTATTTTGGCTTTACTTCAGTAACATTAGTTCTATATGTCTTATAAGTGCTTCTTTAAAATTTTAACTGAAATAATCCTGTGTGTTTTGAAGCATTAATCACAAGTGGTAACTTGTGATTTACTGATTTACTGATTGAAATGTTGTATTAATTTTTAACTTAGTTGGTAATCATGTTTAATGGATAAATCTATGATGTTTAGTTCCAATTTTTCTGTAATTTGTGAACTTGCATTTTTTAAAATACGTAATAGGACTTGGAATCTCAAAGGCAAGATAGTCATGGAGAAGCAGGGATTCTAAACCCAACTGTGGAAAGAGAAGAAAAATTTGTTAAAGATCAAGAACTCCATGTTGTAAAACAGGAGATTGAAAAGCTGGAGGATGGTAAGAAAAAGAGTTTGTTTAAGCATGTAACAAGTCAGCATCCCTTGGGAAAGAAAGAGTGAGCATCCTCTAATATCTTCCAACTTAACTGTGAATTGTTTAGGTAGAACAAAGAAAGGTGGATACAGTGGTAGGGATGGCATATCAGGAGCCATAAACAGTTGAATAAAGTTATTAAGGAAAGAAAAAAATCGAACACTGTAAATAATTTGCTATTTAGGGTTGGGGAATAAGGGTGAGTTACATTCAGAAAATTCAGCTGAAGTAGAATTCAGATGCCATTTACCGAAGTTACTATACATGTAGTGTTCTTTAATGTTTTAATAATTTTTTCATTTATAATGGTCTCAAAATTAAAATGGCAAGAATATCTAAGTACGTATTTGTGAGTAAGTTGTATATCTTATGCCCATATACCTTTAAATACTCCCATGTATATTTCCCCAAACAAGGACATTCTCTTACATCATATTCTAATATAGTTTTCAACTTCAGGAAATTTAACTTTGATGCAACTCATTTATCTAATCATTCATATCATGATTTTGTCAGTAGATACAATATTGTTTTTGAAAGCATTTCCTTCCCTCCGGTTCACGATTATGAATTACGTTTAGTTTTCATATTTCTTTAGTCTTCTTTGATCTGGAGATTTTTGTTACATATATAAAGGGGGGGAAGGGAAAAAGAGAATGTGTGTGAGAAATTAACGTTTTTGATGAATATAGACCCATTTAAAAAATATATAATGTTTTTCATTTTGAGTTTGTCTGACGTTTTCTCTTAATTAGATTCAAGTTAATTTATCTTCTGTCAGAATACCACCTAAGTCATCTCAGGATATGACATCCAAAGGTTTCATTTATTTTTAAGTTTAGAGTCTTTGCTCTTTCTATCCATCAATCCATTCCCACCATACAGCATTATATTAGTTATAAAAAATAGGCAGAGAACCGAAAGGTTCTCTACCAGTACCTTGAAGAACAAATTTTTTTATAAATGAGAATTATAAATGGAATACATATTAAATATATTATTCTCTAATCCTAAAATATCAAGTATAGAAATAAAATTTATGATGTCCTTTTTCTGTTGATTTATAATATCCAAAGTAAATATGGTTGTTTTATGAAAGTTGATAGTTTTCCTATTTAAAAATATTGACCGTTACAAAATCCCATTTAAAAACTTTGATTTCATACAGAATGGGAAAGAGAAGAACTTGATAAAAAGCAAAAAGAAAAGACATCTTTACTGAAAAGAGAAGAAAAGCCAGAGTGGGAAACTGGAAAGTACCAACTAGGAATGTATCAAATTCAGAATACAGATAAATTGCAAGGAGTGGAAGAAGAAAGACTGAAGAGAGAAATGCTACTTGCTAAACTGAATGAAATTGACAGAGAACTCCAAGATTCTCAAAATCTAAAATACCCTCTTTTGCCATTGTTACCTGATTTTGAATCAAAACTACACTCCCCAGAGAGAAGCCCCAAGACTTACATGTTCTCTGAGTCCTCAGAGAGGTTATTTAATGGGCATCGTTTGCAAGACACCAGTTTCTCAACTCTAAAAGGAGGTCAGAATTCAGGAAATGTTTTAAGACTAGCCTCCCCTAATGAGTTTGCATTTGGTAGTTATGTGCCTTCATTTGCAAAAACATCAGAGAGGTCAAAGCCATTTAGCCAAAAAAGTAGTTTTTTGGATTTCCAAGGAAACAATATGGAAAAACTTAGTAAAGATGGTGTTGATGTAATTACAAGAAAAGAGAAAAAAGCTAATTTGATGGAACAGCTATTTGGTGCCAGTGGTAGCAGCACCATTTCCTCCAAAAGCAGTGACCCAAATTCTATGGCTTCCCGCAAAGGAGACTTTGATCCTCTAAATTTTCTTCCTGGGGATAAAGGCAGCAGAGATCAAGAACATGATGAAGATGAAGACTTTTTCGTCAGTGAAGGAGGAAGTTTTAATCCAAATAGACACCGATTAAAACAAGCAGACAATAAACCAGCAGTAAAAGCAGTTGATTCTATAGAAGATGAAATTGAAGAAGTAGCACTGAGATGACTGGAGTATACATATTTTTCTAATTGTAAATATTGAAAGATTTTAATACAGTATTTATTATAAACGTAGAGTTTTCATGCTAAAAAGTCCTTATTAAGGAATGAGTTTTAGTAGCTAAATACAATGCAATTAAAAAGACGTAGATCATACATACACCACATAGATAGTTTGCCAAGAATGATGGAGGCTCTTTTGAATGAAACCAAAAATAAAAATGTATCTTGAAAAATGAAATAGATTTTAACTCTTCATCCAGTGCTATGGCAAGTTTAACTTCACTAGAGACTGTGTATCTTTTCTACTTTTATACCTATTTATATATTTATTTTTTATTATATTCTCACTGAGCTAAATACAGTCTTCCCATTAATTGTTGGATGAAAATTAAGGGTAAAAGTCTGTGTTGGGAAGTGTAGCTCCACGTGGTGGAGAACCAGTGCTTCTTAGGAGACCTTCCTTTTATGAATAGGGCCAGGGATTCCTATCTTACATGGCGGTGCTGAGCTACTCTTGAGTAATAACCATCACAACACTGGAACTTCGCATTCCTCTGAAAGTACCCACAGCTAAGCACTACACATTTCCAAATTACAGTGTTTACTGAAATCACTTGCCTACAGTTCTTTTAGAATATTAGGTTGCATTCAGAAGACATTTCTCTTTTTGCATGGACAGTTGCTCTCTGTCATAGCCTCCAGAAATTTGGATACAGTGTAATTCCTCTCCTTGTTCTCCCACTCTTTGTATCTCAGTGACTGAGTGTAAGATTTCATGCAAATACAAGGAATAGAAGAAATACATACCAACTACAAAGAATAGAAGAAACTTTATCCCACTATATTATAGGAAGATTTTCAGTTCAATTATGTTTCCAGAGTAATATAATTTGGAAATGTTAATACTTTTAAGATTTGTCCTCAAACCAAGGAGATAACAATAGTGTAATACTATTGGACTTTAGGACTATTTTTAAAGCAACTTTGGATAGAAGTTTTCTTAGAGATAGGACTTCCTCTTTGCTGACTAGAGTGGATAGTTTTCTGTTTAAATGCATTGGTCTTTGTAATTCACTTCAGCTTGTAGAGAAGTTGATCACCTTGGATCATGCTGGGTATAATTGGTCTTTAAACAGGAGTAATATACCACCAACCAAGGAGAAAACACTGTTAAAATGAGGAGTGGTAGAAATAGTGTTTTAAGAAGAATAAAAAATTTAGATTGGCACTTATTCTAAAGTGAGCTGTTTTTTTTCAAGAATTTAGTAGCCTTTGCTTCTAGTACGATTTCTGATACCAGGCATACATGCTGATGAAAGGAAGGCGTTACTGTTTTATTCTGAGTTCTTGTAAATGCATATTACTGAATTTCATTGCATGACTATTTGACAAGACTTAACCTCGTTAGGTCTCTAATTAAAAGATGTACCACCTATCATCTTCTGAACTGTGTTCCTTTCATTTATTGGGAACAGAATCTCAAAAGTGCTCAGCTATATTAAAAAGTTCTCTTAATAGATTTTTACATCTGATATGTATAAGCATTTAATATGTTAGAAATCATTCTAATATATGTAAAACTATTATTTGTAATGCAGTTCTTGGTAAAATACTATTATGTAATGTTAATTTTGTTCATAGCTGCTTATTTTTCTGCCAAAAGTATTCTAATTTTTAGGTTATTTTAAAAGCTTTTTAAACTTCTCAGCTAAGTTTTTTATTCAGATCATTTAAATTAGTTTTTTGCTTTTTTTCTACCTGATGATCTCTTTAACCAGATACAACAAGACAGAATTATTAAAATTAAACCTAAAGTTAAGTTATAGACATAAAGGCATTTTGGTGTTAAGCATTAAAATTGGAGATTAAAATGTACAAAACAGGTGTTTCTTTATGAACAAACCTTAGAGGGTAAATTGTTTTTTTTTCTAAATATCATTAAATTTCTTTGTATTCAGAACTCTTATTAATAAAAATTGAAAATGCACTATGACTCTTTATTTGAGTGAAACCTTAGGTTACTTAGAATATATGTAGTGGAAACTAACCCCTGCAGGGTTTTTATTTCATTTTTCACCTTTTTTTTATGTGCAGTATTTTTAGTTGAAGTAGATGAATTTGCTCTAAATCAGGTTAGACAGTATGCTAGTCTTATCAGATAATTACAGTTTTAATTAATCCTTTCACCCTTAATGGCTGTCATAATGGCACGTATTGCTCATAATTTTTTTTTTAAAAGGTGAGGGTAAAAATGATTAAACTGAATTGTGAAATAAACACAAGCTTATTTCATGGCTGACTTGCTGTTTTTCTGATCATCCTCTTCCATCTCATTTTCCAAGATACTCAGCTTCTGGTATCCCTGACTAGTTGTTAGTTGGATAGAGCACATAAATCTGCCTGGTGAAAAGGGGAAGGGAAATTTGTATTTTGGGATAATATGGGCTTTTTTAGGATTAAAGAAGTTACCATAAATTATAAAGAATCTGCCTTAAAATGTTTTTCCCTTTCTACATAAAACTTACCTCTCATGTTAAAGCCTCCTTTATATTACTTGAAATTGCTCTCCTTTTATTTAGGAGTTTTGTTTTTGTGTGTGTGAGATAAGAGTCTTACTCTGTCGCCCAGGCTGGAGTACAGTGGCACAATCTTAGCTTACTGCAACCTCCGCCTCCTGGGTTCAAGTGAGTCTGTTTAGGAGTATTTTTATTTTATTTTATTTAGAGAGAGTATCTCGCTGTGTTGCCCAGGCTGGAGTGCAATGGCTATTCACAGGCACAATCCCACTACTGATCAGCATGGGAGTTTTGACCTGCTCCATTTCCAACCTGGGCCAGTTCACCCCTCCTTAGGCAACCTTGTGGTCCTCTGTTCCCAGGAGGTCATCATATTGATGCCGAACTTAGTGCAGACACCCGATCAGCATAGTGCACTACAGCCCAGAACTCCTGGGCTGAAGCAGTCCTCCCCTCTCAGCCTCCTGAGTAGGTGGGACTCCAGGCACACGCCACCGCGCACGACTGTTTAGGTGTATTTTTAAAAATTAACCACTAGTGCTTCCTGGATGCCCTGGACCGTGTTAGGTGGCAGAACAGCCTGAAGAGTAAACCAGACAGGTACCTGTCTTCACAACATGGATTAAGAGCACAGTGAGCCAGACTGCGTAAGGGTCCATTCCTGCACTGGCACTGTTCCCTGTGTGTCCTTGGACTATAGCTTGCTCAGCCATTACTGGTCTTTAATAATACTTCTTATGGTGGTTATAAGTAAATGAAATACTTAGATTTATGCTTGGTAGGTGCCTGGTACATTATAAGCACTCGGTAAACATGAGCTGCTATTACCATGCCTAACTATGAGTTTCTTTTAGGGAAAAATATGAACAAATAGAACACAGGTATGAATGTATAATATGTTGATGCTATACTTTGCACAAGACATAAGCAGAAAAAGCTTTTAAACTTCCAAATTATCATAAAACTTCTGTACTAAATATTTTATGTCTTTTACACCTGCACTTAGAACTCTCCTTTATTCAGTATTAAATCTGGGAGGAAAACAACACACACTGGGCCCTATTGGGGGGTCAGGGGTGAGGGAAGGGAACTTAGAGGATGAGTTGGTAGGTGCAGCAAACCACCGTGGTACATACACATATACCTATGTAACAAACCTACACATTCTGCACATGTATCCTGGAACTTAAAAAAAAATTTTTTTTTAATAAATAAATGTGCAGTACAATTGATGAGCTTATTTTCTAATCCACAGAAGAATTTAAAAAAAACTGAACTTTGGAAGGATTTTCTGAAGACAGGTTCAGTGACCTGAGAAGGAGAGGTGAGAGTTAACAGCTTAACCTCTCTGCTCCTTTGTTTTCTTCTTTATAAAACAGGGCTAGAGTACCTATCTTGTAGTAATCTAACCTAATTCACTCAAAATTAATACAGGAAAAACTGCTTATAACTGGAAGCACTCCAATGTTAGCTGCTATTTTTTTGTAAAGACAGTCAGGAAAAGGAGAGCAGTTATTTTTGCTGAATGCCCGGCATGGCAGTTGGTGTTTTTATGTGCTTTATTCCTCACAAATTTTTTTCCAAATAAATACTATTATTCTGGTTTTACAGTTAAAGCTAACAGGTTGTGTTATATGTTATAGATTACCCATGAAATCACACAGGTAGTAGATTATGTTCAATAGTCTCAATGTGAGAAATCTAAAGAAATGTTTTAGATTTTTGCTTTAGTCTACAAAGTCTTTAAGTGGTGACAGAAACCCAAATCAAACTAGCTTAAGCAAAATAAGGAAATTACTTTTGTCTCAAATCCAGAAGGCTTAATAAAATGTGGTTGGATCCAGAGGTTCAAATAATAGTACTTACTCTGTCCACTGCTGGGTCTCATTTTCAGATAATCTTTACATTTGATAATATTGTAATTGTTGCAGTTGGTAGCTTGAACCCACATCATTCCTTTATCTGACATATCCGCTCCCCTCACCCCTCAAAAAAGAAATTCTAGTCTGGCAGAAGTCTGATTGGCCCAATTTATGCTGTGTGCCTAGCATTTAGGGTGGTGGTACCCTTGTGCAGGGAAAGGATGGATTCCTACTCTTACCCACTTCATAGAATTAACAAGATTTTTGTGAAATGGAGGAGGCATGGTTCCCTGATGAAGGAATTTTTGACATACAAAAAATATTCTATATTTTTTAATTAAAAATTTTAATCAAAAATAATAGGGAATAAACATTAAAAGTTAGTTACTTGTTCGGCACTCCTTATTCCCAGGAATGAGGCATTTCTTTAATAAGATATGATGGGGTTGCATTGTGAAGTTTATTTATTTATTTATTTGAGACGTAGTCTTGCTCTGTTGCCAGGCTGGTGTGCAGTGGCATGATCTTGGCTCACTGCAACCTCCACCTCCCGGATTCAAGTCATTCTCCTGCCTCAGCCTCCCAGGTAGCTGGGACTACAGGCGTGTCCCACCACGCTCTGCTAATTTTTATTTTTAGTAGAGACAGGGTTTCACCCTGTTGGCCAGGATGGTCTCAGTATCTTGACCTTGTGATCCACCCACCTCGGCCTCCCAAAGTGCTGGGATTACAGGCGTGAGCCACCACGCCCAGCCAAGTTCATTGATTATTAAAGGGTGAAGGATTTATCAGCAGTAGATAAGATGGATATGGCATGTACATTTTAGAATTCATAAAAAAGACTTAGAGACCCAAATGTGTATTTTCCATCCTAAATAGATTTGTGAAATACATATCCCTATATAAGTGATTATATTCTATCTACCTCATTCTAAGGCAAAATAAAAATTAGAACTCAGCAGCTAGAATCAAATAAAATAAACACTGACTTTGGAGTCAGAAGTTGGGTTGGAGTGTTTGTCAGTTACTAATTACAACTTTTGTCAAATAATCTAACTTTTCTTAAGATCTTCCAGAAGTGAAATAGAGCTGATCATATCTTAAAGGTTATTGTGAAGATTAAATAACATAGTGTATTTTTGAGAGGAAAGAATAAGTAATATGATGAAGTATGTCAGAGGGAGAGCATTATCTACTTAGCATTAATTTCTGTATCAACAACCAAAACTTTTAAGAACAGAAGCTTATCAGAATGGAATCTTTAAAACTACACATGTGTTATATTACCTCATAATCTGCTGTCTTTGATTGAAGTGGGACTCTCCTTTACAAATTCATACAGAGGTATTCCACAGAGATGCTTTGCTGCTTTTGTGGACAAGCAGCCTATGGGCAGATGGAGATTTAGACACATAGTTTTGCTTCACCAGCCATTTCCATGGAGGAGCAATAGATACAAATCAGAAGCCCAGACAGAAGGCAGAGCATTAGAATTCAGGATGGTCTCCCTGCCACCAGTAGAACTACGGGGATTCTTTAACTACCATATAGCCAATGGTGACTGTCTTTCTTCTCTCTTTAACTGACCTGAATACCAAATTTCACATTTCTGGTTCCAGTGATATTGATTCTGGTTAGGCATACTTTTTGTGCAGTCTATAACAGGACATTATAGATATCACATTTTTCTTTACCCTGATATAAAGAACTTGAGAGTTTTTTACATAGGCAATCACAGCTACTGACATGGAAGTATACCTAGAAAAAAAGGTTTGTTTAAGGCTTTTTTTACTTATATGAAAACTTCCCCCCGAGTCTTAAATTTAGTCTCAATATTTGCTTCTAATCTCTGTTTTACCTGTAATATTTACTCTCTTAAGTACTTACAGAGGAATTCCAAGTAATCAGGACAAACCTTCATACTCTTTATCTAAAACAATTTTCAGTAGAGAAATAGAATCAATACAACCAAAGAACATAGGCCAGGAAAATCTGTTAGTGTTATTGCTTTACACATTATGACTACTGTCTAGAATATAGAAAAATGGAGCCCATATTTCTGAAGTCTAGTTTTATAATTAATATCATGCACTCCTTCATCCTAGGCAGAAAATTGTGGTGTTTCCCTGGACAGTAACTAATGTTTTCCTCTTGAAGAACAGATTCAGCATCATTTAAATAAATTTACTTTATACTTTAAGCAGTAGTTCTCAAAGTGTGACCTATAGAGCTGCAGCAATGTCCCCTGGGAACTTGGTAGAAATGTCAGTTCTCTGGCTCTATTCCAGACCCTACTATATCAGAAAATCTGCATGTAGGGGCCAGCATTCTGTATTTGAACAAACCCTCTAGGTGGTCCTGATGCAGCTCATTTCAGAACCACTATTCCAAAATAACACTTATTGGGACGAGTAGGTGTTCCTTTATATAAAGAAATGGCTACCCTGGAAAGTTTTCCCATATTTAAATCTAGCATCTAGGGCTTGTGATCAGAATGAGCAGGTGCAGTATATGGACTCATCTTTGCCTCTACACACTTCACACTGTCTGGACTAGAAAGAAGCCACTGTCTTTTTCATTTTGTGACTGCAACCAGTTGTGGTCTTTAACTGTCAGTTCTGTGTGGTTGACATGTCAGAAACTTTAGTTTAAAAAGAGGAATTCCATTAGAACAATCAACACTAAAAAGATTGGGTAGTTCATATAGCATTCCTCTATTATTACCTATGATTCCTAAACTTTCAGAAAAAGCTTCAAACATTATTCTTAGAGCATTCCCTCAAGAAAAACAAATCAATGTTATTTAAATTTGACGTTCTTTGTGAACATTCATTTTTTTATGCAACAAGTTTCTTAAATGTTCAGGTTTTTGAAAGTTTGAGAAATGTGTGAGTGTGTGTGTATACTTCATGGTCCAGTCAAGTAGTTTCTATGCTTGAGCTTTAAAAAATATTAAAATTATCTAAAATAAATTAGCCGATATACAGGTAATAGTTTCAAATAAAAGAAAAATGAGACAATTAAGTATTCCTGTTTCTCATGTGTCAACTCCTCAGTGTATGTGAAGACAGCTGAATATAAAGAAGCATTCCTATATACATCTAGAGGAAGTGTTTATTAACTAATAGTCGATCAAGTTTGGATTTTGTTTGCTCTACAAAGCCTTCATGTGTCTTCTTTGGGCTTTTTATTTATATTTTTGTCTTACAGAAACAAAACCCACATTGTCTAGAAGAGACCTATTTCTCTGTAATCTGTTTACATGGTACCAAGTATCAGGCCATACAAAATATTGATATTGGGGCCGGGCGCGGTGGCTCACGCCTGTAATCCCAGCACTTTGGGAGGCCGAGACGGGTGGATCACAAGGTCAAGAGATTGAGACCATCCAGGTCAACATGGTGAAACCCCGTCTCTACTAAAAATACAAAAAATTAGCTGGGCATGGTGGCGCATGCCTGTAATCCCAGCTACTCGGGAGGCTGAGGCAGGAGAATTGCCTGAGCCCAGGAGGCGGAGGTTGCGGTGAGCCGAGATTGCGCCATTGCACTCCAGCCTGGGTAACAAGAGCCGAAACTCCGTCTCAAAAAAAAAAAAAAAAAAAAATATTGATATTGATGATGAACTGGGAAAGTGGTGGTGACAAAAATAGGTCTACTTCCAAATGTAGAAGAGAGAAGCATATTTTTCCAAGGCTCAGGTGCCATAAATCCATCTACACTAGAAAATATACAGTCGGACAGACAGGCCAGTGAAAATGTAGTGGCATTGCAAGTTTTGAATATATCTATAAAGCCATGATTACGCCAATGTAATTTTGGCTATAGGACTAGCAATCTCTTACAGTAATGAATATACTGGTTTTGACACTCCCACTGGAGTCGTAACTTCATCAATTTCCTTGTTACTCTGCTTATTGATAAACATGCTCCAGAGTAAAGAGTTCTCATTTAGTTACTAAATTCTTCTCTTAATATTACTCCTTCACCAGTAGTTCTCATTTTCAGCTGTAACTTAATTTCTGTTTCTGGTTTTAAGTGTCTTTTTAATTAACTGCAAAGTTTGATGGAGTCCAGCAGCATTAATCAAATCAGTGTATGTTGTCAGTTGGGTTTTTTTCTTAGCTGCTGAGAGGTTGCTAGGATACTCTCTTAAAGATACAATTATCTTGATTAACTGCAAAACTCAGATTGCCCAAATAACATTTTTATTAATTCATAAAAACACAGGTCAGGATTGCATTTAAATTTATAGCAAGGTAAGTGCTGTATATCTCGGGATGCTTTTAGTATTGCAGAAATGTCTTTACGTATATTTATAAAGAATGTGCTTTGAATAACAATTTAGTAGATGAGAATTAGTCATTTTTATTTTAGGGAGAGCATTTCTTTGGGTTGCTCAATGTACATGAATTTGAAGCTGAAAAGGTTCTGAATTTTATATCACCATTTGCAAATACATCTCAATTGATATATCTCAATTGTATCTATAGCCCTGCAGAAATCCTATTGTAATTATTATAATTATTATTTATTGGTATAATTGATTTCAAAATTTTATATAAATTGCAACCATTGTCCCTGGTTGATTTAGTAAAATAACATTAAGAAGCATATGAATAAAAACAGACCTTTACCTCTAATAGTTTGGTGTGATATGAATAGTTGTTTCAGAGGTTAAGGACTAGTGGCTTTATGTGAGTGACTTTTTTTCTAGCAATTATTTTATGGCTAATAAGTATGAAAGTAACTATGTCTGAATCTACACCTGCCCATCTTGCAGTTGTACATTAATTCATTCATTATTAAGCATTTATAGAGCTCCCATTATATAATGCAATTTACTAGAAGTCATAAGAGGATTTTTGGATGACAATATAACATAAGATTTTCATTTTGAAATATGCACTTCTATACTAATATGGAAAATGGATTAAACAGTTCAGGAATTGCGGGTAAGAAATATGAAAAAAGTCAGTGGAAATATCCTATATAGATGAATCATGGAGTTATTTATGAGAGAGAATTGATACTACTTAGTAATCAATTGAATGTAGGAGAGGGGGAGAGAGAAGAGTCCCCCAGTAACTAAGGAGATGACAGAGACCCTGACTGAAATGGAAAGTATAAGAAAATCAGATTTAGAAGGTAGGAATTCATGAGTAGTTCTGTTTCAAACATGTTGAATTTGTAGTGGGATATCCATATGGACATATCCAGCAAACAAAGAGATCTACACCAGAAATACTGATCTTTGTTTCAATCCTACATATGCAGAATTTGTAGCCGTGTGTACACAAGGTTACCCAGTATGTAAAAAGCAAACAATAATAACAAATAAATGATCCTGTCAAACAGTTTTCACTTTGGAAATGGTTTTCCTAAAGCTCATTTTTCCCTGTTAATTCTGAGTTTCATAAATATCTGAATTGTACAGTTAATTAAGTTGCTGGCCCTTCATTCTCCTCTCTTTGCAAATCCTTCAAGGTGAAAAAAAGTTTTCTTTAATAGGGGAGATATTCAGTTTTTAAACCTTTTTAGGTAAGTGAGGAACTTTTTGATTCTCAAAAGGCTTTGATGCTTGTTTATCTCTGCCAAACTTGCCAAATGGTATTAAAGACATTTTAAATTGTTTATTGATACAAAAGAAACAAGCTGATAGAGGGAACAGACAATATAGTTAAGCAAAAGAACATAAAATTAACCTAAAGTTCAACCAACTCATCTGAAATGCCATTTTTTTTGGGGTGTGTGTGTGTGTGTGTGTGTGTGTATGTATGTACACTTCTGGACTTTGTATCTCGTTCTAATCCTCTTTTTTCGGTGTCAGCACCACATATCTTACTATTGTATATTCTTTCTTAAACATTTTGCCTAAGAAATATATTCCATGATTGAGAAATCAAAATGATATGAAAAGGTACATAATACATTCTTGTTCCTTTTCCTGTCTTTAACTAGTTATGAATGTACATAAATGTTTTTTAAACCTATTTTTATTAGTTTCTTGAGAATGAGTGACACTTCCAAAATGTATGCAAATATAAGATGAATTGTCATTCTTGCCACCATGTAAATATGGCATATTTTATACACTGTTGTGTACATAGATTTGCTTTTTATTCATTATATTTCTTATTGTGATCATTAGTCTATATGTCAACTTGACTAGCTGAAGTACCCAGTTATTTAATCAAGTGCAGAGGATAGGTACCTTTTGAAGATGGAGGCAGACTGAAGTGATGTCTACAAGCCAAGCAACACCAAGAATTGCCAGCAACCGCTAGAAGCTCAGAGGGAAGCATCTTTTCTAGGGTCTTTCAAGGAAATATGGCCCTGCCAACACCTTGATTTCAGACTTCTAGTCTCCAGAACTATAAGAGAATTTTCTAATTCTTGTTGTTTTAAAGCCACCCAGTTTGTGGTAATTTGTTATGGTAGCCTTAGAAGAATAATACAGTGATCTTTTCATATCATTACATAGAAAGCCTCTTCACTTTTAAGAGATAGCTTCAGGCTAATCAATTTTTATGGATATACCAGCATTAATTTACCAGTCCTCCTGTAAGAGGTATTTATTTGGGTTGCTTCCAGTCTTTGCTATTACAGACAATGCTTATTGAATGAATTTGTACATTTACATGTGTGTAAGTATAGTTGTATAAGAAATTCCCAGAATGGAATTGATGGATCAGAATGTATATCATTGGTTAGTTTAACAGACATTACAATACTATCCAACATGGTTTTAACCAGTTTACACACACATCAGTCAGTATCAGTCAGTATAAGTGCCTGTTATACCCTTTTGATAGATGGCTCATTATTTGTAAGGAAATTTGTGTTTCTCTTAATTGGAGATTGCATTTAAGAGCCATACACTTCTGAACTACCTATTTATATTCTTTCCCCATTTTACCATTAGGTTATTGATCTTTATCTCTAAGACTGATTTATATATTTGATATATTAGTCAGTTACCTGTGATGTGACTCGAAAATTTTCTTCCAGATCATCTCTTATCTTTTGATTTTGGTTATTTTTTTTTCTTTTTACCATATTTACTTTTTTATTTTATATAAACTTTATCAGTCATTTATTTTTAATTATTAAAATAAATAAGGGTTATTAAAGGATTCTCTAATTTTTATCTAACATCCTAAATTTTATTTTCTATAGATTTTATACATATATATACACACTGAGAAATATAGGTTTAACTAATTTTTTCCATGTGGCTATCCAACTAGCCTGCTACCATTTGTTAAAAAGCCTATCTTTTGAGTTTGATTAGAAATTATACCTTTATTATATACTAAATTATTTTATGTATTTGGATCTATTTCTGGAATTTTTATTCTGTTCCACTAGTTGCCTATTTATTCATATGCCAGTGTCACCCTATTTTAATGTTTGAAACTGTAAAATATATTTTAATATTGAATGACTAGACTCTCCATCATTACTCATCCTAAGTTTTTCAGAGTTTTTCTTTATGTATACACTTTGTTTTATAAACTTTAGTATCATTTCATTTAGCTTTTTAAAAAAACATTTCAGTGCTCTTATTTAAATATTAAATCAATGCTTTTATAATGTTTGGCCTACCTATCAAAGAATAGAGTATATGTTTCTATTGTTTAATTCTTCTCTACTTCAGTAATGTTTTAAACTTTTAAACAAACTGGTCTTAAAACATTTAAACAAAATGGTCTTACACATTTCTTGTAATTCTGTAGATTTTTAATCCTTTGTGTTGCCATTGTTATTGAGGTCTTTCATATCTCATTAGTATTTGTATATGTAAAAGCTATTTTTTAAGTTTTTCAGGTACATAATAATTTTGATAATGATGGTTTTTAAGTCTTCATTTCCATTTTATACCTCTCTGATTTCTTTCTCTTGGCTAATTGCATTGGCTTCTTTCTCTAGCACAGTATTGCATAATAATGGTGATAGAGGTCATAATTGTGTTGGACATATTTTTTAGTTGCTCTGCTTCTCTTCCTTTTAAGGATGATGCTGACTTTTAGGCTGAGATAGATTTATTTTATTATGTTAGGCAAGTATACATCTTTTCCCATTTTACTTGAGTATTTTTAATAAAAACTGGCTGTTCAGTTGTTTTTCATATGCTTTTTTTTGGTGGCCACAGATAGGCTGTGATTTTCTTAATATAATGTAGTGAATTATGTTAGTAGATTGTACTTCTATTATTCTTTGTAATTTTTGTAATGGTTGCTTTATTCAATATGCAGGAGTGTTATTTGATGCATGAAAGACTCATAATTATACCCTCACTGTAAATTGTGCCATTTGGCTTTAAGAAAGTCCTTATTTTTATTTTTATAGATTCTTGCTTGCTTCTTGGTCTGAATTCTACTTTTTTTGATACTAAGATCTTGATTCTATTTTTATTTTGAGGGGCGTTTGCCTAGTATTTATTTTTAGCCTTCATGGATCATTTTATTTTAGGTGTGTATCTTGTATAAAATAGAGTTGGATGGTTTTGTAATCCAGTCTGAAAATCTTTCTTTCAATGTATAAATTAAGTAACTTGACATTTATCGATATTCAGATAAGTTTGATCTTTATTTCCTTGTATTATTTTGTGTACTCTGCTTTAGCAGTTCTTAAAATGTCTTTTACTATATGGTTTTTCTTTGTGTGTGTGTGTGTGTGTGTGTGTGTGTGTGTGTGTGTGTGTGAGATTCTTGTGGCTATCTGACAGGTAATGATACCACCTGGCTCCAGATACCACCCTGAGGGTTTGCTTTTCAGGACCATACTTGGCTTACTTATGTTCCCGGAAAGGGGAAAGGTAAGCCTGACACAAGAACTTGTGTACAAGTAGTTTGTTAGGGAAGTTATCCCAGAAAGTATGAGTGATGGGCCAGAAAAAAAAAACAGGAAAAGAAGGGAACTGCAGTCTGTGTGTGCATTAGTGAATTGATAAGGAAATTCTGAGAATTGTACTGAGCGTGTCTTGAATTGTCTTCTCAAAAGACAAAGGGGAGAAGTATTTCTCCATTGACTCCTTCCCACACTTCCTAGTTGATAATCCATGAGTGCTGAGTATAACTAACCCTTTAGGTGAGCTGTTCTATTCACAAAACAGTTTGCAACCTATGTGGAAATATTTTCCACAGATATAACTGGAATCAGAGATGAGACCAAGAATATGTGAGGTGGTACACAAGAAGCATCTGATACAATTCCAGTATCTTAAACTGTGATTTTAATTACCTTTTTGACCAGATGGTTAAGATTATTTGATATTTTGGATCTATTTTAAATTTTATTTTGCCATGGTTTTATATTGTTAATTTCTGATTTTATTTCTATAGTTAGAGAATATGACAAGTAGGATTGCCCCCTTTTTGAAATTTATTGAGATTCTATTTGGGGCTTAGTATACGATCAAGTTTTGCAGGTTTTTTTTTTTTCATGAATACATGAAAAGAATGGGAACCCTCTGTTTGTAGAATACAAATTTCAGTTTTGCTCTCTGTCATTTTGCTCAATTAAAGATTAAAAGAGTGTTTGTTTCCCTTTTAAAATGTTATTTTGTCAGCCAGGCCTGGTGGCTTATGCCTGTAATCCTGGCACTTTGGGAGGCCAAGATGGGAGGATCACTTGAGACCTGGTCAACATAGTGAGACACCCCCCCACCCCCAGCCATCTCTATTTATTTACAAATAAAAACAAAAATAAAATGTGATTTTTATCAATTTTTTCCTATGTATTTCTCTAATATATTTTCAATAAAGTTAATGGTCCCCATTTTGGTGGGTTGGAGGGTGTTAATTACCCATAACTTTTTCCTTTCCAGTGTATAAACTAATTGAGAAAGATACTTAAATCGTATTGGATAGGATGAAATATTAGCTTCCTTGCATGCTACACTGAATTAGAGGGCTTCTCTAATCCAGGACTGAATTTCTAGCCAAAATAGACTTTCCACTACTTACTCACTTTATTTAGTCATAAACAAAGGTGGATGAGAAAAGGCGGTAGCCCTGGAATTTTTAAATAGTAGAGATAGGAAAAACAATGTGATTGGAAGAGCCTGCTTGGGAGTGTATCTTCCAGTTATGTCTGCATAGCAAGCACACGGTCTTACTGTTCACTGTTTTACTGTTCATTGGATGGCTTGGGTGGGGAGGGGCTGAATTTTTCCAAAGCTAGACTTTAATTCTACTATTATATGATTCATGGAGGTTTCCATGTAGAACTCATGCTGGTTTCAGGCGGGTGAGTGTGTCAAAGAGAGGAGTCCATGAATGCAGAATGATCCTTTTCTGATTTCACTGAGCAAGTAAGTCATCCCTGTGGAAGGAACAAATGAGAGCTAAGGAGAGGCACTTCTGGGGGTTCACCTTAACACTTAACACTTAATAGGGGGACTACTCAGAGGGAGAATATAGTATCCCTTCCCTTTGTCATTACTGTGTAATTTTTGGCAACATAAGAGTCTCCCTTTTGCTTCAAGTAGTTTCTTTTACTTTGAATTATATTTTGGTGTTGACATTAAGACCCCCTACTTCTCTTTGGTTTGCATGTCTCATATTTCTGTTTATGCCTTGATTTATTTCATGCCTTCTATATGGTTTTGTGTTTGATACATTCTTATAAAGAGCATGTATTTGAATTTCTTTAAGAGCCAGCATAAGTCTTTTTTGCTTGTTATACTTAGAGTTGTCACTACTGGGTTTTGTTTTACATTAGCCATCTAATATTTGAAGTTCCTGATTTGTTTTTCTCTGTTCGGTTTTGTTTTTTCTCTTTATTGATTTGAATATTAGTCATAGTACTATATTACCTCATCATTAAACACTTATTCACTCATTTGTTTATTTCCTAAATTTTTCTGTCTGGGTCAAGAATAACCCAAATCTGTTGACCCTCTCAGGGGAAGATATAAAGATTATCTTATTTTCTTCATCCCCCCCATCCCATTTATTAGTTTTTGTTCAAATGATATAGGAACATAAATTCATATTGTTATTATTATTACTTTACATTCCCTTCCAAAACTTTTACTTGATATGCATACTAAATTTCATAACTGTATTAACAATTACTTAGACTTTAACTCTGTTGGTTTTACTGCTTACTGGTTTTTCTTCTGTATCTGTCTTCACTTTGTAAGTTTTGATCTTTTGTTTTTGATGTGTCAAATATTTTCTTAGTTATATTGAGACTATACTTTTCCCCTCATAATTAAGTAAATTAGTATTTCCCAAATAATGACTGTCATTGTGAAACGAATTTAGGAAACACTTGGGCAAGCAAATTAAGCATACTTCTTTATTGCAAGTTTCTCAGAGTCTGTATTATGCAATTATAGATTATAAATCTTAGGGACATGCACTTTTCCCCAATTTGATACCATGCCAATTCTCTTGGTATTAAGTGTTACAGAGAATTTTAATTCAGATTTCTTCTTTTTAGTAAATTCTTTGTTTACCTAGATTTTATTTCTTCATTACTGAAATGAAAATATTAACAGAACATGTTTACTTTAGGCCTCTCTTGTTTTTCCTAGTACTCTGTGCATCAGACAGTATAGTACATAAGACAGAAACCTCAAATATTTTAAACAGAAAGGATTTAATATAGAGAGTGAGGTGCTTATGAAATTAGAAGAACCGGAGGAGCAGGCTCTAGATTGGGCTTCTGGATATGATTCATAGAACACTGCCTGATTTACAATCAGGAGGCTACCTGCCTTCAAGAATGTATCATCCAGCTATCACTCAGACAATAAAAAGCCAGAATTAGAAAGTTACCAACACCACAGTCGCTGAACACCAGAGTCCAGAGTTTGGTTCCTGCTGCCCCTGCAGCAGCTACAAACTACATTTGCAGGTCTCCATACTCTTGGTTGCTATCAGAAAAATGCCCCAAATGGGAGGAAGATGGCTCCCAGGACCCTACATTCCAGCAATGTCATTTTTACCTTTCCAATTTTTGATGCTCTTAAAAGTATGTTTTTCTGATTAATACAATCTTAGGCTACTGGGATTAACTAGACTGATGGACGCCAAATGCCACTTCCTAACTTCTGGGTTTCCCATCTGCGAGAATCCAGTATGTTCAGTCCTCTACTCATGAATCATCACCTTTTCCCTTTCCAGGAATTTTCCACAAGGATGGTGACAACAGCTTACAGTGAACAGAATAAACCAGGGCTGAAGTTTCTCTACCACCATTGATTGCCCATGTAATGAGTAAGACTTTAGAAATATTTTTTAGAATTTAGTTTCTTTCTCTTTATCAGAAGACCAAGTAAGCTATTGTTGTCATGAATACTCTGTCAGTGCTCATTTAGGTAAACAGCCCCATTGACTATTATTTCCTTGTCCTGTCGCACAAGACCTTCAGGAGTTCTTTCCCAGGGCTCCTACTTTTCTGGACAACAAAATACTGCTTAAATCTAGTAAAATAAAACTAAAATTTATAAGAATAACTGCTCCATTATTCACAAGAAACATCCTGAATGACTCCATAGTTTAATAGCTGCAGTGACCTGACAGAGGGTTTTCATACAGGTGATTTTCCTTTATCGATGTAGTACCCTTCAAGACCTGTCTCCCAGGAACACCCTCCCCCATCCTGACATGTAGCAGAACCCGATTATTCTGGCCAGTTTTCATAAACACCCGAAAGATTCTGTGGATATGTATTCTGAACATCCCATAAGAGACATTAAAAGATGTACATTTACTCCTTTTCATCACCCCTAACAATCACAACAAAATTCTGTCCTTTCCAGCTTGAAATTCTTAGGAAAACAGTGACCATTTTAAGATCTCTCCAGAAAGACCTTGGAGAGGAGAGTCTAAGGGGAAGTCCTTCTGCTCTCCTCCCTTGCGTGTTCGTTATTTTATCAGATTGACTCATTGACACGTGACACAGTTCAAAAGGAAAGTATATAAGTGACAAAAAGCATTGGCTTAAAGGGTGGATACTGAAGGTTGTTTGCTAGCAGTGTCCTCAGGTTCAATTATTTAACTCTTCTATTAGTTTTGTTAGCAGCTGATGGGGGATTATAGTAACTTGCCCTGCCTAACCATGTGGAATGCTGTCCGTGCCAGTTTTTATCTGTGTCCAAGTACTGATGACCATATAGTGCAGTATAATAAACATAGCTATCAGGACAAGTGGAGCTGGATTGTGACAGTGATAAGCCTCAGTTTTTCTGGGCATCAGCAGGAACACAGCAGCCCTTTCCTCAGGCCCAGGGCTGTGGCTGATGACCAGGGCACTGAAGGCAGCTTTTCCAACACTCACTTGTACCTAGGCCATGTCTGTGGCCCAGGCCAGAAATGTTCTTGCTCATTCATCGAGAAGCACCTATGAGTTTCATACTTCATCTAGAGCCATTTTTCTTGAGCAGGGCCTTGGTTCCAGAAGGGAATTCTGAAAATGCTAAGAGAATGCTGCACATCTCTTTCCCATTGCACATTGGAGACAGGGCAGTCAGACCTAAGGAATCCTGTGGTTCCTGCCCAGCCAGCCCCTGTGCCATACTATGTGGTGATAAACTCCTTAGAAGTACATCTTTGGCTCCTCCTTTAAATCAGCCTCTTAGCTAGAAAGAATAAATCATAGGAGGAGGGGTTTTGTGTTACCTCCTGTCCTGGAGATTTTAAGGAATCTGTGCTCTCTGGAATCTCTCTTTTCTAAGAGCCATTGGAAGGAATACCTAAACGAACATTTAAAGCCCCTTTGAACACTAGCTTGTGAAGTTCCAAATACATCTAGGAGGCCTGTGAGTCGATGTGATGTGGGATAACAGTCAGCTGCTTCCAGCAGCTCCTGCATTCCTGCTGCTCTGATGACACAACTTTTAGTTCTGGTCTTACTTTGAGGAACCTGCTAAAGATGGCTCTATTTGCCTTAATTCTCAGATTCCTTTGGACTAATGTGTCACGTCTGAGTAAGATGGTGCAGTGCTATCACCTTGCTCTGCTTACCACAGCTGTCTCTGCTGAAATGGGCCATTTGGGCTGGATTGTCTCAAAAGCTGGGGAATAGCTATGCTGACTGTGATTGATGCCACAGTACCATCTTAGCAGATATTTTATTTTCATTCACATTTAACCTAATATATCTTCAAGTGTTTTAATATTTCAATCAATAAGTATAAAAATAGATATTGGAAAACTAATTTTCCCACATAATATGATTCATGCTCCACAAGACTTTTTTTTCTTGCTCTGCTATTTTAATAGCCACTCTGCCACCCCACAGATGACTGTGAGCCTCAGATACAGAAATATATATATAGTAATATGTCAGAGTAAGTTGTCCAATATATCAGGGTATGTTGTCTACAGGTGTATGTGCTAAGTGCCAACCTAATCTGTGATGTTTGTTGTCTGATAAAACGACCCAAACTCTGGAGGAAAAGTTTTAAAAATATAAACAGTGCTCTATACGTGTAGTTTTGGTAACAGAATAAATGATGTATTTTTCATTCCCAAGCATCTCATTATGACAATAACTTGCCACAGCCATTAATATCTGGAGCTAATAATCTGCTGACTCACTGACTTTTTTTTTTTTTTTCTCACTGACTTTTTAATGTCTGTAAGTCAGATAGTAATCACCGAGATTTGCCCTGCTCCTAATCGATAATAACAATATATTGTTTTACCCAGCATTTCTTCTGACATTATCAAGCTATTTGTGGATGGATCTGTTTGTGTTTGAAAGATGGATAGAAGCAAAAACATAAAAATAAACCACAAAATTAGGTGGACAAATAAAAATCCATAAATGTTTCATATCACTTTTTCTTTTCATGCTCATATGTTTCAGCCAAGCTACACCGCCTGCCCTCTAATTTGGCTATCTTTCCTGATACACAGGTTTTCAGCAATTGCCCTGGGCAAAAGCTGACAAGGCTTTTTCAGCATTTGATTCTACACATTTTTTTCTTCAGTGTAGCACTAGCACGTTTTCCCAAGATACCTACTTGGATCTGCTTCTGGGGTTCCAGTCTCTCCAAATCTAGGGTGTCCATCCTCTACTCTGAAATTATCCCCCTTTCCCTTTCTAAGAACTTTCCATAAGGATGGTAGAAACAGTTCACGAGGAGCAAAAGCAACTAGGGCTGAAGTGGCTCTGCCAGCCAGTCCATCATTGGTGTTTCAGCTACTTGTGATGCTTATGAGTAGGGCTGGCCTGCATTCTTTTTGTAATATTTAGTCTATATTATTATAAGTTACAATTAAGTAGCATTTTGGTGGAATAAGTGCTGAATTAAACCTAGATATTAAATGTACCTCACATAGATTTCCTTTAGAGGGCACTATTGATTCTCTAAATCCATGGAAACCTATCTTCATGTTTTCTTGGTAAAGTTGGCCAATTTTGAAATCTTACTGGGTGTCAGATCTACTCCATCTAGTACAAAGTTAGTACTATACTTGTTATCAATTCTATACTTTGAAGATTGTCCATGTACAGAACAAGAATTAAATCAGAATGTTGTTTGTTATGACAAGTCATCAACACAATACATATAATTCTGTATTTGAAAACTTCAACTGGTTTATTTGCTTTTGGAATAAACCAGTTCAAATGGGAATTTCCTTTTGTAACTTGATGCAAAATTTAAGTTAAACAATTCAACCTTTTTTGTTTAGAAAGACAAATTACTTTTTGGAAACTAATGTCTAATTCTAGAAATGGGTAATTATTTACATATATTTAGAAGAAATGATGTTTATGGTATTTTCATTCAGACATTCATTAATATCTGAAGATATTCTACTAAAATTTTGTTGTCACGTGTTTTGTTGTTGTTGTTGTGGTTGTTGTTGTTGAGATGGAGTCTCGCTCTGTTGCGCAGGCTGGAGTGCAGTGCCACGATCTCAGCTCACTACAATCTCCGTCTCCTGGGTTTAAGCTATTCCCCTTCCTCAGCCTCCCGAGTAGCTGTGACTACAGGTGTGCACTACCACACCTGGCTAATTTTCTGTATTTTGATAAAGACGGGGTTTCACCGTGTTGGCCAGGATGGTCTCTATCTCCCGACCTCGTGATTCTCCCGCCTCAGCCTCCCAAAGTGCTGGGATTACAAGCATGAGACACCGCGCCCAGTCAATTTTTGTACTTTTAGTAGAGACAGGGTTTCATCATGTTGGCCAGGATGGTCTTGATCTCTTGAACTTGTGATCTGCCCCACTTTGTCTCCCAAAGTGCTGGGATTACAGATGTGAGTCACCATGCCCTTCCATTTGTTGTGTTTTTTAGACTCTGCCAGTTCATTGAATTTTGATAAATGCTAAAGGAGAATACTTTTCTTTCCTCATTATCTAAAGTTAAGAGAATAGAACTTTGTAAATTGTCTCACTACAGTCTTTATCTAATTTCAAAATAATTGGAACCCTAAAATACTCCAAAGCTCAGAAACTTAATTTTGTGGACATAAATACATTCATACCACTATCTACAAAATTTTGCCTAGCTCCATGTAATAAGGTACTATTCTAACACCTGTGACAATATCCTAGGTTAGTGGAAAGCAGTTATCTTGCATTTTATAAACAAATTAACAAAAGGTAATGCATGTTCTGAAGACAAGAAAATAGGTTTCCATTGTTTAATGAATTACATACAAATTCCTCCAGCCAGCTTTTTAAACTCTTCACGGAATGGCCCCAGTTTGCCTTCCTAGGCTCAGCATCCTCTACCAGTAAGCTAAGCTCCCAGCAAATGGCACCACCCACTATTATCCGGACATTTGTGCTTTTTGATATTCCTCTCTTGACTCATCCAGTGTCTTTTACCCAGAGTGCTTTTGCCTCCCTAAACGCAAATGTAAAGGTCCCATCCATTCTTCAGGCAGCATTTTGAACACCACTCACTTAACTGAGTCCTTGCCAAAACCTCCCCATCTTGTGAATTTCCATGGCTGGTTGAGTATAATTCTGAGTTTATCAATTTTGTTTTGTATTTAAGTGGGTTGGATGTCTGTTTCCTCCCTCTTTCTAGATTGCAAATTTTTTAGAGATCATTTTGGGATCTGTATCAATTCTAGTGCCCAGCATGTGGTAAGGGCTCAATACATATTTTTTCAAATGAATTGGGTTAAACCAAGACATTTTTGCGATTTGTCAAGTAAGACACATTGAAAGTAGAACTTGGATAGTGTGGGATATGAGGAATAAGGATAAATGCCAGAGACATTAAAAGTGAAGGGAAAGGCCTTGGTGACTTATTAAATGTGGAAAGCAAACACTCTTATGCTCTGTTTCTTATTTTAAATCACTGCCCTTATATAACACAATTTGTTGTTTAAAATGAAGTTCTATATGAGAAAGAACTTTAAGTCACCACCATATCCTCAGCACATAGTCATTGGTGCAAGACAGGTTTTAGGTGCCCAATAATATTTGATGAGTGAATGGATTAATTAATAAGGATGCAAACATGTCCAGCTAGAAAGACAGAATTATTACCAACAGATTAGAAAACAAAAAAGAAGGGATAAGTTTGGATAGTATGATGACTTCAGTTTTGTTAGAGGCGCATAGATGAGCATCCAAGGGAAGTAACTGGAAATTGGCATTGGAATTTCATCCAAAGAGTCAGACTCAAATGTCTAGTTTTGGGGCTTACAAAATAGCTATAATTGCAGATTTGATGGAATTATGAAGAGGAAAATGCAGGGACGTTGTCCCCAGCTGTATCATTGGGGAGTACTTTTGTGGAGGTATAGGGCTGAAAGGCAATAGTGAGAACCGCTTGTAAAAGTCAGAGAAAAAGCAGGGATATTCTATGTCCTTTTCTTCACTAACCTCTGCTATATATGATGTTACTGAATTTCTTTTTTTCCTTGTTTTTACCATTTTGTACTGGTCCTTATTATCCCATACTAAGTGCTATAGATTTTTTATCTCCTAAAAATCTCTTCAATTTATTCTCCTTCTTCACATCCACCGCCATAGTTGAATTCAGAAACATCTCCTTTACTTGAATTATTTAGCACCTTCCTTGAGGCCCTCCAACTTCTGGGAACCTGCCCATTTCATCCTCCACTATTCTGCTAGAATGATTTTTCTAAAATAAAAATCTGACCATGCTATTAATTGGCTCAGAATTCTTCAGTATCTGTGCATGACCCATGCCACTGTCCAAACACTTGTTGACTTGGCTCTGCCTCCTTAAACAACTTCATCTTGTGCTCAGTCCCCACCATTTCTTCTAATCCCCTGCCCTCAACCACACCAAGCCACTTGCTCCCTGATTGCACCATGCTCTTTCTTGTGCCTTTGACATTTTCCAATCAACAAACTCCATTTTCTTCAAAAGACAGTCCAAGAATTGCCTTTTGGTGAAGCTTCTCTAATTCCTAGCAGATTTGGACACTTACTCCTTTCAAATTATGGCTCTTACCTGTGGTTTCATTGGTGTTTCTCCACTATCCCTTCTTAAAGGCAAGGGCTGAATGCTTTAATGTTTTATCCTCAGCATCTACCCCAATGTGTGGCGTGGGGTGGGTAGAAAATAAATATTGATTAAATAAATAAGAAGGTTAGAGTTTCGGGTGGGTGCAGTGGCTCATGCCTGTAATCCCAGCACTTTGGGAGACTGAGGCAGGCGGATCACCTGAGGTCAGGAGTTCGAGACCAGCCTGGCCAACATGGTGAAACTTCATCTCCACTAAAAATACCAACAAATTAGCTGAGCCTGGTGGTGGGTGCCTATAATCCCAGCTACTCAGGAGGAGGTGGAGGTTGCAGTGAGCCAAGATTATGCCGTTGCACTCCAGGCTGGGTGATGAGCAAAACCCTGTCTCAAAAAAAAAAAAAAAAAAAAGGAGAGACTTTCAAGGAGTAAGATGTGGTGATCAGAGAAGGTGGAACTGGCCAGTGACATATGGATTAGTTTATAGAGAAATGACTCTGCCAGAGCAAATTCAGTACAGTGTTTGAGGCAATGAATGTAGATTGTGCTTTCAATAACTGTTAAGAAATCTAAGGGAGCTTGATTGAGTAGCAGGGACGGGGAAGCTCCGATTTTTAAATTTTAACTTATAATTTATATACTTGGTCTTTTATTTTTGCATTAGCAAGAATGAGCATAAGCAAGCAACCTAATAAAAAGGGGAACGATTGGTAATTCAAGAAAAATGATACATGAATAGGGAAAAGTTCCATGGGAAGGAGGAAGTGATGGACTCAAAAGCACATGGTTGACTGGATGTTGTGATGACCTGTTCAATATCTGGTAGCCCTTTTTGTGGTAAATATTCTAATTTCAAGTACCCACACCTCTTTTCAAGTCCAAGGCCACAGCTGAATAATTCCACGAAGCAGTATTCTTATTATGTTTTAGATGAATATTATGAAATATAACTCTAGAATAGAAATTCATATGAATTATGTCCTCTGGAACTGTGTAATTTAGCAGTCCTGCCTTGAAGTTCTGGAAGCATCTCTTGTTCTCTGCTTGAATGTGAAAAGGAGGCGGCCATATAACTGCTACAGCCATTGTGTGATCCTAAAGGACTCTAAGCTGAAGTTGGCAAAGGCAGAGAAGAAAGATAGAATGCTATTCTTCATGGCATTGTTGAGCTGCTGCGGTATGCCCACCTCTGAACTGGCTACATGAACCTATAATTCCTCTTCATTGTTTTAGGCCAAATAAAACTTTGATAGCCACAAATACATTGTACAGGGGTACAACACGTATACAGGGGTAACTAGGCCAAGATCCAGCCCATTTCTAGATTCCCAGCTTATCAGAAAAAGAGTATGGACCCTTCCTCCTTTGAGATCAGAGGGTGAAGATAGGGAGAAATATTAATGTAGAGAAATGTAAAGATGGGTTGATTTGCTAACATTTATTTGAGTGTTTTCTATGTGGGAGACAATGTATTTAACACTTCACACTCTTTTTTAAACATATCCTCACAACACTTCTTTGAAAATATCATCCCCATTTTATATGAGTGAACTGGAGCTTTAAGAAATTGAGAGATGGGCTGGGTCACTTGAGCAGTAGAACTCAGAGTTGAGTAGAATGTCAATTCAGATCTGAGAGGCTTCCACATGTCCGCTCTTAGCGGTTAGGTTAGACCTCAGCAATCTTTCCAAGAAAGTAGGGAGCCTGTGAAGTAAAGTAGTGCTTGAGGAGTGTGGGCCAAGCAGGGATTTAGATTGAAATCACTGAATTCTTGAATAAGAGAGAGGCTCTGTAAATATCAAATCTGTGTTTTATGAATTATTTCAAAGAACAATTATTTTGAAGGAAAAATTGTAAACTACCACTTGTGAGTACATCAACTTATCTTAAAGTAAAAAATACTGAACTGAGGAAGACTTGAGTAACACAGTTGAGTCAAACTCACCTTGTAGTTGTGGAACCTGAGCTCCAGGGAGGACACATGTAATAATTAAATAACTATCAGGGTCTCTGAAATACACAGCTAATTAATTCTCCCAGGAATTCCCTCATGCAGAATTTTTCTGGAAGCTACATTTCAAATAAATGGGCTAGACATGGGGTAACTAGGCAGATATCCAGCCCATTTCTAGATTCCCAGCTTATCAGTGATGTGTAAACACTAATTGATACCAAGGACTTCATTCTTAGACTATACCTTCTTTCTTTTGGGAAAACCTCCTCTCTTTAATTTCTGTTTTCCACTTTTTGTCTTATTTTTACTGTGCCTGGTGGTGGGAAAAGCACTAGTACTCACATAGAAGAAATTCAAAGGCTGGGGGCAGTGGTTCACATCCATAGTCCCAGCATTTTGGGAGATCAAGGTAGGTGAATTGCTTGAGTCCAGGAGGTGGAGACCAGCCTGAGCAACATGGTGAAACCCTGTCTCTACAAAATAACAAAAAATAGCTAGGTGTGGTGGGAGGAAGGGAGAAAGGATGGAAGGAAGAAGAAAGGAAAGGGAAGGAAAGGAAGAAAAGAAAGGAAGAAAGGCAGAAAAAAGAGGGAGGGAAGGAAGGAAGAAAGAAAAGGAAGGAAGGGAGGAAGGAAAAGAAATTCAGGGCTGAGTTTCTTCCTAGGTTCAGGGATGCTTTCCTGCTTACCCTAGAACTGTAGGAAATGAGTGGGAAGTGTCCAGTGAAATACTATACAATGAACTCCTCTGTAAAAAGGCAAATTTGAGACATCAGAGACTGTAAACTAACTTCTTGTCCTTGCCTTTAAAATGGTTTTCAGAGATGCATGAAGATAGAGAAGGCTTACTTATCATTACAGGAAGGACAGAACTGAAAAAGAGGTAACATATTGCTGAACAGAATTAAGATTTAAAATGATTTGATAGACTTGGATATGGACTAAAACAAGTAAAATACGGCATATGAAGGATTAATATAAAGACCAGAAGCTGAATCACAGATTGTTATAGCTGTATGGGTCCTGCTTTGGATTCAAATAATTAATAGAATAAATTCAGATTGGATCAGATGGTTCTTAATAGTTGCTTATGCAGAAACTTACTGAAAAAGTTTTGAAGTTGATATGAATGGCAGCTTTTGCTACATAGAGATCAAAGGAGCAAAGAGGTTTACTAGATTCTAGTTGGCCAAAGAACACTTGGAACACAGAGTCTACTCTGGATGACTCATTTTAGAGAGATGCAGACAACTCCAGGCCCTCCAGGTAGGTGTGATGGGGCCATGGAAGGAGTTGGGAAACCATAAAGATTGAATGAACTGCCACCCTGAAAAAAAAAAGATTTAGGAAGAACTGGGAATTGTCTTTAAATAGTTGAAACAGTCGTGTATAAGGAATTAAATTTATTCCCCACTGCTCCAGAGGGCAGACATAGGACCAGCTAGTGGAAACTACAGGAAGGCAGACATAAGGTCCTTTTAAGAAAAAAAACTCCCAGGTGGGGAGTGGTGGCTCATGCCTATAATCCCAGCACTTTGGGAGGCTGAGGCAAGCGGATCATCTGAGATCAGTGGTTTGAGAGCAGCCTGGCCAGCATGGTGAAACCCTGTCTCTACTACAAATAAAAATATTAGATGGGCATGGTGGTGTACGCCTATAATCCAAGCTACTTGGGAGGCTGAGGCAGGAGAATTGCTTGAACCTGGGAGGTAGAGGTTACAGTTAGCCGAGATTGCACCACTGCACTCCAGCCTAGGCAACAGAGTGAGACCCTGTCTCAAATAAATAAATAAAAGAAAAAACTCCCAAATATTTGGATCAATCTGTAAATGGAATGAGTCTGGTGAGTTAGTGAGCAACTGAATAAAGTGATCTCAAGGTCAATGATTTATGATCTTCCAAACCATGTCCAATTTATGTAAAGAGAACCACTATTAACCTGGTATAAACAGCCTTTCAGTGTTTTCTATGCATATTGACATATATTATTTATGCATAGAATACGTGGTTTTTCTTTTTCTTGAGATGGAGCTTCCCGATTGTCACCCAGGCTGGAGTGCAGTGGCTCAATCTCAGCTCACTGCAAACTTTGCCTCCCTGGTTCAAATTATTCTCCTGCCTCACCTTCCAAGTAGCTGGGAGTACAGGTGCCCACCACCATGCCCAGCTAATTTTTCATATTTTTAGTAGAGACAGGGTTTTGCCATGTTGGGCAGGCTGGTCTTGAACTCCTGACCTCAGGTGATCCGACCGCCTCAGTCTCCCAAAATGCTGGGATTACAGGTGTCAGCCATCACATTAATCAAGTAAGGAGTATTCTATGCATACTAAATTATAATCTTGTTTTTTCACTCAACATATAGTAAACATTTTTCTATGTTATTAAATATTTTACATCCTTTTATGAGCCACATTGTATGGCTGCTCCATAGTTATGCAACCAGCCTCCTATTTTGGGGCACTTACATTATCTCCAAATTTTTTAATGATTATAAATAACCTTTGTAATAAACCTTCATAATTTCTCTTCATCAAAAATATGCTTATCTATAAGAACACATTTCATGAATACATCAAACCAAATAAGTGAACTAACTCACTCTTGACATTTTAAAAGCATTTATTTTTCCTTATAATTTCCTTAGCCTGAAAACATTTTGAGGCAGGAATTTTGGCTTTTAAATGTTCTATGCAGCAGGAAACATATCATTCATTATATGTGTTGGGTTTTTTTTTCAGTTACAAAATTGTCCCCTTCATGTTAAGAGTGCCTCGATGTACAAGTACAAAACATAAAACATTTAATTAAATTTATAAAGCAGAACACTTGTCTGGTAGCATAATAGACATTAATGACAATGTGAATATATAATAATGATTTTTGAAACCATAGGAGAAAACCCTAGGTTAGTTTTTAGAATATAGGATAGAAGTATTTTAAATCACAGTTCAGCATAATAAGTAAGTACCACGCATGACCATACTAGCCACAAATTGCATTATTTTAAAATAATGCTATTATGTTCCCTATTTATTTCATTCCACAATTCTGAGATAAGTGCACTGAAAGCAAAATGCTTAATTTAAGAGGACTTTTGGACCAAAGATCAAAATGTAGGTGTAGGTAAGTATCAACACATTTGAAATGGTTTCCCTTTGTGAATAATTATCATTTTGTCAATTCAAGTTCTTTTATTTTGGTGCCTTATGATTTAGTTCAACAAGTACATGTGGGAAATAATTTATTTGCAAATAAAGCCTTTTAGCATTTATAATATAGGCATAAGCCCAAGGCTGGACCCAGTCTAATTATTCCAAAGAATAATAAAAAATAATAAGGCAGGCTACTCTTACAGAAATCTCTAAAGATGATTAAGGAAGACCACAGACTCAAGGTGGTGAAATCTTGTTTTCTGAGAAGGCTTCCCCTGGCTAAGCATTCACTGAAGGAAACAGGGTGGCAAAGAAAGAAATCTCAAATAAAACAAAAAGACACCTGGGAGAGCTTTAAAAGGACCTGTTCTAAGTCTGTGAGGCAGCCTTACCTGAATCACATAGTCAGTTTCTTTAAGGTAATTTAATATTTTAAAGAAATCTCATTATTTGAGACTACGTGACCCAGAATAAGTCTTCAACATGCTTCACCCCTAGTGAAAAGGGGCAAATCCCTATGTTGCCATGGGAATCAGACTTTTAGTACTTGGCTTCTGAGATGAGTTGTATTTGTTTGTGTATTTTTTTTCAACTTGAGGAGGAAACTGTCTTGCAAGTAACATTCTCCAGGGACCTGGCACCAGGAGATTTTCCCAACACACTCCATGGCATTTGTCAAACAGAATGAAGAGATGCCACTGACCCTGTTCTCACTTCATAGAACCCAGTCACTATATCACTGACTTGATAGCAGCAAAGGAGAGGGTCTTCTGAGCAGACTGTTTGGGCGTAGATTTGTACCTTAAATATTTTGGGAAAGGAAGAAAGAAAGAAGACAAATGAGAAGAAGAGAAAGAAGAAAAAAGGGACAAAATGAAGAACAAAATATATTACCTCAAGGTATACTAATAAATTACCCATACCCAAAGAGAAGTTTGTTTTTTTCCTTGGGTCCTGGGAGGTGCTTTCTAATCCCTTAGAATGTCATGTCTTTGTCTACCTGAAGGACTTGGGCCACACCAACAGTCTAACAATGTGCTTTTGGTGGGGCTGGAGGCTGAGGCCGGATGCATGGGTGATCAACCGTCTCTGTGTGACTGAGCCCCAATGAAAACTCTGGACACCAAGACGTGGATGAGCTTCCCTGGTTGGCAGTACTTTGTACATATTGCCTTCCAGTGTTACTGGGAAAGCTAATGCTGTCCACAATCTGCTGGAAGAGAACAATCAGCTCTGTGTTTGGGACACTGCTGTATATATCTCTTCCCTTGACTGATTTTATTCTGTAACCTTTCATTTTGACAAATCAAAACCATGAATATAACAGCTTTCAATGAGTTCTGTGAGTCCGTCTAGTGAACTGTGGAAACTGAAGATGGTCTCCAGGAACCCTGGAACTGCATTTAGTGTCAGAAGTGAGGGTGGACTTGTGTATTGCTCCCTGATGTCACACTCAGGATAGCAATTCAGTTCTCTGCACTGTTCTTCATGATGACCCACCTGTGAGCTTTGCCACCTTCTCCTCCTCCAAATCTCTTTGGCACCCACCCACCACTCTACAACCCAGCACACCTACTACTATATAAGATTGTACCACCAGAAGATTCTTCCTCAACCTCCCACCAATTTAGGAGAAATTGTCTGCTGTAGCCTGGCGACTCAACTTACAGCTTCTCTCATATATGAATATATTGTCTTTATTCAGGCTGTTCCCTTGCTTTAAGTGTCCCCTCCTCTCTCATCCCATCTAAATCCTACCTGTATAAACACTTAAGACAAGAAAGGGGAAAGCAGCAATATATTGGGGATTTTATTTTAAATAAATCCGAGGTCAATTATAGAATGGCTGGATTCAAGGAGAGGCGCAATAGTCTACAGTGGGAGGTAATATAGAAACAACAGTGGTGTCACTGGCCAAAAAGTCTTTTGTCTTTTTCAGAATAAATCTAAAGTGTTATCTTATTCTACTAAGGGTCTCATTACACAAAGGATGCGTTTTGTTTTTAGTCCTCTATCCTCACAACCAGTTATCCTCACACATAGACAATTGGATGACAGTAGAAGAATGTTTGAAACTTTGCCTGTTGTAAGTTAATATATCAGGATTTGAGGTCTCTTTATTACAAAAGTACAAATTGATTGAAACATAATTTGTTCTACTGTTTTCTGAATTTATTCTTTGCTTTTTTCCTTTTCCATTGTATAGACTTAAGGAATACAATGAAAATACAGATTTATACAGTTGAAACTCAATAATGCCAAAACATAGAAATAGACAAACTACCTAGAACTATCACCGTTTTGGGATTGCTGACAGAACCATCATGATACTTCCTTGGCCACTTGCCATAATATACACGCTCTGTCCCTAGGGCTCAAGTGGGGACAGTAACATCAGAGACAGGTCATTTGCAGTCCAGAGGATATACTATCACTCCCAGCTGCATGCTGCTGCAAACCATCCTGTAATGGTTTTGTATTATAATTTGTATATATAATTTATATTATAATTACAGTTATAATGGTAGAGTTACAAAATGGATAATTATCTGAAGTGTTTTTAGGGGAAACAATTCCATATCTGGCTTGCTTTCAGTGTTTCCATTCCTTAATAAATGATCTGTATTTGTTCGGTAGCAAAGGATCTTTATTATATTTTTGAAAGTCTTTTTTCACCTCTGTGGTGAAATGAAAGTTCTTAAAATGTCATGTTATGGCTTTCATAAGATGTTTACAGATTTTCTTCTTGCCCTTTCATCTCAATATAGACAAGACAGAGAGACACCTAAAAGGTTACTCTGCCTTGGATAAATTGGTAGTTCTGATTGGCAGCCATCCCCTTGTACTTAGGCAAGACCTAGTTCCTCAGCCGGGAGAAGAAGCTGTAATGCAGCACACAGCTGTTTCACGTCCTTGTACTTCAGAGCTGCTCCCAAGTTCACATGTCCTTAGGCAACTGTCAGGTTTATCAGATAACATATGAAAAGCTATCAGGTTTTTGCTAAGCTCACCACTGCCTCAAACACAGATCAACTCCTGCTCTCTTTCCAGGGGCTCTTTCTATGATATTGTTTTTCCCCATCAGCATCAGCTGCCCTCTTCCTTCTCTTGCACCTGACCAGCCTCTTGCACCTGACCAGCCTCTTCCACACCTTTGACATAATGTTTTTCCCACCCAAAATGATGCCTTTTACTCACCCCTTCTCAAAAACCTAGCAGCCCTTCAAAGCAAGCCCTAATGGCCTCCTCCATTAGGAAGACCCCTCTGTTAAAAGTCCTTCTAATTTTAGTTTCTCACCTCCCTGATCTCCTGGTGAACTTATATTCGTATGTTCATAAAGTGTTTAGTTGGAAGGTCTTTGAAGGACTTTCAATTCAACATCCCTCTGAATGCAGTGCTTCATCCCAGCTCGTGTCTGAATTAGAAAAGGAAACACATTGCCCTCCTAGACTACCAGTCTGACTAGCCCTCTTCTTAGGAGTTCTTCTTTACATTGAGCAACAGTCTGCTACTCTGCAACCCTTGGGGGGCTTTTGCTCTACAGCAAAATCAAATACAGTAAAGTCACAATTTTTTGCAAGGATTTGTTTTTAAAATAAGGATATAAGATGAATTCAAAATTACTCTTGAAAATACCAGTCATGTCTATGGCCATATCACCCTGAACATGCCTGATCTATGGGTTCCATAAAATACCAGTCACTACCTGGAAATTATAATAAATACTGTTTTTTATATATAGTACCTTCTTTTAGAGTTTCCATCATGGTCTGTTTTTTCTCCATTTTTGGAACAGATTTCAAAATCTGTTTGGCTGCATTGTAAATGTAGTTATTGACTGGTAATTTAAGGGCTATACATATATTTAAAACCCTGTCTTTAAATACTATAATCATATTAACATAGAGATGCTGACAGGATGAGAGGCAGGGAACTGAGGTCTTCAAGGTAATAGCAGGTGTATGTTCACTCCAGGAGACAGCTACTCCATCTCATATGTTACTGGCTTCAAATCATTAATAGTAGCTCTTAGAAAGCCCCAGTTATTTTTGTTACTTTGGTCACTTTGATGATCTCCACCGTTTATTATTGTTTCTCCATGTTTTTACTTGTTTGGCAGACAACTCTGATGTGGATGTTACAAACATCTTGGTTTCCTGACAAAGGGCATAGCTTCAGGTTTAGAGATGTCGAATTGAGGTGAGGGGTAGGACAATCAAGCAGAAATTGTCTAGGAAGCAAACAGCGAGTTAAAGTATTAGAGCCAAAGTTCAAGCAAAAGATAAGAACTGAAAATCTAGAATATTGGAGTAACTCTCAGGAAGGTGACAGTCTTCGCTTCACGATTAAATTATACACTTTCTTGGGCGGGGACTGCTTCATATATTTCTCAGTCGTCGTGGCATGAAAGCAGCTAAGCAAGCCCTAGACACATAGTAGTTGTATGACATTTCAATGTAAGTTCAGGGAATCCAGAATATAAAAGCAAGTAATTTAGAAAGAAAGCGGGGTTATATTGGAGCAAGTTACATTTTTATGAACAATACAATCACCTTTTTCTCCATACCACCTCCAAACAGGCATGCATGCCTGCACATGCGCACTCTGCCCACACAGCCCTTGGAAACTGGTTTATGCAGAAGTTTTCAGGTGCAAGGAGGGGGGATGTGATGAGGGGCAGATGAAGAAGGCTTCAGGCTCCCCACCCCACCTCTAGCAAAGCAGCTCTGTTTTTAATCTCTTGTTCACATTGAAACTCCTAGTAAGACTTTCTTAGATGAAAAGATCTGAGAAGGAGAAGAGGGGTAAGAGGGAGGAGGAAGAAGTGGAGGAGCTAGGGGAGAAAGAGGAAAAGATTAAAACAAGCACTCTAGCCTACTACAGCAGAAGACCAATACAAAAAAGCCATCCAGACAAAAGCGGTCTCCAGGCTGGTACTATCCAAGCCATCATTCTCAGGGTTAATAGCTAAAGGACACTCTACCTGCCTCTTGCTTCCACTCTACTCATCACCACCCTCTAATTTTTTTTTACATTTTCTTATTAATATGTACATTGTTGAACTGACAGCATTACCATGGTGCACCACTGCGTGAGAGAAAGCAGGAAGATAGCTCTGCCAAGCCTATTTTCCCACTTTGGAAAAATGAAATGACTTTTCGCTTTCCATGGTCTGTGTAATGGCAAAGAAGTCTTCAGAATATACCTAATATATGGTTGCTGTTTAGTGAAAATTCCAAATGTACTTTTTCAACATATACACAGAATATATACACAGCGACTGGGATGGGTGGTAAGAAATGAAAATAGAAGTTTAAGCATGTATGAGTTCAGGTGAGGCAATCTACCCAGCTTGAGTGACAAGTGGCAGATGAAGCTAGAAAGTGAGCAGGCATGGGGAGCCCCTGAAAGCCCAAATAACAGTTTGGACTTTTTTCCTTAAGACAATGAAGGACACAATTTTTTCTCTTTTTCTTATTTAAGGAATAATCAGATGGGTACACTTAGAGAATTAATCTGATGAAGGCAGGTGGGTGAGTAGGTTTTTCTGTTCTTAACCTGCTTGAGCCTTGGTTTAGAAATCTCTAAAATACGAATAATGCTACTTTCATAGAACTGTAGGGAAAATTAGAATAGCTGTTGTTGCCATAACTGACCTAGAGGCTATGTGTCGGGAAATTATGGATACAGTCTCTGACATTAGATGGCCTGGGTTCAAATCCTAGCTCTGCTTGTAAACTCTATGACCTTGGGCAAGTGACCTAAAATAGAGATGATAAGAAGAGTACCTACATCATTTGACTATTGTGCAGGTTAAGGTTAATAAATGTGAGGTGTTTGTTAAGTACAATGCCATTGTTCAAGTGAGAGATGTAATTAGGATACTGTCAGTGGGAATGAAGAGGAGCAATTAAATTCAAGCAACATCCTTGAGATGAAATGTGATGACAATTGTTTATATGTGAAAGATAAGGGAGGGTTAAGATAACAGTGTGATTATCTCCTAATGACCGAGAGAGTGGTGTCATTAACAGGAACAGAGTCAGCAAGCGCATAAGCCGGCCTTGGAGGACAATTCATGATTTGGTTTGGGGTTAATACTGAGTGTACTTACAAGGTATCCACGTAGAGCTACTTGGCAAGTGGTTGGTATTGCAGGACTAGAACTGAAGGACAAGGTAAAGGCTGGATACCGAGGACCAAGGTGTTTATGTCATAACATCAGTAGTTGAAATTACGACATTAACTGAGACCACCAAGAAGAGAATAAAGAAAAATGCGTTATGGCAGAAGATAGAAGTTTTGGGAAGCTTAGAAAAGCCTCTTTTATATCTTATTTTTAATGTATAAAATGTTATTTTTCCAGCATATTTCAACAACGGCTGGGAGGCCGGGCACAATGGCTCATGCCTGTAATCCCTGCCCTTTGCGAGGGTGAGGCCAGAGGATTGATTGAGGCCAGGAGTTCAAGACCAGCCTGGACAACACAGTGAGATCTCATCTCTACAATATTTTTTAAATTAGGCAGGTTTGATAGTGTGTGCCTGTAGTCCCAGCTATTTGGGAGGCTGAGGAGTGATGATCACCTGAACCCAAAAGTCAGGGCTAGAGTAAGCTGTGATCTTGCCATGATACTCCAACCTGGGTAACAGAGCAAGAATGGGGAGCTAATTTTTAGGAACTTTTCAAGTTATAAAAGTAACTCTTGGCTGGGCATGGTGGCTCACGCCTCATCTCAGCACTTTGGGAGGCTGAGGTGGGGGGATCATGAGGTCAGGAGATCAAGACCATCCTGGCCATGGTGAAACTACATCTCTACTAAAATACAAAAAATTAGCCGGGCATGGTGACACGCATCTGTATGTAGTACCAACTACTCAGGAGGCTGAGGCAGGGGAATCACTTGAATCTGGGAGACAGAGATTGCAGTGAGCCAAGATTGTGCCACTGTACTCCAGCCTGGCGAAAAAGCAAGACTCTGTCTCAAGAAGAAAAAAAAAAGTAGCTCTCATTTACTGTAAACAGTTCATAAATATAGGATAATGCAACGAGAGGAATAACAATGATCCCGAGCCTCACTATTAACATTTAGATGTGTTTCCTTTCAAATAACTGTACTTTTTTCTTGCTCAGTGGAAATTATACTATTTAAATAGCTTGTATTCTATTTTTTTTTTTTCACTTAGAAATAGTATAATTCTCCCATGAGAATTTTCTCCTGTCATTAAAGATTTTAAAGGAGTGATGAAGCAGGATATTTCCCTGACCACTTTGTGGGACTTGGCACAGGGGTGCCTTGTTTATTCAGCCTGCTGCTCTCAACTCCTCACAGGAGGAGACATGCAAGTGAATGAGGTGGAAACTGGAGCCCATAAGTGCTGGAACCGGCTGACTGCTTCAATGCCAGCAGGATCAAACTCCACTCACTCTGACCTGCTGCATTGCACCCCTTGAGGGAGGGAGCATGCAGATGAGTGGGTGCTAGCACTTTTGAGCGCCGGCAGGAGTGAACTTCATGCAGGCCCTGCAGCGTCTAGGTGGGGGTGCCTGAGACCCCTGAAGCCCCAGAGGGTGTGTTACTATGCTCTTTGAGCTCTGCCATCTGTGCGTGGCTTAAGTGTTAACAGCTAAGTGGGCCCTTTGCCTTTTCACCTGAGGCAGCTACCTTCCACCAGTGAGGGCAAAAGGCCAGTGTGATAGCCTTTTGTATCCACACTCATGGCTCCTGAGCTCTTATCCAGTATCCAGGAAAAATGAAGTCTCATGAGCAAATTGAAGGATGATAAATGCAGAGAATTTTATTGCTGATGGAAGTGGCCCTCAGTGGGAAAGAGCTGAAAAGGGGATGGGACGGGTAGGTAATCTTCCCCTCAAGACCAGCCATCTCTAGCTGGATTCTTCTCCGAAATTACACTTTCAAGCTGTCCCTCTGAAGTCAAGCCACTTCTCTCTGATGTCCAGCCATAGTCCCTGACATCTAGCTGCTTCTCCTCTCTGTGAGCTGCGACTGGGGTCTTTAGAGGTACACAATGGGGCAGGGCAGGGCCAGGAGTGGTTTAGGAAAAGGCAGTATTCCAGCAGAAAAATGGGGATATAAATTCTCGCTTTGGGCTGCAGTCTCAGGCTTTTCGGCTTGAGAGTAGGGCTTCACCAGGGATCCTTTTCTGCCTGGAAGTTCTCTCACCCCCATCCTATTGGTATCATGATGAATGGTTGCATAGTGCCCACATACACATTCCTTAAGACTGAAAATCAAATGTGTGATCAAAAGCACATAATCACTTTTAGTTGAACTTCAGGGGGCAGACGAGTAGCTAGGACTTCCTGTGAGATTACACCTTCCATCTTGGGGCTAGGCTAAAGCTCCCTCACTCTAAGAAAATATAATCACAATGTAAAACATTTAAACGGAAATTAAAAAGAATGGCTGGGAGGTCAGGTGCAGTGGCTCATGTCTGTAATTCCAGCCCTTTGGGAGGCTGAGGCTGAGGCCAGAGGATTGCTTGAGTCCAGGAGCTCAAGATCAGCCTAGGCGACATAGTGAGGTCCCATCTCTACAAATTTTTTTTTTTTTAATTTTTTTTAAAAAGCTAGGTGTGGTAGTGCACACCTATAGTCCCAGCTATTTGGGAGGCTGAGGAGAGATGATTGCTTGAGCCCAGGAGGTTGAGACTACAGTGAGCTGTGATCTTGCCACTACACTACAACCTGGGTGACAGAACAAGACCCTGTCTGTAACCAGAAATAAAATAAAATAACAGGTGTCAACAAAATCAAGTGTATTATTCACACTCAGTCTTTGCCGATTTGAATTGCAACCCAGAAACAAGTTTTAGTGTTTGGGAGCCACATTATGTGCTTCTAAGAAAGCTGCTCTCTTGCTTTTTAGCCAAAAGGACTCTACCATCCACACATTAGTATTATAGTAAAGACTTGATCTCAAGGTGTTTTCATCCTGGCCAGGCACATATGATAACTTTGCATGTAATTTACAGCACTACTATGTGGAAAAAAAGTGTTAATTTTATTTATTATCAGAATGACAAGCTAAACAGTCATTCTAAACTTAAGAATTGATAAGTGTATTTCCTTAGGCTTATACAGTTGAGTTATCTGCAAAGGTATAATACATTAACTTCTCCCATTAAGTCTCTTTATCAAAACATCTTCCTTTGTTTACTCACCAGAAAACAGAAGGTGAATTAAAACATTTTTGGTTTCTGATAATAAAACATACAGGCCAAACTATGGGAAGAGATGCAAATTCCCCTTGAATCCTGCTTCACCTGCCCGACAACAAGATATATCTCTCAGCTAGCACATGTGATGTGTTTTCCAAATTATTTCTCTTTAGTAGATGCTACAAAATTACTTCAACAGCACATAAGACTGGCTTGTCAAAAGAAGAGGAGAGAAAATTATAATCAAAATGAATTCAGAATCCAAGGAAATGATTTTTCTCCATCTCTCTTTATCAATGTTGTATGGGATTCATGTAGCTCGTTTGGTGCAGAAGGGAAGATGACTGTTTCAAAGAATGAGACACACCAGTGTTTTTGACTGAAGCATGAAATTGCTTCACAACCAAGGAATGTTTAATGGATAGTAATGTTTTCTCTATTGAAATTCCAATAAAAATACAAGATTTAGAAGAATATGCAAAACAAAAGGAAATAAAAAACTTAAGAAAAAAGCCTTACTTCAAAAGGGAAGTTAACATTTCCTTGTATTCCTACCTTTTGCCATGAGAAGAACGTTCCTTGATTAACTGCTGGTCCAAGGAAGATGAGCGACTCTTGTGGCAGACCTGGTCCCAACCTGCAGCCTGAGGCAAGTCTAACCAATCTACAGGTACAAAGTGAGAAATAAATGCTTATTGTTGTATAACATTGAAATTTTTTGCTTGTTTGTTAGCAGTATTATTGTTGCAATGGCCCGCTAATGCAGCGTGTATTTACTAGTATTGTTTTACACTCTTTTTATACTATACTTATATTAGGTCATTTAATCCTCAGAACAACCGTATGTGGTAAGTACTAGTATCATCTGTACAATGCACCAAGGTAATGAACTTGTCTGATACACCATAGCAAGTAAGTGGTGGAGCATTGGAAGGCAAGCTGCAGGCCCAGGGCTGGGGCGCTCCTGTGCTGCCTGCCATCACACACTCCTCATGCTTCCATTCCCTCTCTGAAAATTCTTACTCACCTGAAGCTCACTTTCCCCCAGGTTAGCAGGTGCTAAGTTTATCTTCTTTCTCCAGTCCTTTACATAGTGATCTACTTATTTGCTCATACACCTTCTAGAACATTTGAAAAACAATGGAATCATATAAAATGTCATTTTATAGGTTAAAACAGTCAAATATCACCAGCCTTATTGGATTCAACCTACCCTGCCACACATTTTTGAAGTCATATCTAAATTTTTTCATTCTAGATTTGTTATAAAAATAGCAACTTCAAGAATATTGAAAATTCTGAATTTTCAAATAAAAATCTATCACACTATTAATGTATCCAATGGAATCTAAATACCACAGTTTTTAAAATTGAGGTAAAATTCACATAACATAAAATTCACCATTTTAAAGTGTATGGTTCAGTGGCTTTTAGTGCATTCACAATATTGTGAAACCTTCACCTCTATCTAGTTCCAAAGTATTTTTATCATCCCTAAAGAAACCCCTTATTTATTAAGCAGTCATTCCCATTCCCTTCATCTCCCATCCCTTGGCAACCACTAATCTGCTTTCTGTCTCTGTGGAATTCCCTATTCTAGACATTTCATATAAATGGAATCATATAACGTGGGATTTCGTGACTGGTTTCTTACACTTAGCATAATGTTTTTGAGGTTCATCCATGCTTTTGCACATATCAATACTTCATTTCCTTTAATGGCTGAATAATAGTCATTGTATAGTTATACCAAATTTTGTTTATCCATTCATCAGTTGATGGACATTTGGGTCGTTTCCACTTTTATTTATTATTAATAATGCTGCTATGAATGTTCCATGTACAAATTTTTATATGAACATATGTTTTCAGTTCTCTTGGGTGTATACCCAGGAGTGGAATTGCTAGGACATATGCTGAGATTTGGCTGCTTTTTCTTGATTAAGTGTTCCCCTGGTTGTTGTAAGCTTTTGATTACATTCCAGGGTTCTGAAAAAGTTGATTCTGACAGTTGTGCCACCTTATGCACTGCTTTTGTGGAGGGGCAGACTTTTTTATCATGTTTTTTGGAAACATCTGAAATAAATGGAGCATTCCCTTTCTTTCAGTTGATGTACCTTTGGATGAATCACTTATTGCTAAAATGAGACAGGGCTCAAACTGTGGAAATCTCATTTATATAAATAAGTTAACAAAATATAAAAAGTTTAATTACAACAATGTCGCTCACTTCTGAAAACATCAGCTTAATTAGATCAGCCCAAACTACATTATAATAAATAATAATTCTATTTTAATTTTCTACTTGTTGGGTATCTTCTATTTATCCTTCTAGATCTATACCATTCTCTTTTTATCTTACTTTCTACCTGGAGGCTGACCTGTGTGGACTGTATCAGCATGCTTGCGTTCTTGCTTCCATCTGGATTTTACCAATGAGTACTTCTTGGCAGGAGATTAGAAGAACAGAAGACAAGGCTATTTATTCTCCCAGCTCCTTCCCTGAAAAATTACCTCTCCTTTCAAGGTAACCCTGTCTATACTATCTCCTAGTGAATGCTACCTTTTATCCCTTTAGGCCCAAAGATATTGACAACCTTCTTGCTACTATTCTCAGGGTATTACATTATCTTTGGTTTCTTTATATCTTGCTCACATTTGTAAATAGTTTATTTATTACACATTTCTTGACCTTTTAACCTAATGCATGCCATGTGTTTCTTGCCATGTGGCCATGGGTGGTTGCTGTGACTAATTCAGTCCATCAGTGGCCAATATAATTATGTTCCTCTTCAATTCTGTTAAAAGAAAAGAGATACTACTACCTAACTTGTAAAAGGATTTGTTGGACCAGCACTTGTCCAGTATGGTAGCCACTAGTCACATTTGGCTAAATTTAAAGTAAATGAATGAAATAAAATTTGAAACTTAATCTCTCATAAATCGTATTTCAAGTTCTCAATATTCACATGTCTAGTGGCTACAACATTGGGCAGGGATAGGGCATTTCCATCATTGCAGAAAGCAATGCATTAGACAATTATTTGAATAGTAAGTATGCAATTTAAAATCTACAATGGGACAACATTTATAGTTTTGAAAACTATTTATGAAATGGAAATTATTTTTCTTATATTCATTATCCTATAAAATCAGTCTATTCAAAAATTATTTTCAAAAATAAATTTTTTCTTAAAATTATTAATAAATACTATATATCTGATCTATGTAGACTGAAGCAAATTTTTAAAGCTTATTTATGTTGTGTATCTGAACATTAAAAATAATATAAGCATAATGTATTAGATTTACTTCAAATATAGGTGCTATATTAGTTTCCTGTGACTGCCATAACCAAATACTGCAAACATGGTGACTTAAAACAACACAAATTGATTCTCTCACAGTTCAAGTCCAGAAGTCCAAAATCAAGATATCAATGCTTCCTTCAGAGGCTCTAAAAGAGATTCTGTTCCTTGTCTCTTCCAGCATCTGACAGCTGCCAGCTTTCCTTGGCTTGTGACTGCATATGCCTCAATCTTCACATGGTTTTTCCTTCCGTTTGTATGCCTCTGCTTTGTGTATCTTTTATAGGAACACTTGTCATTGAATGAGGGCCCTCCTGGATAAGACAGGATGATATCCTCATCTCAAGACCTTTAACTTAGTTGCATTTGCAAAGACCCCTTTCCAAGTAAGGTGACATTCACAGGTTCTGGTAATTAGGACATAAGCATTTATTTAGGGGCCGCTATTCAACCCACTGTAGAGTTTTTTGCATATTATATTCACTTGTGGCTTCTCTAATCAAGAGATTAGGGTAAACTCTTATCTGGTCTGACCTTGGGACTTGCTTTGACCAGTAGAATGCAGCAGACATGACATTCTAGGACTTTTAGGTCCAGTCCTACAATGGTCACATAGCCTCTGCTTTTGATCAGAGGGAAAAACAGCTGCTATGTAAGGAAGTTCACTTATTGTCCTGGAGAGAGTGGCTACATGGAGAGAAAAAAAACCTCTGAAGCATGAAACACTATGGAGGGATGGAGAAAGAGACCCAGCCAGCCCCTGAACTAAAGGTAAAAACTGGAAGAACAACGGGACTATTTATGGAGGTTAGAAGAGCAATAAGCAAATTATTATTGGAGACTGGAGAAGAATGCCCAATATTAAATAGTGGGGAAACATTTGACAAAACTATTATGTGCAAGAATATAAAGATAAAAAATATACCTAAGGAGTCTGTGGAACTGGCTAAGCAGGTTTCCAGGCAGAATTCTGAATGTGCCAATTGGCTTCCAATATGGTTTATCTGTGTCCCCACCCAAATCTCATCCTGAATTGTAACTCCCACAATTCCCACGTGTGGAGGGAGGAACCTGATGGGAGGTAATTGAATTATGGGGGCGGGTCTTTCTTGTGCTGTTCTCATGATAGTGAGTCTCATGAGATCTGATGGTTTTAAAGACAGGAGTTTCCTTGCACAAGCTCTCTTCTCTCATCTGCTGCCATGAGACATTCACCTTCCACCAGGATTGTGAGGCTGTCCCAGGCATGTGGAACTTTAAGTTCATTAAACTTTTTTTTTTTAACGGGAGGAAGGCATTTTTCAAATCAGGTGGAGACACGCAGTCACAGGAGGTGGGTCCAGGCAGGGGCTGCTCGCTGTCCACACCCACCTCCCCATCTGGACACAACTGTAGGAAGAGCATCCCCTGGCTGACAGCGTTCACAGCAGGTGCAGTGATGCACGGTGACTCCACTGTAACGTCCTGGGGCAGGTAGGGGTGGATGCTGCAGCGCCGTCTAAATGCAGGCAACAGGGCCACCTGCAGGGTTCCGGCAGCTGTTCCTGCCCTCTCGCAGCAAGCTGAGCAGGCCTCCATAGGAAGATGTCTGCTTGGGCGGGACACCGAAGAACAGCTGTCCTATGCAGTCGAGGTACTTCGTTGTACATAGGGTCCCGCCGGAGGGATGGCTGGTACTGCTCACATAGCACGGTGAACACCGTTAGCTTTCCGCCATCCACAGCCAGCCGCAGGAACCAGATGAAGTTGAGCAGCGGCTCCATGAAGTTGAGCAGCGGCTGCCATCCTCGATGGACGGGTGCTTCTGGGTGTACGTCGTGAAGACCACAGATGCGCTACTTTTGTTTTTTAAACAGAGAAACTGTAGCACGGCCTGGGCCACAAACATGTCCACCTCGCTGCGGAAGCCCCGGGATGTGGATTTTGTTGTAAATTGTCCAGTCTTGGTTATGTCTTTATCAGCAGCATGAAAACAGACTAATTGGTACCAGTAGAGTGGGGCACTGCTGAAAAGATACCCAAAAACGTGAAAGCAACTTTAGAAATGGGTAACAGGCAGAGGTTGGAACAGTCTGGAAGGCTCAGAAGAAGACAGGAAAATGTGAGAAAATTTGGAACTTTCTAGAGACTTGTTGAATAGCTTTGCCAAAAATGCTGATAGCAACATGGAAAATAATGTCCCTGCTGAGGTGGTCTCAGGTGGAAACAAGAAACTTGTTATAGGAATGGGAACAAAGGTGTTTCTTATTATGTTTTAGCAAAGAGACTGGTGGCATTTTGCCCCTGCCCTAGAGAGGTATGAAACTTTGAACTTAAGAGACATGATTTAGGGTATCTGGCAGAAGAAATTTCTAAGTAGCACATCATTTAAAAGGTGACTTGTGTGTTGTTAAAAGCATTGAGTTTTATAAGAGAAGCAGAGCATAAAAGTTCAGAACATTTGTAGCCTGACAATTCAATAGAAAAGAAAACCCCATTTTCTGAGGGAAAATTCAAGCTGGCTGCAGAAATTTGCATAAGTAACTAGGAGCTGAATGTTAATCCCCAAGACAATGGGGTAAATGTCTCCAGGACATGTCAGAGGTCTTCATGGCAGCCCCTTCCATCAGAGGCCTGGAGGGCTAGGAGGAAAAAGTGGTTTCATGGGTGGGGCCCAAGGTACCCATGCTGATTGCAGCCTAGGCCATGGCTCAGGCTGTGGCTTCCGAGGGTGCAGGCCTCATGTTCTGGCAGCTTCCATGTGGTGTTGAGCCTGCCAATGCACAGAAGTCAAGAATTGGGGTTTGGGAATCTCTGCCTAGATTTCAGAGGATGTATGGAAACACCTAGATATTCAGGCAGAAGTTTGCTGCAGGAGTGGGGATCTGAGGGAACCTCTGCTAGGGCAGTGAGGAAGATAAATGTGTGGTTGAAGCCCCCACACAGAGTCCCGACTGTGGCAATGTGTAGTTGAGCTGTAAGAAGAGGGCCACCATCTTCCATCCCCCAGATTCACCCACAGCTTGCACCGTGCACCTAGAAAAACCACAGACACTCAATGCCAGGCATGAAGGCAGCCAGGAGGGGGACTATACCCTGCAAAGCCACAGAGGTGGAGCTTCCCAAGACCATGGAAACCTACCTCTTGCATCAGTGTGACCTGGATGTGAGACTGGAGTCAAAGGAGATCATTTTGGAGCTTTAAGATTTGACTGACCCACTAGATTTTAGACTTGCATGGGGCCTATAGCCCCTTCGTTTTGGCCAATTTGTCTCATTTGGAATGGCTGTTTTTACCCAATGCCTGTACCCCATTGTATCTAGAAAGAAACTAACTTGCTTTTGATTTTACAGGCTCATAGGTGGAAGGAACTTGCTTTGTCCTAGATGAAACTTTGGACTATGGACTTTTGAGTTAATGCTGCAATGAGTTAAGACTTTGGGGGACTGTTGGGAAGGCATGATTCATTTTGAAATGTGAGGAAATGAGATTTGGGAGGGACCAGGGACACGTTGGTATGTTTTGGCTGTGTTCCTACCAAAATCTCATCTTGGATTGTAACTCCCACAATTCCCATCGTCATGGGAGGAACCTGGTGGGAAGTGATTGAAGTATGAGTGTGGGTCTTTCTTGTGCTGTTCTCTAGATAGTGAATATCTCATGAGATCTGATGGTTTTAGAAAATGGGAGTTTCCCTGCATACACCCTCTTCTCTTGTCTGCTGTCATGTGAGTCATGCCTTTCACCTTTCACCATGATTTTGAGGTCTCTCCAGCCACATGGAACTGTAAGTCCATTAAACCTCTTTGTTTTGTTATAAATTGCCCCGTCTTGAGTATGTCTTTATAGCAGCATGAAAATGAACTAATACAGCCTCTTATTACTTACATATTATAAGGCATTACAAAAATGATATTGACTAAAGAGGAATGATTCCATTTTCAAGTCAAATTCAGAGAAAATATTTCCAACCGAGGGCTTGCTAAGTTGTAAAATAAAATATTTTCTCTTTCCACATTCTTGAGTTAGAAAAATGTTCTGAAAGTGAGAAAGGGCCCCAGGAAAAAGATAGAATTCAGGACATTGTCAATAAGACATAGCCTTAGCGTAAAGATCACATCAACAGTGTAGTACAAGAACCCTAATTTAACTCAGTGCCTTGTCAACCTTCTCAGCTAAACAAAACAGCTTGTAACAATTTTAAAAGTATTGTTCCACAACACTGACTCAAAGCCTGCATTAGAGAGGGGCTTGTCTTGAAGAGATTTGTATGTGTGACTTTTTCACTTATAATTTGATTTATTTGATTTCAGATTTAGACTTTGATACACAGAAAGCACATTACATTTCTTAAGGTTTATATCAGCTCAAACTAAAAAGTACATGGAAGGTGCAAAATGAAAAAAGGTAATTTTTTCATTTCATTGTTCTCTGAGCCCTCAACTTGCTTTGCAAAAGGTAGACTAAGACAGCTGCATGATGGCAAACGTGAAAAATTTCTTGGTAACAAAGGAAATATGATTCAGAGGGTAGAGCCCAGAGCCCAGCAGACAAAAATATAAGCTATTAGAAGCAATGAATTAGCTAATCATTTCTATATAGCAAAACTGAACCCAAATCAAGAAACATTCCTTGCCTCCAGATTAGGGGACACTGATAAGATAAGCCTGGCTGTATTACAGAATTGCTATTGGCTGCTGACTACTATGTGCCTTCATTTCTCCATGTTATAAATGAGTGTCTAATGTGGTTATTCTGTTCTGTCTTAACACTATATTGCTGGGCATGGAGGTACAGATAACTTGCGTTTTTGCTTCATAGTTCATATCAAAAGGAGCTGCATGTATGAAATTTCATGCACATCCATATGATCCCAATTGCAGATCAAGAGATACTGGGCATTGAATTTGATACAATTTGTTGAGACTTCAGGGGTCTTTGGAGCAGTTGACTTTATGTGGATTTTTGTAGCCAGAGAGCAGACTGTGGAAGATTGTATGTAACTATGGTCAGTAAGATGTATTTGTGCACTTGCCAGTTCTCTGACCAAGAGAGTACGTGTGTTTACCCACACCTTGAATCTGCACAGAACTTGTGATATTTTTGACAAGTTTAATGCAGCAGAAGTCGTATTCTTGGATTTTTGAGCCCAGATATTCTAATGTTGTACAGCTTCTTTTTTAGCTCAGAGAGGAAACAAGAAGCTACATAAAGAATCCATGTAAAGAGAGAGCATGTGCAGGAAAAGAGGCCCCAGAGTATAAGAGCCTATGAAGGGAGAGAGAGAGAGAGGATCAGCCAGGTCCCAGTCACTTCTGTCAAACATTTGAGAAACATGACATGTATAAAACTATCATGGATTCTCCAACCAATGTACATGCTGCAGAAATGAGCTTTCCCTTTTGAGCACTGCTTGAATTCCTGAACAATAGAACTGTGAGAGTTAAATGATTGTTTTAAGTCAATAGTGTGAAGCAGGTTCACTGTGCACTGGTTACCAAGTTGTTTGAGTCCAGTGAGAAAGAACACTCACATACAAGTTCATGAAGCAGGCTTATTACTTACAGATAGTGAGCAAGGGACATCAGAAGCCTAGGATTCACTATGAACCAGTCCCCTCTCTACAGGCGGCAGAGGGGTGTCATACACCCATAACTAAGTACATGCTTTATTTTAAAGAGTGCAGTTTACTTTGCTGGGAATTAACAGCAAAGAAAAGAGAAGGTATTGAGTCCCTAGTAATTGTAGAGTTTACAAAAAGTGAATTGATGATTGCCATTAAATAAACTATGTATCACAAAACAATGTCAACTAGATGAATAAACAAAATGACTGGGGAGTGACAGCGAGCAGGAGATTTGTGTCTCTATTAAGTAAAACAGAGATGATTTTTCTTGCAAATGGTCTTTTTGGAAAACTTGACACAAGTGAACATGGACATTTTTGTCACTTCTTCCTTGAAACCATGCAAATATGCAACTGAAAGACAGGGTATGATGCAGGTTAATAATACAAATCACCAAGCTCATTATCACTGAGAATCATAAAGATGCAGAGAGAACACACATCTTAACCAATTGGAACTACTTAGCATGGTTTTCACAGTTAAATATTATAGTTCTATGATAAATAGATCAAAAACTTTGATAATAAAATTATTTTATAGATTTGTCACTTGTATGAAATAATGCACCTGTGCCTTCAGTATTTCTTACTGATGATTTCTTTTCTTTTTTTCTGTCAATATGTCATATTTCAGTTTTGACATTTTAAAGCCTTTGGTTTGATGAGAGGTTTTTCACCCTGGAAAAATGCATGTGGTTGGATTCTGGAAGAGTAACGGGTTTGTTCTTGGGTCCATTGGGATGAAAATGATAGTAGTGAGAGATAAGAGGAGAACCACCAGAGGGATATCCTGTAGGCAGGTATGTTTAGGAAAGAGAACATATGGAGGGTAAGAAGTTGGATTCTTAAAAATATATATTTAATAAGTTCAGCTTTTATTTTAGATTCAGGTACATGTGCAAGTTTTTTACATGGGCATATTGTGTGATGCTGAGGTTTAGGGTGTGAATGATCCCATCGCTCAAGCAGTGGGCATAGTACCCGGAAGGTAGACTTTCGGCCTCTTGCCTCCCTCCCCCCACCCCCTAGTAGTCTCCAGTGCCTATTCCCATGTTTATGTCCATGAGTATCCAACGCTTAGCTCCCACTTATAAGTGAGAACATGCGGTATTTGGTTTTCTGTTCTTGCCTTAATTCACTGAAGAAACTGGATTCTCTAAAGCCACTCCACACCCAACTAAAGTCTCTTAGGGCAAGTTTGCACGTACTCTGATATACCCAGACTCTTTTGAAGAGTGCTAGTTCACATTATCTTACATTTGGTAATCAAGCTTTTTAATTGTTTATCCACAATGGGTTAATAGGCACTACACTGTCATAGCCTGCAGTGTTGATGTATTCATTTCTGCCCAGGAAGGCTATTTTGTGTGAGTCTCATTTTTGTGACTTTAAATTAGATGAGACTTCAAATTTACACATTTTCTTCTATCTCTCTGTGCTTTATTACATGGTTAAGTGCTTTAAGATTTATTGAATCCAGTTGTTTTATTTCTCAGTAATCACCAGAACTCACCTAATTTGATTATGCCAATCTGTTATTTTCAAGAATTGTTTTTTTAAAATTTCCTTTCCCAGTTAATATTGTATTTGTGGCTTTCTTGATTTAAAAATATATTAAGAAATATAATTTTATGAAAGATCATTTGAAAAAGTTTGCTGAAGCATTTTTTTCCTTAGGCTATAACAAAGCTTAATAACAAAGAATGTATTCTAGAGTAATTTTTGGGGCAAATTCTAAAACACATTGCTTGCAGTGATCTCCACCCTTTCCTCATGAATACAAAGTCGTGTGTTTCTGTTTTTCTGGGTATAGAAGCGGATAGCAGAATGATGTAACTCCTTATTCACAACATCCTTGCAGCCCCACATTAAAAACATTTTTGCTTAAATAATGAGCATTTTTGCTCGTCCATAAAGAACCCACATGAGACACAAAAAAATGTTTTTCCCAGATGGTCCTTTTTGCATTAAAATTACTAACTCAGACATCAAAAGCAAACAATAAAAGTGTTGAAATATGTAATTTGGGCCAAAACAACAGAGCCTTGAACTTCCATGGGCTTTGCAATTTTAAGAGAACAGCTGGGTGTGCGCAGGCAGTCAGCCCAGCTATGACTCTCAGCCTTGTGTTTCTTTCTCTATATAGTCACTATGGGTACAGTTTCCTTCTTTTGGAAATGGAAGCATGGTTATAATCATTCTTGAACTTGAGAAAGGCATAGGGATTTCCTTACCTTTTATAAAGGGGGAAAACTGTTTTTAGTATTTATGGTGTATCAGTTGTTTTTGTTTTGCTATTCATTTGCCTTTTTTTGCTGGTAAAATAACCAGTATTTTTCTTGGGGAACTACCTCTTCACAGAATCAACCATTGGGTGTTCCAGAAGACATATAGCCTAGATTTCAAGTCCTCTAGGAATCAGCCATATCTAATCTAATCACAACTTCAATCATTCTTTTCTGGATACAGCCACAGAGCTGGAGGTACTGATCCAAGGAAGTTTCAGTATCAGCCGTGCACTAAGTCCAGAATGAGTGCTTCCTCTGTCTGATTAAGGCCCTGACACTGAATTAGGGTCGTCAATGCAGGCTCTTCTCCCTTATCGCAAATACTGTCTTGGGATTTAATTGTCTTTGCTGGTCATCTCCACCAGGGCTTTGGAGGCCCATTAGGCCATTTGACAACTCTGACCTTGAGAGTGGGAGTCTAAATTGGACACTAACTTGAGGAGGGCTATGAGACTCCATCTACTCAAAGGGCCAGAGCCCTGGGGCTAGATCCCACAAAGATCCAATTATCTCTCCTTATCAACTCACATGGATAATTATTTCCTTTACATTTATATCACACAGGGGACTATTTTGGGATTCCCCCATCCGCCCTGGAAAAGAAGCCAGCTCCAAAGATAAGCTGACCTCTCCATCATCAGAGAAAGAAAACCATCAACAAATTTTAAGGAACCTGTTACCAGTTTAAAAGAAAATAGTACCATATATACGTATTTATAGTGCATCTTTAAAAGAATTAGAGTATATATATTTAATTTTTTAACTGTGATGATTGCTTCCTGCTCCTCTCCTCCTTCATGGGCTCCCTGGAGTCCGTGCAAGCTGGCCAGGATGTCTCAGGCTGAGTCTGAGAAAGCTGTGGAAGATGTTAAGCACCTTAAGACCAAGCCAGGGGATGATGAGATGCTGTTCATCTATGGCCACTACAAACAAGCAACTGTGGGCTACCTAAATACTTGGGATGTTGGACTTCAAGGGCAAGGCCAGGTGGGATGCCTGGAATGAGCTGAAAGGGACTACCAAGGAAGATGCCATGAAAGCTTATGTCAACAAAGTAGAAGAGCTAAAGAAAAAAACACGAAATGTAAGAGACTGGATTTGATTGCCAGCCATGCATTTATCCTAAGCTGAGACAATGCCTTGTTTTTTCCAATACTGAAGACGCGAATTAGGGAAAATAACGAGTTAACCCAGCTCCTCAAGGCTGCTCACCACAGAACTCAAACAGATTAGGTGCTGAAATGATTACTGACCTTCCTTGAGTAGTTTTCTGAGATCAGTTAAAAGTGTATTTGTGACTTAAAAAAATTATAATGAACACAGGTTTTGGATAATTAAGGAGCAACCTCAAGTTTCTGAGATCCATTATTATAGAAGCATGGAGTAACAATAGGACATTCCAGTTAACAGGAGCCTGAACGCAAGATCATTTGTTGTATTTATTATGTATTTGCATGCACATTGCAAGATCTTAAGAAATTCACTAAGTAGTCATAACCTTTGCTTTCTAGGAATCTTGAATACGAAGTAAAAGATGGGCATTTTCATGATCATCCCAGTGTAAACCTGACACACCCCAGCATTATTAACATTATTCCAGATAATATCTGAATTTCCTTCCACTTTCACTGTGGGTATTGGAAGGGCAAAGAGTAGAAAACAACAACTTAGGGAATGAGCAAACATGGAATTGGAATTTGTAAACCATATTCAGGAAGAGACAGCTTTGGCTAGAGCAATAGTTTTAATGGTTTAATGGTTTTTCATTTTTTTTAAGGGTTCTGTTTAGACATTTCAGAATTCTTTGAACTTCCTACTGGCACATGGGGAGTGGGCATCAAGTGGGTGGGGCTATGATGTTCTTAGACACTACAATGAACTGAATGCTTACATTTCCCCCAAAACTTATATGTTCAAATCCTATCTTCAAATGTGATGGTATTAGGAGGTGAGGCCTTTGGAAAGTGATTAGATCATGAGGATGGAGCCCTCATGAAAGGGACTAGTGCCCTAAAGTAACCCCAGTTAGCTCTCTGGTTCTCCTTCTGCCAGGTGAGGATTTAATGAGAAGACAGCAGTCTGCAGCCTAGAAGAAAGCCCTCACCAGAACACAACCTTGCTAGTACCCTGTGTGAGTCTATTTTTACATTGCTATAAAGAAATACCTGAGGCTAAGTGATTTAAAAAGAAAATAAGTTTAATTGGCTCACAGTTCTGCAGGCTGTACGGATGCATGGTGCTGGCATCTGCTTCTGGTAAGGAACTCAGGAAGCTTACAATCATGGCAGAAGGCAAAGAGGGAGCCAGTGTTCTCACGTCTGAGAGTGGGAGCTGCAGAGAGAGAGGTCCCAGACTCTTTTAAACAGCCAGATCTCACATGAACTAACAGCGAGAACTCATTTTCTACCAAGGGGATGGTGCTAAACCATTCCTGATAGTTTCACTTCCATGATCCAGTCACCTCCCACCAGGCCCCACTTCCAACATTGGGATCACTGTTCAACATAGATTTGCAGGGGACAAACATTCAAACCATCTAATACCTTGAACTCGGACTTCCAGCCTCCAGATCAGAAGAAATAGATATAAGTTGTTTATAAGCCAGCTAGGAGGCTGTCAACTTAGAACCTATCTTTTTGGAGTGACCTTGAATACATTTTCTCTTATCTAGAAGGATCTCTACAGTGAGTTGTTTCAGATATGTGGGGTCTAGAACCAGACTGATGGATTCAAGTTCTGCCCTGCCACTTACTTGTTCTACTGCCTTGAGTAAGTTAAATAACCTTTCTGTGCCTTAGTTTTCTCATCAGTAGGATGACATCAATATTAGAATTTCCCTTATAAGCTTGTTATGAGAATTAATGCATTAATACAAGGATTGGTAAATTTTTTCTGTAAAGAACCAGATAATAAATAGTTTAGGCTTTGTGGACTATGTAGTCTCTGTGGCAACTACTCAAGTATGCCCTTGTATTAAATAGAATGGGAGCAACCATAGATAATACCTGAATAACTTGGTGTGGCTATGTTCCAATAAAGCCTTACAAAAACAGGCAGTGGGCTGAATTTGGCCTGCAGGATGTAGTTTGCCAATCCCTGGAATACTTATGCACTAATACTTAGACCCGTTGTAAGAACGCCAAAAATATTAGCTTTAAAAAAAAATTATCATGGTCATCATCATTATCGTCATCATATACATTCACTCACTCAACAAAGGATAATAAATCCTACTATGTGCTAATTTTACTGTGTAGTTCTCAGTGTTTTCGACTTTTCTGTCACTTCTATGCATTTTCCACTCTCAGGGCTCAGGTTCTCAAACGTTCCACTAAAGTTCCTCTACCGGCAGGAGTAAAACTTCATCCCATGGTTCTAGCGCTGGCAATAGTCCTAAATGCAGAAACTGCGTTTCAAGTGTCAGATTTTATCTTAAAAATCCATGTAGTATTTGCATTTTACTCCATAGTGTAGTTATGTTTCCTTTAATACAAAAAATGATGACTGAAACCATTCATCATTGAGTAAAACTGACCATGTTTACCAAGCATCTTCTGGTTTTCCATCACATGTACGTTTACGCAAATTTGAGAAATGAGGCCTATGATAACAGGAACTTAAGCTTTGAGGTAGGTAATTTTCTTATGGTTTAATAGCCTTGGTATTCTATGTGGGTATTAGATCTTTCTAAAACACAAAGAGAGGGAATAAAATTAGGCTACATAGACACCAAAAAGTTCACTGAAAAATTTAGGGAACTCCATTCATTGTCTTTCACTTGGCAGGTGACAAAGTACGTGTCTGGGTCTTGCAGCTCTGATCTTACCCTCATGGCTCAGGAGTGTTGATGACATACAGGAAATCAGCATGTGCCCATTAAGTAGTATAAAAAATAAAATTATGAACAAATAGTAAAGAGAATGTGTGTGAAAGAGATCATTATGGGCCGGGCGCAGTGGCTTACGCCTGTAATCCCAACACTTTGGGAAGCCAAGGTGGGTGAATCACGAGGTCAAGAGATCGAGACCATCCTGGTCAACGTGGTGAAACCCCATCTCTACTAAAAATACAAAAAATTAGCTGGGCATGGTGGCGTGTGCCTGTAATCCCAGCTGCTCAGGAGGCTGAGGCAGGAGAATTGCCTGAACCCAGGAGGCGGAGGTTGCGGTGAGACGAGATCATGCCATCGCACTCCAGCCTGGGTAACAAGAGTGAAACTCTTGTCTCCAAAAAAAAAAAAAAAAAGAGATCATTATGAGCTGAAGCATATAAAAATTTCAATATTTGACCATTTGTGGCAGTTTGTTTGGTTCATCCTAATAATTCTTCAAAGCTTGTTAACCAACAATGTGCATAGCACTGGTTTTTAAGTGAAATAGTACCACTGTAGGTCATAATAAGAACAGCACTTTCAGACTCTGTTTAAAAAGTTCACCCAGAATAGAGAATGTGGAAATACAAAACAAAAATTAGTGGTTAATGCTGAAAACAATCAGAATATTCTGTTTTTAGTAGCCTAAGGGTTTGAATTGTGATCAAGGTTCATAGTCAGAATAGTTTCAGACATTTTTGAGAAATGATCATTGCAGGTGCTTCTTGATCCAGCAGGTGCTAAAACATAAAACATCAGGACCAAAGAGTTAGCCTTGAGCATTGCATGAAAACATTTGGAAAGATGAAGTCCCCTGTGTTCTTCATGGCCATAAGCAAAATGCATTTATTCAACCATTTTATCAGTGTGACGTGGAGAGAAAGCAGATGTTGTTTCACTCTTCCTTTGTTTTAATCAGTTGCCAGACAATGCTCTGAAGACATATGACAGATTTCTCTTAGCATCCCCATTTCCCTTAGTGGGCAGCTTAGCCCCCACAGCAGACTTTTCAGACTCTTATATTCTAACCAAGACACATTCTTTCCTAACACTCATTTAAATTTCAGTTTTTTTGTTTTTGTTTTTGAGATGGAGTCTTGCTCTGTCACTTAGGCTGGAGTGTAATGGCACAATCTCAGCTCACTGCAACCTCCACGTCCTGGGTTCAAGTGATTCTCCTGGCTCAGCCTCTGGAGTAGCTGGGATTATAGGCTCCTACCACCATACCTGGCTAATTTTTGTATTTTTAGGAGAAATGGGGTTTCACCATGTTGGCCAGGCTGGTCTTGAACTGACCTCGTGATCTGCCCAACTCAGCCTCCCAAAATGCTGGTATTACAGGCATGAGCCACGTGCCTGGCCTTAAATTCCAGTTCTTTTCTCAAATCTTACGTTTTATATAGGGGTGAATAAACTGGTGATTAAACCACACAGATAGAGAAAGTAACCAAACTCAATAACACCACTGAAATATGAAGAGTGTAAGTATGAAACATACATGCAAGTTTGCAAGTTAGGGTAGATCAGCACTATATGAGTCTTCAGATAGTAAATTCCCGAGTCTAAAGCTGAAGTAATAGAAGTTCATAAGTGAGAATTTGGGTTATCAAGGAGGAAAGCAGAGCTTCTAAGCACATGTGAGTGTTTCTACCTATGGATTAGCACACTTTATGTAGCCTTGGAGTATAGATTTGCTGCCTTCATTCTGTCTTAGATTTAATGACTTGAGGCTTCAACTGACAAGGCTGGCGGAGAAAAACAAAACAGTTAAACCAATTTTAGAAGAAAATATGAACAATTAGTCGACATTTTCTGATGGAGATAACTATCAAGTTGACAAGAAACTTGGCCTTCCTCATATCAGAAATTTGATCCAAATAGACAACATTTTCTAATTAAAATTCCTAAACATACATACACAGAAATCGAAAGGGTGCTTTTATAAATCCCACCTATATTCGATTTTCAAAATGTTTCCCTTTTTGCCCTATCTACCCCTTTGGTTGTTGAGATATTTTAAAGCAAATTGCCTATCATTTCACTCCCATCCATACTTTGTTTTGCATTTCTTTAAAATTAAGGATATTTTATTTTATAACTATTTTGCCATTTGGGCAAAATTTTAAATGATAATTTATCACTAAATGTGTACTGACTTCCTTCTTACTGAGAAAATGCCAATAATAGGAGAAAAAGAAAAATAAGGGTAAGAAAGAAAAGTGAAGCTAGGAATAAAAGTATTGAATATCAGTTCAATAACTGATTCTATAAAACTACTGTGTACAGAAGGTCCCATTCTAATCTTAAACCCAGTCGCTTGCTTCACTGGGGCCAAGGCAGGAGAGAAACTCTGGCAATCACAAGATTCAGTGTCTATGAAGGGGAGCAGCATCATTTCTCTGGAGAACATAGCTTTTCCTGTCTTTAAGGCGTGTGAGGAATTTCTTCTGGAAATCTTCATGAAGAAGACAGTATGAGATTTATTGGACAATACACTTTATAAAATCCCCACAATAAATACAAAAGAGGTTTTGTGCCACTCCTTGTTAGAGTGTCTTCGTTGCACACTAAGGTCTAACACTGAATCCAGCTGAGTAAAAGTCGTCTGACGAGGGCCCAGAGCCATGTTGTCCCTGTGTCATGTCCGCCTGGTGGCTGCCATCCCAAGGTACAGCATAAAGCCCATTCATTTCAAATAAGCTTTTAATCTCCCTCTCAGACTTCCAGTGTCCCAATTCCCCCATTAATAATACAGTCCTAATTTTCAAAACTTGAATCCAGCTGTTATTACTTTTAAATGCTGTTATCCATTGCAAGTCAATGTGACACCAAATGTCTTCCCTGTTCATTCATCATTTGTGAATTTGGCCCAGCCACTGGATTTTTTTCCTCTGTTATTCAGGAGGGTTGCAAATGCCAAAAGCAATCAATCCATGAAGCAAATCAATGTGAACAGCCATTGCGGGGAGAGCTAACCCTGCAGCTATCTGGTATTTTTTTTGAAATAGAAGCAGAGCTTGTCTTTGGATCTAATGACTGGAATATCCATGCACTAAAGGGACTGTCTCCCTTCAGCTTTTAAAAAATTCTCATACTCTGGGCCAGCTTTTGCGATAGTTTCCAAGCTGCAGGAACAGCTTGAGGCTGGGGGCGGTGGTCCTGCTCTGTCAGTCGTGGGGACCAGGTGGCTCCCGGCATCCTCGGTTCTCTCACCTCCATGCTGCTGCTGCTGCATTGATCCTCGACAAACGCTCTGACTCAACACTCTACCACCTACCAGCAATATCTCTGAGGATGGTGCAAAATGCAATTTATTTGTGCCCTTGGTGTGTGTAACATAGCTCATCATGCTTTTAAAGATCTCCTCCTGGCTTCTGCTAACAGCCTTTGCTTGCTTCCTGCAGTTCTGTTCATCACATGACTAAATAAACCTGCTTGACGTTGCCATCTCTCAGGAGTCCAAACAGAAAACATACTGAAATCATATACTTAGGTGAGCTGACATCAAGGAACAATGAGAAAAAACAACTCAATAACTAGGAAAAAAATTTTGAATGCACAAATATTTTCTTGTCAAACTTTAAAAAGATAAACAAAAATATTTTTGGAAATGTGAACATACCCACAGTGGTAAAATATGTCCTGCTCCCACATTGCATATTTTCCTGGGTATAACATTCCTATTTTAAAATCGTAGCAACAGATCCAAGAAACAAATGTCTGAAAATTCCATTTCATGGAAGTGTCACTGTATGCATTTAAACTTTTTTCCAACTGAAAATTATTGCAAACAGCATGAAAAACGTCAACACAGGGAACAGAATAAAAGTAATGGATGATCTTTAAAAGATGGAGGGATAAAAATGTCCGTGAAATACTATACTCAAATGACTAATGTTAATATTTAGGTTAAATTATTCCCTGTAGGCAAGAAAATAAGTAAGATGCCCACAGAGTAATACATAAAATAATAGTAGCAGGGGAAATAAAGTTAGAAAAGTCAGTAATATATCCAGTTCATTTTAGAAATCTGGCAGAGAGAATAAATATCCAGCAATAAAATAAAGTTTGTTAATATTGCAAAGGAACAGAGAATTTCAGATTACTGTTGATTTTTCTACTATATCAAAAAAGTTAGATGTTTTATGTTGCTTTTGGCTTATAATATCCAGATTACTTGTTCTATTTCACTTTGCAGAAATCGTACTTTAATTCCGTCACTCTTTCCAATGTATATACTCATTCACTTATTTTTAGATTTCTATGCATAATTAAACAGTAATCATTCATTGTCCTAAATACAGCCTTTTCTTTGGAATCTTTACATTAACATGGCAGATGTCGAATTCTACTTTCCCATTTTCCCGTAGACATTTGTTTTCCTAGATTCCGTAACAGCAAGTATCTCAAACATGCCTCACCATTACTCCATTTTAATTGAAGTCTTCCTGTTAGAATTATGTTCAGTACCCTGGGAGTTACAGTACAATGACCGAAGTCACAGTTAAACAAACAAAATTAAAATAAACTGGAAAATATTATGTAGATATTCGTCTGCAGGAGGTGACGTCCAAGCTCCCTGTTAAAGAACAGGAAGGAGTTATGTGTAGAGAAAAGGGGAGGCTGTTCCTATGTACCAGGATATATCACTGCTTATAGTTGCTTACAGCCAATTCCCATATTAATCTCCTTATATCTTTAAATGTATATCCTAATAGTCCTGTTTCTCTGGAGAACCTTAACTAATACAGACAGTGAACTATTTGTCATTAGCAGAAGGGCCTTACAATGTCAGAGCCTGGTACGTAAAAAGGGTGTTACATATACCACTTAGCTGCAGGGGAGAAACCTGGACACTAGAGGGATGCCTAGCAGAGAGAGGGATAGAAACAGTTTTTCTTTGCTTTTGATCCATGGTCATAAAACCCATACTGCTGACAAAGTCCAATGCCAGCTCTACAAGCTGTTGTATCCAACCTGCCCTCTTTAGTTCCACTGGGGAAAAGCAGGGTCATTTATCCACTAAATACACCACAAATCACACTAGAAGAAATAAGACCCTGAGGTCAGGGCACATGATGAGCCACTCCAGGGAAGCCCTGGGCATGATTACAGTGTTTGGTAATGAAATGTTCCACACTACTCTAGATGTTACGTTGCATATTGACTACTTGACTCTCAACACACAGAGAGCCCTTCTGGAACTCATCAGCATCTCCAACTACATCGCTGAGTCTTTTTCATTCTAATTAAGGGTTTCCAATTCTTAATTGCCTAAATCTCTCTGGGGAAGTCTCAATACACAAATCACAGATTGATTTGTTTGTGGTGGGACAAAATTACTGTTTTCCCCGTAGTTTTAAATTCTCCTCTAAAGACCTATAAGAACCTATGATTGGGGTCATTCTTTATATAAAGTAGTAGTGTATTACAGGAGGGAAGATTCTGAACAACCCAATCCAACTGTAGACTCACAATAGGTACAAGATACCAAGGTTTACAACCAGGCTCCACGAGTGAAATAAAGAGAGGAATGAAGATTAGAGAAAAGCCTTAGATTTTCTACTTGATATTCTAAGAAGTAAGGGTGAACATTCACTCTTTTTTTGAAATCAAGCCCAGAATCCTTTATATTTTTGTAGTGGCCGTAGAGTATGATGAATATCCTGGAAAGTCAGTTGTTTCAAGGGCACTTTCTAGATCCTGTAGGCCAGAAAACTGTCTGTCTTAAACCCAGAACCACAGCTTCCACTGATTAATCAGCAATAAATAATTGCCTTCAATCTGGCAGAGCTAGAAGGTCTGTAGAACTAATTGTCATACAGAAAAACTTTTATCATGTTTTCTGCAATTTTTCCAGCCATCCAAGGACGTTTGCATTCTCAGTTACAATGAGTAGCAAGACATGGGGCTATGATTTTAAATTCTGGGCACCATTCTAGAAATATAGGAATTAGGAATAATCTTTTGTGGAAGAATGTCTAAGGATTGCAGGGGTTATTTGGACATCAGTGATTTAGCCTGGAAAGTACTTCTAATTGAAATAGTTTAGAAATCATATACTACCTTCCATTAGAGTTGGTCTAGCTAGGGCCTAATTTCCATATCCCATGATTTTAGGATATGGAATTCTTTAAAAAAAGATTGGTTCTAAGTGTCAGATATGACAACTCATGTCAACTACCTGTGTGCTAACATTTGTCAGAATACCTCCTATTTTAGTGCTAGGTATGTTTGAGTCACACACAATTGTCGTATGATTCAGTCATCCTAATGATTTTTCATTCATTTTTTCCTTTTCTCTCTTTTAATGGTTAACTGATTAAAACAAAATGAACACAGAGCCTCCCAGCAATGAGTATCTCTGGGTGCACTCAGCTCCCTGGCTTCTGCTTTGGCTTATCATCTAACAATGCCTCTGACTCAGACTGTCTCCCAGCAAGGCTGGATTTTGGCTGCCAGTTTCTACCATGTGATCAAGATATTGGATGTGCCCAGATCCCAAGGGCCTTTCGCTGCCCCAGACACTCCTATCTAATCAGTATGAAAAATGTCCAATGTAGTAAATGCCACTTTAATTATAAGCTTGCTTCAACTGGATTAGAATCAAAATAGCAAGCTTAAAACAAAAATTAGATCTGAAAAGCAAAATCAGGAAAAGAGCTTCAGGGACAGGAGTCCGTTTCTATTTCATGATTAAGTGATTTTCTTCTCTAATTCTCATTTTTATATTCTCATTTCCACCATAAACGTATACCGTCATCCAATCCCATGCATTTTTACTCAAGTAATTGTATTCTTTTTACTTGCCTTTCTGATATTACTTCAGGTATACTGCCTTTCTCCACTTTAGGGCACCTCTAGTTTTGGATGCAGATGCAAAGCATTAAAGCTGTAACAATAGAGGTTAGCAAGCAGTAGGAACAGTGGCTTTAGAGTTGGACTCGGTTTCAAATTCTGGCTCCAACACTGTTAGCAGTGTAACCTTTCACACCATATTTACCCCTGTAAGCTTCAATTTCCTTTGCGATAGAATAGTAAGAAATAATAGTTATTTTGCAGGGTGATTTTAAAGACAAATCAACCAATGTTGATAATGCCTTTGGCAAGAGGCCTGGTGAATGCAGTATGCCACCTGACAAATGCCACTTGTTGATATGGGTAGAAAGATGCTCACCAGATCCATGTGTAAATCTGGAATCAGGAAGACTCAAGCTCAGACACCATCTCTAGCACTTAAGAGTTGTGAGACCCTAGGCAAGTCTCTTAATCTCTCTTTGTTTTGCTGGCTCTTTTGCAAAATGACACCTATCTCACAGATGTCATTTCTGGGTGCTGTGTTGATTAATACAAGCTTCTTCCAAAAGATAAGTCTCAGCTGCATTTGTTTATAATGGATAAAGTGACCACCACAAACCTTTACAATACACTGCTAATGAGAAATAAAACATGATCATCATCTTCTAAAGCTTTCCAGCAGCAGTTATTCTTATTCTGTCCTCATGGCCGTAAATAACACCTTCTATTCAATTTGTCCAAACTTTTCCCTAGTAGACTTCTGACTCTAGGCCAGGATCTCTGGCACTAAAACAGGCAGAGTAATGAACAAAGTGTTCTCTGCCTTTTATGCATTCTACAGATTTGGAGTACAGTAGGAGAGCAACCAGTGCCGCTGAGCCTAGGTCAAGGATAAGAGATTCCAAGAAACCATAGTGGCCTATTGTTGATAATGTTGAAGAAACAGATACCTCAGTTGTTCTAAAAATAGGGTTCCTTTTTCTAATCAGAGATACAAATGCCATCTAGAAACCAGCTATAACAAGACATATAGAAGACAGTGTGATGGTTAATTTTATGTGTCGATTTGAATGACACATTAAGGGATGCCCAGATAGCTGGTAAAACATTATTTCTGGGTGTGCCCGTGAGGGTGTTTCTGAAAGAGAGTGGCATCTGAATCAGTGGACTGAGATAAAGAAGAGCTGCCCTTGTCAATGTGGGCAGCATCATCTAATCTGTTGAAGGCCTAAACAGCACAAAAGGCAGTGGAAGAATGAATTTTCTCTCTCTCTCCATGAGCTGGACACCCGTTTTCTTCACTGAAATACTGGAGCTCCTGGTCTTCTGACTCTGGGACTTATGCCAGCAGCTCCTATTGTGTCTCAGTCTGAATTATAGTCTGAATTCATAGTTCTCATCATATGCAGATGGCATATGATGCCACTTGGCTTCCATAATCAAGTGAGCCAATTCTCATGTTAATCTTCTTATATCTTTATGTGTATATCCTCCTGGTCCTGTTTCTCTGGAGAACTCTAACTAATACAGAGAGTGAGCTGTTTATCATTAGCAAAAGGGCCTTGTGACAGGTACACTATTGTCCCTAATTATTTGCTGTTACTCTCTGTGAGGAGACAGTACTTCACCCCACTGATGGCAGGTTTGGTCACATGACTTGATTTGGCCAGTGAAAAGTGAGCAGCATGCCACTTGCAAACACAATCTTTGAGAGCCACTGGTAATTCTTCACTCTTAGACATTTCTTCAGAAACTCTTCTCTAATGATTTCCTTAGGCAGGCCAGAAGTCCCTGTTGGGCTTGACTAAACTCTTCTTGAAAAGGTTGCAAAGATAAACTAGTATTAGCATTTCACTTTACAATGTGGGAGCACATCATCCTCAACTTTGGTTTTCAGTCAACACAAATTTACACACATACAAACACACACACGTACCCCTCACACATATTTATATTTATATTTTCTAGACTGTTGAATAAATTCCCTGTCTTTTGTTATTTTCTGTGAGATAATTTAACTTCTTAATGCAGTTGGAAAATATGGTGCAAATGATACTGTCGTAAATGAAGGAACTTCATCAACCTCTAATTAGAAGTTGAATCACTATGTGAATAGCATAATAAAGTAGCCCATTTTAGTAATCTACAACAGTTCAGGGAAGACTTTATTGAAAGGATATGACTAACATGCCCTAATTAAATGCTTTTTTAAAATACTTCCTTAACTCCTGGACCAACACTGTCCAATAGAATTTCCTGCAACGATGGAAGAATTATACCTCTGCGTTATATGATAGATATGGTAGTTACTAGCCACATGTGGACTATCTGAAATGTGGTAGTGCAGCTCTGAAGATAAATTTTAAATTAATTTAAATTAATTTGTATTTAAATTTATATAGCCCCACATATGGCTAGTAGCTGCTGAATTAGACAGTGTGCCTTAGAGCCTACATTGAAAGAGTATCTTTTCATAAAAACTGAAGTATTCTTTATGTTACTATATTTGGAACTAATAAGTTTATATGTTTGTATATGTATAAGCTTATATCCACATACATATAGGCTTCTTAATTGTATGAACACACACACACACACACACACACGCATACCCATGTCTATATCCCTGTAGTTATGTATTTATGCAAGTACAAACAACCTTGCCTTCTTTTTTAGGCAACCATACCATTGTAGAGCCAAGAAAGTATTGCCTATTTTGTTCCAGACTTCCAGGGAGTGTGGGTACTCCCACTGGACATCTAATCTAGCTTTAGGGAGAAAAATCTTACAGCAAAGTATTTTCTCAAGACAAAATTTGTAAAAGCATATTACCACATCTTAGAATCATAAGTCAAAGATCTTCTTATTCAATCCATTCATTGATCTAGAAAGAACTATTACCAAATTATCCTGACAACTTCCAATACTACATTACCAAATCTCTATACTTTATTTCCTCATCTTTTTACTGGAAATTAGACTCCCAAGTTCTTCAAATAACCAGATTTTAGTTGCCTCTAGTCCTTAAATTGAAATTGAATTATACTTTTATTTCACTATACAATTAAAGGAGTTTATGTACCTCCTTTTTAAGGAGCACCACTGCCAAAGTATAATATTCTTGAATCTGCTGTAATTTTAGGAACATGGGATTTGGAAAATAATTTGGGTGTGAAGATGTAATTACTTGGGAAACCTGGAAAGCTGGAGGCAGGCTTACTATCAGGGACATTTAGACACTGACGGTCTATACTGTCTGTGGTTATAAACTTCCTGGTGGACTTTCTCAGGGAGCAGAGGCCAGGGAACTACTTGTTAGTCAGGCCATATTGGTCCTGCCTCAGAGAGGTTTCTTTTTCCTTGGCTAAGTAAGGCATTTAATCTCTTCTTAATGTGAGTGTGGTGTGTTTGTATTTATTTCTCATTTCATTATAGAACACCAGAAATACCTAATTCTACTTCCTAGTGTCAGTGAGCGAATTAATTCATCTACAGGACTTAGCATAGCAACTAATATCATGCCCTCAATAAGTAACTACTGATGTTTTTTTTTTTAAATTGAGTTTTAAAACTAAAATGTAATTTTAACTAAAGAACAAAAATGCTTCTAAGAAGCATAAGATCTTTTGAAATAAAGGGCCATTCATTAGAAAGAGACAAAGTTATACCAAGTATACTAGCAACAAAAGCACCTACAAATGTAAGATTTTAGTTTTCTATTAAAAAATAGAATATAATGGAATGACTTACTTCAAAATCAGGCTCCCTTCTACGGATAAGGTAGGCACTAATAGCACTGACCTTTATTAATATGAGACAAGGAAATTAATGAATATAAAGCAGAAAAGCTGAGACACACTGAAGTTTCCATGAACTGCTTATGATCGCTCACATGCCAGACTCTGGAATATTTCCCGGATTTCATCTCTAGTTTCCCTCGACCCTGTTGACTGTAATTAATAAAACTCTAAGGCACCTGCAAGAAGTTCCCAGTATTGTTTTAGGGAATCACCTCTGTAGGCTAGTGGCAGAGAATGCTAGTTATCAAGGCTTACCTCCATAAAGGAAGTACTGTTATCAGTAGGATTAGTCTCAAATGGTCACGGTGCCATCTTTCAGTCGGATTTTTCTCAACTTGGAAACTTGGTTGGGCAGTTTTGAAAGTGTATTAACTTGTTCAGAAACAAACCTAAAGAAGGTAGTGACATTTTCCAAAATAGCCGACCAGCATCACAACCTTGCTTAAGTAATGAAGAATTCAGATGTGTAGCAAAAGAATATTAAAATGTGAAAGCAGTTTACTATAAAATGTCTATCAATCTTATATTATGTCTAATGTTAAAGACAATACATCAAGATTATTTATTTCTCAAAATGTAAATAGAGTAGGAATCAGAAAGAGTAGATTTATCAGGAATATGTTTTATATTTGTCATGCCTTTATTCCCCAGGAAAAATATAAAACTGTGCAGCTAAAGTGTCTGCTTGACTGCTTGATGATGATTAACATTTAAGAATTTGCTCTGGGGGAAATAAGGTGGAAATTTAAGTAGTGGTGCAATTTGCTGTTACTGCTGTTTTTCACTGTCTATTTCCAAATAAGAAGACAAGTGAAAGATAATGGGGAACCTGCATGGACTATACAATACTCAGTCCAATCCTCTTCTTCTCATTGATTCTGTAGATACAGGCTGGTTTAACTGCATAGATGGCTTTGTTTTTAAGCTGTTAGTCTTTAAAGAAACTTTAAAGCTTCCTTATTTAGCAAATATTCTTATAGTCTTTGGATGCAAAGTGTCTACATGTACATGTAGACACAGGATATATTTTATATTCATCAAACAGAATATCAATTCAGTCCAAATTGCAGGGTCATGTCCTCTAAGAAAACATTGACTCTCCTCATTGCTGATAATATACATCCCTCCTCCCTTGATGGATTTACTTTTGAACTCCGGCAAAAGTCTACTATCCCGTGAGATGAATCTAATTAAATTTTAGGGCATATTCAAGTGCTAGACATAAACAAAGGTAAGACAAGAGCTCACGTATAATAACAATAGCAATTCCCACAGCAGTCATTTAAATTAATGCTTGTAATCAAGCAACGTAAACATCATAATGCAAAAGCAGAAATAAAATCAACATTCCACCTTATAAAACATAGGGTGAGGGAGAGAGCTGGTCATATTGACAAAGATACTTTTACTTTACCCATGCAAACATCAGACTGTCTTGTTCTCCCTAGGCTTGCTTTTCATTCTTTGGCATGACATTTCTGATTCTTCAGCCTCCCCAGGAAGAAAAGAAAACTTCTCTTGAAGCTGAATTAAATTCATCAGAAAATGAAATTATATTCATTTGATAAAATGCTAAATGGAAAAGGCAGGTTTATTTTAAGCCGTCAACAGGCTGTTTTAGTTAATCATGCACAGTGCAGAAGGCAGGAGTTTGGTTGCTAAGAAAATGGTTGGCATGTTTCCATGAGATCCATGTGACGTGGAATGCATCTGTTCATTTCAATAGCGAAATCGAAAAAGAAAATAAACAGTGCAGGGTATATTTGGTGAGTCACTGTGGAACACAGGGCCAAAATAACTTCCGTGTTGTCAGTGTATTCTATACAACCTTATTGTTGTGACTTAGCCTTTTCTTAAAATTCAAAAAATTTTATTTTAGTAGTGATGTTTTGTTTAAAAAGTAATATATATTCATTATAAATAAATCAGTATATACAAAATAAGAAAATTAAAATCTGCTGTAACACACACCCATACAAATACCAGTATCTATATTGGTATGTGCATAGCAGGGGATTAATATTTATTTGCTAAATGAATTAATACATATTTTACTTATAAATATAAGATCATACTGTAATACATTTATAATCTTTTTAAATTAAAACACATCATAAACATTTTTTGTGTTATTAAATATTCTTTAACATAATTGTAATAGTTTCATTTTTATAGAACAAGTAAGTCATCTGGAAGTCCTGCAAAATTTCTCAAACAAAATAGTTTATTTCTTGCTCACTTCACATATGAAGGCAGGTGTTTCCTGGTTGGTGGACAGTTCTCTCCACATAGCAACTCAGGGACAAAAAGTCATTGTGCATTCTTTTTGTTAGACTTCATATTCATCATTCGCCTCCAGTCAGTGAAAGAAAATGAGAGCTTGGCCGGGCGCGGTGGCTCAAGCCTGTAATCCCAGCACTTTGGGAGGCCGAGGCGGGTGGATCACGAGGTCAAGAGATCGAGATCATCCTGGTCAACGTGGTGAAACCCCGTCTCTACTAAAAATACAAAAAATTAGCTGGGCATGGTGGCGCGTACCTGTAATCCCAGCTACTCAGGAGGCTGAGGCAGGAGAATTGCCTGAACCCAGGAGGCGGAGGTTGTGGTGAGCCGAGATCACGCCATTGCACTCCAGCCTGAGTAACAAGAGTGAAACTCCGTCTCAAAAAAAAAAAAAAAGAAAGAAAATGAGAGCTTGGAGGTGGCACACCTACTTCTTTAAAGCTTTGTCCCAGAAATGGTATTCATTACTAGAACTCAGTCATGTGATCTAACTGCAGGAAACTGGGATATGCAGTCCAATTGTGTACCCAAGAACAGAACATAGTTTGGCAAAGAGGGGAGGAAATAGCAACCATTATCTGAGGTTGCTTAAATTTAGTCGTATTATGAATACTTTAGTACACTCTGGCAGTGCTGTAAATAAGCAAAAATTAAAATCCAGCACCCAGATTCCCATTGCCACCAATGTCATGTTTTTTAAAGGTATATACAATTTGTGTGTCAAGAAATAAATATCGATTTTAAATTGATACCATAAGAAAACAAGTGGAATTTTTGGGTCAAATGTCCATACAGAAATCTATGGCTCTTCATTACCTAGCATCTAACTGTCCTTGAGAAATTGTTCAATTTACATTCTTACCTGCAGTAGGTGAGAATAGCTGCCTTCTGTGCTGTCATCCACGTCATTGTTATCACTGCATATAGCATTCACATTTTAAAGTTTTTTAAGAGGCACATTATGGTATGGTAATTGAGAGCACAGACTCTAGAGCCACACTGCCTGGTTCTGAATTCCACCTTGTCCTTGTTCTTACTGAGACCTTTCTGTATCTCAGTTTTCTTATCAACAAAATAGGGTAACAATAATACCTACTTCATCAGGTACTACTCATCTTTGTGAGGATTAAATGAGTTAATATGTAAAATGTCTTGAATAGCACCTGATGCATAATGTCATGTTTTGCTGTTATCATTTTTAATCTGTCATATACGTTATGAGCATCTGATGCATAAGTCTTATGTTTTTGCTATTATCAGTTTTAATCTGTCTTATATGTTGCAAACATTTTCTTCTCCATATTGCTTGTCTTTCAGCTTTATTTATAAAGCATTCCTTTCCATACAGACTTCAAAATGTTTTTGTGCAGTAAATAATATCTAGACTTTCCTTTATAGCTTTTGTACTTCCAATTGTATCTGATAAAGGACTATCTCTTTTTTTTTAAGTCATCTATGTCACATATATGTATTTAAAATTTTTTCCTACTGTCTTAGTCTGTTGGTATTGCTATAAAGGAATATGTAAGTCTGGGTAATTTACAACAAAAAGAGGTTTATTTGACTCATGGTTCTGCAGGCTGTACAAGAAGCAGGGCACCAGCATCTCCTTCTGGTGAGGGCCTCAAGGAGCTTCTGCTCATGGTGAAAGACAGACATCACATGGCAAGTGAGAGGAGGGGGCAAGAAAGGTACCAGGCTCTTTTTAACAATCAACTCTTGTGTGAACTGGTAGAGCAAGAACTCACTACCACTAAGATGGCATCAAGCCATTCACGAAGAATCTGCTCCCACGAACTTAACGCCTCCCACTAGGCCCCACATCCAACATTAGGGATCAAATTTCAACATTAGATTTGGAGGGGATAAATATCCAAACTATTTCACTTGTTTTCAGTTATAACTGAGAGCACAAGTTTTGGTGATTGTTTTGTAAAAACCATATCATTATTTTTCCTTAAAGTTTCTACATTATGGGTTTGTTTAAAAAAATCTTTGCCTCCCAATTACAATTTAATTAATTTACTAACAATTGACATAAGTAGAGATAAAACATTGCTTTCTAAATTGTTTGTTAATTATCCCACCATCTTTTATTATTCTATGCTCTTATTAAAAGGGCTTGTTGAAGGTTGGCACCTCCCTCACTCATCAGAGTTTGACTTGACTGAAGCCACACTCCTTGTTTTGTTTTAGAGTCAGTTAAGAGATAGGTCTATATGTACAGGCAACTCTCAACTACCAGCCCATAGGAAACCCACTTTGGTGATCAATGAAATAAAAAACCAGACTGAAAAAAATCATCTCAGCCTGGGCTCTTCACACTGCTTTCTACTGGGCTCTGCTCAGAAATGCCAGCTAACTTTAACTTTACATATGTCAGCTCGGAAGAATGATTTTTTAAAGGTATATATATGTTTTACAGAGCTAATTACAAGTGAGTTTTGAAATTTCTGCCATTTAGCTATCTGTACATTATGCTCTTCAATGATTACAAGTAATGGAAAGCTGAATGTTGTTTTTGAAAAAACGAAAACCACATGTCATTCCCGGAATCAGACACTGCTATGATTTTATAGAATAGAAATCAGAAGACAGAAGGGACTCAAGGAAATTTAGCAGAAGCAAGTCACCCAAAGTAGATATAGATTTTTGACTTTGAAATGTAGATTTAGTCAATCAACAGCTCATAAAACTTTTCCTATAAGACACTTCGTTGTCATGGGGGGCTCAAATATTCATGAGTATTCTGTGAAAAAGGAGTTGAAAGAAACTCAGATGTCATCACAGCTTTTTATAAAAAAATCTTTACAGAGGTATGTACGGACCTTGGACTTTGAAACCTAGTCTAGGTTTGGCACACGGGCTCACATCTATAATTCAGGCACTTTGGGAGGCCGAGGTGGGTAGATCACTTGAGGCCAGGAGTTTGAGGCCAGCCTGGTCAACATGGCAAAATCCCTGTTTCTACTAAAAATACAAAAATTAGCCTGGCATGGTGGCGTGTCTGTAATTCCAGCTACTCAGGAACCTGAAGCATGAGAATTGCTTGAACCCGGAAGGGGAAGGTTTGCAGTGAGCAAAGACCGTGCCACTGCACTATAGCCTGGGCAACAGAGCAAGTCTATGACTCAGTTATGATCTTCATCAATGCTTCTCAAACTAACTAAGGTGAAGAACCAGGTTTTTTCCCATACGAAAGAGAATAGTTCTGTACAATATAATATAAATTGCTGGAAAGAGGAAATGAAAATATAAACTAATATAAATAGAAGCCCATTTGTTTATTATTAGATTTAGCAAACACAAAATTACTATGTCAAATTGCTATAACAGTTTGTAAATCTAACTTTTTAATTTCTGCTTTTATTTCCTTGTCATCCTAGTAACAGTTAGCAGGCTGTTATTGGTCCATGTATCACACTCTGAGCAGCACTGCTCTATGCCATTTCTAGCCCCAAATCAATGCATTTTTCAAAGCTAAAAGCTCCTATGACGTTGGAGAATGGTGAAGAGAGAACCAATTTAACTGTTGTATATGTAACTAGAACAAATGTTACAACTTCCTTATTCCTATGATCTGGTTAGAGAGAGAGTTTCCAAAACACGTCTTTTGACCTGATAGTTAGTTCTGAATTGATAAAATTATGATACACTTGGAATCTCTTACTTTGTAAATAATGTCTAAATCATAAAAGTGCTGCTTGAATAGCATATTCTTTTCCAATTGTAGTTTATTCAATATTTGTTTTTATGCCTAATAATTATTTTTTTTAAAAAAACCAATGCCCATGAGTTTAGTGCCACGTGGAATGGTACATAACATGAAGCTTTACATTCTGGTTTTACTCCAAATAAGAATTCTCCAGATTCCCTTTGTTCTATGGTTTCCTAAATGAGGTACTCTTGGCCTATTAGGCACTGGCTCAGCCTTTCTGTTCAACACTGAAAAAACATTCATGGAGATAATTTTATTGACTTCCTTTCCTCCACCCGTACTCCTGCCTTTAAGTTTTCAGTATCTTGGGTTTTGCTTCTGATATGTACCCTTCATGTGATTAGACTGGGGAGGGTACTAATAACCACAGTTATGTCATCAAACTGTAGGGAAATCCATTTCTCGACTCTCCTTGAAGAATGTGGATTTAATCTCCCAGAGTAAAAAAAGTTTCCATTGTTACATACTCTATTTTATGGTATGATGACTCCATTTTACTATTTAGACTTCAAATAGAAATTTTCTTCAGCAGTATTGCTTCATGTAACAAAATAGTGGCCTTTAGAATATTTTTAAACATTTGTACAGATGGAAAAAAATTAAACCAGTTATTCACCTTAGGGTATAGTTCTTTCAACCATCTTTGATTAAAGCATGTTTAGAAAAAGGCAGTTTATGGTTAACATAGTAGGTAAAAGAATTATGCCAAATTTTAATGTCAAGTTTTCAGTAAAATGTCATTGCACACTGTTAATTTTATCACAATCAGTCTTAGCTCATTGACCTTACTGACAGCTCTATCTTAGCATTAACCTAGTAGCTGACCTTGTTTTTTGTTAATTGCCATCCTCTTTCACTCCTTAAATTTGTTATATTATTATTTTAAAAAGAAAAATCTGCTAATGTAAAGGTTCACATTTACCAAATAGATACACTCGAAAGCATTTGTATGGTGATCGAAATATATACTATGCATGGTTATATATATTAATTAACAACTATAAACAGATAATTTCTAAGCCCTACCTAAGATAAGTTTTAATCACTCACCAGAAGAATAAATTTCATTAATAATCTTAAGGGTCTCTCTTGTTCTGCTTCAGAGAAAAGGTTGTACAGCTGGAAGAAACAAAGTATTTGAATATCCAGAAACAAGGCTCTCCCTGGGGAAGGGGAGAGAGGATGAAAAGACCATGGTGGGGTCAACCACACATACCTGGAGCTATTAATTAGTAAAACTTGGCTCCAATGCCAACAATGTTATGGCCTAAAAGACTTCAGGCAAATGACAGACTTTATGTCCAGCCCCAAGGCATCCTCCTGTTGTCCAGGACCTGTTCTACCACCTCCATTAGGCATCCCATCCCTTAAAGTCTCCGCCCTCTTCTGCAACCTTACTCTTTCAATATCTTGGACACATGGCTGCATAGAAATCAAGCCTAGGGAGCGTCACCATATTCTTTTATCCTGTTCATGAAAAAGTGAGAAGACCTCTAAAGCATTTGTAAACCAATCCACACATCTCCAATACCTGGAATTTCACAAATGAAAACCTACTTCTCACATTCCTTTCACTAATTATCAAAACTCTTGTGTTAGAGATAAAACCCAAGGCATGTATAGCTGCCTCTGAAATTTAGTGTTTTGATGCTACCAAAAACCATTGCTGGCGTATATATTTTCAATTAGAATAACTGCCTGCCCGTATTTACACATAGATTGTTTGTCGAAGTATTTTAAAGTAAATTACGGACCACAGAACATGTTCCCTTTAAAAAGTCAAGCTTTGTGAAACAGGATTACACTAAGGATGTTCTCTTGCTCATTTCCTGTTCATTCTTAACCCTCAGCTTTCCAGCTCCCGTCCCTACTATCACCTTGAAGGCTCCTGACAAGGCCCTTTATAACTTAGATGCTAAACCCAGTGTCGAGATCCCAGCACAGGTTCTGATATATACTTTTAAAGTATTAGTTCTCTTTTCTGTAACTTTAGGGACAGTCAACTATGTCTCAATCCTATTTTTCCCTTGCCACATACTCTGAATGTTTTAATTATAATTTTGAAAAACCTTGATTCAGGTATAAGACAGAAGAGTCTGGAAAAGTAATTAAGTGGAATACACCATGCTCACTGCTCAGCAAATGAATCTCAATCCCCATGTAATGACCTTAAAAAAAAAAAATCCATTTATTTCATGAAATCCCCAAGCTGTTCTGAAAGTGCTCAGACTGACAACCCAAATATATAAAAGCACCTGAAGATAATGACTAATAAATGCCCCTGGAAAAAACATAGCTAGTATAGATGCTCTTATGGGCAAATTGGGTTCCACATTTTACTAGCAAGATTTGTAAAACAGAGTCTACTAATTGTTAACAACAAGATACTTTTTTGTATTAAATGTATAATATTTTCCTGTACATATTAGTTTTAACTTCAAATCCTCTAGACCAAATAAAAGAATTAGAAGTAGGTGATATATTCATAGAGACATTTCTAGGCAGGCAATGGTTATGTTATAATACCTACCGTTCTGAAGCTGTCTGAGTTTTAATTGAATACAAACAGGAAATGCATGCTTTCCACTCAACACATTTGAGTGCTTTCCCTCCCATAGAATGGAATTTTGGGAGTGCTTTTATTTTCATTCAAATGGGTAATATATATGTGCATGAGATGTGGGAAATGTCACTAGTAATAACTGAAATTTTAACTTGAGAAAAGCTTCAATTGCAAGGAAATAAGAACAGATTCAGAGTTGTTTTGGGAAGCCGCCAAATCATGAGTAGAAACACGTTAAAAAAAATCCTTCTCCTGTTTTTTCTGACGCTCAGAAATTTGAAATCTCCTTTGATTATCTTTGAAGCAGCCCCGCCATTCTCAGAAAAAGCTGCAAGGAGCAGAAAGGATAGCTGTGTGAGTGAAAGTCATCCTTTAGGAGAGAAAGAGATTCAGGTTCTGATTCAACTAACATTTAGGGTGTTCCTGATAAGTTTCAGACACCATGTTTAATGATTTCTCAAATAGTAATATGTTATTGTGTACTATTGTGTACTTGTATTCGAATAACCCAGCTCAGGGAGAGAATAAAGAGAAAATGTGCAAGTGCATATACATTTACCTTTTTCTTTTGCATTATATGTATATACGATATGGGCAGGAGGCAGAGAAATACTGAGTAGAAAAGGGTGTTTTCCCAGCAAAGGCCCCATTCTCAAGCCTGGAAACCCATGGCACTAAATGAGAACAGGTTTTTGTGCCCAAACGTTGTCTTTTGTCTGGCTACGCCCCTCTATTCTATACTCATATAAACCCTAAACCCCTGTCTCCATGAGAAGACAAACAGAAGAGCAGCAGAGAAGAAGAGAAGAGAAGTAGCATCCGAACATCTAGAGGAGTTCAGCTGGGGAAGGTTGGAGAGCAGATCGGCCACAGGACAGCCAAATTTCAGGGGAAGATCATCTTCCCACTCGGTCCCCTTTCCAGCCCACCATCCATCCCACTGAGCCACCTCCACCACTAATAAAACCCCTGCATTCATCATCCTTCAAGTCCATGTGTGACCTCATTCTTCCTGGATACCCAGCAAGAACCGGGCATCAAGAGGGTACTGAACTGTTTAACACTTGTTTGTGGATGGCAAAGCTAAAGGAGCACTGTAACATGCCTTCTGGGGCTTCGGGAGTCACAGGCACCTATTCCTAGACACTACTGTGGGGCTGGAGCCCAAAAGCACTTGCTCGGCTCCTGCACCTGCCATCTGCGTGCTCCCGCTCCGGTAAGCGGTTTGAGCATGCGCATGGCGGCCAAACTGACAAGCCACACCCCCTGTTGCACGTTCTGTTGGGGGGGGGGTCAGGAAACTCCCATTTCATATGTATTTATATACAGATATGCATATATGTACGTATACATTCATTTAACAATTCCAATGATTCATTTATTGTTTTAATAATGAGTAAACACTACTGTGGAGTTTATACCTGGAACAGGCTTAGTAAAATGTGGTGAAGTCCACTCTCCCTTGGCTAATCTCAGTTCCTAATTACTTCTCGTATTGTGAGCATCTCCCTGTGTACACGGTGACCCAGGTGTATAAAGAAAACCATTTTTTTCATATAACATGACCCTTAAACATCAGCCAAATTTCCGTCATATACTCTACTGAATAATTAGTAATTTATTGTAATGCTGGAATTAAAACTGGTTGTGTTCAGTAGCCTGGCCTCTAACTAAGAGGGGGTTTTTCCTAACATTTTGAGTTTAGAGCCTAATTCTGATTAAAAAAAAATATTCCATCGCTGAATTTCTATTAGTTGAATTCTCACAAAAACCTTGTGAGGTTTAAGAGGTCTGCTAATAGTTAATAATCATATCACTCCATCTGTGGCAGTAGCCTTCCCCTTTCTTCAGGGCACTGTGTCATCCGGACTCTAGCCTCCTGGTTCAGGTAAGGACTGGTCATTGTGGCTTTCTGCTCCCCAGCCATAAGGAAGGTCATGTGACTCCAGATGAGCCGGTGAGAGAGACCTTTTAATCTGGTCCCTGTGACTGGTCCAGGGAAACATATATGAGACTAGGTCCCTCAGTGTCCTCTCTTAGAACTTTTTCTGCTTGAATTGACAAGAAAGAGTTTTTCTTACATATCTGATGAAGTTCTGTGAATATGTTATCTTCAAGCATCAGCATGCCATGTCCCCACCTGGTAAAGACATCGGCATACATAAAAGCAACACTCACTCAGAGAGGAACAGAGATGTGAAAAGGTCCTGTCAACATCCTGCGTGTAGTCAGCCTGGAGGCCAGATCCCGCCTTGTTCCTGCCCAAGGCTTATCTTGTTTTGTTTTTCATTCTTTATTTCAGAATCCTAATTATTGCCCCTTTGGCCTTAAGTTAGTTTCCACCATGGATGATTCAATATTGCATCTGCTTCACTGGAGGGAAGAGCACAGTCTGTAGGTAAAATAACTTGCTCCATTCCCAAAGCTAGTAAATGACAGAACCGGTCAGCTACTAGAACCTGATTCATGTGAGGTGCAACATCAAAGTTTACAAGGCTGAGATTCCCTGGTTATTAGAATGGTTTTGTAGAATGGGACAAATTTTATTTATTTATTTTATATGAGAGAAACTCCTGTTCCATTTAGGCGCTGGCAGAAAGTCATCTTAGAGGAGATCTTTTTCTGGGAAAAGTCAGTAAAGTGAGGCCCCTTCTGTTATGTAAATAACAACAATAAACACTATTTCTGGGGGAACATAAGACAGAAACTTTGGAACTCCATGAGGGCTTAATTTTTGTAGACTCCTGTGAACCCATTTACAAAAGGCTAATGCTTTCTGAAAGGAAAAAAATCGAGGCCCAATACTTGCTCCCAGAGATTCAAATTTAGGAAAACTTGTTGGGGTGGATTGGAATGACCCTGGCCAAAATCCTAGTTAGGAAAAACAACAGGGCCTTTATGTTGCTGAACAACAAGCAATTTCAGCTCTTCCAGATGTGACTAATTAGATGTATTCACTCAGTTCTTTCTCACTGAGATGAAGGGGACAACTCAGGACCAGCTCTAAGCAGTGCAGATCAGCACCTAAAGGGAGGGTCATTTGCATTGACTGACACGCCTGCCTCCCTTAGGGACTTAAATGCCACCCACTGAAATCATTTTTCCTGGCATCTTCCATGTTTAGGGAGCTGCCCAAACACCTGGGTCAGTATAGGAAACCTAATGACAACAATAGACAGTTAGTGAGTCCTTCCATGTGTCAGGCCCTATGATAAGAGCTTAACATTAATGTTTGCCACAACCATATCTATGGTATTATCCCTTTCACCCCCAACATTCTCACTCTCTTAACTGTGCTCTGTGTTTTTCATAGCATGTACCAGTGCTAAAATTGTATATTTATTTGTTTTATTTTTTGTTACCTGACTCAAACTAAAATGTGAACTCTATGAAGAAAGGACTCTGTGTCGTTAACCACTCATAGTGGGGGTGCTGGCAGATAGTGAGTTTCAATGAAAATCCATTGAATGAACATCAGTATTATGTGATTTCATCATGAAATCTTTATGGGACAAGTTTTTGATGGGTTAAGTAAATTGTACAAGATAACATTTCTGGCAAGTAACAGAATCAAGACCTGAATTCAAGTGTGTATGACTCCAAAGCCTTCACTCTGAGCCACCAAGTTATTCCGACTCCCAATAAACAGCAGTGGTGGCTGGGGTGTCCAGAGCATTTAGTAAGTAATGGCAGAAAACAATGAGAGAAGAAGATTAACTTTGCTTATGTTGGGGAGATAATATATTTTCTCCTCATTGCTCATAAATTTGTATTTGGGACAGACTCCTGTAACAAAAAAAATACAAGATTAACAAGAGAAAAATAAGCAAACTTACTAATGCATGCAGTGCACATCAAGTGAGAAAAATCCTGATGAATAGTAACTCAAAGCAGTGGCTTATACAGCATCTACAACAAAGAATGATAAAATTAGAGAGAAATGCTAGAATGAAGAAAAGCAGTTTGGGGCTTCCAAAGGCCAGAAATTGTGGGAGGTAAATATATAAGAAACTAATGAAGTAAGGTTTGATTTCAGATTTCTCTGGCACTGTTTCTAGGCGGTTAAGTGTTGTCTCCTGTAAGGGATAATATCTGTACTGTTTTTAGGTGGAAAAGGAGAAGATAGAGAGAGCTCTTTCTCCATTGCTATTTCATAGTTATCTTTAGTTCAAGAATAATTTTTATATCCATAAGGCATATTTGGGGTGACATTTTCTGATTTCCTTCACCTACTTCACACCTCTGCCCAAGGATTGGTCTTGCCACCAATATCTACGAAAGCATAGGCTTTGAGGTTAAATCCGAGTTCCATACCTGAGTCTCCCTATTCAGGTGAACTTAAGACCAACTAACTTCTCAGAATCTCTTTCTTCATCTGCTGTCTCCTAAGGGTTGTAACAAGATTTAAACATAATAACGATGTCAATGAATTTAGAACAGTTGCTGATTCAATAAATTCCAAATAGATACTAGCAGTGATCCCAAGGAGAGATATTGGTTGTAACACAAGGAAACGGCCCAGCTCTTTTCTGCCTCCAGCCTGCATTTTGCTGGGTTCCAGCCAGTATTGTTGACTGCTCATTTGCTAATGGATCAACTACATTATCCACCTGTATTAGATCCTTTTTAAAAACTCTTCCTGTTTCCTGACAGTGCCCCTAGTTATGCAATAAGATCCCAAATGTGAATACTTGAAAGGGCCTTGCTTACAATGAATATAATTCAGTCACAACTGCCCAGTGGAAGAACTATTCCTTGTATGAGGGAGTCCCAGCCCTCTGCTCTGCAAACCAAAAAAGTTTTAATATGTACTTTCAAATGTCTGTGGAAAACATTTGGGGCTTGAACTATTTGGAGTTATTTACTCAGGGCTATCACAAGGAGCCAGGAGAAGCACACAGTCTTCTGATAATTTGGTGGGGAGGCATTTACTACTGTTCTTACATACTGTAACTGACCATTCATGTGTCTATTTTCCTTGCTATGTATCTGCTCTAATTTTCAGTCATGAGGACCTCTTCTTGACATCAAGAAATATTACCTAATATTATCCCTCCCCAAGAGCAGTGGTCCATTGACTGAGGAAATGCATTATGAAAAATTGCTATAGTGAATTAACCAAGAATGGAAATTTTATGAATCACAGTACCATCTACGCAGATTTGGAAAATGGTAGTGCATTTCTGCATGAAACATTTTAGCTATCCAGTAAACAGTCATCCAGGAAGCTAAGGATCCCTTGCGTTAACATCCTGGCGCCACAGAGACCTACATCTTGCAGGCTAGGAACCAATGTCTAAAGGTATTTAACTGAGAGTTTGAAGAAGAAAGTACCACAAAGTTATGTTGAACATTAGCTTTCTGAGTGGTCTATAATTCTACTAATGACTGCTGAATTTAAAAATTAAAATAATGATAGGTTAACTGTAAATAGAATTTTGTTTTTGAAACAGGAAAAACATGAATTTCTAGTTGCTTTGGAGTCTAATATTTAACTACGGTAGACTGATCTAAGTCTGGCAGGATACGAGACATAATTTGAAACCATGAAGGTGTAAACCCACGGGAACAATGTGCATAACGCTTGAATTATGTTCAGACTGATCGGGGGATGGCCAGGGGCATTTCTTTATTAGAATTATTGAACAGGAAAGTGCCTTCAACCACAATATAAAAGCCAATTTGCAATTACTGTTCTACTTTTCCTCTACTTTCCATCTTTATTTTAGTGCACAGTTTGTAGCCAAACCAGCTTTTGCATCTCTTGGACTTATATTTTTATAGAGAAAGATTTACTTTAGTTTTCATTTTAATGCTACCATGTAACAAATTGCTCTAAACTTTAAAAAATCTGCTTCCTGGCCTCTTTGCTTCCTTTTTGTCATTAAATGATTAGGAAGATAACATTGTTGAGATCTTAAAGATTCTGAGGATGAAACATATATTTATGCTACATTAGGGAAGTGAAGCATTTCTTGAATTAGTATTTTAAAAGTGGAGTCAAATAAAATGTATTTATTTTAATCTCTTTGGGTTGATTTAGCTCTGGGCTATCCAAAAATGAATTTCTTTATATGTGAAAGTGTCAGCTGTTTAAAATAAAATTATGACTTTGAAATTTACTTACTACAAATCCTAGAATATAGCGACACTCAAAAATGATTACTTTTCATGGGCTTGGGGATAAAAATGCTACTATTTGTTCATTTAGCATTTTTTTCTTTACTTCAAGACTTTTGATTTAGAATTAAAATTTAAGTTCTAGAGAAAAAGTTTCGCAAATGAAGATGAAACAAAACAGTGTATGAAAGTACTTTGTGGGGCCGGGCATGGTGGCTCATGCCTGTTATTCTAGCACTTTGGGAGGCTGAGGCAAGTGGATTACCTGAGGTCAGGAGTTCTAGACCAGCCTGCTCAACATGGTGAAACCCTGTCTCTACTAAATATACAAAAATTAGCTGGGCGTGGTGGTGGGTGCCTGTAATTCCAGCTACTCGAGAAGGCTGAGGCAGGAGGATTGCTCGAACCTCAGGGATGGAGGTTGCAGTGAGCCGAAATGGTGCCATTGCACTCCAGCCTGAGTGACAAGAGCGAAACACTGTTTCAAAAAAAAAAAAATACTTTGTAAATTAAAAGGTAATATTGAGCCTATACCCATCAGTATTTTAATGAAACTCTACATCATAAATAGGTGTTGACATTCATTTATTCCTTCATTAATTCATTCAACAAGCATTTGTTGAATAATGGAAATTCTGCTGTGTTCTTAAGATTCAGCTCTACACAAGGCAATAGAGAAGGCATGTATTTTAGGCTCTGGAGCCTGTATTTGAATCCTAGCTTTGTCTCTTACTTATTGTGTGACTTCGGGAAAATTATGTGACCCTTCCATGCCTTGATTTTGTCTTCAGTGAAATGAAGATATTAATGACATCTAACTCATAGACATGTTTTGGAATGGCGGTTTATAACCTACCTTGGATATGTGTCAGAATTACCCAGAGAGATTTTTTAAAATACCAATACTTCAGCCACTTCTTGGGCTTGGATTCTGACAGCCGACTGATAGTGTCATCATGAGGACACCCAGGTATGGTTTTTCCTGATTCTTTCAAGAGGAGCCCACTATAGGCTTGCAAGTGGAGTTTTGACCAATCATAACTTTCTCTATATTATCCTAAAAGAACACAAAAGGGCCATAATCTTAAATCAGGACACATCCTATAATGAGGAGCCAAAGAACCTGGTCTGTTTGCTATCCTGCCATGAATGATAGCTTGATTCAAGTAGACATTGAAACTATTTCATTGGATATTCCACCAGAGGAGAAACTTACCAAGGATTCAGTGACAGTTCCTATGGAAGATTTATGTCATCAAATTCAGATTGGTACCATGGCAGATATCACCAATACTGATTCAAAACCCATATTTGGCACCAAGAAGCTTTCTCAGGTCCTCTCTGACACAGAAATTGCATACAACATATCAAATTCTGGATGATGCTACTGATGTCTGATGGATAGAAGTAGAGTGTGAGGAAATTAGGTATGCAAACTCACCTGTGCAACCCCCTTGAATCACAAGTTCAGAAGCAAAACATCCCATGAATTCTAAGCCAAAATCATTGCAGCTGGGGGAGAAAATGGCTCCATCCCAAGCTCTGAATGACCCCTCAGTAGTGAGTAACTGATTCCCTAACACTAAATCACCAGAGTTGCTGAGAACTCTGTGAATATCTCTTTCTCTGTTCATGGATATATTATGAGACATTAAATTTGTTTCCTATGGTTGCTGAAACAAATTACCACAAACCTAGTGGCTTAAAACAAAATAAATCTATTATTTTATATTTCTAGAAGTCAGAATTTAGAAACATAGGTCTTATGGGGCTAAAATCAAAGTATTGGCATGGCCACATTCCTTTTAGAAGCTCTAGGGGAAAATCCACTTCTTTGCCTTTTAAAACTTTACAGTCTACCCACATTCCCTGGCTTGTGGCTCCTTTACATCTTCCAAGAAGCAATAACATCATAACCTGTGCCTCCATGGTCATGTATCTTTGAATGACTCTCCTGCCTCCCTCTATCCCTTATAAGAGCTCCTGTAATTGCACTGGGACCACCTGAGTGATCCAGAATAATCTCCCTGTTAAAAATTCTAAATCATATCTGCAAAGTCCCTTTTGCCACACAGGTTAACATATTCCCAAGCTCTAGGGATTAGGATGTGGACACTGGTGGCATGGGACAGAACATGGAATTACAGAGGTCAAGGCAGAGTTTAACTTTCAATGCTGAAGGAACAGTAGGGTGGGTGACTTGAACTTCTCCCTCCCCCTCTTTTGCCACGTATTGAGTTTGGTATATTTAGAATGGATAGCAGATAAAAGAATTGTTAGTCTGTAAATGCCGTGAGACATACAGCTTGATGATTTACAGAAAAAAAATTCTCTTAGCCTTTATAGGATTGAATAGTTCTTAACTTCTATCATTGAGAAGCAGGTTAAATTCCTCTTCCTTTAGGTTTCTACAGAAGTACACTTCACCCTAGAAACAAAGTGCAGTGTGTAGGTTATAACCTACACAGGCCGTCTCTTATTCCTCGGCTTACTCCTGCAGACACTGATTGAAGAAGGGGTTCCCCAACATCTATTTGGTCTGAAATACAGTTGAACCCAAACTGTATCTGAAAATAATCCTTACCTGAGAGTATCCTGCCAGCGACGCAGGATATTTTCTCCACCCCATCACAGGTCTTGCGACAAGGGTGCCTCATTTGCTCAGCCTGCCCTGCTCAACCCCTCTCGGGAGGGAGCATGCAAGCAAAGGAGTGTGGAACCAGAGTCAGTGAGTGCAGGAACTGGCCAGCAGCCCAGCAGGAGCAAACTCCCTTCTCTCAGGTTCACCCAGGCTCCACCCCTAGCAGGAGGGAGCCTGGGAGCGAACAAGTGCAGGAACCAGCTGACCTCTTCCGTGCTGGTAGGAGCAAAGTCCACTGGCAGGAGCTAACTCTGTGCAGCCCCCTTGACCCGGAGGCCGGTGAGTTACAATGCTCTCTTAGGTCTGCCGCCTGCAGATAGCAGTGTGTTATCAGCTCAGTGATCCTTTAGCTTTGTCGCATGTGGTGGCTGCCCTCTGCCAGCAATGGCAAAGGGTCAGTGTGACAGCCTTTTTGGGTACCCATATATGGTACATCCCAAATTCTTGTCCATTGCTCAAAAAGAATGAGGTCACATGGAAAAATAGAAGGATAGTAAATGTGGAGAATTTTATTGAGTGATGAAAGTGGCTCTCAGGGAGAGGGGAACTGGGAGGGGGATGGGAAGAGCAGGTCGCTCTCCTCTGGAGTCAAGCTGCCTCTCTGCCTTTCTCTTCCAAAGTCAAATTGCCTCAATCAGCCACTGTCTCTGAAGTTAAGTTGCCTCACCCGGACGTCCAGCCACTTCTCCCCTCTGCTGGCTGAGTCCGGGGTCCTTATAGACACACGAGGGTGGGGGGCAGGGCAGGCCATAGGTAGTTGCGGAAAAGGCAACATTTGATTGGTAAAAAGACATTATTCAGAAAGAACCAATCAGTAGAGAGCAGGCACACAGGGATGGATATTCTTACTGCGGGCTGTGGTGACTAAGGCTTTTCATCTCAAAGATGGGGTTTTGCCAGGGACCTGCCCCTGTTTGCCTAGAGTTTCTCTGCCTCTGTCACAATCACCAGCACTGGGGAGGTAGGCAAAACAAATGGCAAAGATTTTCCAACCTTTCCATGACTTTTAAATCTGCTGTTTGGATATTCTTAATAAAAAAGTACTGATTTATTTTAATTGTTTTGAGCCTTCCTTATGAGTGAATAATTATACCATGGATTATCTTTTGAACCAGGTAAATACTGCCCTGAAATAGTCTATTTTCAAATATCAGGCTTTAAATAGTTTTGTTTTGCTTTATAAATGAATCTTACTCTGCTGAGCCATAGAGGTCAGGGCAGAATAGCTATTTGAACCAGCTATTCTGAACAGCTATTTGAATAACTTCAGAACTGATGTGTTTTTCTAATGTCTTTAGGGAAGCAGTGTATTTTATTCCTTGCATGTGGTAGGTTATTGTGCACTGCGAAGGCCTGAATTACAATTCCTGATTCTCACAGTGCACAAAAATATTTGCACACTGGAATTCATGGTATGTGGGGCACAAAATAGCCAAAGAAGTTGGCAGATACCATCCAACTTGTGAAATAAAGAGAAAAATCAGTGTAAAAAAATTCCAGCCTGCCTGTTGCCTATTTGCTTTCTCCCACCCCCCAACATATGATTGATCCTGATCCTGATTGATTCTTACTCTGTAACATTGGGAAGCACCTTCCAGCTCTCAACAGCTTCTGAATCTGTGTACATGACCCTTCTCCTCCTAGGTCCAGGAAAACAACTCTTGACATTCACATAATTTCTTCTTTGAGATTCTGAGTTGACCTTGAAAAGTCCAGAACATGGGCAGTCCTCTCCCAGAGCCACCCTGGGCGTCTGTTCTTGGCTGGATAATGCCTTGACAGTCCCAACCTCCAGAGGAAGCCTTTCAGTCCATCCCTGAGCTTGAACCATACTCTGGCTTCCCACATCCAGGATCCTGGCCAAAATTATTGAAGGCATCTAGAGTTTTTTTTTTTTACTTGGAACTCAAGTTGCATGTTTTTCTTATCGAAGTCTAATGTTTGGTTTCTTCTCCATTCTCAGAAACAACATCATCCTCTTCTAGTTGAGAAATCCCTAATTTGACTTAAAATAATGTGTACATTAAAAGATAATAATAATGGAAGCCAATGAAACAAAAATGTGTTTGTGCTATCCAACCTTTTTTCTTAGAAACCTAGCTGGGACTATGATTTTCTTAGCAAACTCCTAAGCCCAGAGAAGTTAAGCATGTACACAACAGCACAAAGCCAGGGGCCTAGCCCAGCAAGATAGAGGGGATGTTTTATGGGAGAGTATTTCAGTGAATGACTGGAGCCTTGATGTCTGGCTCCACCGGGTGCAACTACCCCACTAGAGAATGTATTTGAGTGAAAGAAGGAAGGCTGGATCCAGGCCGCTGTATGATGCTCGTTATGGTGTTATTCAGCGGTTACTAAGGAGTACCTACCTGTTTACTCAGGATGTGTAGCCTCCTGGGTGACAGAACCTCCAGGGCTTTGCCAAACAACAGCTGCAGAAAGGGCAGTGCTTGGAGAGTTGACAGCACTTAAAAAAATTTTAATAGATGCCTATATCTAATACCAAACATTAAATAAGACAGAAATATCAGCCAATAAGATTTATAAAGTATATTTTTTAGTCATGATTTTTAAAAGGGTTTTGAAGACAACAAGGACTGCTTGGCTAAAAATCTTAGTGCAAAGTGCATTGCTGGCCAGCTGGTAATGGCTGAAGAAAGACCAGAGTATAAGTAGGTGGAGCAAATTAACAGCCGGAGTGGGCCTTTAAAAACTTAAAGGACTGCTATTAAAGCTACTCAACTTCAACTTGAACTTACCTTTAATTCTTGATATAACTTTATGAAATATTTATATTTTTGCTCTAATTATTCCCTCTTTTCCTTTTTTCCTCTTCTCCCCATGAAGTAATCAGTTCAATTCTTTGACCAAAATTTATATTATGAGGTATTGTATGTAAATAATGAATTAAAAGAAACCCTTAAAATCCAGACAATGCAGCGACCTGCCCTTTAAGGAAATCACTGCATATAACTGAAATAAAATGCAGGTTCTTCAGGGTAACTGACACCATCATTGAATGATATCTTTATATCAAGTAAATAAAATACCATCTTGTTAAAGAAAATTCATCTCTATCGATATAATTTTCCCAATTTAAAGGCTCAAGTTGATATTAGGGTAGAAAATTGGAACAAAAGGAAAACATTTCTGTAATGTTTGGATTCTGGTCACCCGGAAGAAAACTAGATTCAAAACAATGATTTCTAGGGAAACAAAATTAATTCAAAGTTCTCAGGAAAAACTTTAATAGTTGTTCTGCGAGAAAGCCATTATTACATCTTTAAATAAAAGGGTATTTTTATTGGAAGTCCGTTATAAATAACTTTAAAAAACTGACTTTACCAAAGAGAAAGTAAAAATATTGATAAGGGTTGGGTGTGGCGGCTCATGCTTGTAATCCCAGCACATTGGGAGGCCGAGAGGGGCGGATGACTTGAGGTCAGGAGTTCGAGACCAGCCTGGCCAACACTGCAAAACCCAGTTCCTACTAAAAGTACAGAAAGAATAAACCAGGTGTTGCGGCACATACCTGTAATCCCAGCTACTAGGGAGGCTGAGGCAGAAGAACTGGTTAAACCCAGAGGTGAGCTGAGATTTCACCACTGCATTCCAACCTGGGCGACAGAGTCTCAAAAAATTTTTTTGAAAAGATAGTTATAAGAAATAATCACACATCAGATGATGAAATTCTTTTCCTGGTTTTAAGTTGGGCTTCACATTCACTAACCTCTCTGTTCAGCTGCTGTTTTATGCCACTCTATTCCCAACTTGCTTATTTTTTCATTTAGAATGAATGACACTGCCTGATTATTTAGCACCAAACAGGACTTTCTATCTATTCCTCTGTAGATAAAGTGTTCTAAGTGCAGACCACTAGAAGTTTTTGTGCATACATATATTGGGAGTATGCATTCAGATAATTTTGTTAAAATTGTTTCTATTGATTCAAGAGTTGTGTGGGAAAAAGTGAAGAAAAATCACATAAGCATTTAAATAATTCTGAAGGATTTCAAAAGAGAAATCGTGAGGTTCCTTAACTGCTATGATGGAATTTTGTGTGCATGAAAAAAAGTCAGGAAAAATGCTGGGTGTGCGACCCCTCCTGTAGACCCCTGCCCGGTACCCGATCCCAAGTAAACAGCTCGAGAGTTTGAAGCCGAGGTCAGGTTTATTGGGACCAGCGGGCAGGCCAGGAAAGGAAGGAGATCGGGGCTGGCTGCGACCCCGTAACTGGGGTAGGAGGGTCTTATAGGGGGGTGGACGGGACATGGACACAGGGCTGGCGGAGTGTCGTGGGAGCTTAGGATGGGCTGTCCGTCTCTAGGCAGACTGCTGAGGTGGCTCAGAGGGTTATGTGTCGGTTCAGGATAGGCTGAGGCTTGGCGGGCTTTACTGCTGGAATGGTTGGCTGCTTGTTGTTGCTGGGCAGAACAGAGCAGGCTTGGTGGGCTTTTCTCAGGGCAGCAGGAAGCCTGAGGGGAGGGTGGGGGCAAGAAACCTGGGGGAAAGATGGCGGGACTTTCTACGGAACACTGGGTAGATGTGGTACCAAATCAAAAGTACTACACTAAATAGTGTAAATATGTTTTTCACTATTATAAAGTTCAAAAAACAATCATGCTTTATGTTCCTTATTTTCTTCAAAGAGACTTTTCTCGATTATATTATCATCAATATATAAACATTGACATTTCCATTTTACAAGGTTTGATAAGTTGCCTTGTGTCAAACATATTTTTCTGGCTTCCAGATAACTAGTGCAAGGCCACCATGCCTTTTACGTGGCCTCAGCCACAGGTGATCGCAATTCATGAGGTCAGACCTTGAGCCTCAGACTGCACAGTGCCAAGTGGTTATAACAGGTCCTCAACCCAGGCTGTGCTCCTCTGTCCCATCTACGGCTTCCTTCAAAATCCCTCCATCACCCTCTCGCCTTCTCACAAACTCAGGGATTTTATTGGAAACACATCAAACAAACCATGTAAAGGCAGAATCATCAGTGGTTCTAAAAGTAGGTAGGGAAAACAGCTGGGACTCTTTAATGGCATAAAAAGCCCTGCCTCTCCAGAGCTGGAGCCTCCTCTTCAAGTCATGGTGGATGGAGAGCTCGCTGCCTATCTGGGTCATCTTGCCTGGAATTAAGAGGTAATTACTATCCTGACAGACTACCCCTTACCAGAGATAAACAGGTAGGTGCAGTTGGCCGTAATTATCCCTTTTTCTGTCTCACAAATAACCTGGCACCTTCCCCACCATGGTTAGCAAATCCCAGAAGCCCTAATCATCAAATAATTGTTTGATTGGGACTGGATTAGTCCTCGGAGCTAGAAGTGCCTGATAAGAAAAGGGATATACAGCTCGGAACTAATTATTTTCCTGCTGTAGTTGGTGTTTTAGTAGAAAGAAACCCAGGGTTTTATTAGAATGTTAATGAAGAGATTTTTTCACCTGAGTCTTAATCAGACTATCAGGTTCTATTCTCACAGTATATCTTTCTTTTGCCACACAGCTCTTACCTATTGGTGGGTATTCACTGTATGGAGAGGACAATACAGGTTATGAAAAGAGAGCCTGAGAGTTAAACCTTCTAGACAAGGAAAACAAGCAATTATCTAAAAAATTCTGACCGCTAATCTTTTGTATCCATAAATAACTCAGGTCAAAAATGGGGCTTCTCCTAAATTGTCTTAAAATTGCCTCAATTTCCTTCTTTGCTAGTGGAGATTTCCTTTCATTGTGCTTTTTCAGCTGAAAGGCGTTTCAAACAAAAACGAGGCTGGACATTGTTCTGGAGTCAATAGGGTGGGCGTGAGTTTTCTGAAAGATGAGTGTGACTGCATGTGTTTCTCTTCTCACTGATCCTTGCTCTCAAACAACCCCCGAACGCTGATACTGGTACTCTGGCATTATCTCAGCTTGGCCCTGGACCAAACTGTTACGAAGAAGAGAGTCTGGTGAGGAAGAGAACAGAATCTGTCGTCAGATAGATTCCGGTTCTTATCCTAGCTCTTCTACCAGTTTCCTGTGTGGCCTGTAAATTCATTCATCCCTAATTCAGTTGCTGGTCTGAGAGGATAAGCTAGATAGGATTATGGTGACAGTCTGATACAATAGCATAGATGTAAGCAGCCAAGAATATCCAGGAAATGCGAGCAATAACACTTGATTTCCCTTCTTTACCATATAGGAAGGATGGCCAAACGCCCTTGTTTTCCTCTTGTGTTGCAATAATTACTAACCGAGCTCCAGTGTCCTGGTTAGGATGATAAATTACATGGTTACGCTACACCCAGGTAAAGTTGGGTTTTGATCACGGTCTAACCTACTTTGTGATAACACTCTCTACCTTTGTCAGAGAACTTTACTGGGAAGGAATGAAACTCGTCCAGCCAGTTTAAGCAATGAGTAGAATTCACTGGAAAGGTGCAGAAGTGTTCACAAAACAGTCAGGCTTCATGAGAGGCCAGAACTCAGAAAGTAAAGTTATGTTTTTATCTCGCCAGAGCTGCACGTTCTCCTGACTACTTCTCTCTGCACATCTGGTTTTGTTTTTTAAAGACTACTAGCTTTCATGCTTTAGCATGCATGTAGCCACCATGATCTCCAGCTTTATACCATTCACAAGTCCATCAGACACTGACTAAAGTTAGTTTATAACTCCAACTCCATACTGCTGAGTAGAAGAATGCGTGGGTTGCACAAGTGCATTCCAAATACACTGCCTTGAGTCTGGTATCCACCTATGGTTAAGTCATCTGTGACTGGAGAGGAGATGAGGCCTCATGTGGTTTGCTCCTCCTTTCATAAATCTCTGAGCATTTTCTCTGAGAAGGGAGCATGAGAAAGTTCTCCAAGGTATGCGGGGTGAATAAACAGAGAATGAAGAAAAAAATGGCCTTTAAGTAACTCTACCCTCACATACAATATTCTGGCATCCCACTGAAGCACTTTCCCACTGTCGTTCAGCAAATGTGATTTGTATACTCCCAGAATTCAATCAAACATATACTTTTGGGGTCTCATAACTTCAAGTATTTTCTCTGTGCTGGTTGACAGACATCTAAGCTGTTATCTGTCCTCAAGAGCTCACATTTCACAGTGAATGTCAATGTTCCCTCACCACTGATAGCCAACATGTGTTTCTTTTACCAGAGGCTTCCTGGGACAGGATGCTGGAAACTAGCACTTCTCAAACTTTTCCAATGAAGTGGCCCTTACTGTAGAAAGAATTCATATGCTTAGGGTTCTGAGATTGTAGTGCAAAGTAAATGTGAAATTTCTTGCATTTTAGCTTTTAAACTCAGGTCAATTTGCATCTTACAAAACATTTGTATTTGCTTTGATGTAACTTCTCTTGAATTTTGGAATGAAGCCACTGTTCTCAAACAATGTATAGTAATTCTCCTGTGATTGAGTATCCCAGGCATACTGCCACATACCTATGGGGATGTGCAGGCCCTGGTCTGAGACACATGGATTTAACCCAATGAAAGGGAAATAACAGTAGTGGAAATTTAGGCATCAGAATAAGTCAGTGGGGGATCCATTCTGGTTTGAGGAATTTTTTTTAGCCTCTCAGGTTACCTAACATTTGAACATCTGGATGTAGGGTTAGGTCTGAATAGTATTAATAATTTCTTCCACATTTTAGAGATAGATGTGGATTCTAATTTTAGTTCTAGCTGCATTCTCCCAATCCTCCAGTTAACTAGCTGTGAGATACTGAGCCATTGCTGGACTTCTCTTTACTTCAGTTTTCTTATTTCCGTATTAGAGAGTTTACTAAAGGAATCTGTGGGAATCGAGTGAGGTACCGTATGGTGTCTAGCACATGTTATTTCTCCTCTTATCTTGCATTCCTTTCTTCCATGTGCACATAGATTGCTCTTTTCCCTCCTTTCCCAATAACTTACATTCTTCTTTAGTCATGTAAGTGCACTCTTGTCTCTTCAGTTAAAGTCTCTACTCTGGGGCCTCAGGAAAAAAGAGGGACAGGTAGGACTAAAAATCAGGCTGGATTCCCGCATTTCTGAGAGTCGCTACTTGCTCCCTCTTTCCAAATGTAAATGAAATATTTCTTGAATAGTCATAGACATCCTCCTTTCTTCCCTCTTCTTCTTTCACACACAATACGAAATCCAGATATGAAAAAGATACCATAGAAAGCCAGCAGGAACAATTTCAGAATTGAAGGCTTTAAAGGAGAAGTATCTGAAAGGCCCATCCAATCATGGAGAAGCCATAGATAACTTAGAGAAAGCACCAGTGACGTCCTTCAGGCATCTCCTGGCTCATTCCTCCTGTTTTGTGCCTAGCTTCTGCCTTTCCACCCAGCCCATGGTTCAGTTCCTTTCCCCTGTATCTTCACACCTAGCTCTGGCTCCCACAATCCCACTATAGTAATTTGGGCTGGTTTCTGCTTGTATGGAAGAAAAACAAAGACAGAGGTGGGTTTTGCCTTTGTTGTTAAGACTCTCCTGAAAGACTTTCTCATGGTAAACAATATAACATGGACTCAACTGTGGGATACTAAGGGCTGCAGGCCCTGAAAGAAAGAAGCTCTTTCCATGGCCTTACCCAAACATTATTACCGAAGGGCAGAGCAAGAATGATATAACACCACCTGCACAAAGAGAACCTTGAAACTATAGCACAGTGCCTCCTTCCGAAAATTGTTTTAAAGACATCTCAAAGAAAAAAAACCCAGTAGTTTCTTGAAGACCCTTAGATTCAAGGCAGTGTAAAGAGGGCCAATGTATCAGCCGACAGCAACTCACTCATCTCCTTCCTCTGCCCCTACATACTCACATAAGGTAGAATCCTAAGGCAGAGGGGTAGCAGGAAGAATAATGACTTTTAAAAGGGCCAATATCACAGCATATGGAGCAAGTGCCTCCGTTAATGGAGAAGCAGGCATTTGTTAATCAGCTTTTGTCACAATAATGCTGCATAATAAGCCACCCCACTGTTCAGCGGCTTACGATAAGAAGCATTTCTTCTCATACTCATAGGTCTGGAAATCAGCTCAGGCTCTGCTGATCTAAGTTCAGGCCAGCCGGGCTTGGCTTCAGGCTGCAGGTTGGGCTGAAGACTGCTCCATATTGTTGGTTCTGAGTCCTAGGTTGAAGAGGCAGTGGCTAAAGGGAGCCCCTTGTAGTGGATCACAGGGGCTCAAGAGCTGAGCCAAACAGAGCAAGCACATTTGAGGACTCTACAAGAACAACGTCCACTAATATTTCTTTGGCCAAAGCTAGTGTCATGGTCAAGCCTGAAGTCAACGAGGCTAAGGAATTATAATCTATCCCAAGAAGGAGCATAAGTTGAGTGACTGTTTTCTGAACAATAACCCATTCTGTCACACCAGGTTTAGGCACGTGTGGTTCCCACCACCACCAATTCGTTGAACACTAGAAGCTCAGAGTTGGAGGGAAAGTTAATGATCAGCCAGATCGAATTTCCCCCTATAATACAGGGACATTCTCCACAATATTTTTGAGAGGTGGTGATGGAGCTTCAGTTTTAGCCTGTCCACTTGACCTAGAACTTCCACTATCTTTGAAAAAGAAGTTTATAAACTTCCCATTTAGAAAAATGTCCCTTAAATAGTACATAAACCTGCTTCCTTCTTCCGTTCATGTAGCTTGTATCTGGATCTGAAGCCACACATAAACATTTGATCCCTCGTCCAGAGGGTGGCCTTAATAAGGGTCCGCCTAAGCAGGCCATGGGCTCTGTCATAGGTCTCACTATGAATGGGATCTAGAATCCAGTTCAAATCCCAGCCCCACCATTTACAGCTGTGCGTGTTTACCATGTGTCTCCCTTTCATTCATCCATAAAATGGAGATAATAATATCTGTACTATTAGATAGTGTTAGTCTTCAGCAAGTTAACGCCTGGAACACACTGTAGTAAGTACCTGGTAAACATTGGCTATTGTATTACAGGGCTGAAAAAAATAATTATTACCTCAGTCTTCTTCAGACAAATAATCTGTGTTTTTTCTACTGTTGTATACAAGTTTCCTTCTCCTTATTCTCTAACTTAACACTATTTGTCAGCGTGATTCCATTACAAAAGGGACACCATCCACATTCTCCCTCACTTTTAGGCCAGCCAGCTTCTCAGTACATGCAGCCCAAAATAGTGCCAGACCTTCTGCTGCCTGCACATTATTAACTCACCCAATCACTCCTTCTCCTCCAACACTGGGAATTACAATTTGACATGAGATTTTTGGCAAGGACACAGAGGCAAACTACATCTTTAGGGGATGTAATATGCAAGTTTAGAGCAGAGAAGAAAGCTCTGGACTGAAGTTAGAAATTTGAGAATCATTGCCCAGCATTAGGTATGGTGAAAATTGATCCAGTGAGAAAGCATAGAGTAAAAAGAGCTGAAAATTGGGAAAGGAAAACTACTCACAATCTGTAAATAAGGCCAAGAGAATGACTACATGTCCTTTCAATGTCATCACGAATAATTGTCAGGCCCACTCATGAGTTATTTAATTTTCTAGGAAAATATATCATTGTTTAACTTTGCTTTTTTACTATTAATTAAGGGCTTTGATTCTGTGACATTCCCTTCACTTATACATCTGTGTTTGGTAGAGATGCAAATGATTTCTAACCTGTAGAAAAGAAAATCCCAAAGGCTAATGAGAACATTAACCAGAACAGTACCCAAATTGCAATTGTATACTTTTATTAAAAGGACTACGTAAACCCCAGTGCCTTATATCTTCTTAGAATCAGCTTTAGCACTTTGTTGGTTCCATCATTAGTTACTGAGCTGAATAAAACCCTTGGCACATGTTTATTCTCTATTTATAACAGAATTTATGTTTTGACTTCTGAGAATTGCTTGGTGAAAGAGTGAGCAGTGAAAGAACTGTACCTTGAACATCTTCAGCAGTCCTTGAGACAGCCATTTTCCTGGCTGCAAATCCACTATTACCATGCCTGCTTTTCTCTTTGCTTGCATTTATCCATTCTTTAAAAAGTGTTACTGGAAAACTATTTAGTACAAGGCATCGTGTAAAGCTCAGGGCATGGGGGAGAGAAGTTGAAATGTGAAAACAATACCATTGAGATATTAATGGGCTATGGAGGAAAACAGACAAATTGAAAGGAAACCATAATATGAAAAATGCCACCCAGGAAGAATGCTAGGAAGTATATGAGAAGGGTTGGCAGTAGGCTCTGAATGATGACAGGGACTGTGGGAAATGGAAATGAAAAGAAAGGATGAAAGCAAGAAAACAAGGGTGAGACAGAGAAAAAGAAGGTGTCAAGAGGGATTTTCTAAATGTTTTTGTGACATTCAAATGTCCTTTGTTTTGGTAGTCTCTACTCTGCCAGTTTCGATTCTGTGAGAATGAATCCTCAGCTCATACCTTAGCTAGGAACCCAAGGGGCTCACAGTGCTTCCTGCCTATTTTCCCTGAAGGCACAGAAATGGTTCATGGTCACAGAATCTCCTGATTTGTTATCACCCTCCTCATTCTAGAACACAGAGGAGTATCACATTCAGCCCAGTCCCTGCATCTGTCCCTTCACATTGTTGTGGTCATGTCCCATCAAAATTCTTAAGTTGAAATCCTAATCCCCAGTGTGATGAAGAAGGGCCATGACAAGGTGATTAGGTCATGAGGGTGGAGCCCTCATGAATGGGATTAGTGCCCATATAAAAGAGGCCCCAGAGAGCTGCACTGCCCCTTCAATCATGTGAGGACACAGCTAGAAGGCACCATCTATGAATCAGAAAGTGGGCCCTCAATGGACACTAAACCTGTCAACACCTTGTTCTTATACTTCCAGCTTCAGAAATATGAGAAATAAATTGATGTTTTTAACAAGCTACCCAGTTTGTGGTATTTTGTTACAGTAGCCAGAATAGACGAAGACAACATCCGTATGAGATTTAAGATTTATGTGTTAAGAACGAAAGTTTATCTTAACTGTTGAAAAAGAAAATTAATCACTATAAAAACAGAAGTAAAAAAAATAGTTACATCTGGGTTTCTTGGTATGTTTTTCTGAGAAGGTGGCTTTGAAACTCACACATAAAATGGACAAGCCAACCAGCCCAAAGTGGGCTTTCAAGATGATGCTCCTAAGTGAGTCTGTGCTAAATCAGCCGAGGCAGTCCTTTTCTGTGCCCTGCTCAGTGCTAAAAGGCTCATACTTTGTACCAGACATTGTGCTAGCTCCTTTCACCTGCTCATTCTTAATTCTCACAATAGCCCAGTAGGATTGTTCTTTCCATTTTACAAAAGAGCAAAGCAACTGTCATAAAAAGTATGTCGAGTGCCAAAGGTCACGGAACTGGGGTTTTAACCCAGACCTTCCAACTTAAAGTGCACAAAACTTGTACTTTAAAGCAATTAGGCACAAGTGCTATTTCCTATTCGGGATTTTGGGCTCCATTGGTAGGTTCCTGTGCCTCCACATTCCTCATATGCATTGGGGATTACTGGCCACATTCTTACTGTGCCAAAAGGAGACCCTGGAGCTCTAGGCCTTTTAATATTATTTATTCCCTACCCCCGGTCCAGGACCTTTACTCTTAGAACTTCCTACTAATTCCTCAGAGTATATTATTTAAAAATCTTCATTGCTTATTTAAAATCTTCATTGTCAGAAGGCATCTAACTAGATTGTGCCATTGATATAACTACATACTTAGTCAGGTACTAGAAATAGGATTCCAATTTATAGGAACCAGATCAGGGATCTTCCCCAAAACCAAATGACCCTTTCTTTGCCTCCAGAAGGAACCTGGTGTTTTACATCTACACAGTTAATTTTGTTTCAACAAATATTTATCAAATGTGTATTACACACCAAGCACTGCTCTGTGCTAGAAATCACTAGGGATGCTAACATGTGAAAGATGTAGTCCCTGCCTCAAGATTATGTTTCCTAGCATCTACTAGGGAAGGTCAGACATGTGCAAAGTGCTACTAGTTGATGGTCTGAGGACTCTGTGGGCATCTAAATGGGCATAGCCTGTTTGGAGGACAATTTGGCAATATCTACCAACATTTAAAATATGCGTATTCTTTGATTTAGCAATTTTACATCTCTAAATTTATCCATAGAAATGGTCACATACATGAGGATATATTTAAATGTGCATAGCAGGTTTGTTTTTAACAATAGATGTCAGAAAACAAATGCCCATCCAAATATTACATTGAAAACAACAAATTACCTTTTTATGTACTGACATGAACTTTTGTCCAAGTATAATCTTCATAGATAATTCCAAAACAATGTAGAGAATGGTTTCACTTATTTTAAAAAGTAACTTCTATTATGTGTATGTACATGTGCATGCATGTGTGTAAATGTCCAAAGAAAGCTCTGGGTGAACACACATGAAATTGTTCACAGGACTTGCTTCTGGAGACAGAAGTAGGAACAGTGTTGGGGTGAAGATGGCCTTTCACTCTTTGTTATATATATGTCTGTGTAATTTAAATTATTTTTCATTACCTTAAATATCAATTTAAAATAACTGAAAAGTTGCCCCATGAGAAAAGCACAATGTGCTTTAGGGCTTTGGAAAGGTGAGAGCAGAAATCCTGGAAAAATCTCACAGCAGGTGAAGACATACATTTAGGTTAGGCGACAAAGAATGGAGAGAAGGGGTTTAGATGAGAAAGTATTCCAGGTGAGGAAATGGAGTGAGCAGAAGGATACCATGCATTCTGCCAGGAGCATTTTGGTGGCAGCTAGCAGAGGGCTTGGATGCTCAGGTTGTCCTTAATGACCTGGCCAATTGTTGAAGCAATATCATCTCTGAGAAACTTGCTGTGATTCTACTTTTTGATCTGATCTTTTATGTGTTTGCCCATTGTTTGGATTACTGTAGGTGCCAGATAAGTTTGTGATAGAATAATAGCAAACATGGAGTTCTGCTTAAAACAAGAAAATCAACCTTAAAACAATTTTTTAAAATGCAAGTGACTTTAGTGGTAGCTGAATTCATGCCCAATTGCCTCAAGAAGTCCAGGTATAAAACAGAAAAGTTTTGTCTTTTAATAACCTACAAAGACCAAGGGAATTGAGTTATCTGCTAATTCTTCAGTGCATAGTATTTTGTGCACATTTCATCATAGCACTTACTAAACTTACTAAACTCACTCTAATTGACTACCCAACTTGACTACATATCTTTTGGCAGCAAGAAAGATGCTTCTCCTCCTGTCCGCTCCCCTCTTTTCCCCCTCTCCTCTCCTCTCCTCTCTCTCTTTCTTTTTTTCTTTCTTTTTTAAATCTACTGGGTTTAGTAAACAAAATAGATGATCCAAGAAATGTTGAATAAATGAATATGCCAATAAATTAACCAATCAAGGTCGAGATGATAAATAAATAAACAAATAAATAAAACATTGATATGGTTTGGCTATGTCCCACCCAAATCTCATTTTGAATTGTATCGCCCAGAATTCCTGTGTGTTGTGGGAGGGACACAGGGGGAGCTAATTGAATCATGGCAGCTGATCTTTTCTGTGCTAGTTTCATGATAGTGAATAAGTCTCACAAGATCTGATAGGTTTACAAGGGGTTTCCCCTTTTGCTTCTTCCTCGTATTTCTCTTGCCACTGCCATGTAAGAAGTGCCTTTCACCTTCCTCCATGATTCTGAGGCCTCCTCAGCCACGTGGAACTATAAATCCTATTAAATCTCTTTTGTTCCTACTTTTGGGTATGTATTTATCAGCTGTGTGAAAATGAAGTAATACAAACATAAATAAGTGAAACAGGGCATGGCACTCAACTGTTCACAGCTGGGAATGCCAGACTAAGGTGCTTGGGTCTATTCTGAGGGCAGTGGGAAGTCAGTAAATACTAATATTGTGTAGGTAACAGTATTATTAGAACTGGCCTGGAGGATAGAAAGAAAGACCAGTTAAGGAGCTCTTCAAATAGTCAAGAGATGGAGTCAACATGAAATTACTCAAGTCAGGTCAGAATCAATTCAGTTGGCAGAAAAAAGCATCAGGGTGAGAACAAATGGGGTTATGCAACATGTTTTGATCAACATCCAGAGTGGGGAGTGGTTCAACTGTTTTCTTTAGGAAAGGGTGAGAGAGAAAAGGAGGAGAGTGACATCAAAAGGTCCTAAGGAAGAATAAACGGTAATGGTGTGCTCAACGGCAAAGATCATCCAGTTCTCTATTTTCCAGGGCAGCTCCTTTCTTTCAGCCCTGCACAAACTATTGTTGCTCTATATGACTGACTGCTCCCATTTGCTACTTCTCAAGAATACTGGTTTAAGAAAACTACGAAATAACGAAAGAATCTTGCTCATTTATTTTAAAATAATATAAGAAAGCAAAACTTAGGGGGAGCCTTTGTTATTTTAACAATGTTGTCGATGGAAAGAGAAGTGGAAAATTAGAAACATAAATGCAAGCCTGAGCTACTGAAGCACAGAAAGTTCCTGAGGTCTCTTGCACCAAATAAGCCCATTCCTGCTGTTGCTGCTGTCTTCACTACATATTTCAGAAAGGAAATAAATAAAATTGGTGCCAAGTGACATATTAACTGTTTTGACTAACAGGGACATGAATAATTGGAAGCTCTTTATACTAATACATTCTAGGGACGACTTCCTGCTGTCAAATTCCAGTGGTAGCATTTGGCAAAGTCATGCATGGAGCTCTGGTGGCATACTATGGGGTCACCCAAAGAGAGAAATCCTGGAATACCCAGAGAAATAAAAGGAAGGAAGAGTTACTCAGTGGGCCTGCTTCAGTCAACAGAACAACAGAAAACATTCCCTTTAAAACATGTTTTAAACTTTAAAAACAAAATAAACTTTAAAAACAAAAATAAAAAAAATTTTTTAATGCAAGTGACTTTAGGGTTAACTGAATTCTTACTCATTTTTTTTCCTCAAAGAATCCAGGTATTAAAACAGGAAAATTTTTTTTTTCATCACCTAAAAAGACACATTGTTCATGTTCTACTTAGCTCAAAGTGGAAAATGGGATAATTATCAAGTAGTGGGATAGACTTTTCAGGCAAGCATTAGAATCTAAGCAGCCAGAATTCGATGGAGTAGCCACATGAGGGCTCCTATTTTGGGCCACTCATTTCACTTCCTCCTTGCCTAATTCCAGGAATGGGTCATCCCTCAGACCGGGATGGGAGGTTCTCTGTAGGAAATAACTCAACAGGCAACTTACCAGACATGCCAGAAAAGCAGCCCTGTAGCTTTACAATCCCACTATATGTTTTCTTTGGTTGATACTCTATTAATTTTTTGTGAGGGTCAATATGATTTCCTTGGGAAAGCTCTGGTACTGTTTGTGTAGGGCAAAGGGGCAGCAGAATAAAGGAAAGCAGCATTTAGTTATTGATTCAACAAAATACATGCTAGATAAAATGCTAAAGATAGGGACAAAATGGCAAGCAAACGACATGTTCTAAAGGACCCAGCTGAGGTCCCTTATATGTGATTGCTCTGTAGTGCAGTAAATTCAGAGGAGGAACAGCAGTGAGTCAACTAGCCAGTCAGCCTCTAGGAAGCAGACCCTCTGCTTCTGTATCTGTGCGGTTAACACAGCAGGCCCGAGACTGCTCTCCTTAGAAAGGCCTACTTGCAAGGTTGGCGCTTGGCTGGCATCTGGGAACTTATATTTTGAGAGTGTTTCCATTACTTCCTAACTCAAGAGTGTTTTAATGAGGCTCAATTGTTTGTATAAACAATGTCATTTACACAGAACACCTGCTTTCTTTCTGGTAGTCTGGATTTTTGCTATGTGCGAGGCAGAAGGTGCCTAAATGACCAGTGTCCAATACAAACATTGGCATTGAGTCTCTAATGAGCTTCTCTGACAGACAACATTTCCCATGTGTTGTTATATCTTCTTGCTGGAAGAATTAAGCATGTCCTGTGCATCTGCACTGGGAAAGGACTCTTGGAAGCTTGTGCCTGGCTTCCTCCAGATTTCACTCATCTGCCTTTTCCCTTTGCTGCTTTTGCTTTACATCTTTTCTTGGTAGTAAGTTATAGCCATGAATACAAATGTACGCTGAGTCCTTTGAATTCTTCCAGCCAATCACCAAAACTGGAGATGGTCTTTGGGAATCCACTACTCCATCTTTACTGTATCCTATACTTATGGTAAAGTCTCTCAAATAAGTGCTATTTTCAGAAGCTCAGTCAATGGGACTTTCTGAAGGCAACGAGTATCAGGGTAAATTTCGAAACAGAAAAGAAAATGAAGTTTATCCAGACCTCACTATCTCTTTTGGAGTTTAGCATATAAGGCTTTCATTGCTTTTGTGTTGTATTTAGTATTATTTGTTATTACTGTAGTTAAAGTTTGGTGTGTGCTTTTTGTAGTGTCATCTCCTATGTTTCTTACATTCAGAGGGTGACAACTAAAGTTCATGGATCTCAACAATTATTATCAACATTGTGTTTGTCCAAGTGTTGAGTTCTCCAATATCCAGCTGTAGCACTATTCAGTGACACTTCAGTTTGCTGAATTTATCACTAGAGCTTCTTTCAGAGTTATTTTCCCTCATTTCAAATGAAATTTCATTTGCAAATCTCTACGTCTTTATTTTTAACAATAGAGATAACTACAATGCAATTATCTGCTTCTAGAAATTAAGTATACATGGGTGCGTACTTGTGCGCACATATACCTACAGGTACATGAGTACATGAAGAGAAGGGAACTCTTCATGTTGTTTTAGCTGGGTATTTTTTGCTTTATTCCTTTTATTTAAACCACAGACATATCTTTCTTTTCTACATCTTGTTGGTTCTACTATGCCTTCAGATGCACATATGAGTCTTTTCAGGAGGCCCTGAAAGTTTTTGAGCAGGAGGCAGGAAAATGGGGTCATTATTTTTATTACCTTCAGAGCACTAAGCACTTTTGATGACTTTTTTTTTTGGCAATAAACGTGGCAGATACTGGTGGTTAGTATTCCCTATAGTCAAACACTTTCTTCTTCCTCCTTTGCTAATAGAATTTGATTTGAGGTGAATGGCAATGTACTCAGCTCTAGGAGAGTAATCATGATCGGTCCAAGGTGCTTCCCTTCTTTAGAGATTATTCAGGGATGGTCATGTGACCCAGTTTTGGTGAATATAATCATAAGGGAAGTCTGCTGGAGGCTTCTAGAAAAGACTTTCCTTTCCCTTAAGAAAGATGCATAAGAAGAGAAAGCTCTTTTACTTCCCTCCTTTTCTGTTTTAAACACAGTTAGGCAGGGACTTGATTTATGGAGGTGCAGCAACTAGCTTGTGACCATGATGTTACAAATCTGAGAATGAGAGCTAACATCTCATAAGAGCAGGCTGAGAAAATGGAAAGAGCCTGGCCTTTAATGACTTTGTTGAACCATCGCATTCATCATGGGGCTACCCTGCTGGGCATTGTTTTTCACTTTCATAAATGCCCTCATCATTTAACCATGTAGATCAGATTTTCTCTTTTTTTGTCTCTGAATATATCTTAATACAATCATAAGTGCATTTTGACCCAAAATAATATAACATTGATTCAAAATAATATAACATTGATAGGATCTTGTGGCTCTCTGTCTAGATCTGCTCTTTATGTCCTAGGCAGCCATGCCCCAGCTGCTGGGAATATGAGCTGTTGATGGCTCAAGCTGTGATATGGAATTCCTTCTCCCAAGGATACAATCCCAAGCAGAGGGTGGCTGATGTGGAGAGACAAAACCCTGACCCTCCCTCTTCAATTTGAGACAACTCTGAAGGACTGTCTATAGGAGAATGGCTGTGCCATGGCATCCTGATGACTTTTTCTGTATCCATATAGTAAAGGCTTGAACCATAGTGTATCTGAGTCTTGGAGAATGCCTTGTGATCCTCTCAGAACAAGAGAGGATGGGAGGCCTGTAAGGAGCTGCTATGAGGCCATCTCCCACTTGCCTCCCTACCTCCCTCGGGAGGCTGTTTTGAGCTGGTTGCTTATTGCTTGATGAAATGTGGGTCTTTCTACCCTATTCCCCCCAGAGTAAGGCTACAGGTGCTAAAGCCACTTTGCTGCAATCTAGAATTGGTTTCTCAGCAACTGACTATCCCATAACCCATGTGTCAGTCATCTAGCCCCTTTCATTTCAGTGCCATTCTTTTGTGATGTGTGGGACAAGGGCCATGGGAACTGGCACCTTTGGCTTATTCTTCTTTTTGCTGTCTATGTAGTAAAGTGTCTAAATCCAAGTGGCTCATTAAATTTTAACCAGCAGCATCATCAGCTTTTGGCCTTTGGCCCTGTGTTACATGTTTGAACTTGACATCCATCATAGTTCCCAAGGTTTCTGCAAGATTGGCTGAGGCCTCAGGGAAAACTGCATTGCAGACCAGCTTTTCTCTATGCCCAGTGTACCTTCTTCACTTCCCTACCTGGGTTTCTCCCAAAAGCGTTTCCCAGTGAGCCTGCATCACAACTCTTTTAGTGTCTGTTCCCAAACCTAAGGTAATTGGTCCTAGCAGTGGCCCTAGAAAGCAGGAATTTAGAGATGGATTTTTCACCCACTAGCAGTCAAGCAGGACCTCATCACCTGTGGTTGACAGAACTCTGACATGCTGTAAAGGTGCAGTCGTTAAAACTTTCACCAGTGGTAAATGGGATGGGTGCTCACAGAAAATATCTACTGGATGAAGCAACATTGCTGGTGCTTGAGAGATGAGAAGATTGTAACTAAAAGACTGTGGCATTGGGTGACTGTTGCTAACTGCTACTGATTTGCTAAGGAGAGTTCATGACAGGATCAGTGTGGTTAATCATCAATTCAAGGCAAATTATGAAAGCCAGGGGGCCTCCTTAATAAACCCTAATACACCTTAATCTTCTATATCTAGAGGGCACATCTAGAGGAAGACCAAACCCAGGAATTAATTAGATTAGCAAACTCAGAGGAAGTTGAAACCTTAACCTCAGCAAATCTCCCATGCCAAAGCCAAGACCCTAATAGGACAGGACTGGCACCCTGAGATCTGGGGCCATCTGGGTAAATAGATGCATTTGAGATCTCACAATGCAAAAACCTGAAAAGATATCTCAAAGACCAGTCTTAGGCTTTACAATATTAATGTTATCTCCACGAGTAATTGGGAAAGTGGTAAATCTTATGACCTCCAGAATAATGGCTGGTAATTATTTAGAATTCAAGCCCCTCTCATCCTCCTAACTTGGTGGCCTTTTATTAGTTTTACAAGGATAATTTAGTTTGGGGAAAGGGTTATTATTATTTAAACTATAAACTAAATCGCTCCCAAAGTTAGCTTGGCCCATGCCCAGGAATAAGCAGACAGCCAACCCGTGAGGCTAGAGGCAAGATGAAGCCAGCCGTATTATAATTTTGCGAAGGCTGTTTCACAGTAAGTTCATGAGAAGAAAGTGACTTTTTAATATTGAAATATCAGTCCAATCAATGGGCAGATTCACCCTTGAATTGGTAGATAGGACCTAGTGGCCTAAGGTAAAGAAAAATTTTCATAACCAAGCTCATTTAATAAGAGTAAGTGCATTAATTAAACATTTTCATCATATTTGTAATCCACTGACAATTTTCAGGTTTCCAATTCATTTTGTTTTGAGTGAGCAAAATCATTTTTACTTTAATATTTCATCAATGCTATTTTAACTTTATTTTTTTTTTGAGTTAAGTAGATTCTATCCATGCAGCAGCGTATGGCTAATTTTCATAAATGGGCCACATTAGAATCAACTCTCAATCAAGCTCAGTTCAGACTACAGACCAAAAAAAAAAAAAAAAAACCACTTAGAAAATAATCATTAAAATATGTTTAAGATACTAGGATTTCCCAGAATTTCAGTGATTTTCACTGTGACTTTATACAATCTAAGCTTCAAATTATATTATAGTACCTTGTTTCATTTTGTTTTTGATTTCTGTTTGTTTTGTTTTTTGGTTATGCAAAGCATGACACATACAGTTTAAATACATTCGGCACAAGAACCCACACTTCTAGTGCCCTATATATATTCTATTCATGTGAAGAATTTTGAGTATTTTTAATTTTTATTTTAATACATATGTAATGAGGAAAATAATTTATATTCCTTTAATGCAAAACAAAATATCATGCATTGCAGTGTTAAGTACCGTGGTCACTTCCAAAACCAAGCAAAAGCAAATTTATTCAGCATAAACTTAGTTATACAACATAAATGTCAGTTCAGCTCTGTACATTGGTGAGGCCTGAGAAATAATATAAATTAGAAAGTTTTTAAGCTGGCATGTTTATGACATTCTCCATTGTGGAATGTGTAGAGAGAAAGAAAAGTAATCTGAAAATGCTAAATATTTTGATTGATGTTTATTGTTCACATATATCTCATGTCACAAAGTATTTTAAATTTTATTAAACCAGCTGTAGGAGTGGAAGATAAATGCTTTCTGCTTTACAAGCAGGGTTTTCTGATATAGACACCCACAAATAACTGGTGGGCAGTTGAGCATACTCAAGATCTGTTTTCACAGCCTCTGTCAGGAGTTTCAGATTCACATCTTCAATAGCTTCCTCGTATTCTTATTTGAATTGGGTTTGACTGGAGGTCAGGAAGTAGGAAAGATATCCTACGGAAAGGTCTCTCTTCACAACCATAAATACTGTCCAAGGGAAACTGGGACAAAATTGTATTTCTCTGCTATTGCTACAATTTAAAATTTTATTCCCGACTCTTACCCCTCCCCCAAAACACACACACTTGAATCATTTACTCCAGTATGCAGGAGCTGCGTCAGCCTCCCAGCCACCCTTGACCTCTGACCCTAACATTCTCACTCTTTTTCTCACACTTTTCCTCCATGCTCCACTGCATTCAAGGAAACCACCTCCACAGAGTTTTTGCCAAGTCCTTTTAATTTTTTTTTTCTTTTCATTGTTGGTATTCCCTCTATGAATTGTCTGACACTTTGTGTCTCAAAATCTGAACTCACCTCCAAGGTGAAATTGCCTGAAGCAGGAGAGCAGCCCTTATACTTGGTCTGTGTGGAGCAACAAAGTAAACACTATCTAACAAGAGAAAGGCTCAAGGTCCAGTCTCAGCTGTCTCTCTTTTAGTTATGTGACTCTAGGCAAGTCACTCAACCTCTAGGGAACTTGGTCAGACAACAATAATTTTACAAAAACGTTGACAATTTACAACCTTTATAATTTTATTATTATTGTAATAAACTTACAATAATTTTATAATCACTGCTAATATTTGTTAATGCATAATAAATTTTTGACACTTTCCTCAAAAATTCTAATTTTTCTTGGCTGTGATGTTCCCCCCATTGGATTTTGTGTTCTTTGAGTTGCAAGAACTATAACTAATTTTCTTTGAATGATTAATACTGCCTGTCTGGCAATTGCTTTATAGTCCCATAATATTTGATGAATGAGAAAATGAACAAATTAGATAAATGTAAATAATGTATGTGAAAACAATATTCCAACATTCAACATGCTATACAAATGCGAGGTGTTATTTTTCAGTCATTCATTAAACTAACAAGTCTGGAGTGCTTGCCCTGTGCCAGGCACTGTCCTCGGCAGAGACAGAAGTCTCTTGTCCACAGCAGCATTTCTTAACATGACAGAGTTTATGACTGAGTACTCACAGAAGAGCAACTGTAACTGGATAGTGAAGCATGACTGGAAAGTAAAACATCTGACTAGGAAGAAAGAATACGACTTTGACTTTATAAAAGCTCTGATGATTAGTAATGCAAACAACATTCTGAGTCTAATATTTAATTAATAAAATCATTTTACCCAAATGTGTCACTCTCCTTTTCCTGTCTTTTTTTTTTTTACTTTGGAGTGGATAAGTCCACATTTTAATGTTTTATTTTCTTTAAGGAATCAGATCAAAATGCATACCAAGTATGTATTGAGCCCTTAATTTGTGGATTTCATCACTTTTTTAAAATAAGAAAAGAATTTAGCTTTTCGAAACTTCTTCAATGATAGTCAGTGGGCAAATAGTTCTTTCTATGAAATATATTGACACTAAAAAATACTGAAAAGGGCTAGTTACACAATTTAATTCCCCAAAATGTAATAAAATTGCACTAAACACCGGGCCTGTTTCTGAAGGCAGTACCAAACTGATTTGCATATCACTGCTGCCTTCAAGGAGCTTAACTTTAGTAAAAGAGGTAAGACATGCATTCAAATATTCAGACATAATTGTGGAAAACATACATCATAAGGAAGGAGTTAATTTATGCACTGTCAAATATGCAGAGAGAAATTGCCGTTATTGTAAATGGATCATAATGACAGCCTCACAAGGTGTTAAAATTGCCTATAGAGCCTTGAAATAATTAACAAAGTGTCTCCAGTGGAAAATCAGTCATTTCCTAGTTATTACCCAAGCCTTTACCGCTTTGATTGCATGCATAATCTCAGAGGCTTTTGTGTAGTAACAGTAATTCATCTTGTACTTTACGTACTTTTCAGGAACTATTGTTTGTATCTCTAAATACAGTCCACACAGACTCAGCTTTTCAATGCAATATTAATGTGGCATGTGCATAGAAATGTTCTAATTTACCTGTCTTTGCTGCTCTTATTCCAGTACTTTAAAAGCAGTTTGCAGCCGAGACATTTGTTCCTCTCATCGTGTGACATGGGCTTATAGCTTACATATAGTGCAGACATAATAGCTAAACAGTTATTATTTTAGCCTGGAGGATCACAGATCTGTCCCCTGGGATTTATGCAGTAGTTTCAAAGCCCAAGCTAAGTGAAATGTGTATTGTTCAGACTTGCTTTACTATTCTTTCAAATGAAAGTTTAATCAACTTGACATTTACCGTAAGGAGTGGCTTGGTGACAGCATTTATGCAGCATACAGCAATCTCTATCTGAAAGTAAATATGAAAATATGGAATGAAAAAGGGAGGTTTGAGTGTCTAATTAAGACTCCAAGTCTAAAAACAGTCTTTCAAAGGCTGAGATATCATGATTTAGAGGCCATTCTTTTTTCTCCACAGTGTTTTCAGGTTTTATGAGGGGGTAAAAAAAAGGATAAAGAGGTCCAATAAGTTTGGGAAACACCTCTGTCAAACATAGAAAAAATTATATATTAGTCTATTAAATGTTCTCGGAGAAGTTCTTCTGAGAACATTGAATAGACTAATATATAATTTAAATTTCCTTAAAAGATATATTATGCACTTTCCAGAACTTTTATGATCACAGAAACTTTTTTTTTCCAGGCAACAACTTTTGAGACAAATGTTCCATGGAGGGTGTTTTAGTGCCAAAGAATGTTGCCTCTTCTCTGGGGATTGTTCTACCTTACCATTTTCACAATGAAGATTATCTTTATTTCTCTTCTCTATTTTTCTCATCAGAGCTTCTTGAAGTTTCTTTAAAACTTAATTTTAAAAAGCTTTTATTTCAGAAGTTAATAGATAAAATTCAGATAAATTCCTGTTTTACAGAAATTTGATATACTAACATAGCCCCACTAAATAGGTTTACATGATTTTAGTTAGTCTATGGTTATGAGACTTGATTTACATGCAATATATTGTTTATAGTTCATGAAAGTGCAATTATTTGAACTAATGATTTCACTTACCCGAGGTACCTAGTGTAAACAAACTCACAGAGATGGAAAGTAGAATGGTAGTTGCCAGGGGCTGTCAGTGGAGCATGAGGAATGGGGAGGGGTTGTTTGATGATTATAGAGTTTTGGTTTTGCAAGATGAGAAATTTCTGGAGATGATTAGTTGCTCAACAATGTAACTATGCTTAACACTAACAAGCCATATACTTAAAAATGGTCGAGGCCCGGCGCGGTGGCTCAGGCCTATAATCTTAGCACTTTGGGAGGCCAAGGTGGGTGGATCACGAGGTCAAGAGATCGAGACCATCCTGGTCAACAAGGCGAAACCCTGTCTCTACTAAAAATACAAAAGTTAGCTGGGCATGGTGGCGCACGCCTGTAGTCCCAGCTACTCGGGAGGCTGAGGCAGGAGAATTGCTTGAACCCAGGAGGTGGAGGTTGCGGTGAGCCGAGATCGCGCCATTGCACTCCAGCCTGGGTAACAAGAGGGAAACTCCGTCTCAAAAAAAAAAATCTTCATTGTCAGAGGGCATCTAACTAGATTGTGCGATTAATATAACTACATACTTAGTCAGGTACTAGAAATAGGATTCCAATTTATAGGAACCAGATCAGGGATCTTCCCCAAAACCAAATGACCCTTTCTTTGCCTCCAGAAGGGACCTGGTGTTTTACATCTACACAGTTAATTTTGTTTCAACAAATATTTATCAAATGTTTATTACACTCCAAACACTGCTCTGTGCTAGAAATCACTAGGGACACTAACATGTGAAAGATGTAGTCCCTGCCTCAAGATTATGTTTCCTAGCATCTACTAGGGAAAGTCAGACATGTGCAAAGTGCCACTAGTTGACGGTCTGAGGACTCTGGTGGTGGCGCACGCCTGTAGTCTCAGATACTTGGGAGGCTGAGGCAGGAGAATTGCTTGAACCCAGGAGGCGGAAGTTGCGGTGAGCCGAGATCGTGCCATTGCACTCCAATCTGGGTAACAACAGCGAAATTCCGTCTCAAAAAGAAAAAGAAAGGAAAAAAAAAAGGTCGAGATGGTAAATTTTATGTTATGTGTATACCATCACAGTTTAAAAATTATGTGATTTTCAACATTGTACTTTATTAAACCTCATTAAAGGTAAAGACAAAATGAAATAATTTGAATATTTAAAATTATTTATCTCTTCATGAAAAAAGAAAACTGGACTGGTAGAGAAAAAAATCTCTACCAGAGATTTTTGACTAGATCGGAAATCTAAAACCTTTGAAACAGTCTCCTCAATTAAGACAGCAACCAACAATGCAAATATTTGATATTCTGGTGAAACTTCAAACTTTTATGGATCTTAAAAAATACTTTAAAATTTCAAGTTGTTTCCTCAAATATACCTGGAGATTACCATTAATCATTTTGAATCTATATTAATTATACATTTCTAAGTTAACTTCTGTTACCATGAGTTTAGATATTTATCCCTAAATTTCAACTTTTGGTGCTCCAAATTGCTATTACCATCACTAATATGATTTCCTGTCTAACTGATTTCTGGCTAGATTTCTGGTAACATTTGCCATCATTTAGGAAAATGATGTACCCTGCAGTGAGGAAAGTATGTTTCTGTGCTCCTTTCTTCTCTAGCTCTGTTCCAGAGAACCATTTGGCTTCTTTGTTCCTATAGGTTGTATTTAGTAACATTATAATTCTCTCAAGAATTTAAGGGCATGTGGGAAGTAAATACAAACCCCACACAGTACTTAATAATCACATGCAGCCATATTAGAAAAACACAATATGTACAGCAGCACAAACCCCTCTCATACCAAGAGCATTTGCTGCCAGCTCCCCTTTTATGCAGCACTAGCCAGGTGCTCCAAGGAAATAGATATGGGGTTTTCGGTTAATGAATGACAACAGAAACATTTAATATTCCTGCCATACAACCAAATCTATGGTGTATGAAATAAAACTGTATTCATTGCGTACAAATAGAGTGGTAAATGCACAGTGAGGCGATAATTGAAGAGGGAGTTGTAAGAACTCTAGGTGAAGAGAATTGCAGATATATTCCATTTGTCTTTCTTCAAGTCCCAGAATAGAGTTTTAGGAACTATTTTTATTATAAAGGAGGGAAGCCTGTGAAACTGTTATAGGGTCAACATTTCAGGAGCAAGATGAGACTTGGAGGCGGGGTTGGTAAACAAAATGAGACTGGAACAACAGAAAGGCATAATTTAAGAGAACTGGAATTATCCCTGGAGAGAAAAATGTCATCTCTTCATGATCAGAATGAAAATGTCTCTGTTGAGCCCCAAGGTACTCGAAACTTCCATAGTACCGAAAAATATGAGTGATCAATATTGAGATGTGACCAAATTCACACCTTCTTACATAAACCTGGATGACATGACTTAAGGAGGCTGCACGAGAGAAATAGAGAAACAGGATACTCTGTGAGTTCCCACCTATTGTCCCACCATGAATCTTCAGAATATCTACCTGGAAAGAGAGCCTCATGGGGATGTGAATCGTACCTGTGAAGAAGGAGAGAGGGAGCCTTGATTTTAGCCTTATGACCAAAAGTGTTAAAAATGCGGAAAATAATCATACAGAGACTTCATCAGAATAATGCAAAGATGGAGTCCATGAAGAAGTCAGGAAAAGGAGAGCATCCCTGCATACAGCATAGTATATGACAAGGTAATCATTATGAGAGCTTTTGCAGAGGTCTTGAAGCTGTCAGTAACATGGGAGAGGAGTACAGAAGTGCTGGGTAGAGAAGGATGGGGTCCCTGGTGAGGGCTCCACCCCTGGGCCTATGCCCACAGACCCAAATGAGGACAGGCATTTCTGTTTTCACACCCAAAAATTTGCCTTTTGGTTTGCCACACCCCACATCCTGTGCCCATAAAAACCCAGGAACGTAGTGGGCATACACACAACCAGCTGAATGTCGAGAGGAGCAGAGGAGCAGAAGAGCACACCAACAGACACCAGCAGAAACTGGCAGGCCATTGACAGGGGGATGAAGCGAAATTCAGTCAGGGATGATCAGAGGAGAGACGGGCCGCTACGTGGCCTGACTCCGGGGGAAGACCATCTTCACATTCCATCCCCTTTCTGGCTCCCTATCCGTCTCACTGAGAGCTACCTCCACCATTCAATAAAACCTTGCACTCATCCTCCAAGCCCACGTGTGATCCAATTTTTCTGGTACACTAGGGCAGGAACTCTGGATACAGAAAGCCCTCTGACCTTAAGATAAGGCAGAGCATCTAACTGAGCTGATTAACACAAGCCACCTGCAGACGCACAGCTGAATGAGCACACCGTCACACCCGCCGCCTGGGGCTTTGCGAGCTGGAAACACTCAACCCTAGATGCTGCTGCGGGGTCGTAGCCCAAAACATTCCCCACGACCTGCCTTTCTGCATGTTCCCCCTAGGGGTTTGAGCAGTGGGGCGCAAAAGAATCGAGCCACACCCTTGTCACTTGCCCTGTGAAGAGGGATAAGGGAACCCCTCCCATTTCATCAGCATCTCACCCTTCATTGTTTTTACCCCTCACTCCCCACTTTGTATAGTATTTAGTGCAAAATTCTAAAATAAAAAAGGTGTATGATTCTTCAGTTCTGGAGAAAGCTAAGGAAGCTGTATCGTAATTACACATACAGTCTTGAGAGTGAGACAGAAGGAGAGAAGGGAGGGAATCAGCCACATCCCTGAAACCTGGAGGGCACAGGAAAGCCTTTTAGGGATGGAGCAGCGGGCCAGGGGTTTTACCCAAAAGAGATCCCACATAGACCCTCGCTGTCAAAGCAACTCATTCAAACTTACATATTTATTATTTTTCAGATGAACCGCTACAATGATACTATAACAGAATCATTTCCACTAGATGCCGGATGTATTAGTACAATTTATTAAGCAAAGCTCTAAGATGAAAAAGAAAATAATTTTTTTAAAGCTCCTTTGTAAAGCAAAAACAACCAGAAATCCTAAGTCTAGTTACTAAATCTTTTGGTCATTTTTTTCTAACAGTAAATCATTTGAACTAAGAGTTGTGCCTGAAGAAGTTTTTTAAAATACCCTATTTAAGTCTAAGAAACACCATTAAATGTGTCATCTGAACTCATAATTTCACAGAATTCAGCCTCGATTCTTTTCTCTTGTGCACACTTGATTTCATATCGGTAGTGGCCCAAGGTTAAATGTCATTATTTTCTTCAGTTCATTGAGTTAAAGTTTATTCTGCTTCGTAGCTTCCTGCTGAGTCATCTTTTTACATTAGTTCTCCCACTGTGTGATTTGAAGGCTCTGCCTCCACGAACAGTTCCAGCCGCTTCTTGCAGCAGTTCATGCAAAAACTCCCAACTGCTTCAAAGCAGCTCTCAAACCTTTCCATGCACAACAATCACCTAGATCTTGTTTAAATTACGGACTCCTGGTTTTGCATGTTGAAATCAATTTGCCCAATGGTTCAGTTGTAGATGATCCTCAGATCCTGCTTTGACAAACATTGTTTTATTTTTCCCTGTCCTGGCGCCTTAATGAAACAAATCCTGTGCATACAGGTTTCTTCCTCTGCCTATCTAGAGTGGTATATTGACTTCTGATTGAGCCCTGGATAGTTTATCTTCTTGCACTGTTGTTTATTTCATGTGTTACATCTCAGTTCTGGAATGTACTGAACACACCAGGGAGGAATCCCATGTCTTAAGTGACTGTATAGTAATATATAATAAGCTTTAAGCAATATTGGCATGGAATGTCCATGGAACAGTGAGCCTTTTATAGTGAAAGAATGAAGTTAATTATATCCTTGGAGGCAAATAGACCAAGAGTACCTGGGAGAAAGCAAAGACATTAGATGAAGGACATATTGGCGCATAGGCAGTGTTGCAGCGTAGGCCTTTGGTGCCACTATAGACATAAAAACATGAGGCAATCCACACACAGCGTGGGGCACCACAGAGCCAGGGAGACCCAGGCACAGGCTCTGTCTTTCCTTGCTATGTTTCTTGGGTGTGTCTTTTCCATACACTTCAGCATGTCCAACTAGAAAATAAAATTGTATTTTGTGTTGTCCAAGATTCCTTCTGAGGCTGTCGAGTTTAGAAATTTTCTTCTATCTGGGGAAGATACCAGCTATGGTAGGAACATTGGCGTTGCACAAGTGAAGAATTTTCTGGTTGTGAAGTTGTCACTACCTTTGTTCTTAGTTTTCTTTTTCTTTTTTTTGTTTTTTTTTTCTTTCTTTCTTTTGCCCATCAGCCCATTGCCTAGATTGAAGCCAATGAATCTGAGTTTTCTTTTTCTAATTTCAAATTATTTTCTATTTAAAAATCTTTACACATCTTTTCTCCACTGTTTCACATCCCTTATAAATTAGAGGCAATGCTGTTTGATATTATATGTGATTATTCTGATTCTACATGGAATTATGCTGAGGCTTTTTAGCACTCTGATATTCATTTCTGCCACTTCTGTGGGAAATGCCTTCTTGGAAGATTTTTGCGTCTGAGAACCTTCCTGAGATATTCTATTTTATTATCCTGTCGTCTTTTTGCTGATATCATCTGTAAAACCTTTTTCCACTTCATCTCACAATTTATTTTTCCTTTCCATTGTGCTGTAAAATGTGCATTTCATAGTATAACTACATAATTCAAGTCCCGGGCTCCTATCCCTAAAAGAATGTGTATGGTTTCATAAGTAAGGTTTTTGTAAGTTGATTTCTATTTTTTGCAGCTGATACATAGGTATCATTTAAGTACGTTTAGTTTTACAATAGAAATGATATTAGGCAATTAGATTATTTTCAAATATCCCATATAATTTCTACTACAAGTATTTAAGATGAAATCACTTTTCTATCTTTTGTAGCATAATACATTTCAAATATTTAGTTTATTTAAATTTCATTTAATGCTAAATAAACATTATCACTTTATTATTTAGGTAAAATAACAAATGTTAAGAAAAAATTAAAAGGAAAATATTAGTAATAATTCTCTTAATTAACTGTAAAACTTTTCATTTATAAATGTTGAATTAATCATAGCCTAATGCCATTTTGTAATTCTTTTTACTTGCTGATATATCATAAAAATTATCACATAATCTTTATAATTTTTAATGGCTGCGTTATGTTTCATTGAGTTAGCTATTCCATCACTCAGTGAAGCTCCTTTCTGCTGTGCTCACCCTCCAGCTGTCCGGGTACTGAATTCTTCCTGGAGGTTGGCCGAGAACTTGGGACCTGCCAAATGGTGGGACTGAAAGATCTGTAACACAAGCAGGGTTGAAACATTCCCTATTCACCATGTTGCAGGCAATGAGAAGGAGAGAAGAGCTACTGCCCTTCAGGGAGCTCAGACCTTGGGGGGCTCCCCAAGCCAGGGCTGTGACACCCTTTTTGGGGTTCTGCAGTTCCTGGTATCTCCAAGCTTCCTCATACCAGCTCATTTCCCTCATCCAGACGTGGGTGGCCACAGCAGAAGCTGCTTGCAGTGCATCTGATCCAACCACAGTCTTGCACAGAGCTGGTGCCTGAGCCGCACCTAAGCTGTCTGTCCCTCCATAGCAGCTAGCATGCCTGGCTGTAAGTAGTGGCTGGACCCCATGCTTGCTCACTCACAAACCCCTTGCTGCTCTGTGCCTCACTCTCCCTTGGCAGGCGTGGGATCCAGGCCAGTAGCACAAGCCTAGCTCAGCCTGCCAGGCCGGGTGGGCAGAACAAGCCCAGCAGGGCTAAGCAAAACTCGGGCAAAGGTGCCACTGGCCACACAGATTTCTTGCTGGTAAAGTTACACCTAAGAATCCTGTGATAGTAGCAGCAGAGTTGCTCTGATTGTAACCTAGCCCATCTGGTTCTTCTTAATCTGCTATGATTCCTATGATACTCTGGGAACTCTAGGGTTCTACAGGACAAGATTTGAAAATGACTGGTTTAAAAAAAAGGAGATGTCATATATCATCATAATTTGTGCCCTGGAGAAAATGGCTGACAGTAGCTTAAATAACACTTCTCTTTGAGGGGTTTTACTTGAAATAGGGATCAAAGTAACTGAACCCCAGTAGAAAAATTTCATAAGTCAGCATGAGTGGGAGAATTGGCAGCAGAGGGAGGTGGCAGGCACAGAACCAATTCAGTTGCTCTAAAATCACGTTATTCATCCTGTCACCTACTCCCTGGATGAGGTGATGGCCACAGACAATTTATTGTGAGTCATTGTCACTAGAAGACACTTGATACTTTTTGAGGAGTGCACTGTTCACATGAATTAATCCTAATCCTACAAAATAGGCTACTTTATAAATTTACCTAATAATAAATAGGCATTTGAAATGACTCCCAAGAAAGCAGTTGAGAAGAGTAAAATTTAAATACAATAATGGCTAATTAGAAAAAGAATTTAAGATTTTTCTCTCAACCAATCAAACCAAATTAACATATTTAAAGGGGAAATGACAAGTGGTGATTATTTAGTGCCTGAGAGCATGAGGGAGGGTTTTGTTTGTACTCTCAACCAAAGAAGTGAATGTTCCAAAATGTCACTGAAGAACAAAATGTCATCTGGTGGAACTGACGGCTGACAAATTTAGAGCAAGTTGAAGAAACTATTACTTTGTGCCACTTTTAGCCAACTTGTGAAACCCACTGCCACAGGAGGTTATGGAGTTGAGCACCACAGTTGGTTTTAAAATGGAATGAGTAACTTTATGACTAATAAAGGCCAGTGCAAGCTCTTCATGCTAAGATAAAAAGGGTAGTCAAAGTACATGTTTCAGAGCACAGGCCAAGTGCTGCAGGTGTTAGAAGTAGGGACCTTTCCCTTGTAAACACTGATATATAATTAGCCATACAGAGCACAAGAAACATTTCTACCTCTCTGCCAGAACTAAATACTGCCCCCTGCAGAAGTAGGGGTCCAGGAGAGGGGCTGCTGTGGAGTTAAGTGTGGAAGAATCCTCAGTAAGGGGCTTGTGCTGAGCTTGCTCACCCATGAGCTACCAACAAGCAATCAAACCAAAACCGTTCAGACTGTTTTCCTGCCCTCTCCATCACCTCCAACAGTTTCATGCTGAGCTTGCATCATCCCACTGTCTAAAATCAACACTGGGCCACCACCTTCTTCATTACCTGAGTATCCTGGTGGCCCATTCTGCACTTGATGTCTCTCTTTCTGAGTGTCTGCTCATAGTTCCCATGTATTCTCCTACCTTGATAATCTGGTCTGGATCATGAAGAAACATAAATATCCTTGAACACTTTTCTTGGTGCAGGTGTTCACAATTCAACAGCTTTGAGGGTCAAAGTAGATAATGTAAGTGTGTACAACAGCCCAAGTACAGAACATTTAACTTTCAGAAATAGAATCACACAGTCTTCATTTTTACTAAATTAGAACTAAATTAGAAGTGAATGGTGTAATGTAAGCAGATATGATATTTTGGATTATATATTAAATTCAAAATAAAAAGATTAACTAAAAATTGTCAAACTCTAATTCTTCTGATTTATAATTAGAAAACAAACATCTTTTTTTCTATGTAACATGTATTAGACTTTGTATTTCTCTTTAAAATAGACAGTACAGAATTTGGCCTTGAATCCCTTAAATGAGAACAATATTTTGTTTTATTTTAGTTCATAATGGAGAACAGATGTTTTCAATGCAGGTACTTCCAAACATAGTTTGCTTTTATGTTTAGAGTAACTACTTTCAAGACATTGAGGAAATCTAATTTTCTAACATTATCCTATTTTGCTATCAGTATCATATTTTAATGCTACTTGGCTTATTTGATAAATTTGCATTAATTCTATAAGTATTAATTGTGAGAAACAAAGTGAAAAACATTTATTTTTTTTAAAAGTTTGAAGTTAGAGAACTTTGTTTGGAATTAGGTCTTCAACTCTGCAATGGGGAATTCCCATAATATCCAATTCTGAAAATCGAGTCTGGTTTAAAAAGTGTGGTAGATTATTTCTTGCCAAAGAAACAATTCTTTCTAAAAATAAGATAATCAGAACATAAATGTTAAAAATTTTTATAAGCTCCCTTGCATTTTAAAAACTAATCATTACTTTTCATGGTAGCATTACTTATTTGATTTGCTTTCAAAAAAGAACACCATTGAAATTTCTGTTGTTTCTCTCAGTTCATTTAAATTCTCACAATGTATTATCTTTCTATAGTTTTTTCAGAATGATGACTTCAGTTGCATTCTTTTGACAAAGACATACTTTGTGTATTAAACGTGAAAGAGTTGTCTCCAATTTTTTTTTTTGTAGTCTTTCACCTGCTTGGTTAAATTTATTCTTAGGTATTTTTTAAGCTATTGTAAATGAAGAATGCCTTCTTGATTTCTCTATCAGCTATTACATTATTGATAAATAGAAACACTACAGAGTTTTGTATATTTATTTTGCTTCTTTGAAAACAACTTTGCTGTCTCTTACTTTTCTTGAATTATATTGTCTTTGCAGTCTCTATGTCATTTTCCACTTTTGCTAGAGACTTGGAGTCACAAAACATTTCTTAACTACAGAAAAATAACAGCACAACTATAATGGAAATGAAAGCTGATAACAATCATTGTTAGGCTCATGAGATGTGATTCTAGTAAATTAGAAAATATGCCATTCTAGAGAGAAGAAGAGCAGTTACACAGTTCCAGCCAAATGCCACCTCGTAAGACTGAGGCCCCAGTGTTGTGAGAACATCTCAATGATTCCAAAGGGTCCAAATACACAGAATTTCTCCCAAGTTTTAAATGTAGCCAACTAATTGAAATATTTTTTATTGATACATAGTATTAATCTACTTTTATGGGGTACATGTGACATTTTCTTACATGCACAGAATGTATAGCAATCAAGTCAGGGCATTTACAGTATCCATCACCTCAAATAGTTATTATTTCTGTATGTTGGGGACATTTCAAATTCTCTTTTCTAGCTATTTTGAAACGTGATGATTATTAACTTTAATCATCTTACTCTGATATCAAACAGAATTTATTCATTCTGTCTAACTGTTTCTACCCTTAACTAGCCTCTCCTCATGCACTCCCCACACAACCTTCCCAGCTTCTAGTAGTTATCATTCTACTTTTTATAAGATCAACTTTTTAGCTCCAACGTATGAATGAAAACATGCAATATTGGTCTTGTGGTGCCTGGCTTATTTCACTTAACATAGTGATCCCTAGTTCTGTCCATGTTGCTGCAAATTATAGGATTTCATTTTTTTTATAGTCAAATAATATTCCATTGTGTATATATACCACATTTTCTTTATTCATTCATCTGTTGTTAGACACTTAGCTTGATTCCATATCTTTGCTATTGTGAATTATGCTGCAATAAATATGACGGTGCAAATACCTCTTTGATATACTGATTTCCTTTCCTTTAGATAAATACCCAGTAAAGGGATTGCTGAACTGTATAGTAGTTCTATCTTTAACTTTTTAAGAAAGTCATATACTGTATTCCATAGTGGCTGAACTAACTTAAATTCCCACCAACAGTGTATAAAAATTCTTTTTTCTCTACATCTTCATCAGCATCTGTTATTTTTTCTTTTTAATAATAATGGCCATTCAAACTAGGGTAAGATTAGATTAGTAATGCTGAATCTTTTTATATACCTGTTGGTCATTTGTATGTCTTCTTTTGAGAGATATCTTTTCATGTACTTTGGCTACTTTTTTCATGGGATTACATTTTTTCTTGCTTTTGAGTTGTTTTAGTTTGTTGTCTTTTTTGGATATTAGTCCCTTGTCAGATGAATAGTTTACAAATATTTTCTCCCACTCAACAGGTTGTCTTATCACTCTGATGATGATTTCTTTTGCTGCTCAGAAGCATTTTAATATATTATAGTTCTATCTGTGTACTTTTGGTTTTGGTTCCTGTGCTTTTGAGATCTTAGCTGTAAAATCTTTGCATAGACCAATGTCCTGAAGTGTTTCTCCTGTTTTCTTCTAGTAGTTTTATATTTTCAGGTCTTATTTTTATGTCTTTAATCCACTTTGGGTTAATTTTTGTATATGGTGAGAGATAGAGGTCTAGTTCATTCTTCTGCATATGGATATTCAGTTTTCCCAGAACTATTTATTGAGAGAATGTCCTTTCTCTAGGGTATGTTCCTGGCACCTTTGTTGAAAATAGTTGGTTGTAAATACCTGGATTTGTTTCTGGGCTCTCTATGCTGTTCCATTGGTCTATGTGTCCATGTGTCCATTGGTCTATGTTTTTAATACCAACACCATTCCAATTTGGTTACTATAGCCTTGTAACATATCTTGAAGTCAGTTAGTGTAACACCTCCAGTGTAACACCTTGTTCTTTTTGTTCATAATTGAGTTGGCTATTTGGGGTCTTTTTTTGGTTCCATACACATTTTAAGATTGTTTTTTATATTTCTGTGAAAAATGACATTGGTATTTTGATCGGAATTGTGTTGACTCTCTAGACTGCTTTCAATAATATGGTCATTTTAACAATATTAGTTCTTCCAATTCAAGAGCATGGGATGTCTTTCCATTTGTTTGTGTCCTCTTTGATTACTTTTCTTTTCTTTAGACACAGGTTCTCACTGTGTCACTCAGGCTGGAGTGCAGTGGTGTCATCATAGCTCACTGTAACCTCAAACTCCTAGGCGCAAGCAATTTTCCTGCCTTAGTCTTCCGAGTAGCTAGAACTATATAGACATGTGTCACCACACCCAGTGATTTTTTTTTTTTTAAGAGAGAGAGGTTCTTGCTATGTTTTCCAGGCTGGTCTTGAACTCCTGGACTCAAGAGATCCTCCCACCTCACCCTAGCCTCCCCAGGTGTTGGGATTACATGAATGAACAATCACATCCAGCCCTCTTCAATTTCTTTCATCAGTGTTTTGTTGTTTTCCTTGCAGAGGTCTTTCACCTCCTTGATTAAATTTATTCTTAGTTATTTTTAAGCGATTGCAAATGAGATTGCCTTCTAAATTTCTTTTTTTAGCTATACCATTATTGATAAATAAAAATGCCACTGATTTTTATATATTTACTTTATTTCCTGAAAATATATTTGATTTGATTATTAGGTCTAAGAGTTTTTTGGTGGAGTCTTCAGATTTTTCTAAATAAAAGATTATGTTATTTGCAAAGAGGAAGGGTTTGACTTCCTCTTTTGCAATTTTGATACCTTTTCTTTCTTTCTCTTGCCTGATTTCTCTGGTAAGGACTTCCAGTATAATATTGGATAGGAATGGTGAAAGAGGACATCTTTGTCTTGTGCCAGTTCTTAGAGGAAAGGCTTTCAACTTTTCCCCATTTAGTAAGGTGTTAGCTGTGGGTTTATCATATATGACCTTTATTATGCTGAGGTATATTTCTTCTATGCCTAGTTTGTTGACAGTTTTTTTTTTTAAATCATGAAGAGACAATGAATTCTAACAAATACTTTTTATGTTTCTATTGAGATGATCACATTGTTTTTATCCTTTATTCTATCTATGTGATGTTTCATGTTTACTGATTTGCATGTGTTGAACCATCCTTATATCCCTGGGATAAATTTCACTCGATTGTGGTGTATTATCTTTTTGATATGTTGTTGAATTCAGTTTGCAGTACTTCGTTGGTGATATTTGCATCTATGTTCATCAGGGACATTGGTTTGTAGTTTTCTTTTCATTATTGTGCCCTTGTCCAGTTTTGGTATCATGGTAACGCTGGCCTCATAGAATGAGTTGGGGAGAATTCTATCTTTTTCAAATTTTTGGAATACTTCGGGGAAAATTGGTGTTTATTTTTCTTTATGCATTTGGTAGAATGCAGCAGTGAAGTCATTTTGTCCTGGGGTGTTTTCGTTGTTATGGAAGACTTTTTACTACTAATTTAATCGTATTACTTATTATTAGTATGCTCAGGTTTTCTATTTCTTCCTGATTCCATCTTGGTAGATTGTATGTATCCAAGAATTTATTCATTTCTGCTGTATTTTCCAGTTTGTTAGCATATAGTTGTTCATATGATATGTTCATGTTAAAGATCTCTGATGATCTTTTGTATTTCTGTGGTATCAGTTTTAATGTCTCCTTTTTCATGGTGATTTTTAAAATTTGAGTCTTCTCTTTTTTTATTAGTCTAGCTAATGGTTTATCAGCTTTATCTATCTTTTGAACAACCAACTTTTTGTTTCATTGATCCTTTATAGTGTTTATTTCATCTCCTCTATTTTGTTTAATTCTTCTCTGTTCTTTATTATATATTTTATTCTACTAATTTTAGGTTTGGCTTGCTCCTGATTTCCTAGTTCCTAAAGTGCTTCATTAGACTTTCTACTTTTTTGATGTAGGTGTTTATTGCTACAAACTTCCCTTTTAGCATTGTTTTTGTTGTAGTCTACAGGTTTTGGCTTGTTGTGTTTCCATTTTTATTTGTTTTGATTTTTTAAAGTTTTCTTCTCCTGCAGCCACCGAGTCAAAGCTGGTTGCTGGCCCAGTCCCATCCTGCACAACCTGCCTCCTTTTTTTCCTTTCATATGACAGATGCTGCTATGTTCTTCACCAAGGACTTTCTGGCAGGTGGAGTGGCTGCAGCCATCTCCAAGACAGTGGCAGTGCCCATCAAGCATGTCAAACTGCTGCTGCAGGTGCAGCATGCCAGCAAGCAGATCACCACAGATAAGCAATTATAGACTACATGGTCCACATTCCCAAGAAGCAGGGAATCCTGTCATGGCATAGTAACCTGGCCAATGTCATCAGATAATTCCCCACCCAGGCTCTCGACTTCACCTTCAAACACAAATACAAGCAGATCTTTCTGGGTGGGGTGGACAAGAGGACCCAGTCTTGGTGCTACTTTGCGGGGAATCTGACATCATCTGGTGCCACTGGAACCACATCGTGGTGTTTTGTGTACGCTCTTGATTTTGCCCACACCCGTCTAGCAGCTGATGTGGGTAAAGCTGGAGCTGAAATGGAATTCTGAGGCCTCGGTGACTGCCTGGTTAAGATCTACAAATCTGATGGGATTAGGGGCCTGTACCAAGGCTTTAATGTGTCTGTGCAGGGTTATTATCATCTACTGAGGTGCCTACTTCAGTATCTATGACACTAGAAAGGGAACATTTTCAGATCCCAAGAACACTCACATTGTATCAGCTGGATGATTGCACAGACTGTCACTGCTGTTGCTGGGTTGACTTCCTATCCATTTGACACTATTTGCCCCCACATGATGATGCAGTCAGGGTGCAAAGGAACTGACATTATGTATACAGACTGCTGGAGGAAGATTACTTGTGATGAAGAAGGCAAAGCTTTTTTCAAGGGTGCATGGTCCAATGTTCTCAGAGGCATGGGTAGTGCTTTCGTGTTTGTCTTGTATGATGAAATCAAGAAATGCACGTAAGTTATTTCCTAGGATTCTCCCCCACGACCTGTGAACAGGTATGTTGCATTAAATAACATATCCTGAGCATTCTTGATAGACTCCTGGTTGTCAGTTTATCAGTGGCAACTATTTACTGGTTGAAAATGAGAAGTAGTAATATTCATCTGACTAGTTTTCTCTTAAAGCCATTTCTATGATGATGATGATGGGACTCAATTATATTTTGTATTTCAATCACTCCTGATAAATAGCATATTTGGAGAAAAAAAATTTCTAAAATTTTAAAAATTTATTCTTGATTTTTTTCTTGACCCAATGGCTGTGTATTTGCAGTTTTCAAAGTTCTTCTTTTTGTTAATTTCTAGCTTTAATTCACTGTAGTCTGAGAAGATAGTTTGTATAAATTTGATTTCTGAAAATTTGTTGGACTCATTCTGTGGCCAAACATATGACCTGAAGAATGTTTCATGTGCCAAGAAGAAGAATGTATATTCTCTAGCTGTTGAATAAAATGTTCTGTGGGTATCTGTTAAGTCTATTGGAACTAAAGTGAAATTTAAGTTCACGTTAGATGTAATGTTTCTTTGTTAATTTTCTGTCTAGAAGATCTGTCTAGTGTTGATTGGGGTTGAAGTTCCCAACTATTATTGCATTGAAATCTATCTCTCTCTTTGGATCTAATAATGTTTCTTTATACATCTGGGGGCTTCAGTGTTGGGTGCATATATATTTAGAATCATTATATTCTCTTGCTGAATCTTCCCCTTTATCATTATCTAATGACCGTCTTTGTCTCTTTTTGCTATTTTGACATAGAGTCTCTTTTATGTGACATAAGTATAGTAACTCCTGCTCACTTTTCGTTTCTATCTGCACAAAATTTTTTTTAATTCCTTCACTTTCAACCTATATGTGTCTTTACAGGTGAAATGATTTTCTTGTAGGCAGCATAGAATTGGATCATGTTTCTGGACCCCTTTAGCCAGTCTATATTTTATAAGTGAATAATTTAATCTGTTTACATTCAAGATTATTATTGGTAAGTAAAGGGTTATTCCTGCAGTTTTGGTCAATTGTTTTCTGGTTGTTTTGTATATCCTTTGTTTCTTTCTTTTCTGTTTTATTATTTTGTCACTGTAGTTTGGTAGTTTTCTGGAGTGGTAACATGAGTCCTTTCTCCTTCTTATTTGTGTGTTTGCTCTACCAGTGAGTTTTATACTTATGTGTGTTTTCATAATGGTAGATATCAACCATTCACTTCCAAGTGTAGGGCTGCTTTAAGCATTTCATTTCTTTCTTTCTTTTTTTTTAGATGGAGTCTTTCTCTGCCACCCAGGCTGGAGTGCAGTGGCACAATCTCAGCTCACTGCAACCTCCATCTCCCAGGTTCAAGCAATTCTCCTGCCTTAGCCTCAGATGGGATTACAGGCACATGCCACCATGCCCAGCTAATTTCTTTTTGTATTTTTAGTAGAGACAGGGTTTCACCATGTTAGCCAGGATGGTCTCGATCTCCTGACTTCATGATCCACCTGCCTTGGCTTCCCAAAGTGCGGGAATTACAGGTGTGTAATTCCACTCTGATGAGGTGGTCCCTTATATATAACTAGATGCTTTTCTCTTACTGTTTTTAGAATTCTCTGTTTGTCTTTGACTTTTAGCAGTTTGACTGTAATGTGCCATGGGTGAGATCTTTTTGGGTTGTATCTATTTAGAAATCTCTGAGCTTTCTTATCTAGATGTCTAAATATATTGCTCAACTTGGAAAGTTTTCATTTGATATTAGGTTAAATAGGTTTTCTGTATCTTTGCCTTTTTCTTTGCCTTGTGGGACACAGAAAATTCAAATATCTGGTCACTTTATAGTATACCACATGTTACACAGGGTTCATTCATTTTTTCTTTTCTTTCTTCTTTTTCCTTCCTCTCTTTCTTTCCTTCTCTCAATCGTTCTCTCTCCCTTCTTTCCTTCCTTCCCTCCTTCCCTCCTTCCTTCCTTCCTTCTTTCTTTCCTTCCTTTCTTTCCTTCTTTCTATCTTTTCTTCTTTCTTGGTTATTTCAAAAAACCTGTCTTCAGGTTCTGGAATTCTTCTGCTTTATCTAGTCTGTTGTTGAAGTTCTCAAATGTTCACATGACTTTTTATTTCATTCACTGAGTTCTTCAGTTCCAGGATTTCTGATGGATTGTTTTTGACGGTATCTATCTCTTTGGTTCTTTCCAACCTGTTGCTAGAAAATTTTTGTGCTCCTTTGAAAGTGTCATATATCCTGGCTTTTTCATATTTCTTGTGGCCTTACATTGATATCTATGCATCTGGTATAACAGTCACTTCTTTTTCCAGTTTTTTGGATTGGCTTTTGTAGAAGACTTTCCTGAAGATGTATTTATGGTGTTAGTTTGGTAGGGCACTTTAGCTTTGATTCTAGATACATGCAGTAGTATAATCTCTATATAATTTCTCTGACTGTAAACAGTATCTCTGGTATCTGTGATTTCCTCAGTGGCTTAGGCTGTAGTTGTTAGTTAAGGCTGTGTTGAAGTTTTGCTCTGGATGAGGACACTATACGGGTCACTCCTTAGGCCCCAGTGGTGGCAGTGACAGACCAAGCATGCCTGTCCTTGGGCCCCCAGGTGATATACATGGGCACAAATGTTAGCAGGTTCAAGCAGGCAGATTCTTGGGCCTCCAGGTGGCTTTCTCAGGTTTTAGTAGTAGCAGTGAACAGGTGGTTCTTCATGTCCCTGGACAGCATATGTGGCATGGGCAATGAAAGTAGTTGTGATGGGTTCCATGCAGCATACACTGGTATTAGTGGCAGCTCTGATGGGCTAGGCAAGACAGTCCCTGGGCCCGCAGGTGGCATGTGCAGATAGGTGCTAGCTGTGGTGTCAGCAGCAGGCTGAGCGAGCCTGTATTCTGGCCCCCAGAGGGAGTTCACAGATGCTAGCAGTAATGGGTGAGGTGAGGTAATCCCTAGGCCCTGGGGCAGCATGCTGAGGCACTAGAACATGGTGCCAGGCTGGGTGCACCTGTATTTAGTCTCCTTGGTGGTGTGCATGGGAGTAGCCTATGGTGGGCAGGATGGGGTGATCCCCAGGCCCTCAAGTTAAGTGCTCAAGTGGTAGCAGTAGCATTGGTGATGAGAGAGCCTATCCTCAGGGCACATGCATGTTAGCATGGGTGAGATTGCTGTCAGTGGCAGCAGCTGCTGGCAGGCAGCTCTCAGGCTCTGGAGGGCTCATACTTTGGCCTTCTATGCTGGTGGCAGCAGCAGTAGTGGGAAAAGCCAGTTCTAAGGGCACACGCAAGTGCGCTATGGTCCTCCTGCTGGGAAGGTGGGATTGCTTCCAGCAGTGAGCACTTCAGTTCCCAGAAGCGGCAGTAGTGGCAATGGCAGCTGGGGAGATCCTAGCCTCAGGGCAGATGCAAGTGCGGTTTCAGCCCAGCTACTGATTGGAGTGGGGTAGCCGTCAATGGCAGCAGTCCCCAGAAGGCAGGTTTCAGGCTCTGGTGAGTGCACGTTTTGGTTCCCTTTTTCCTGGGGGCAGCCTCCCTAGTGAGCTGCTGCACTGCCCATGTGTATGCTAGAGTGCTGAGGGCTTCGCCATTCAGCTGGGTTCAACTGATATCACACCACGCAGCCTACTGGGTGGATGCAGAAGCATGTCAGTGGGGGATCAGCAATGTGGAGATGCAGGGGCTGTTGGGCTCCAGGGCAGGATGCAGTCTGGTGGGAATTGAAGTCTGCATATGGCATCTTGCTGCAGCTGCTTAGGACATGGAGATGTGTGGGACCGAGCGTGATCTCCCTTTTTGGAGCAATGCTGTCATGTGGTCTCCAGGCAGCTCCATATTATAGTCTCGGGGCCTGCAAGAGTTGAAGGGCTCTCCTGGGGCTAGGGTTGCAGTAGTCTGCAGTGAGAGTATGGGCCTCTGGGGATCTCTAACTTGCTCTTTTCTTGCACTGAGGAGGCTCTCTAGGCTCCCAGCTGTTCCTGGCCAAGCTGGCTGCTTTCAAAATTTAAAAAATACAATACATATCACGACACACACACTATAATGGCTATAATTCAAAAGACAAGTTTTGGTAAGGATGCGGAGAAACTAGAACCCTGATAACATTGCTTGTATGAACAGAAAATAGCACAGCCACTTTGGAAAACAACTTAGCCGTTTCTTAAAAAGTGAAACTTCACATAAAATTCAACAATTCTACTACCAGGAATTTACCCAAGAGAAAGAAAACATATGTCCCCACAAAGACATTTATACAAAAGTTCATGGCATTATTCATAATAGCTCCAAACTGAAAAAAACTCAACTGCCTATCAATTGGTAAATAAACAAAATGTCAAATATTCATATAATGGAACATTACTCAGCCATAAAAAGAATTATCTTCTAATATATGCCATAGAATGAAATCTGCAAATCATTATGCTTAGTGAAAGAAGCCAAATTCAAAAGAGTACATACTATATGTCTCCATTTATATGAAATGTCCAGAATGGACAAACCTATTAAAACAGAAAATTAGATAAGTAGTTGCTTATTACCTCAGAGGGTGGGGAAACTGGAGGAAAATGGAGAGTAACTGCGAATGCATGAACAATTTCTTTTGGGGATGATAAATATGCACTAAAATGGATCGTGGAGATTGCTGCACAACTCTATGAGCATATTGAAAACCACTAAATTATATACTTCAAATGGATCAACACTATGGCATGTGAATCATATCTTAATAAAGCTGTTTTTAATTCAGAAATGAAACATGCAATAGAAAATGGGAAGCTAAGCTTTAGGAAAGCTAAGAAGAAGAAACAGAACAGAACAGGAAGAAGGTCAGGAGTGAGACAAGGAAGCTGGGCATTATATATTGGACTCTAGTGAGCAGAGGCAAGGTCTGGAGTTGATGGAGTGAATGACTGAGGGGTTCATTCCTGAGTCTACCTAGACCTGAGTGCTTAACAAATATTGGAAGATAATGCTTGATAGCATCCTTAGGGGGTGGAAGAAACAGCATCAATACTCACCAGTATATATACACCTGGGTTTTCTGGATTTATATGATCGCATGGAGAGAGGGAGGGATCCCTAATGATTAAGGAAATTAAATGTCCCATTATTGATGACAGTGGGATCTCAGTGTGTATTAAATTTAAGGCAAATGAATACTGCAAGGAAATTGGCTGAAGTGGGCTTGATGATTATCTCATTGGTATTCATTCTTTCTTCCCCTTTGTGTAGTGACCATGAAGTTTGGGGAGATTATCTTCAAGGACATGCCCTGAAGAGGATCAGTTACTCAAAGTAAACCCATTTCCTTTGCCACAGTACAGACCTACCTCCCATAAAATGTCCTGTTTTTTGCTATAGTGGTTCTTGAAAAGTCATGTCATTTTCAGACAATTCATTTTTTCCATGTGAGGCCTTTCCTGTTTACTCCAAAACACATTAAATAAAAAAAAGAAGTAATCAAAATAATAAATGATAAAAAATCCTGTTTACTCCAAAACACATTAAATAAAAAAAGAAGTAAAATAATAAATGACAATTTTTTGGAGTAAACAGGAAAAGCCTCACATGGAAAATAATTATGTAAAAATATTATGTAAAAACAATAAATATTATTTTTTACATTGACATATTCAGTTTACTCAAAGACATGTTCAATTTACTCAACACAACATTTTCTAGTCAGACAATTTCACATGAATCTAATTTGCATCTTGAGCAATATCTAGCAAAAACAAAACAACTGACTTTGCTTATGTATGCCAAATAAGAGGGATGGAGGTTTGCAGCTTTAACAATGCTTAGTCTGTTGTGAACCTACACTTTTTCCATGTGTTTCTAAGTTTTCATTTTCTTAGCTTTTATTTTATCCTAAAAGTATTTTTGTGTGCTATAATTTTTCAGTGTAGTTTAAGTGCAAGATCACCAGAGTCCCAAAAGGTTTAACAAGTGATGAAGAAAATGGCACAAAAATAAGACTAAGAATAAATCGGTAAACCCTTAGCATATTCTATTTTATGCCTAAACTTGAATTTTTGCTTTCAAATTATTGGATTTTTAAAAGTTATGTAAACTTCTTTGCATCGTTTAATTGTTATATAAAATCATCAGGTACCTTGAGTTGGGACTAAATGCCTCACAATTTTTCTTTTAAAATGAAAAAATATTTTTTTCACTTAGCAACAGAGGTTCCAGGAAGGAATTGGACATTAAACAAGGAATAAGTGTTTTAAGTTACTCAGGACTAAGTTAATCAAAGCATGACATTCCTCTTATAGGATTTGGTTCAGTGGTTGCCCACTGGGAACCATATGAGTCAGAAAACTCATATGATGGTTAGGGAAGGGACTGGCTCCTTCTCTTCTTGATTGTGGACATAAAGTATGCAGCTCTATGGGTACTGGTACCATTTTGTGACCATGTCAGGGAGATAGATAGCTTTGGATTGAAGCCAATATGACAGGCAGAATGAAAAGGCAGAAATAATCTATGGCTTTGAGGATGTGATTTACCTACCAAATTAAACTAAACAGAAAAATCATCATATTTCTCGAGTTTCTAGTTATGTGTCTGCTGTTTACAGCAAACTGATCTGAATTTTTTAATACATTTCAATAAAGAGTGTCATAAATTATGTTTTTGGTTTCCAGAAGTATGACGGAATACATGTGCAGAGAAATCCTTCCAGGAATAAGAAAAATAATACGAAGTAAATATTCAATTTTGTTTTTTGGAACATTGCTGAACTGGAAGTAAAGAACTGGAACTAGAGGAAACAAACAATGAGAAAGTATAATTCCATGAGGATTAGCTGAGTCCTAGAGCTTGCCTTATCCTTGAGAATATCTGCCAATTGTTATAGCCTGCAGTCTGGATGTTAATTGGCATATGTTTGAAGAACAGAAGTGAAAACCAAGTGCCGGAGTACAGTAGAGAAGGTAGGATCAGAGCATGAAGTTAGGACCCTTCAAAGCGCTACACTCACAGTGGGTGAACAAGAGGCAAATGTGACCCACAGCAGGAAAGATGTTCCTTCTCTTTGCATGGAGCAAAAATAAAGGAAAAAAGTTCCCCCTGAGGTGTCTTAACCACCAGCCATGTTCCCATCATTTTACCACTGAAATTAATAATGCCTAAAAAAATTTAACTAGAAATTTAATTTGAAAGTTGGTAATACCCCAGGTACTATTGTTATGAAGATATGTATTTTATTTGCAGGTCTCAAATAAAATATTATGAAGTTACAATAAAAATAATTAACATACATGCAAAGAAGCCACCATGAATCAAAAATTTAGTATAAATAGTAGTTGTAGAAGCATCTGTACATTAATAAAAATACAACACTTCAAAACTTTTGGAACAGAGCCAGTAGTTTTTAAAGGGAAATTGAAAGCCTAAAATGTTTGTATTAGAAAAACCTTGATCACCTAAGCATTTATCTTAAGACATTACAAAAAGAATAGCAAAAGTCAGTCATTCTTCCCTTCATTCAATGATGATACATGCTGAGAAATGCATTGCTAGGCAATTTTGTCATTTTTGTGACCGTCATAAAGTGTACTTAATAAGCCTGGATAGTATAGCACATTGTACAGATAGGCTATATGGGATAGCCTAGTGCTCGGAGGCTTCAAACCTGAACAGCATGTTGCTGTACTCAGTTTTGTAGGCAGTCGTAACACAACACCATTTGTATATCTATACATATCTAAATATATAATAGGTAAAGTAAAAATGATGTATAAAATATTTTAAAATGGTACACCTGTTTAGGTACCTCTTTACAAATAGAGATTGCAGGACTGGAAGTTTCTCCGGGGGAGTCAATGAATGAGTGGTAAGTGAATGTGAAGGCCTAGGACATTACTGTATACTACTTTATAAACACTGTATACTTAGGCTACACCAAATTTATTTTAAAATATTTTTCTTCTTCAATAATAAATGAATCTTAGCTTACTGTGACTTTTTTACTTTATACATTAAAAAAAATTTTTTTTATTTTTTACTCTTTTGTAATAACACTTAGCTTAAAACACAAACACATTGCACAGTTGTACAAACTTTTTTTTCCACAGTTTTATTCTATAAGCTTTTTTCTATTCAAACTTTTTTTGGTTTACTTTTGTAACTTTTTTGTTAAAACCTAAGACACAAACATATTAGTCTCGGCCTATACAGGGTCAGGATGATCAATATCACTGTCTTCCACATCCACATCTTGTCCCATTGGAGGGTCTTCAGAACAATAACATACATAGAACTGTCATCTCCTGTGGTAACAATGCCTTCTGGAACACCTTCTGAAGCACCTACCAGAGACTGATTTACACTTAACTTTTTTTCATAAGTAGAAAGAATATGTTCTAAAATAGTAATAAAAAGTGCCATATAGTAAATATATAAACCAGTACTATAGTCCTTTATCATCAAGTAGTATGTACTATACATAATTGGATGTGCTGTACTTGTACGTGATTGGCAACAAAGTGGTTTACACCAGTATCACCGCAAACAAACGTGTGAGCAATGTGTTATGTTACAATGCTAAGAAGTCACTGAGTGATTGTTCAGCTCTATTACATTATGAAGGGCATCATATATGCACTCTGTTGTTGACTAAAATGTCATTATGTAGCGCACAACTGTAAACCCAGAAACTGTAGGAGTAAGAAGTAATAAAATAATAAAGACAAGAACAGAAAAACATAAAGTAAAAAACTTCATACTTTTATATCAACAAAACCAAAAATGGTTCTTTGAAAAACTAATGATATTGAGACACCTCAGGCAAGATGGATTAAGGAAACAAAAGAGACAGCACAAAAGATTGGGAATGAATGAGAAGGTATAACTACAGAGATCAAAATGACAAGAAAATATAAGTAAATTTAATGTTAACACATTTGAAAAATTAAGTGAAATGAACAAAATACTTATAAAAGTTACTGAAACTGACTCAAAATTAGTCAAGAAATAAGATTTTTGTAGTACATAATGCTCCCTTGAAGAAAACAGCAGATCCACACAGTTTTACAGGAGAGTTCAAAGAAACATTCAAGGAAAGTTAATTCCAAACCTGAAATTCCAGTTAACAGAATAAAAGAGAAGGTTTTTCAATTCAGTTTATGTATTTAATTTCTTTTGTTATCAAAAGTAAAGAGAATAAAAGAAAGGGGAAAAACAGGCCAATCTTATTAATGCAAGGACAAAAAATTCTAAAAAAGGAAAAGTATAAATTGAACTCAGCAATGTATAAAAAGATGATATATAATTACCAAGTTTAATATACTCTAGAAATGCAATTTTAACATAATGAACATTAAATCTAACATTATAAAATCTATTAAGTAATGTATCACATTAATATGCTAAAAAGAAAATATTATTTTAATAGGTATAGAATATACAGTTGATAACATTTAATAATCATTTTTGATACAAAATCCCAGTGGACAAGTCATAAAAAGGAATTTTTTTAACCTGAAACAGTTATGTATGGAAATTTTATAGCAAACATTGTAATCAATGGCGAATCATTATAATCATTCACTATGCAACTATTGCTATTCAACATTGGATTAAATATCATAGCCAGTGCAATAAGAAAAAAAAAGAAACAGAAATGCTGTAAAGATTAGAAAGTAAATTATTATTAATCAGAGATAACATGGTTTTCTGCAAAATAGGAAACCGGAAGGAATTCTGCCAGAATTGTTATTACTAATCATTTGGGGGAATAATGCAATAAATTTATTAAGGTTCTGTCAAAGTTACCAGTTATGAGATTAATAACTAAAAGTCAGTGGCATTTTTATATGCCAGCAACAAACAGCAGAAAAGAAAAATTTTAAAGCATAGTATTTACAATAGTAAAAAAAAAAGTACCCAACAAGATTCTAACAGAAAGTATGTGAAGACGTTTTGTTTGTTTGGTTGGTGTTTGTTTGCGTCATCTTGAGTTTGTTCCTTAAGACAAATCAAACAGAAACAGAGGCTGTCATTTTAGTGGGGTTTCTAAAGGGAGCAGAGATAAAATGGATATTTTAAAAACAGACGTGCATCCGATCCTTTTTTTTTTCAGTCCCACCTGTATCCTACTTCTAGAATAATTGGTGTCAAGAACCCTGAAGCTTTGCAGATTCTGCAATGGCAATTAGTGTGCTTCTAAATTTTTCTCACTGATGGATTTATTCCGATTTCATGGATCTGCTAAATCATTTACCACACAACCATCCACCATTCAGATTCCACCACCTTCTCCCCTCTTGTCCCTTTGCCCTGGAGCATTTTGACTTCCCCCACCATTCTCTCTTCCCCTCAATCCCTTGACAGTTGTTTGAGAGTTTCTGGGAGAATGCAGAGTTGAGTATATGTGTTTAATTCTCCATTTTTACCACAGGAGAAATTTTACTAACTTTCTATAAACATATCTCTGAGAGAAATCAGGTATTCACTTGGAAACCAGGTTAATCAAGTATTTATTTGGTCATGGAAGACAGACCATGCTCTTTTTTCCCAGCAGGGCTGATTGTTCCTGAAATCTCTAACCAGTGAACAGCAATCACATTAATTGGCTTAGCCTATATGCCAAGTTTATTTAACCTGGGTTGAGGGTATTACCAGTGGCTGAGTCAGGGTCAAGTATAACAAATGGTTCCAGGGGGATACCAAAATGTTGCTCTTTGGGGCCTGTTGAAATACAGCTTTCCTCTCAAGTGTAGGGTGAGAAGAATCTAAGGCACCCTACCAGCTCCTCCAAAAAGCAGAACTTTGATGGTTTTGTGAGGCCTAAATAAACAAGGCATGACAGCCTTGATTTATGTCTTTCCCTCTTCTCCTGACTGAGAAGAAAAGACATACAGTAATGTAAATGACATGCCTTTTAGACTTCCCCTTTTGCAACTGATGTTTAATATGCACTGGTTGCTACTGCTGCGCTCTCTCAGGTTTTTCTTATTACGCACGTACCTCAAGGTGATCGTTCACAACTGACATAGTTTTAGAAATACTTTTTAATTATAATTTTAAAAGATAATAGTTATAAGAACTTTACTAATTTAGGCTGTGGATTCTTATCTATAGCTGAACAAAATTACACTCTAATTTCCTTCAAAACTTGTAATTTAGCACAGAATCAAATCTTTCCTTTCATCTTCAGATCTTCTGCCTAGTTTCCAAATCCCTAGAGATCAATCTAATCCTCTAAGAGTCTCTTCCTTTTAACTCTTTCCTTCTAGGGATCTCAGATTATGAACCCTTTTTTCAAAACCTATCATCGAGGGACCGGCATCAAATCTAGGACAACATTTACAATGTTGAACAATTGATCGAATGACCACTGACTTAGGAGATTTTCTTTCTATATTCATCACAGGTGCCCTGTATCCTTGGAAAACACCTTACCCCCAGCTTTTCTCCCCTTTGTAAATGAAAATGACAGTATTCGTAAGCAGTGTCTTTATGCAAGGGAAGCGTGTATAGAAAGAAAAAAATATAAAGATACCAGTTTGTACTATCGTTCCCAGTTTTCTGTGGTTAGTACTGAAATATTATGAAAAAGGGAATAAAATAAAAGTGAAAGGGGAAGCAAGAAAAAGAATTATATACAAGAATATAAAAGGATAACTTTAGAGGGAAATGTAGTCCTAGACTTCTTCAAGAAGCTTCTACCCAAATAACAGATGTAGGAAAAATCATCATGAACCATATATAAGAAGCTTAACAGAAAAACAAAGCAGTAAATAAAAATAAAAGGAAGACATTGTTATCTCAGTTGGAGAAAATGGGAAGTTAGAAGTTTATTAAGGCTTTAAAAGATATTTTTTAACGTTCAGAAAAGAAATGTCATGCTGCTGCATTTATGCCTTAAAAAATCATCTGCTTGGCATTTGAAAAATTGAACCTGCGCTTGTTTCAAACATTATATCCCCCTTGAAGCCTTTCCCAATTTCCAAAACAAAATTAATTACTCTCCCCTTAAGGTCTCAGTGGACTTTGAAGTTACTGGTCTTGTAGCATTGTAGTTAACATTTTCTGTGTTATTCTTCCTTAGGATGTGAGCTACTCTAGGAAAAAATTATGACTTATTCTTTTAACCCCAGTACTGAGGTCCATAATACGAATAAAAGAGATTTTTCTTTTTTATTCTTTTTCACCGTGTGTTGCCTTTTTAGGGTAGACATTTAACTGGCCATTCAAACTTGTTTATTGATAATGTCTCTTCACACTCATTTACAAGATATTGAACACTTCTTTTACTTAATATATAATCTTTCTAAAATTCTAATTCAATTATACCAAATATATATATTATATAAAATAAAATGGCAACAGTATCTATCTGCATTTGATGATGATGTTTATCCTCCATATAAACAGACAGAATTTCTTTATCAGTGTATTGCTATACCAAAGCTAAATGTCTTTAGCTTTGTCTAAAGACAAATGTCTAGTAGAATTTTTAAAAAGTCACCTGTACCTGACGGCAAGTTGTTTCCATGTAGCCAATGACAATATCCTGTTGAGCAGCTTTCTAAATTTGAGGTATATCTGGTCAGAAATCAGCGGAGAAAAAAATGTAATTATGCCAAACTTTCAAGACACAGTGGACTCTTTTACCTACTCCCCTTACCACCCAAATAACTGTCTACATGAAGGGAATAAAAACAGTACAGTTGTTTTGTTTTGCTTTGCTTTGAAATCCTATTTCACTCAAGGGAGAAAAGAAAGTAAATGATATAGTATAACTCCATTGACAAAAAGACAAAGCATGGGTTAGGCTAGAGATCTTAAGATTTCCTGTTTGGTTCCCATTTTAACATTTCTGTCATTAACTGTATACCTTTGTCCATAACATTGTAATCTCTCTTAGACTAAAAAATATACAGGACAATGTGAGAGCCAGTCCTCTTTCTGATACTTCTGCAGTGCTCCCACCTTATAAAAAAGCCTTTTTCTATTTCTGTAAACAAAGCACTTCGATTGGGATTAAATTGTGACCCAACCCATATAGAATTCCAGTCTACACCAAGTAGTATTGCAGGGAATCTCTAGCGTGCATGCATGCATAATCATACTCCATGCCCTCAGGGTTGGAAATGTGGTTATATCTGATAATATAAAGCAGCTTTGAGCTGGTGATAGGTTAACATTAAAAGGATTAAGGCTTGCTTTGACATGGACTGACATACAAAAATTAGATTTAATGCTAGCAGCTGGAATGCTCACGAAAATAAAGAGTAAGTAAGGGAAAGACAAATGGAGTTAAATTAGAGCAAGTGGGTGTGAAAGGTGTGCCCAGGATGATTTTCAACTCAGTTTTAAAATGTTTCGGTCAAGGTCTAAAAAAGGTAGAGTTGGCATCAATTCTTATCAATGATTATAAAATATAGGAAAAAGTCTCCAGTGGAAATTTTCGCTTTGCAATATAAGTATTGTACCACTGGAAACTTTTTAAAAAGAGAAGTGACTAATCCTGGAACTTTCTAAGTACTTTTCAGCTTCACCACCCTTGAAAAGCAAGCTAACATTTTATTATTTATTTATTTATTTTTGAGATGGAGATTCGCTCTTGTTACCCAGGCTGGAGTGCAATGGCGCTATCTCGGCTCACTGCAACCTCCGCCTCCTGGGTTCAGGCAATTCTCCTGCCTCGGCCTCCTGAGTAGCTGGGATTACAGGCACGCGCCAACGTGCCCAGCTAATTTTTTGTATTTTTAGTAGAGACGGGGTTTCACCATGTTGACCAGGATGGTCTCGATCTCTTGACCTCGTGATCCACCCACCTCGGCCTCCCAAAGTGCTGGGATTACAGCGGTGAGCCACCACGCCCAGCCCCCTAACATTTTAAAATATAGAAGACCTGTTAAGTCTCGGGAGGCAGATTTTTCTCTCAGCATACTGGCCAGAAAATTAACTTAAAGGTCTGAGCCACACAGTTTAACCTTGATTACAAAACTTTTTGACGGCTGGCAGAGTGCACCTCAAGATATATTTGCTGAGCTGCAGGTGGTTGATAAGAACCAGGACATAAGTATCCACAAATTCCTTTTCCCCTATACCTCTGTGCTCTGTGGACTACCTATGTCAGAGTCATGGGGCTAAGGGATTAAAAATGCAATTTTTCTGCCCCCACTCCAGACCTACTGAAGCAGAATCTCTGAGAGTGGTGCTTAGGAACAAGCACCCCGAGTGATTCTCATGCTTACCAAAGTTTGAGAACCATTGACCTATTTTCTGACCATTTTCAATATTCTCTACACCAGATCCCTCATCTTATTTTTATTGGAAAAACAAACAACAACAAAACATACTTGCCAAGCATTGTCTTTCACTGGCTTGGGTGGTAGGCATTACTAAAGTTTGAGGTCTTCACTCTAGAAGGTCTGTAAGACGAGAGACACACATGAAAACAAAATGTGCCATGCTGTTCACCCTGCCTGAAGTGCCACCATCAGCCCTTCTCCTTATAGCCCTGCTCAATTCCTTCCTTTTCCTTCTCAAGACTCAGTTATTGTAGCTTCTCCTATTAACTCTGAAAGCAGAGATCATTATCTCTTCCTTTTGGCTATTATTTGGTCTCACTATGAAGTATACAAACCATAGAAGTGCTGTTACAGTGTGACTGAAACTGTCTCCCCTGTAAAACTGTTCACTTGAGGACAAGGAGAAAATTTCTTACTATTTTATCCCTACTTCCTAAGTGAGTGTCTGGCACAGAATTAACACTCCATCATTCTTGTTCAATGAATAAATGATAAAAAGAGTCCACAGGATTTGGGGAGGTGACTAAATTTTGAAAGCAGCATGAATTGTGGTGAGATACTAAAATTAAAACATAATTCAGTAATCTTCAAAAGTTATACAGACCCACACTGCCCATAGCAAACACTTTATTGGACATTGGTAAATTTGTCTCTTCTATGATAAATTAAAGGGTGAACCTGGGAAGTTCAAAAACAGAGGAAGATAGAAGTTGAATTTCCTTCCCTTTGGTGGTTCTGGGGGCTTGATAAGGGCAATTAATTTGTTGTTAGTTAACTCAATTTCTTTAAGAATTCTTTTTTTTTTCATGTTTTTTTAAATTGCATTTTAGGTTTTGGGGTACATGTGCAGAACGTGCAAAATAGTTGCATAGGTACACACATGGCAGTGTGTTTTGCTGCCTTCCTGCCCTTCACCCACATTTGGCATTTCTCCCTAGGCTATCCCTCCCCAGCTCCCCCCGCCCCCTGCTGTCCCTCCCCAGAATTCTTATTTTTACTTTCAGCTATTACCATCTTAAAGTCTCTGACATGTATAAGGATAAATATTTGTGAGTCTGTTTAATAATTTGATGCACATAGCTATGTGCATAAAACATAAAATGTATTTTATGCTTTTAGAATTCAAAGTCTCTAATATCTTTAATTCCAGATGCAAATTTGTCTACTTTTACAAATTCCTCTTCTTCTAGCCTTTACAGACTGTAGATTATATTTTATACTAGTGAGTACCATTAAAATTCCGATAAATTGTAATGTCACTAGATTCTAAGATTTACTTTTTAAAATATTTCACATGGCAGAAATCAGGATTGTCTTAAAACTGATGACGTCTTATTTTAAATAAAATACTGTAGCTTTATTCTTGTCAATAGTAACACTAAACAACTACAAGGGATCTCAAATGCTATATTTAAAGCTTGTAAAATATATAGTACTTGCATAAAGAATTTGATTATAAGATAATTGAAAAACAAAATTTAATAAATTTCTGTATTTAAATCCTTGAGGAGTAATAAAAAAGACACAACACTTTATTTCTTAAGCTAGTCTATGAAACAGACCTCAAAGTTTAATGTATATCTTTATCCTTTTCTTTCACACCTGGAGCTAAGACTTTGTGAATTGTGTATCTTCAGAAATTAAAGAGTGACTGAAAGTTTATTCCAAATCATGCATATAGGGAAGTACTCTTTGGGCTGAGGAATGTAACTTATGCCAGAAATACAAGCGTACCTTGGAGATACTGCAGGTTTGGTTCCAGATTGCCACAATAAATTGCAATAAAGGGAGTTACACAATTTTTTGATTCCCTACTGCATATAAAAGTTATGTTTATACTATACTGTAGTCTATTAAGTATGCAATAGCATTATATCTAAAAATAATTTGCATACAGTAATTTTTAAATACCTTATTACTAAAAATATTCTGAGCCTTTAACAAGTTGTAATTTCTTTGCTGGTGGAGATTCTTGCCTTGATGCTCATAACTCCTGACTGTTCAGGGAGGAGTCTGCTGAACACTGGGGTGGCTGTGGCAATTTCTTAAAATAAGGTATCAGTGAAGTTGGCTGCATTGATTGTTTTTTGTTTCACAAAAAATGTCTCTGTGGCATGTGATGATTGTAGCAAAATGCTACTTGACAGCATTTTACCCAGAATATAACTTGCAAAACTGCAGTCAATCCTCTCCAACCCTACCACTGTTTGACTATAAGTTCATGTAATATTCTAAATTCTGTTGCCATTTTAACAATGGTCACAGCATCTTCATTAGGAGTAGATTCCATCTCAAGAAACCACTTGCTCATCCATAGGAAGCAATTCCTTATCCGTTCATGATTTCTTATGAGATTGCAGCAATTAAGTCACATATTTAGGCTCCACTTTTAATTCTAATTATCTTGCTATTTCCATCAAATCTTCAGTTACTTCTTCTACTGAAGTCTTCAACCCCTGAAAGTCATCAATCAGGACTGGAATCAACTTCTTCCAAACTCCTGTTAATATTCGTATGTTGACCTCCTCCCATGAGTCACAAATGTTCTTAATGGCATCTAGAATGGCGAACCTCTTCCAAGAGGTTTTCGATATACTTTGTCCAAATCCAACGGCTATGGCAGTTACAGTCTTATGAAATGTGTTTCTTAAATAATAAAACTTGAAAGTCAAAACTACTACTTGATCCACGGGCTGCAGAATGGATATTGTGTTAGCAGGCATGAAAACAACATTCATCCCTTTGTTTATCTTCATCAGAGCTCTTTGGTGACCAGGTAAGCAATAATATTTTGAAAGGAGTCTTCTCTGAGCAGTATGTCTCAACAGTGGGCTTATTTGGTAAACCATGCTGTAAAAGGTGTACTGTCATCCAGGCTTTGTTGTTCTGTTGATAGAACCCAGGAAGAATTGATTTAACATAATTCCTAAGGCCTTTAGCATTTTTGAAATGGCAAATGAGCACTGGCTTTCACTTAAAGTCACCAGTTGCACTAACTCCCACCAAGAGAGTTAGCCTATCCTTTGAAGCTTGTAATTCAGGCACTGACTTCTTTCTAGCAATGACAGTCCTAGATGGTACCTTCTTCCAATATAAGGCTGTTTCAACCCCATTGAAAGTTAGGTTGGGTTTTTGTTAGTTGACTTTAAAGAAGAAGTAGCTCATTTGTCCAGAACTTCACTCAACCTCTGTGTTTACAGTCCTCTACAGCCATTTCCTGTGAACCAAGATAGTAAATTTGATCTGCCTCCAAAGATGAGGAGGAGGAAGTTGTGACTGGTGAGTTTTTCTCTTTAATGAAGGCAACAGAGCACAAGTGCAGAATGGGAAAATGAGTGTAGGGACAGAAAATGTTTTCTGTCAACCTTTCTTTTTATTTTTAAGCCCATGAAAAGAAGCTTGATTGCGGCCTTTCTGTAAGTAGAGGTGTACCCACTGGTTGAAAGTATCTTCAGAACGAACACAAATAAACATCCCCAAATCTCTTCTGGATTCAGTTTGTGGGAAAGAGCGTTATGAAGGTAAGCAACTTAGTAGTTTTATAAAAAGTACTCAGAAAAATAAGTCTTCATGTCTCAGTTGGATACATTTTAAAACTGATGTTGATAAAATCATATGAAAACAAGTAAATGAGTAAAACTGAGATAATCAGCATACCTTTTCTTTTCTATAAAATAAATACAGTTGACTTGAAAAACACAGGATTGAAGTGCATGGGTCCGCTTATATGCAGATAATTTTTCAATAAATATATTGGAAAAATTTTTGGAGATTTGCCACAATTTGAAAAAAATAGATAAATCTTGCAGCTAAAAGTATCTTTTAAATTAAGAAAAAGTTAGATATGTCATGAATGCATAAAATATTGGCAAATATTATTCTACTCATCATTTACTACCCTAAAACATATACAGATATTGTATAAAAAGTCAAGATTTATTAAAACATATGCACTTACAGCCTCACAGGTTGCCATTTGCAGTTGAGAGAAATGTAAACAAACATAATGATGCAGCATTAAATCATAATTGCATAAATTAATCATAGTATATACTGTACTACTGTAATAACTTTATAGCCATCTCCTCTTGCCAATATGGTGAACTCGAGTGTTGTGTCTGCTTAAAACACCATATGATGCTAACCATCTCCACATGAGCAGTTCATCCTTCCAGTGAATTGCATATCCCAATAAAAAGTGATCCTTCACCATTTTTGCATATTTTTAAATTGTGTTTAGTGCAATCATAAACATTGAATAATACCATTGAACTAATATGAAGTGCCACTAGTGACACAAGAAGTGCTCCCAAGAAGCAGAGAAAAGTGGCATTATAAGAAAAAATTGAATTGCTTGCTATAGATACCATAGATTGAGTTCTGCTCCTGTGGTTGAAAGCCACTTGAAGACAAATCCAGCAAAAAAACCATTGTAAGGAAAAAAAAAAAACGTATGAAACTGCTGCTGCAGCTATTCCAGCAGCATAAAAACTATGTATTTTTTGTGAAGTATGTTTTATCTTGTATTGAAAATGCAACTTTTATGTGAGTGCAGCATTGCTATAAGAAAGGCATATCCGAAGACTCAAATACAATTCAAGACAAAGTGAAGTCATTATATGAGAAAAGGGGAAAAGAAAGTGAAGGATCTGAATCTAGAGGGTTTAATGTCAGTAAGGGATAGTTTGATAATTTTGAAAAGAGGTTTGACTTTAAAAATGTGAAGATAAAAAGAGAAACAACTTCTGCTGACCAAGAGGCTGCAGGTGAGTACCCCGACACAATTAAGAAAACCATTAAGGAGGAAAGATATTTGCTTGAACCAGTTTTTAATGCAGACCGAAGTTCCCTATTTTGAAAAAATGCCATAAAGGACATTCATTAGGAAGGAAGACAAGTGAGCATCAGGATTGAAGGTAGGAATGGATAGGTTAACTCTACTGTTTTATGCAAATGCAGTGAGGTTTATGATCAGGACTGTCTTTGCCTATAACGCACCTAAACCCCAAGATTTAAACATTTTTTTTATTGTACTTTAAGTTCTGGGGTACATGTGCAGAACATGCAAGTTTGTTACATAAGTGTATACACATGCCATGGTGGTTTGCTGCATCCATCATCCCATCATCTACATTAGGTATTTCTCCTAATGCTATCCCTCCCCTCTCCCCCTACACCCTGCTATCCCTCCCCTAGATCTCTACCTCCAAACAGGCCCTGGTGTGTGATGCTCCCCTCCCTGTATCCATGTGACCTCATTGTTCAACACCCACTTATGAGAGAGAATATGCAGTGTTTGGTTTTCTGTTCTTGTGTCAGTTTGCTGAGAATGATGGTTTCCAGCTTTATACATGTCCCTGAAAAGGACATGAACTCACCTTTTTTATGGCTGCATAGTATTCTACAGTATATATGTGCCACATTTTCTTTACCCAGTCTATTATTGTTGGGCATTTGGGTTGGTTCCAAGTCTTTGCTCTTGTGAACAGTGCCACACTAAACATATATATGCATGTGTCTTTATAATAGAATGATTTATGATCCTTTGGGTATATATCTAGTAATGGGATTGCTAGGTTAAATGATATTTCTATTTCTAGATCCTTGAGGAATTGCCACACTGTCTTCCATAATGGTTGAACTAATTTACAGTCCCACCAACAGTGTAAAAGCATTCCTATATTTCCACATACTCTCCAGCATCTATTGTCTCCTGATTTTTTCATAATGGCCATTCTAACTGGCCTGAGATGGTATCTCAATGTGCAAACCCTGAGATTTGAAGGGAGAAGATAAACACCAGCTGCTAGTCTTTTGTTTGCAGAACAATAAGGCCTGTACACTGAGAACCCTTTCTGGATTGGTTCCACTGATGATTTTTCCTGAAGTAAAGAAACACCTTGCCAGTAGGAGACTGCCTTTTAAAGTTCTTTTGATATTGGACAAATTGGACAATGCCCCTGGTCACCCAGAACCCCATGAGTTCAACGCCAAAGGAATCAAAGTGGTCTACTCACCAGCATCCCCCACCCCACATACACACAACATCTCTAAATCCAGGGGGTCAAAAAGACCTTTAACATTCATTACACACAGTAATCTATGGGGAAACGATTATCAAAACTGTGAAAGAGAACCCTGACATGGAGAACATCATGAAAGTTTGGAAATATTACAGCACTAAAGATGCCATTGTTGTTATAGAAAAACATGAAAACCATCAAGCTTGAAACAATAAATTCCTGGTGAAAAAAACTGTGTCCAGATGTACATGACTTCACAGGATTTATCACAGAGCCAATCAAGGAAATCATGAAAGTGATTGTGGATATGGCAAAAAAAAATTATAGGGAAGGGTTTCAAGATACATATCTTGGAGAAAATTAAGAGCTAACAGATATCACACCAGAGGAATTAAAAGATGATTTGATGGAGAGTGCTTCCAACCCTGTAACAGATTATGAGGAAGAAAATATAGAAGGAGCAATGCCAGGAAATAAATTCACATTAGACAATCTGGCAGAAGGTTCCTATTATTCAAGACTGCTTTTGACTTCTTTTACAGCCTAGACCCTTCTATGATAGAGGCACTTAGACTAAAATAAATGGTTGAATAAGGATTGGTACCAGATAGGAACGTTTTTAGAGAAATGAAAAAGCAAAAGAGTTAGACAGAAATTACAAAGGATTTCCGTAAAGTTACACTGAGTGTGACCTGCCTCTCCCACCTCCTCTTTCACCTCCTTCATGTCTTCCACCTCTGTCACTACTGAGACAGTAACATCAACCTCTCCTTCTCTTCCTCCAGGTCAACATGACTAGGAGGAATGATTGCTAATAGGCTGGAATTTACTTGGGAGGATGAAAATGTTCTGAAATCAGATTGTAGTTGTGGCTGCACAACGTTGTAACTATACTAAAATCATTTGAGTTTACACTTTAAATGTGTGAATTGTGTGGCTTGTGAATCATATCTCAGTAAAACTGTTTATAAATGTACAATGGTATATTCTCAGCCTAGTCAACATGATGGCAAGGGTGAAGACGTTTATGATGATCCATATCAACTCAATAAATAGTAAATATATTTTTCTTTTCCTTATAATTTCCTTAATAACATTCTCTTTTGTCTAGCTTACTTTATTGTAAGAATACAGTATATAATATATATATAGCACACAAAAAACGTCTTAATCAACTATTCATGTTATTGGTAAGGCTTGTAGTCAACAGTAGGCTATTAAAGTTTTGGGGAAGTCAAAAGTTATATGTGAATTTTTCACTGCACAGGGGTTGGTTCTCCTAATCCCGTGTTGTTCCAGGCTTAACTGTAATGTACATACAACCTCATCTAAGAAGACCTTCCAGATTTTTCCAAATAGAATTAACTTTGTTCTCTTTTCTGATTCTCATAAAATTTGGTTGTATGCTCATTTCAGCCTTCCCAGTATTAATTATTTAGATATCTATATCCCCAAAAAGATGGTGAGCTCCAGGAGACAGGATGTTTATTTAATAATAATGATAATAGTTATTACAACTGACATATAAATATTACATAGTTTACAAACAAGGCCTACATACATTTTCTCATTTTTTCTCTCACAAGAGCCTTATAATAGCTTTGCATTCTTTTCAGCACTGTATATAATACTTTGCATATAGTAGGCTTTCAAAAATATTTTGGGGCTTAATTAAAATTAAAACTGGATTGTGTGGGTTGAATTAAAATGCTGCCAATTCTCTGAATTTTTATGTCCTGTAAAGCAATTAAGAGAGGGAAAGAAGAGTCTGAATAATTTCACTTTTTCATTTGTATACAACTAATATATCCCTAAAACAAAAATTAAGAAAGTATTCATTTAACAATTAAAATTGATTATGAAAGCATCTAAACAAGGCAGGTTTTTAAACATTTGTTTATCTATTAGGTCAGAACATCTCTTCTTTTTCCTGCTCCCTTTGTTTGCTCACTTGACTCTTGGTCAGTATTCTGTGAGCTCCACATACAGTGTGTACATTGGGGAAATGAAAGGTCACACCAGGCTACCTGTTGGTAACCAGGACCAAGCCAGTTATGCCCATTCAACATATTTTCTTTTAGAAGACAGAGTTTCTTATAGCGCTTTGAGGCCTGCTTAAATTCTGACATTTCTGTGTTGGAAAATGAACTGAAGTTATCAACCTACATTTCACTACACAGATCATTAGTAACTAGAGCTGAATTATAAGCTTATATGATAATATCCCATGAGACAAAAGCTTTCTCACCAGTACGCACTTGAAGTAATCTGGTTTCTCTACTAAGTCTCTTCTATTTTCACGAGCAATTTAAAAATCACTTACAATTCAGAAAATAGGTCACCGCTTATTTAGTTTTTTAAGATAGTTGCAAGCAGTGTTTACCCCATGTCAAAAACCATTTCTTATTTTCGTGGGACTCAAATTGCCAATGGCTCTCTGGAAAAGAAAGGTCATTCAAAAAGAAATGGAACCAGAGAGTGGCTAATATAAAGAACTACACTTGTTTTAAAAAATGAAAAGCAAAACCTGAGAAAAGCACTTAGGAGCTAAATACTATTAGAATGAGAGGTAAGACTCCTGGAAAAAGAATAAAAACAAAATAGAGTCGAGTACCAGAAAGGAAACCAATGAAGTAAGAAATTATTGATGGTATTTGCATGTAGAGTACATGTAAGAAGAGAAATAAAAGTAATGGTCTTGGAATTCCACCTACATCGCAGACTCTTTTCCTGTAGGCATTCAGAACATATTACACAAAAGTAAAACTCTGCCAACAATAGTGGCTGTGTTTCCATAGTCCCTTGACGGACCAGAGCTTGTTTTAAGGAATAAGGAGCCAACGAAGGTTTTTGTGCAGATGGTGACATGGTCTATTTGTGCTTTAAAAGGGCCCCGTCTGGCAGCATTATAGAAAAATTATTGGAAGAAAAGAATAACCATAAAGAGTTGGAAGATACTGCAATATTCTAAAAATGAGAGAAGAGTCCAGAATCCAAAACTGACATTGAATTACAAGGAGATAATGAATAGGAAGGACATTAGGAGGTAAATTCAGTTGGACTCAGTAACTCCTGAGCTAGGAAGAGTAAAAAGGAATAAAATGAAACTAGAAAGAGAGTTCGTTATTTTACTGCGCCTTGAATAGACAGTGGGATGGGTGTTGACTATATTAATTAGGAAATAAAAGAGGAGACAATGCCTTGAGAAGATGAGCACAGTCAATGGTGTTGACCTGCACTTAGCTGCAAATCACATCATCTGCCTGAGGCACAGTTGAAATAAAAGGAGTGTCCACAATATATTAGAAAGAGTAACACTTCTAAAAATCCATGGGAACACATTTATACTAACTGACAGATTGCTCTTACAATAATACAATTGATTTCCATTCTTCGTTAAGTACACAATTAACTTCAGAGGCATTAAGATATAATGGATAGGTGTGTCCTGCTTTACCAGTTTAGAGCATAGGAAACTTCTAACGTTTAAAATAATATGACGAGCACTTTCCCATCCTTCTTACGACAAGAATGTCTACTTTCCTTCCTCACTACTGAGTTCTAGGGATGTCCTCCTTGCTAACCTTCACTGGGAGAAAAATAAAAGCACCTCATGAATTTGCCCAAGGCCCCCTTCTCTGCCACACCGCACTACTCTAGAAGGCTGCTGTAGTATGCATCCTGGGCAGGCCTCCACCATGAAGATGCCCCTCAGAGGCTTGCCTGCTTATCTGAAATGAACTAAGTTGAAGCTTCAGGCCCCTCACCTAAAAGGGCCTCCTCCATGTCCCTGGAATGGGTCCTAGCAACTGTATATTCTGAATTTTGTATTCTTTTATTTTTAAAGAAGGAACCCAACATGTTATAAATTCAGGTTCAATAACACCTGAAGTGGCCCTTTCCCACACTGTCACTGCTGCTCTGAGAGCAGCTTCTCCACATTGGGGAAGGAAGAAGCAGCCTCCTGACTCTCTCTGTCAAGTTTATGGTTGTGCTGTACCATGGTAGGCTAGGGATGGTTCTGGGACTTATAAGATCCTCTTGAGCTCCTAAAATATTGCTTGATTTTAATCAAATACACAGTGGAAATCTCCAATTGTGACTATACTAAACATAGCCCTTTTGATGCTTCTGTGAACGTAATGGAACCTAAACTGGAAGCTACCACCAGGATTTAAACCTTTGGAGGAATGTGAATAATTAAGGAGGCATATTCAGGATTTAACTTTATTTCAGAAGGATAAATGTCTTAGATACTAACTTGTCTTCTTATTCAATTAAATAATGTAAGAGTTCATGTTTCACTGAAATATTGTTTTTTTGCCCTATTTTGATTTTTCAGGATAAAAAGTCCAAACATTACAATATTCCTCTTTTTAGAAAATGAATCTGGCAGAAATTTTATCTTTTATTTTTCTACCTTTAAAAGACCAAGTTGGAGTTTATTTTTTGCATTATTTTAAAAACTTAGGGATAAGTAAACTTTTAAATAAGATACCAAAAAGAGCAAAAATCTCTAAGAATGTTTTAAAAATTAGAAGTGAGGGAGAGACTAGCTCTGCAAACTATTAAAACGTGTTGCAACATTAAATCAGGAGCAGTGTGAAGAGGCGAGAATGACCCCAGGGCCAACCAAAGCCCATGCCCAGCAACTATGTCCTGCTACCACGCCCAGGAGAAAGGTGAAGGGCTAAGCACAGAGAAGATCCGCGAGGCTGTCTGTTAAACCTGCTTCCTCCAAAGCCAGAGCCCAAGCCTAAAATGGCTCCTGCAAAGAAGGGAGACAAGGTACCCAAAGGGAAAAAAGGAAAAGCTGATGCTGGCAAGGAGGGGAGTAACCCTGCAGAAAATTGAGATGCCAAACAGTTGGGACACAGAAAGCTGATGGTGCTGGAGATGCCAGGGAAAGTGGGTGCATTTTTGATAACTGTGCACTTCTGGTGACTATACAGTTTGAAATACTATTTTTATCAACTTTCATAACATGTAGAACTGTGTTTTACCTTTTGTTTAAGCTATCTTGTTAGCACACAGAGCATTTCATTGTTGTTTTGGGGAAGGGGTATATGTCACTCATAGAATGTCTCTGAAGCTGGATTGATGTGGGTGGGGATAACACCTTTACGTTCTAGTTTTGAGAGACTTCCTCTTGACTTCCAGGAAGAGGGATTCCCTGATTTTGACACACATGGCCACCTTGGCACACAAAAGCCTTGTGATATGGAAAAACAAATTCATTTTTATTCCATCTTTCAGCATAGACTTAACTCCTTTAAGCCCAGACATCTGTTGGGACCTGACCCCCAGTAGTTGGTTACCAGTGTGTCAGGCAATCTGGACTTTCCATTGATGCCGCGGAGATGGCACCCCTCAAAAGAACAGTGGTTCTGTTTCTAGATTGTGGATCTTCAGATAAATTCTGCCATTTTCATGCCACTTCCTGAAAGTCAGGGTTGGCTCATGAAAAGCTGTTAAACAACATGTGAAATGTGAAATGTCAACCCTCACTCTAAACTTTCCCTGTTCGGAGCATCAGATGAAGACTTCTTTGGTTTTTATAGTGGCTTTTTGATTTTTGGTAGTCCATTGAAGAAGGGAGTTTCAAAGTTGTATACTATTAGAGATTGCCTACCCATGTCCTGCCTGAAATACCATGATTGTTTATGGAAAATATCTTTAATAAACTTGGATACAGTTTGGCTTGGGGAAAAAAAGTTTAATCAGTGTGACAGTAACGAAAGCATATCATTAACTAAATACATACTGGCTATTATTTTCAATGATAATGTTATTATAAAGACTTCTTGTACCCACCCCCATCCCCCAAAGCAGTAGTTAGTCACCTAAGGTATCTGAGTCTCCCTTGTCAGAATTCTCAGTTTACTGGATTGCAAGTTTGCTTTTACCCAGGAATAAATGCTTGAGTGGCCGCACCTGACTCAGCTTTGGTCACGTGTCTACATGTGGCTCCTTTGCTAGGATCCCCTTGAACTGCTAAAATATCGCTTGATATTATCAAATACACAGTGGAAATCTCTATTGTGAATATACTGAGTACAGCCTTTTTGATGCTTCTGTGAACCTAATGGAACCTAAAGTGAAAGCTACCACCTTGATTTAAAGCCTCTGGTGTAACATTCTTTTGCAGTGCTTCTGAGGAAATCACTTCTGGAGCAACTGCTTTTGCTTCTGTATCAGTCCCTCACCTCTGTCGTCTCATCACTGATCTGTTTGCCTCTGCTTTCTATGTTTCAGAAACTCTCGCTGTCCTGGCCTGCAGGTGGAGCCCTCCTGGATTTCCAGAGTTGCTATGTGTTTTATTTTTAAAATTTATACTGTCATTTCAATGGGATCTGGGAAGATGGAGAGGAAATGTGGATACAGTCCACTTTCTTGAAGAAATCTTTTATGTTTGTACTCAAATCAGTTATCTTCCAAAATGAGTTTTTTCTTTGATATTTGCTTCTGTTTGTCTTTGGATAATATTTGGTATTTTATATCTAATTCTTCAATTAGCTTGATTTTTTCCCCAAATATGTAACCTATTATCCTAGGAACATTTACAAAATTACTAATCATTTTCTCTATTTTTTCCTTTAAGAAAACTCATATATGCATATATATATATATACAGGTCTAAAATATAAGGATTAAAAAATAAGTTGACATAAATTAGTTTATGTTTGAAAAGAGGGGAGATATATAGGTCACTATATATTACGCATTATATATAATTGTGTATAAATAGAAATGTTATGGGAGGCTGGAAATCAAACTGTTAATCTCTTTTGGAGACTAGAAATGGGAGAAAGTCAGAGGTGAGGGATTCATAATTTCAAGAGCAGAGATAGTGTGGACCAAGACCAACAACAGCCAACAGGTGTTTGGCGGGAAAAAAGGGCTAGGGCCAGCTGACTCTAGAGTTTGCTGAAAAATACAGTCACTAGTGCACATGTTCATAAATTGAACATTCAAAAAAATAGCTAACATGTATCGAAATCTTACTATACGCCAAGTACTGTTCGCATAGCTTTATATGTACTGATTCATTTACTCCACATAAAAAATTTATACAGATGAGTACTACTCATCACAATTGTAAAGATAAGGAAACTGGAGCACAAAGTGGTCAGATACATTTTTCTGTATACGCTATGGATGGCACAGCCAGAATCTGCCCCAGTTGAAGTGGTGTTAGAGCCCTCCTTAATTGCTGTGTTCTATTGCACAGACTTAACTATCACCTCCTGAAACTTTCTCACACCCTTCTTACAGTCACCAATGCTCCCAAAAGCAGAACCTTTATTCCAACCATATAAATGAAAAGCTCCACTTTGAAGAAATGAAATACACTCTAAAGATAAATACTACCATTAAACATTCATCTAAAAGTATAGTCTGGAAATGAAGAGTCAACAAATATTTGAGAAAAACCTAGGGCAAAGAAAACATAAGTTCCACCAAAGAGATTTTAACTCCCAAGGAAACAGAGTTAATACAGAAGGTAGAATAAAATATCAAAACAAGTCTAGTTCCTGTTTTCAGAGATACAAGGGGTTGTGTTCACACATACTATACGCAGATTGGAGTTCTTGATTAAAACATGGTTACTGAAATTAAAAACGGATTATCTAACAGAATGAAAATAAAAGATCAAGTTAGTGAATTGCAAGACTAAGCAATTCTCTCAAGATATCATGTGAAGGCAAGAGCATAAAAGTATAAGAACAATGTTGGAATAGAATCAGAAATTCTGTAATAGACAGAATAATGATCCCACAACGATGTACCACATCCTGCATCCTAATGCCTAGAACCTGTGAATATGTTACCTTACACAACAAAAGTGACTTTGCAGCTGTGAGTAAATTTGGGATCTTGATATGGGGAGATTATCCTGGATTACTTATGTAGGCCCAATGTAACGGCTTACACAGGTAGGGTCTCCTATGTAGGGTCCTTTTATGTGAAAGAGCAAGGAGGATCAGAGGTTAAAACAGATTTATTATCTTAAAGTTCTGTAGTTCAGAAATCTGAAATGGGTTTCACTGGGATAAAATCAAGGAGTTGGCAGGGCTGCATTCCTTTCTGGAGGATTCTCTAGGGGAGGATCCATTTCCTTGCCCCTGCCAGCTTCTAGAGGCTATCCCCATTCCTTGGCTCTTGCTGTCCATCTTCAAAGCTAGCAACAGTGAGTAGGGTTCTCACATCACATTGTTGACATCCTCTTTTGACTCCTCTTCCACATTTATGAACCCTTGGGTCCATCCCAAGAGTCCAGAACAATCTCCCTATTTTAAGGTCAGCTGATTAGCCACCTTAATTTCATCTACTATCTTAAATTCCTCTTTGACACATGATGTAACATATTCATAGGTTCTGGGAATGAGCATATGGACATCTTTAGGGGACTGATATTCTGCCTGCTAATCCCACCCCTACTCCTAATTTTAGATGCCTCCTGTCTTTACAATGTAGATCATTTCAGGCATGCCTAAACTTCTACCTTTAAACTTTCCAATATAGTCTTGGAAGAGGAGTTTGGTGGGAGGCAAAGAGTTGTTTTTTAGTGTACAAAGACAAAAATATACTGGGTGTCCTGTCCAGTGCACTCTTCAGGGATTTTCAGCCTCTTGTGGTCTTTGAACTATTTTGCAATTTTGTAAGTTGTAGAAAACTAGAAAACTGATAATACTGCAAACGACTTTGTTTATAGAAATGCAAGTATTGTCTAGGGGAATACAATTGATTCTTACCCTATTGATATTGACCTATTTTGCCAGTTTGTATTCATTTTCATATTATTCATTTCATTTTGCCAGTTTGTATTCATTAGAGTCTTAGCATGTCTATATATTTGTTTTCTCTTCGAATACTCCTTTGAAATGAGTTGTAACATTTTATTGATTCCCTCATTAATAAGTAAAATAAAATTTTGGTCACCATTAATAATTAAACTCCTTTAAATATTTTTCCTTTAACAGTAAAACTTTTATTGTAAATGTATATTTAGTCATTGAAAAAAATTCTTAAACTCAGATGTCCATGGAAATGTAGTTAATTATTTGCTAAAAATTATCTGATCACCTTTACCAGAGATCCCACCTGCTCACTCACTATGGATGGAGTGGTGAGCAATCTAATGTTAAGCCAATCCAGATTAAAATTTAGTCTTACCCAATGATGTAAACTCAGGTTAACCCAGTCTTTTCCATTCAATCTCTCAGTTTCCCTCCTACTGAGAGGGAAACTCTTTCCTTCCTCTTTTCACTTCTCTTAATGTTTATAGACAACAGGGTAGGACAATAATGACCTAATTACTTCCTCCCTGGATTCTCAGTTGTTCTGCAGACCACTCTCTTTATTCCATCTTGCACATGGCCTCCAGCCTAGAAATCTATGCTAAAACTTCATTTCTCTCCAGCAGTCTTTATGAAGGGCCCAATGCTTCTCAACTCAGTGTGGATGCCACACATACACCCAAAAATGGTTGGGAGAGCCAACTAGACCCTCTTTTGCCAGATCACACAGTTTGTCTGACAGGAGGAATGTGGGTTAAAAATGTGTAAAATATACTTAAGTATTTTTTATAATTTTATGAAAACTAGTGATGTTTAAAAGTTGCAACTGAAAAAAGTAAAAATATATGGAGCTTTATACCCATAGACAGTGGATTCCTCTAGACAGTGGATTTATGGTGGTTTTTAAAGTTAGTTTTTCTTTTTTATATTTTCTGATTTTTAATAAAGAATATATAAAACTTTTTGCTTAGGATTGTTCTGGCTATTGGGGCTTTTTTTGGTTCCATATGAATTTTACAGTAGTTTTTTTTCTAATTCTGATGCTAGTAATTTGATTGGAAGACTGTTAAATCTATAGATAGCTTTGGGCATTATGACCATTTTTAATGGCACTGATTCTTCCAATCCATGAGCAGAAAATGTTTTTCTATTTGTTTATGTCATCTATGATTTCTTTCAGCAGTGTTTTGTAATTCTCCTTGTAGAGATCTTTCACCTCCTTGGTTAGATGTATTCCTAGGTATTTTACATATTTATTGGTTTTTATAAAGATGACTGAGTTCTTGATTTGACTCTCAGCTTGAACATTAGATTGGAAAAAGAAAATATATTCCATACTATATGTCATGGAATACTATGCAACTGTTAAAAAGAATGAAATGATGTCCTTTGCAGCAACATGGATGCAGCTGGAGTCCATTGTCCATTGTCCTAAGTGAATTAGCATAGGAACAAAAAACCAAATACCACATGTTCTCACTTCTACATGGGAGCTAAACATTGGGTACTTGTGGACACACAGATGGCAACAATAGACACTGGGGACTAATAGAGGGAGGAGGTTGGGAGGGAAAGGTTGAAAAAATACTTATTGGGTACTATGCTCACTACCTGGGTTATGGGATCATTTGTATCCCAAACCTCAGCATCATGCAATATATCTATGTAACAAACCTGTACATGTACCCTCTGAATCTGAAAGGTGAAATTATTTACAAAAAATAATATATACAAAAGTGGTGTAACAAAAGCCATTTTAAAGCAAGGTACAAAATTATATGAATAATGTGCCCTCAATATGTTATAGAAGTATATAGAAAAAAGACATAAATAAATTACACTGAGATGTTAACAGTGATTATTTTAAGATTGTGGACAATGTTTTTTTGTGTATACGTATCTATTAAAATGTAGGGATACACCAAAACAGTTTCTGATATTGGTTGGACTGAGCCGTTTTGAGCCTAGCGTTTTTTTTGTTGTTGTTGTTTTTAAAATTTCTCCAATGATTGAGCCTAGTGTTAATGAGTCTAGACTTCAGTTGGGTAATAGTCCCTTCAGAAGCATTGTGTTCCACAGATAGTGACTAAATTTCAATGTATTTAATATGGTCAGGCTTTGGGTGCCCAGCAGATCTCATCTTAAATGATAAGTCCCATAATCCTCATAAGCCCCACCTGTCAAGGGGGAGACCAGGTGGAGGTAATTGAATCATGGGGGTGGTTTTCTCCATCCTGTTCTTGTGATGGGGAGTGAGTTCTCACGAGATCTGGTGGTTTTATAAGCGGGGGTTCGGGGTCTTCCTCCTTCACTCGGTTCTTCTTCGTGTTGCATTGTGGGAAAGGTGCCTTGCTTCCCCTTCACCTTCCGACATGATTTTAAGTTTCCTGAAGCCTCTCCAGCCCTGCTGAACTGTGAGTCAGTTAAACTTCTTTCTGTTATAAATAATCCAGTCTTGGGCAATTCTTTACAGCAGTATGAAAATGGACTAATACAGTATTTATCGAGGTTCTACAAAGGAACAGAACTAATAGCTGTGTGTGTGTGTGTGTGTGTGTGTGTGTGTGTGTGTGTGTCTGTTTATGTGTAGCGTCCAAGTCTGGTTTCTTATTTAAACAAGAATGATCCTAGTGTTTTGTGTTAAATATGATGTATGTATATATGTAGTCTCTAATGCATATACTTAAGTTGAGGAAGCGTCTTTCTGGCCATACCTTAGTGATAATTTTTAATTTTGTTGCTACTGCTGTTGTTTCAAATCAGGAATGGATGTAATAGGGATTTTTCTTTTAAAATGCTTTCAAAGATTTTTTTTTATTGCAAGCCGTCCTTCACTTACTGAGCTAGGTCTTAGCCATGATATATCCCTCTTTTTAACATGTGTCAGAATTTTGTTATTCAGGTTTTCTTCTATCTATGCTTGTAACTGAGGTTGGCTTGTGGTTTCCTTTTTCTACTACCCTTGTCCAATTGAGGTATGAAGATCATATTAGCCTTACAGACTAAGGTGAGAAACTTCTCATGATTTTCATATATATATACATTTAGAAAGAGAGAGAAATTTATTTTTAAAAATTGGCTCACACAATTGTAGGGCTGGAAATTTCAAATTTTGCAAGGCAGGCAAGCAGGCCAGAGACCCAGGGGAAGAGTTGACATTGCAGTCTTAAGTCCAAAGTCGGTCTGAAGGCAGCATTTCTTTTTTTTTTTTTTCAGGGGACCTCAGTCTTTGCTCTTAAGGTCTGGATGAGGCCCACATGCTTTAAGGAGGGTAATCTGCTTTACTCAGTGTCAACTGATTTAAATGTCAATCACATCGTTAAAAATGCAACCACAGTAAAATCAAGACTGATGTTCCACTAAACAGCTGGACACCGTATTCTAGCCAAATTAGCACATAAAATTAATAATCACAATCTCTATTTTCATAATTCTTTCTTACCTGATTGTAATCCCTCAAAAGATATTCTGCTTCTTTGTTAATACTAACCCCTCCACATGAGCTCTTGATCTCCCCTGCTTCTGTCTCCTCCAAGAATTTTTCACAATGATTTTTTTTTCTCGTTTGTGTTATGAATGGCTTCATTCTCGCTCACCTCTCCCTCTAGGTAAACATGTTCAAGTCTGCCCTCATTTTAAATAACATTTCATCATTGTATTACACACTCTAGCTACTACACTTTGGTCTGGTTAACTTAATTAGCAAGTATCTTTCTATAAATTTACTGTTTAATTGTCTTTTTTAATGCTTTGAAGTAATTCATAATTATAGGGATTGTCTGAACCTTACAGGTTTCCTAGAATTCTTCGTATAGGACATGAGACTTTTAAAGTTAGTTCTTCAAGTGCCTACTTAATTTCTTCTATTATGGCTTATTTATTTAGGTTTCTGTTTAGTTTTGCTTGTGTATGAGAGTAAATTTATATTTTACAAATATATCTGAAATTCTGTTAACTCTAAGGTAAGATACAAAGGAATCAAGCTCATTTACACATTCAGATGATCACAGCTTTAATGAAGCTCTTATTTAACAATTAATTTTGACACCAAAATATATTAAAAATATATTCAATCTGCTGTTGTTCTAGCTTATCATACACATCAACCAAAATCTGGCTTGTGTTGAGACAGGAAAATATTTTTGTCAGTTTAAAAAAAAAGTGTTCACTTCCATTTTAATCTTTTAAATGGTTTTTCTGTAGTGTTTCTGCAGTAAGCATCCTTTATTTCCAAGTAGTTTTTATTTATTTTTATTTCTTTTATTTTATGCTGAGAGGTTATTTCTTGTCTTTTACCCACACCAATACATAAGCATTTGATATTTTGTTTCTTGAATTCTTTTTTTCTACCTTAAAGTTATCTGTTTATACTTGTGTTTCTCTTTCATTTATCAGAGTTGATTTATTTTAACTCTTCTCTATTCAACTTTGGTAACATATATTTTTCTTAAAAATTAGACACATAAAATGTATTGACTGAGTTCTAAAAATCATCAATTTTGTCTATTAAGTTATTGGCACAATGACAAAGCAGTATCGTATTTTTAACAATTACTTTTGCTCTATAATTTTGGTCCTTTTTCATTCTTAATGTGGTTGATTTATATCTTCTCTTTTTCTTAAATTTTCACCCTTGCCTACTTCTGTAGATTTTTTTCAATATCTTTCAAAACACGAGTTTAGGTTTTATTGATAAAATTAGAGTAAGTTTTTATACTTTAGTATTCACAATTCATATTTTTTATTCTTTTTGTCCTGTTTCTTTAAATTCTTTTGTATTCTGTTCTTTTCTAATTTGGGGCTTAATTATTGTTTAAAAATTCATAGCTGTCTAATAAATATGTAGGAGTATACCTTTTCCTTTGGTAACTATTTCAAATTCACCCTGTTAGTAGTGATACCTGCTACTCTCATCCTTATTTATTTTCCAGTAGTTGATATTTTATTTCCTCTTAAGTTCAACAACTTTTTACAGAGAGATTTTTAAATGTCTAAGACATTTTAAAAAATAGTATTTTTTCATTGTTAAGTTGGATTCTACTGCATTGTTTTTAGAGATCACATTTCACTGGTACAGTTTTCTCCATTTCACTATTTTTCAAGTTTCTTTGGCATATTGTTCTGGATAAACATCTTATAAACAATATCACAGGATTTTTTTTCCAATTTAAGCATAGAAAAATTTAACTCATACATATTTATTAATATGTTTGGGCTTATTTATACAATCTATTTTATATTTTCTACATAGTATTTTTGTTGTTGTTTTAATTTGTGTTCTTCTCTTTTGCTATGCAGATAGCATTTTAAAATTTCATTTACATTTCTCTGGTGCAAGCATCCTTGGTAAACATTTTCTGTAAAGGACCTGATAGTGAGTACTTTTGTGGATCATACAGTCTCTGTCACAACTACTCGGTTCAAACATGTAAGCAAGCTATAGACAATACATAAATGGATGAACATGACTGTGCTCCAGTAAAACTTCAATAAAAAAAATGAGGCAGCAGGCCAGATTTGGCCTAAGGGCTTGTTTCAGTGGGTTCCACTGCCATACCAGAATACCATAGACTAGGTGACTTAAACAACAAACATGTATCTCTGACAGTTCTGGAGGCTGGAAGTCCAAAATCAAGGTACCAGCACAGTCAGGCTCTTGGTGAAGGTCCTGTTCCTGGTTATGCTCTTGAACAGCATAACTGGCACAGTGATAAACAGAGCAGTATCATATTTTTAACAGTACCTTTAGTTTATGACTTTGGTTCTTTTTTATTCCTAATGTGGTTGATTGATTTCTTCTCTCTTTTTAAATTTTTCAGCCTTGCCTACTTTTGTAGTTTTTGTTCACAGTCTTTTCAAAATACTAGTTTGGGGGAAGGTATTCATAAAATTAACTATAGTCATTTTCTTGGTGCATGCACAGAGAAAAATCTTGTGTCTCTTCCTCCTCTTATAAAGACATTAACCTCATCATGATGGCTCCACCCTCATGTTCTAATCTAACCCTAATAAACTCTCAAAAGTACCTTCAAATACCATCACACTGGGGGTTAGAGTTTCAACATAAGAATTTGGAGGGAAGTGTGATGTTCCCCTCCCCATGTCCATGTGTTCTCATTGTTCAACACCCACTTATGAGTGAGAATGTACGGGATTTGGTTTTCTGTTCTTGTGTCAGTTTGCTGAGAATGATGGTTTCCAGCTTTATCCAGGTCCCTGAAAAGGCAGTGAACTCATCCTTTCTTATGGATACATAGTATTCCATGGTATATATGTCCCACATTTTCTTCATCCAGTCTATCATTGATGGGCATTTGGCTTGGTTTGAAGTCTTTGCTGTTATAAACAGTGCTGCAATAAACATGTGTGCATGTGTCTTTATAATAAAATAATTTATAATCCTTTGGGTATATACCCAGTAATGGGATTGCTGGGTCAAATGGTATTTCTATTTCTAAGTCCTTAAGGAATCACCAGACTGTCTTCCACAGTGATTGAACTAATTTACACTCCCACCAACTGTGTTAAAGTGTTCCTATTTCTCCACATCCTCTCCAGCATCTGTTGTCTCCTGATTTTTTAACGATTGACATTCTAACTGGTGTGAGATGGCATCTCAATGTGGTTTTGATTTGCATTACTCTAATGACAAGTGTTGATTAGCATTTTTTCATGATTGTTGGCTGCATAAATGTCTTCTTTTGAAAAGTGTCAGTTCACATCCTTTGCCCACTTTTTGGTGGGGTGGTTTTTTCTTGTAAATGTGTTTAAGTTCTTTGTAGATTCTGGATATTAGCCCTTGGTCGGATGGGTAGACTTCAAAAATTTTTCCCATTCTGTTGACTGTTGGTTCACTCTAATGATAGTTTCTTTTGCTGTGCAAAAGCTCTTAAGTTTAATTTGTCTATTTTGGCTTTTGTTGTCATTGCTTGTGGTGTTTTAGTCATGAAGTCCTGGCCTATGCCTATGTTCTGAATGGTATTGCTTAGGTTTTCTTCCAGGGTGTTTACTCTTATGTTTAAATCTTTAATCCACCTAGAGTTAATTTTTGTATAAATTGTAGGAAGGGGTCCAGTTTCAGCTTTCTACATATGGCTAGCCAGTTTTTCCAATGCCATATATTAAATAGGGAATCCTTTCCCCATTGCTTGTTTTTGTCAGATTTTTCAAAGGGGCCTGTTGGGGCAGGGAGCTAGGGGAGGAATAGCCGGAGTGGGGTGACTGGGAAGGGATAGCATTAGGAGAAATACTTAATGTAGGTGACGGGGGAATGGATGCAGCAAACCACCATGGCACCTATATACCTACCTATGTAACAAACTTGCACATTCTGCACATGTACCTCAGAACTTAAAGTATAATTAAAAAATAAAAATAAAGTATTTGGAGGGCAAACACTCAACCCCTAACAGGGCTATCATTTCCCACCTCTGCTCTAGTGTTTTGTGTTGTAAGAACTATTTTAAAGCCATCTGGTGGAGGGCCTCCCTTCAGTTTTCTTTATTGTGTCTTTCTGGAAATTCTGTTAGGCCTATATTGGTCATATCTCTTAATGCATTTATCAAATTTACATATCTTTTTTACTCTATCCCTGAAGGTTTTTCTTTTTGTTAATGGTAGTAGTACAAGGACACAATAACAAAACAAAGATTAAAGGAAAAGTGATGCTCTCCTACCTTATCACACTGTCCCTACCTACAGGCCCTAACTGCTCACTGAACCTTTTTTAAAAAAAATTTTCTGGTCATAATGCCAAGTAATATGTTTATACCTCTGTTCCTTATCTCTGATATGAAAGAGATTTAGTTCAATTACGTTGCCTTTCTCTATATTACTATGTTCTTTCCTCTCTTCCCCAAATTTGATATCTGCAGCACAGCTTTAGCTCTACTAATAGTTATCTTAATCCAATCAACGTTGGCAGGTTTTTTAAAAATAGGTTTTACTTTTTGGAGCAGTTTAGGTTTACAGCAAAAGCAAAATTGAGCATAAGGTACAGAGATTTCTTCTATCTCCACTTCAATAGACTATTTTTTTAATTCCAGTTTGCAAGAAGGAATATTAATGATTATAATAGTGATCCTAAAACCAAAGACAAAAGGATTACTGTCTTACATTACACTCATTGTTTAAAATTGTGCCTTCTTTTCTTTTTAATATTCAGATCATGGCTTTCTTATTCACCTTTCTTTCTTCTCTCTTTTGGCTTCTGTCTTAGTCTGTTTGGGCTGCTATAATAAAATATAAAGTGGGTGGTTTATAAACAACAGAGGATGATTTCTCACAGTTCTGAGGCTAGAAAGTCCAAAATAAAGGTATCAGCAAATTCAGTATCTGGTGAGGCCTCTTGGTTCACAGACAGCTATAGTCTGGCTGTGTCCATGGCAGAAGGAAAAGCTTGCTCCCTGAACCTATTTTATAAGGGCACTAATCCCAGTCATGAGGGCTTTTCTGTCATAGACTATCCCCTCCCATTAATACCTTACGCTGGGAGTTAGAATTTAGCAAACATTCAGTCTACAACAACATCATATCTCCTTATTACATGATGCTCTTTTTTCATAATTTTTTCATCATACCACCTATTCTCGATTCCCTGTCATTTTCTTGAAGATGCCTTTCCTGGGAGTCTATCTGTATCCATCTTCTGTTCTTCTCTGCACTGTTGCTCTTCAGGCCTGTTCTGCAGTTTTCCGAATATCTCCCTTCACAGCCCCTCCTGGGCCAAGGCTTCTGTTTGCTGCATTTCATGGTATCTTCCTCTTGGTCCTTTTGCCCCTAACTATATTGGACTACATCCTCAAGGGCAATTACATTTTTAAGTTCTAAAAGTCTTTTGTGTTCTCTAATTGTTCTTTTTCCTAACAACCTTTTATTGACTTTTCTTTGCAATATCCCCATGAGAATATCACATAGAATATTTTTTAAATTCTCAGTCCTTCCATTTTTCTCTGCTACTTCTGTAGTTTGTTGACTTCTTCCTATTAGTCCTCCTTTTCATTTAGTTGCTTTTCTTCAAATATTTGATGATATTTTGATGTTCATACTTGTCTACTAATGAGAAACTTAATTGACTACCTAGTAGCTGGTATAGGTTTTTGCTCCCATGAATGGCAGAGTGGACTGCAGGGCTTATGTAACTGGGTGCAGCCTACTTATTGGAAGGTTTCACTTCAGGGCACTTGGGAATGGAGCAGGCAGGCTAGCTGGAGTTCCCAGTTGCTAAAATAAGAAGGGATTTTCTGGCTTGGCACGGTGGCTCATGCCTTTAATCCCAGTACTTTGCGAAGCCAAGGCGGGTGGATCACCTGAGGTCAGGAGTTCGAGACCAGCCTGGCCAACATGGTGAAAACCTGTCTCTACTAGAAATACAAAAATTAGCCGGGTATGGTGGTGCGCACCTGTAATCCCAGCTACATAGGAGGCTAAGGTAGGAGAACCACTTGAACCTGAGAGGCAGAGGTCGCAGTGAGCCAAGGTCACACCACTGCACTCCAGCCTGGGAGACAGCAAGACTCCATTTCAAAAAAAAAGGAAGGAATTTTCTGGAACAGTGGCTATCTTTACTGTTCCTCGCTCCTACACAGGAGGACTTTTTTATTCCTTTAGTTTGACTGCATTTCTCTCTCAGACAGCTGTACCCTTCTTAGAATTCTACCCTAGGTGGTATATACATTTTCTTTAACCTGTACCTTGAGGATGTTAGCTTTAGGTTAGTGATGCTTTTGCCATTCTGTTGTTAGGGCTCCTGTCCTAATTAAATTATTAATTATCTCTCTATTGCACAGTTCTTTGCCCAGTTCCTGGTATTTGTTCACTCTATTTATAGGATTTAGTGGATTTTTGTCTTATTCTCAGAGGTTTCCTCAGGTATTTTGGGTTTTCTCAATTCTTGTCAATCCAAGCCCATTGATTTTTTTTTTCCTTTGGGTGCACCTCACAATTTTTGGTTTGCTGATAGTTACTTTTCTTGTTTGTCAGTGCCATTCTGGCTATACATTACACACATTCTGTAAATGTAAGGGATTTGGGTGGGTATTTACTTAGACACCAAATTCATTCCCCTGGTTTATTTATTCTTATTGAGGTTGCTTAAGCTAGTCATTTGTTGGGACAGTTTTACTTTCTTGCTTCAAGCCACAGTGTTATTAGCCTGCCCTGAAAATGCTACATTGACCTTTTTTATGGGAGCCAGTGGTTCCTACTTACTGGGCAATTATACTTTCCAGAAATTTTAAGTGTCTGAACCTTTATATTTGCATATGGCTATTGCTCTATGTGTAGTTGTATTTTGTGAGTGTGATTAACAAGCTGCCAGCCCATGATGCTAAATTCTAAGAGCAAAAATGTCTTTAAAATGAAACTGAATGCTTTAGCTTTCCTTTGTAGCACTTTGTGTCATCATAGACTCCTGAGTTATTTCAGGACTCTGTGATAGCCTTCGACCAAGTAAACATGTGATACCTACTGACTACATTTATTTTTCCACTTTGGAAAGACCTGTCATGATAGAAGGGGATCTTAATAGACTTACCCAGTGGAGCTTAATAAATTAGTTCTTGAAAGAGGAACTGAATGAAATGATAACACAGATTCTCCATAGCTCAATGGCCCTCCCCAGCAGAGAAAAGGCTGACCTCATTTCTGGATCACTCTATGACATAAATTTCTCAGTCACAGGATATTTCAGAGAATTTTACATGAAATGCAGGAAAACCACATTCCACCCACATTTGGTTTTGACAGAGACTCATGTTGTGAGATACATACTTTTCTATTATGTATACTAGAAAAGAGAAATCTCAAAATGGAAATTTGGGAACTTGCTGGCCTTACCAAAACAGAAAATATAACTGTGGTTGGGTTCCTGTAGAACTGAGTGATAAATAAATTGTCTTTTACAAGTTTCAGAAAAGAGATGGTATTTTTATATGGGTGACCTTTGAGAACCAGCAAATCACTAACTTAGAAGACAACCGAATTCCCCATGTTAAGAATATAGTAGGAGTGTAATTTTAAGATTAAAATGCAAGTCCACACATATGTAGCTAAGAACACAAGCCCTCTAAAATGAGCCAAGAAAAAAAATTAGTGATGTTTGACTCAGTTAGCTATTCTTTCTGACAGGAGATTAAAGCCGCCTGTGAGATTTCTTTGACTCCTGAATCATTTAATTCGTTTAGACATTGCCAGCAGAGCAAGCTACGACACAGCAGATCCATCTTAACAAGCTCATTCCTGGCTGTTCTAATAAAGAAAAATAATTGAACTGCTGATTTTGATTTTGCAAAATGCACTCAGCATTTGAGTATTTGGCTTCACACTCCAAATAAACATAGAAATATTTATTACATCATCTTCTTCCCCAGAGTGAATGGAAAAAAGCACACACACAGAATTAGCTCCAGGTAGCCTTTAAACTAGTGTAGCATTAAAGTATATTTGCTATGTTTAGTTTATTATAATTTAATTTTTAGCTTAAAATCTTAGTGTCTTATTTGTAAGAAGCACCAGTTCAAAGCACATAGGTCAACGTGGATAAATGAATACGCTGATGTTAAGCACATCTATTATGAATGTTATTTTTCAAGATACACCTGCAGTGGAGAAGAATTGGTCCTGGTCAAAGTGAGTCGTAGGTAGAGCTGAAGCAGCAAGCTTGTGGTCACAGATATATTTATTCAATCTGAACATTGTTCTTTTAAAAAATGCATAAACATTTGAAAATCAGAAGACTCCACATAAAAATTCAGACATGCGGTTCCCTTACAGGAACTAGCAACAGGAAAGCTCATTTCCAATCCTCAGGTGCTAAGTAGCAGTAGATTCCTCCACTGCTTGCGGTATGTGTACACGCACTTCACCAAGCTGGCATCATTTGTATTCACTGTCTGATCCCTTTAACACAGGATTAGGACCACTGATAAAGACAATAAAGCATAAAACTTAAAATTAAAAGACCTCTATACTCATTCCACTGTTAGCACCAAGGGAATCCTCATTTGGATGTGGCTAGGATCTAGACAGCTAGATCTTAACCAAATATACTGATGATGCGTTGTGTATCATCATTAAGAGGCAGCTTTACCACAGCTGTGTCCAACACACAGCATGTCAAAGTGGATGGTCGCTGTATCTTGACTAGGATTGGAGGGGAGAGGGTTATCATTAAAGGCATATATAGAACCTGGAACTTTAGATATTATCTAATTTAAACTTCACAATAAGGTCAGAAGTCTGGTGTTTTACAGGATAGAAAAACAAAATTAAGGAAAATAAACTTACCTGATGTTAAGCAATTACTAAGTGGTGGAAAACTATTCAAAGCCAAGTCTGTGTGACTAAACAAAATCTATATTTTATCAATATTACAAAATCTCTTTGGAGACATATCCCCTCTCAATAAAATGAGAAGAATGTTAATCCTTTGACTCTGAGAAGTATGCACTGTATTCATGATATCATTTTTATGTTTGTGATTCTATGGGGGGATATTAACTTATAATACCAATATTTTGAGCTTTAAAATACATAAAACTTTAAACAGGACCCTTTTATACAACCTCCCAATGAGCAGCTATCTTCTCTTGTATGAATTTGGCAGCAGCTATAATAGAGAGTCAAATTAACAGTGGCTCAAACAAATTAGAAATGTATTTCTTGGAGTTTCATACTTCATGTGACTCCCATGTGCTTGCAGGTTAATAAATTTGTATGCCTTTTGTCCTGTTAATAAATATATTTCTCTTCACACAATAGTCTGAGAGTAAGCTCTTCATAGCTGATATTATGAGTTTCAAGTGGTCAGGACTCAAGTTCTTTTTAATCGTGTTCCACTGCCCTAGAGTGATGCTCTCATCCCATGATACAAAATGGCTTGCTACCACTTCAACATTCTAAGCAAAGGATATGATAATTGCACACATTATTTTCACTCATATCTCATTGACAAGAATGTAATGAAGTAGCCACACCTACACATAAAGGAGTCAGGGGAATGTAGTCATTGTCTAAGGCACCCTGTGCCTAGCTAAAATTTTATTATCATGGAAAGAAGAGGAAGCTGATACTGTGAGACAATGATTTATCTCAGACATACCATTTAAAACTTACTCATAAAGTACAACCAAACCACACTTCTCCCTTCTGATGCGGATGCCTGTCTCTTCTAATTAACCACTTGACTTTTCATTCTTTCTACTTTTGTGTCACTATCAAAGTCCTGAACCTTTTTTAAAAAGTCCTTCTGTTTTGTGTGATTAAAATTAGGAGATGATGAAAGTATGGTTTCATGAATCACATGATTTATTGCCACAGCAAGATCATTTTTTTTCTTAGGTTGGCAATGCTTAAAGAGGGAGGGAATAACAAGAACAAATCTCAGAGACAATATGCTTGATAAACATGGTACATTAACCACACAGTGAGTGAGTTCCAACATTGTTAAAGAGCTCTCAGTCTTCAGACAAGTGGCTAACAAGGGTGCAGCCCTTTGGTAGACTGAACTTTTCAAGTGTCTGTCAAACTCTTGGGCTTATATGTATTTTGAAGTTCAATGATTGAGGTCAATAGCTTGTATATGGGGTCTCATAAGGTGTGACATCCCATTCTCAAGGAGGGGGAATTCACTCCAGGTTCTTGTCACAGCAAAATATATGTTACTCAAGTTGCGAGTGTTGGGAATCATTTCACAGCTACCTAACACCTCCCTAGGTGAGACCTTAAGTCCACACTTGATCACATCAGGTTTCTTCCTGTTCCGTTTGTCAGTGTTTCCCTTTCCCAACTCTGCACATTTTGTGGTGGGTTCTCATTTGAGAATTACTAGTCTCCCATGTGTCAACAAGTGTCAATCTTCCTCCAGATTAACTTTAAAATACAAATTTCTAATACATCTTGGTGGAGGTAGGATGATTTTCCTAGGTAGGAATTCTTTTTCATATTTAATGGTATACTATTTTGACTGAAAAAGGGCAAAACAGTATATGTTTACATTTCTTTGGTAGTATCATGTATATAGACACATTTAACAAGTAGCAATCAGCTATAGTTGTGATTCTTGAGTTTTGTAGAGCCATTGGGTTATCTATTAGGAAAATTGCAATAGTCATCAGCAAATAATAATCACTTCATAAATTGATCTGCAGATTGAATGCAATCCTAATTAACACCTTAGCAAGTTTTTTGTTGACCTTCACAACAGAATAATCAACAATAATCAACATGATGTTATTCAAATGAAAATGCAAAGGACCCATAATAGCCGAGACAAATTGGAAAATATTGGAGGACAACTAATACCTAATTTCAAGTCTTACTAAAGGTACAGTAATCCAGACAATGTAGTATTAGCATTAAATAGATCACTGAAACATAACAGGGAATCTAGAAATAGACACATACATTTATAGTCAACTGCTTTTCAACAAAGATGTAAAGGAATTGAGTGGACAAAGAATCGTCTTTTCAATAAATGGTGAGGAAAGAATTGAAATACATATGCAAAAAAATGAAAACTGATCTATACCTCACATCATATACAAAAATTAAAATAAAATATAGACTTAAATGATCAAAAGCATGATCCGTAAAGGCACAGAATGATAAAATGGACTTCATGAAAATTTAAAATTTTTGCTCTTCAAAAAACACTGTTAAGAGAATGAAGAAACAAGGCATAGACTGAAAGAAAAATATTTGCAAATTATGTATCTAGTGAAGCACTTATATCCATAATGTATAAAGAACTCTTGAAACTCAGAAATGAGAAAATAACCCAATTTTAAAGGCTGGTATGTTGGGGGTAGGGGCAATGTGGGGAGAAAGGCAAGCAAAAGATTTGAACATATTCTTCACCAAAGAAGATGGTAACTAGGCTCATGAAAAAATGCCCAACACCATTAGTCACTAGGGAAATGCAAATTAAAACCACAATGTGATATCATTTTGAACCTATCAGAATGGTTAGTATTTAAAAGACTGACAATACCAAGTATTAGTGAGGATGTGGAACAACTGCTGGTAAGAATATAAAATAGCATACTTTGGAAATGGCTGTGTAGTTTCATTAAAAGTTAAGTATATGCTTGCCATATGATCCTGGCATTCTACACCCAGATACTTTTTTCAAAAAGAATGAAGTCATATCTCACTTGTACATTAAGGTTCATAGCAGCTTTATTTGTAAGAGTCCCAAACTACAAACAACTCAAATGACCATCAAGAGATGAGTGGGTAAACAAATTGTGTATATCTATGCAAAAAAAAAATATCTGCAACAAAATGAGATGAGCTATTTATTGATATGCACAACAACTGATGAATTTCAAAATATGCTGAGTGAAAGAAGTCAGAGTACATGCTATGTAAATCTATTTGTATGAAAGTCTAGAAAATGCCAACGAATGCAGAGTGACAGAAATTAGGTCAGTTCTTGCCTGGGGTGGAATTAAAGAGAGGGACTCAACACAAAGGGGCAACAGGACGAAATATTTTGGAGTAATGGGACTCTTCTGTATCTTGATGGTTGTAGGGGTGATTACAGAGTCTATTTATCAAAGCTCACAAAACCATATTGCCACTAGGATAATATAGTTTAGGATTACCTTTTAATAAATGAATTGATAGGCTCTTGGCATATACCAGAAATAAAATAGATTTTAATAAAGAAAAAAGAATCTAAAATATCCATTAATTTTTCCTCCTTGTTTTCCTCCATGCTGAGCTGTAATATAACACCAAGTATAACTGTTGTTTAAAAATGGTTCATTGTTTATTTAAAATTCAAATTTAACTGAAGAATGCCCTAGTTACTGTTTTTGCTAAATTTGGCAACCTTAATATATCTGTAATCTAGATCTGTATTCTGTCTGTCTGTGTCTGTCTGGCTGGCTGACATATGCTATATCTATTTTTAAGTAACTTGTGAAGAAACTTCCAAGATAAACTGTGTGCGAACTATTTTCCTAGGTAATAAAACGCAATGATCATGATTTAAAGTTATTTGATATAAATCAATCAAATGCTGGAGGCCAACTACCAAAAATGATGATTTTTCATTTAAAGTAGTTAAAGCATTACTGTTGGCAATAATAGGCTGTCAGACCAGTTTTCTCTGAGGCCACTGATGATAGTTCAAGAAAATAAAACATCATTAGCATATATTGCAAAGCAGTTTATACAAAAGTGGGATAAAATCACTAAGCCACAGGGTAAAAAAGGAAGAGATTAGAACAAAAACATTTCCCTGTTTTACTCTGCTAAAATTAATGTCTTGTAAACTAAGATAAGATTCTAGGAAATGACTGCTGCCACCCATCTTTCTACTAACAACTCCAGGATACATGTCTATCTTGAGCCAAATAGCAGTTTAAACCAATGCAGAGCTCAGTGTTAACATGACCTTGGGTTCTGAGGGTACCCAAGGGAGAGACTTCCACTGGGGCTGGGCAAGAACCTGAGACTTACATCAGATTACCCAGGAAGAGGATCAGAAAACAAGATTTGGAAAGAGCTTGTCCCCTAAGGATCCACTTACCATGGAAATAATGTAGTAAAAAACTCATATTAAAGTGACTGGCTCCCTACCCCCTAAAAAAGCCAAGAAATTGGTGAGTAGGTATGCTAAGTCTTCTGATTCCTGAGGCTAGAGGAAAAGTTTGGGAACCTGGAGGCTTCTTTTGGTAGCTCACCTAGAGACTAGCAACTTGCCTGCCATTGCATTGCCATCCTCTATGGTGGAGTGCCACCATCTATCACTTAAAACCACCCTGCCAGGAGCTCAGGTGCTTCCTCAGTCAGCCCAGAACATGTCAATGTTGTAAAAACCCTGCTAAGGGCTGGGCACAGTGGCTCACACCTGTAATCCCAGCACTCTGGGAAGTTGAGATGGGTGGATTGTTTGAGCCCAGGAGTTTGAGACCGGCCTAGAAATAGCGAAATCCCATTTCTACTAAAAATACAAAAATTAGCCAGGCGTGATAGTGCACACCTGTAATTCCAGCTGCTTGGGAGACTAAGGCAGGAGAATCACTTGTACCCAGGAGGCAGAGGTTGCAGTGAGCTAAGATTGTGCCACTGCACTCCAGCCTGGGTGACAGAGCAAGATTCTGTCTCAAACAACAACAACAAACAACAACAAAAACCCTACTAATGACCCAGAGAGACAAAGATCACTCTGGGCAAATGCAACATTCCTGGTGAGACAGAACTGCCCTAAGAGAAAGATGAGGGGAAAATGTTCACAAAGATGTAGGTGATACACACATGCACACACACACACACATTTTCTGGTGCTAAAACAAGCCATAATTTCCCTATGAAACAACTTAGCACATGAATTGAAGGAGAGGATGGTCATCACAGAGGTTTAAAAAAATGACTTGAAAGACTATAGAAGAAATAGCTCAAAGGACAGTCGTGTGAAATCATGATAGAAATCATGAGAGGACAGAGAAGATTTGGGGATAGATTTAATAGACATAACGTGTAGTAGAAATACCTTAGAAATAAATTACAAAACTGATAATACAAGAAAATTTGGGGGAGCTGAAGACCCATGTCTACAGACTAAAAGAAACTATAGAGAAATAGGCAGGGTTAGTGAGGAAAGAACACATGCTTAGGCATATCCAGGGAAATTTTTGAAGCCCAGGGTAAAATAAAGTTGTACAAATTTCCACGTAGTAAGAGCAAATTATCTACATGTAAATTTTTGTAGTATAGGAAAAGAAAATAATAATTCATGGAATTAATTAAACGTAATGGAAAAATAGAGTAGAATATTTACATTAAGAAGGGAAGATACTGCGGGGTGTGGAGGCTAATGCCTGTAATCCCACCACTTTGGGAGGCCGAGGCAGTTGGATCACCTGAGATTAGGAGTTCTAGACCAGCCTGGCCAACATGGTGAAACCCTGCCTCTACTAGAAATACAAAATTAGCCGTGTGTGGAGGTGCTTGCCTGTAACCCCTATTTGGGACACTGAGGCAGGAGAATCACTTGTACCTGGGAGGCGGAGGTCGCAGTGAGCTGAGATTGCGCCATTGCATTCCAGCCTGGGCAACAAGAGTGAAACTCTGTCTCATAAAAAAGAAGGGAAGACATGGCACAAATTGTAAGTTGATCAAATCAGCATAAATCAGGAAAAGGAAACAGAAGAAACATTGTAAAAAAGTAGACATAAAGTAAAATAGAAAACAAAGTTAAGTATATCAATCATTATGTTAAAGAAAAATGGGCTAGTTTCTCACATTAAGTGTCAGAGATTGTCAAATTTTGTTAAAATATAAAACCTAACTGCAAACAACTTAGAACAAAGTGGTTAAAAAAAAAAGATTAAAACTCAAGATCATCATACTTCCTGTTCATTAGAGAAAGGAAAGGAAGGAAAGCATGAGGAGCCACTCTGACCACCAGCACAGCTCTGTGGAGCCCTGTGGAGCCCAGAGTAGCCCAGGGCCCACACCTACCCCTGCCCTGCTACTCACCACCACCGCTGCAACCTCGGACCTGTTCCTACCATGTGTTAAAGCATAGGGGTTACTGTGAAGTCCTAGGCATTCAGACCTGCCTGCCCCAGGATATTAAAAAGGCCTATCAGGAAGCTAGCATTGAAGTGCCACCCAGATAATCCTGAAAATAAGAAAGCAGCATGAAGAAAATTCAAGTAGTGAGGTGTATGAGGTGTTACCAAATGCTAGAAAAAAAGAGACATTTATGACAAATATGGCAGGTGGAAGTCATTTTGACAGTCTGTTTGAGTTTGGCTTAACATTCCGTCTTTAGGGAAGTTTTTGGTGGAAGGGATCCATTTCCATCTGATTTCTTTGAAGGCCCATTTGAGGGCATTTTTTTTGGGAATTGAACAGATTCCTTAAGAAGCAGAAGCTGAGGGACAGGGTCATTTTTCTCTGCCTTCAGTTTACTTTTAGAATTGGATTTTGTTCTTTTGGAATACGATTTATTTCATTTGGGTCCCTTGGTCATGGAGGTCTTATTTCATTCTATTTAAAGTCATTTGATAGTGAGATGGGCAATTTCAAATCTATATCAACTCCTATTAAAATAGTTAATGGCAGAAAAATTAGGAAGAGGTTAAGAGAGAGTAGAAATGGAACAAGATGGCCAGTTAAAGTCCTTAACGATAAGTGGTAAGAAGCATCTGCCGCACTTGGATAACAAGTCTTTCAATGCATGTGTATAATAAAAATGTTAAACTCTAATAAGCACCATTTGAGGATTAACAGTGACATATTTTGAAGACATTGAATGAACTTGATTTTCAGTATAATTGTACCTAATCTGAAGTATTTATAAATAACTCATCAGAGCTCCTTTTTGTCACAGACTTTTGAGTTTATTGTTGGGACCACATAATAGGACCAATTTGTTTATATCTTTAAAAGTGTTGTAAACCTCTGTATGCACTTTGCCTTTTTATTAAACCTACTCCATGGTGAGCAGTGACTCTCTAGTAATGGTTGGACAAGATTGTACACTAAAACCAGCATGGATCTGCTTGTCCATTGTGTCTGAAATGTGAGCCAAGCAGTTTCAGCCTGCTATGAAGTTAACATTGCCAGGTTGACTCTTCTACATAAACAGTTTCAGTTCTTTCAGTATTTCACAGTGGAAGATGTAAATGCATTAATGTTAATATATTTCTAACTTAGTATAAATTAGGGGTGTTTTCTAGTCGTGCATAAATGCTGGCAACTTAGCAAGTTTTGACAATTGTTTAAATATGTAATGTTAAGCTTGGATTTAAAAAGTAAAGCTGGTAAACTGGGTGTTTGTGATTTGTTTAGAAAATATATAAATAATGTGTTTGGTGAAAAAAAGAGATAAAAATAAGCAAATGCAATTGAAAAGAAAGCAAGAGGGATGGTCTACTGTCGGACAAGGTTGATTTGTGGTTAAAGGCACTTACGAATAAAGGACATTATGCAGTGATTAACATTTCTGTATGATGGTAACACTGGCTTTTGGTATGCAGAAAATTTACCTGGGCAGAAGGCAAAATGAGAAAAATGAAGATGTCCCAAGCATGGTTGGAAAGAGCAAAGAAAGCAAAAGTTGTTAACCAGTCAAAGAGAACGAAGGTGCAGGTCAACACTGCACAAGAAGAGATGAAGAAAGTGCAGACAGAAGAAAAGAAGGACCAGAACAGCCTAATGGAAGCTGTTGCCTTCGGAGAATGAAGAGTCAGAAATTTCCAAGTGTGGAATGACAAGTGTAACAAGTGGTTTATGGACACAAGAATGCTTAATATTTAAGCATTCTTCACAGTCACTCCTAAATTTCACAGTCCCAAAACTTCAGTGGAAGTCAGCCTTGCATAATATGGCAGCAAAAATATACAGGCATACCTGTTCTATTGTACTTCACTTTAAGGTCTGTGGAAACCCTGAAGCAAGCAAGTCTGTCAACACCATTCTTCCAACACCATGTGCTTATGTCATGTCTCTGTGTCACATTTGGTAATTCTCACAATGTTGCAAACTTTATTATTTTTATATCTGTTGTGATCTGTGAGGTCACTATCATAATTGTTTTTGGGGCACCACGAACCATGCCCATGTGACACTGACCAGGACTTGTCTGTCTCTTTCCCTTTCCTCAAGCCCTCCGATTCCCTGAAACATAAAATAATTTGTAAAATAGCTTAATTAATAACCTTAAAATAGCCTCTAAGTGTTTATGTAAAAGGAAGCATCTCACTTCTCTCACCTTAAATCAAAAATTAGAAATGATTAAGCTTAGTGAGGAGAGCATGCTGAAAGCCTAGATAACCCAAAACTTAGGCCTCTTACAACAGTTAATCAAGTTGTGAATGCAAAGGAAAAGTTATTGAAGGAAATTAAAAGTGCTATTCCAGTGAATACATGAGTGACAAGAAAGTGAAACCGTTTTATTGCTGTAATAGGGACAATTTAAGTGGTCTGGACAGGAGATCAAACCAGATACAGCATTCCTTTAAACCAAAACCTAACCCAGAGCAAGTCCCTAACTTTCTTCAATTCTGTTAAGGTTAAGAGAGGTAAAGAGGCTGCAAAAGAAAAGTTGTAAGCTAGCACGGCTTGGCTCATGAGGTTCAAGGAAAGAAGCTATTTTCATAATATGAAAGTGTAAGATGAAGCAGCGAGTGCTGATGGAGAAGCTGCAGCAGGTTATCCAGAAGATCTGGCTAAGATCATTGATGAAGGTGGTTACACTAAACAACAGACTTTCAGCATAGATAAAACAACCTGCTCTTGGAAGAAGGCACCATCTAGGACTTTCATAGCTAGAGGAGAAAAGTCAATGCCTGGCTTCGAAGCTTTGAAGGATAGGCTGACTCATGTTAGGAGCTAATACAGCTGGTGACTGTAAGTGGGAACCAGTGCTTACTTACTAATCCCAAAGGCCTATACCCTTAACAATTATAATATATCTACTCTGTCTGGGTTCTGTCAGTGGAACAACAGAGCCTGGAAGATAGCACATCTGTTTACAGCAAGGTTTACTGAATATATTAAGCTCACTATTGAGGTCTATTGCTCAGAAAATAAGATTCTTTTCAAAATATTACTGCTCAATGACAAGACACCTGATCACCCAAAAGTTGTGAGGACGATGTAAATGGAGATTAATGTTGTTTTCAGGCCTGCTAACACAATATTCATCCTGTAGCCCACAGATCAAAGGGTAGTTCTGATTTTCAAGTCTTATTATTTAAGAAATACATTTTATAAGGCTATAGCTGCCATATGGAGTGATTCCTCTGATGAATATGGGCAAAGTAGATTGAAAACCTCCTGGAAAGGATTCACCATACTAAATGGCATTAAGAACATTTGTGGCTGGGTGCAGTGGCACTCATGACTGTAATTTCACTTTGGAAGGCTGAGGCAGGCAGATTGCTTGAGCTCACGAGTTCAAGCCTGGACAACATGGCAAAATCCCATCTCTACTAAAAATTCAAAAATTAGCCAGGTGTGGTGGTGCATACCTGTAATCCCAGATACTCTAGGGGCTGAGGTGGATGGATTGCTTGAGCCTGGGAGGCAAAGGTTGCAGTGAGCTGAGATCACACTGCTGCACTCTAGCCTGAGGGACAGAGTGAGACCCTGTCTTAAAATATATATATTCATGATTCATAGGAGGAGGTAAAAATGTCAACATTATCAGAAGTTCAGAAGAAGCCGATTCCAACACCCCTCATGGATGACTTTGAGGGGTTCCAGACTTCAGTGGAAGTAGTAGCTAAAGATGTCATGGAAATAGCAAGAGAACTAGAATTAGAAGTAGGCCTGAAGATTTTACTAAATTGCTATAATCTTGTGACAAAACTTGAATGAATGAGGAATTGCTTTTTATAGATGACCAAAGAAAGTCGTTTCTTGAGATAAAGAATCTACTCCTGGTGAAGATGCTGTGAACATTGTTGAAATAACAACAAACAATTTAGAATATTACACGAACTTAGTTGATAAAGCAATGGCAGGGTTTGAGAGGATTGATTTCAATTTTGAAAGAAGTTCTATTATGGGTAAACTGCTGTCAAACAGTATTGTATGATACAGAGAAATCTTTCATGAAAAGAAGAGTCAAATAATGCAGCAAACTTCACTGTTGTCTTATTTCAATAAATTGCCACAGCCAACCCAGCCTTTAGCAACCACCATCCTGATCAGTCAGTAGCCATCAATATGGAGGCAAGACCCTTCACCAGCAAAAAGATTACAACTCATGGAAGGAACAGATGATGGTTAGAATTTTTTTAACAATAAAGTATTTTTAAATTAAGGTACATACATTGCTGTTTGTATACATAATGCTTATTTCCAAAGTATGCCTGTAAAGCAAAAATATGAAAAATGCAAGGAGAACTTGATAAAAACACAATCAGAAAGAATTAAATAGATGTCTCCCAGAGTTAAATAAATCTAGCAGGCAAATCAGTACATTCAATTTACTAGATTTCTCCCATTGATTCAAGAAACATTTACAAAATTAATCCTGTATTTCACCAAAAAGGACACCTTAACAAATTAAAGTTGCCAAAAAAAAAAATAAAGAAAAATGCATGTTTTTAGGGTTACTTTCCTAATCAAACTTCAATAAAATGAGATATAGATGATAAAAGATTTAATTTTTGGAAAGTTAATCCATGAATCAAAAAGAAATAAAAAGTGAAATTACCAACTATTGAGAAAGCAATGAAGTGGAGCAGCAAAAGCTACACTCAAAGTGAACGTATTGCTTTAAAAGTCTTTGTTATTAAAGGTAAAAGAGAAAAAATTGAGAAACTTAGTACTCATCACCAGAAACTAGGAAACAAATGAGGAAAGAAACTAAAAAGGATTGGCTTAATATAAATAGAAGCTGAAATTAATAAAGTAGAAAACAAAAGCAAGCCAAAATAAAGCAGAAAGGATAAATAAATCCACAAGTTGTTTTTATTTTCATTTTTTGCGACCAGTAAAGTAGATAATCTCTCTGTGAACCTAATTGAAAGAATGCACATGGTAAACATGAGGGCATAAGCAGAAATATGCAAGATTAAAAACAAGAAGGAGACAAAAAACATAGATACAGACATGATTCAAAGAATTACGCGATTAGAGCTTGCAATTCTATGGCTACAAATTTGAAAACACAGAGGAAGTGAATGATTTCCTAACAAAATATAAATTACCTTAAATTGTCAATCACTGTAGAAGATTTTGGGCTGGTTATTAAGAATCTATCATGAAAAAAGGCACAAAGACCAGATGGGTTTAATTTTTAAAGAACAGATGATTCCAATGTTATATAAACATTTCCAGGCCATGAGGGGGGAAAAAAGGAAAAAGATCCCCTCAATTCATTTTATGAAGCCAGATTAGTTTTGTTTCCAAAGTCTGATAGGCTATGCTAGGCCCATCTCACTTAAAAATGCACATATGAAAAATGTAAATGTTACCAAATGTACCTTATGCTTCTGTCTCAGCTTAGGTTCTCTATATAGACTGTGAGGTAGAGATATGCCTATCCAAGGTTTATTGAGGAGTGCTCTCTTCTTACAACACCTGTAAGAAAGTAAGAGGTGGAGGACTAGTGTGGGGAGATTTAAACTGTAGTACTGCTACAATAGTGGCTTGTAACTATCCTAGTCCATGGATAACTCTGAACCAGTCATAGGCTGTTCCCTAAGAAGGAACTCTGCTGTGCCATCAGCAGTCCTCAATACTTGGGACAGCTGTGTCACTAAGAGTCTCCTGTTGAAGGTGGCATCTGGGTAGCACACCACAGCATCCATCAGACTTGAGTGACAAGAGTTTCAATTTATACGTGATTACCAGTGTGGTTACTAATATAGTTTACTATCAAGAAATTGAGCATTATAATAATTTTTTGTGTCAACAAACCTTTAACAATGTATTAAGACCACATAATAGTTAGATGCTGAAAAGGTATTGATGAATTTGTTAATTCATCAGACATTTCTGATACCTCTATAGTTTTACATAGTTCAGCTATATAAATATATCACACATTCTGATGTGAGTATGTAGAGTCTTCTTTTCCTTTCTCTTTCTTTCTTGGCTTTCCTTCTCCCTCTTTACGGTCATCAATCCCAGTACAGTAAGCAGAATAAATAAGTATAATATACTGACCCTAAATAGAAAAGGTTTAAATTGCCCCAAATTTGTTTCAGGAAGAAGCAGCCTGTACTACCAAGTTCCCTTTTACACAGGCATATGTTGGTGAATTTTTAATTAAACACATATTTCTCCAGAGCTATTCCCTAGCTCTTCATCGAACACACCACCAATATTCCCTGGAGATTGTTAACTCTGACAGGATATAAATTAAAATAAATAAAAGCCAAAAAAAATCAAAGTGTTGCCATGTGTTTAAACAGAAAGCATGCATCTTGGTAGGAGGACTAGAAGTGTAGAAGTAAATCAACACCTGTTTGTCAGGGAACTGAAGCAGATCCATTCCGAAGTTCCCAGCTAATCTACCTTTATTAATGGCAAATACTCTCCACAGACAACCCCCCTCCCCTGCCCATAATCAGAGATTTAAAATTAAAAATCTAATTTTAAAAGTATAAAGCTTTAAATTTAAAAAGTTTAAAAATTTAAAATTAATAAAGATATAAAATCTTAAGGATGAAATAAACTATAGATTCTCTTTCAGACATACCATGTATCTGAAATTAATATGGACCCCTTCCTTTGTAGATCCTGTCTGGTGGCTTGATAGGTAGAGAATCTCAAATCATTGGGAGGACTCAATCCTTCTAAGACTGAGAGCACATCTGTTCTCAGTAATTGCTGGAACTGTGGGTCCTCGTCTGTAGAATTCACCAACTTTGGGCACTCATCCACTCTAGGGGTACCTCAGAGGTATACTTCCTGAAAGAGAGTAATGACTGAAAGACTCTTAATGGCAGAATAGTTTAGTGTTTGGTTCCCTGAGGCACATCTACACATGCCCCCAGCCAGGCGGGGAGCTTTGGGACCATCAGTTACAGTTAGGGAGTAGAATTGGTAACACCTGTTTCCCATGCACACCCAGAGCCAAAAGAATTTCTAGAGGTTGCTCTCCTTTACATTTAAGTTTTCAAAAGAACTCCAATTTAGAATTTTGTTCTCTGTTTTGAGTAATGCTTATTTTATTGTTGCAGGCAGTGCTTCATGGAAATACAGATATTAATAACAAAAGTTATCTTGATACGTATTTGTAAGGGAAATGGCTGTGCTTTAGTCAGGAGTAGGCCAAGGTGGACTTCCAGCACAGCACGACTTAGCAAGTTTGGAGCACAGGTGTACAACCCTGCACATTATGTAACCATGCCATGTGAAGTGCATTAGGTAACCACTCACATGAGTTCATGCTTAGCCCAGAGCCACTATTGTCTGTAAAAGGTATAACTAGTTACCCTGCTGATGCTGTAATACAACTCACTTGTGCCCAGAGATAGAATAAAGCCATTTTAAAACTGTCTACAATTCCTGGAGTGTTTTTCCAGCCACCTGCCACTCACCCACCCACCCCCCTCAGACCTCAGAACTTGACAATTGGCATCATGAACAGAATCCTGAGGTGACTGAGCCTTTGGTCCCCACTGATTCTGGGTCTGCCATGTGGCTGCAACATGGGTTGTGGTACCAGGTGGCAGCTGTGGTATTCAAATGGGCTTCGATGGAAACCTGGGCAGTGGTAGATGGGTCCCCCACAAGCATGGAGAAGGCGCTAAAGCAGCTGGAAGCACCGAGCGCAAAGAAGGAGGGAGCTTTTGCCAGCAGAGTTGGATGGGCATTTTGACTGTACTACCGGAAGTATACACCCAGTCCCTGAGGGATGCAGCATAAGTGAGAACCCTCCAGGCACAGGTGGGGCATCTGGAGGCCCAGTTACAGAGCTTGGAAAAGGAATTAGAGGCTGCTGTGAATGAAGGACTGGGTTTACTGTTTCAGCCAGAGATCCCCACTTGGTCTGATACCGAGAAAGAAGAAACCCCATTATGGGCTCGCCCAGTTGACCATCAGCAGGTAGATCATGAACAGCTGTTGGGGCCCCAAGGGCAGGCTCAGGGACCACCCCCCACCATAATGCAACATACTTCATATACTGCCTGTATCTGAGTTGTGGGAATTAGGCAACTGAGTTGTGGGAATTAGGCAAATAGAACTGCTAGCATCTAGGGGAACCTCTAGACCCCCTCCACTGGGGTCTTTCAGGCACCACTGGGTGTCAGGGTTAAAGCTGAGGGCAGGAGAGTGGGCAGTATGAATGGTGGAAACTACCTAGCTGTCCTGCAGAGGTGGGAACACCCCCACCCCTCCCCTTAGAAATGTGGAAAGAGCAGGCACAGTGCAGGGAAGTGTGACTACATTGGAAACTAGGACATGCGGGGGGTAAACTCATGAATCAATTCAGCAACTGTTGAGGTCTGTCCCTCCCTAAGCAAGACATTTGGGAAGCTTGTCAGAAATGCCAGCATGTGTTCTGGCATACCCTAAAAAAAGGCAGCTGCCCAGTGTTATACAAATAATGATAGGGTGAGTGTGCTTGACTGGGTGGCAAGTAGACTACATTGGGCCACTGCTGAAGTTGTGAGGGTTTGCGCATGCACTATTGACTGTGGACACATTCACAGGCCTGTTGTTCACCTACCCTTGCAGGGTGGCCAACCAGCGGAACACCATCCAGGTCCTGCAATACTGTATGGTTGCCCTCTGGCCATTGAGAGTGATAAGGGAACACATTTCGTTGGACAAAAGGTACAACAATGGGTACAACAAATAGACATAAAGTGTGGATTCCATGTGTCATACAACCCACAAGCTGTGGTATGATTGAGTGATGTAACAGGATCTTGACGAATGGGTTACACTTGCATGTCACACCCCGTCTTTGTGGAGCTGGAGTTCCAGGCTGGACCTGGTGCTTTGCACCTTGAATGAGTGGCCACAGAAAGCTGGCCTGGCCCCAGTGGAGGTTTTGTTTCACAGGGCCATCACCCCAATTCAGTTGGAGATATATACCAAGGATGACCTCCTCTAACCTGTTGTTGCCTGCCCCAACACCCCTGAAGGCAGGGGAACAGAAAACCTACTGTGGCCGTGGACCCTCCAAGCTTTCCACTGCTGGTAGTGGGCCATCTTAGCTCCTTGTGGGGAGGGCCTACAATATGACTTGCATGTCACTTTTTGAGTGTTCAATACATGGCTGCCAAGGTTGGCTGTTTGTAGGGGGATGGCCAGGGATGGAACACTCCTCCAGGGGATATATGCACTATCTGTATGGCCTGTTATGAGCTCCCCTGTGACTTTGGCATGGATACAGGACTCAAAGGAACCATGGAGAGCTGAGAAGGTGTGGAACCATCACCCAAGGCAAAGGCCCTTGGCAGCTGCATTGTTATCCAGGGATGGAAGTTTAGCCTGTATTTTGCCTGGGGGATATGATTTATCTCTCTTAGTACCTGTTCTTGTTCTGTCATTTCAATCATAGATTAATATGTTCCAATTGCATTGTGAACTGGGCCTATACCTATGCTGAGGTGACCAATGTTTCCAGTTGTTGGGTCTGTACCACCTCTTCAGCAGCAACTGCAACGGCTTGCCCTGGCACATAAATCCCACATCTGCAGAGAACTGGACATGGCTGGAGACTTGGGGTCCCATTGCTGATGCCTGGAACACAACGTGGCAAGCATGCCAAAAGACCCATGGCTGGCCCATAGTGTTTATGATGAGTGGGGCTGGCTAGGTGGAACATGTAGTATCCCAAGCCCAGGCACCGTGGCGCACAGAGCAACATTAGGATAACACCACTGTGGCATGGGTACCCGTCATAGCGTATGCAAACATAACGTGTCACCACACTGAAGGTATGCTGGATGAAATGCCCCACCAAGGTTGGGCCCCAATGAACTTTGTGCCCTCTGGGAGTTTATACAATGGGGACACAGCATGGCCTTACCTATCAGCAAACTGGGCTGGAGGTTGTGACTGGGGGTGGCCTTATGTACCTGCCACTGTTATCCCACATTGCCCAGATGCCCATATAACTGGGAGGCACTATGCTCTCAGTTTTTGCAGTAGTGATGAGCCCCCTGGAGGTTCTACCCTTTGGCAATGACCGTCCCTGGAACAGGTGTCATAACTGTAGAAGCACAATTTACTGCTCCTGCATTGCACACCACTCAGGCTCTAAATTATACCTCAGTGGCTCTCCTGTTCACGAATGAGGTTGATCAGATAAAAAAGGTGGAGTAATGGCCTTAGACATAACTGCTGCCCAAGAATCCACCTGTGCCCTTTTAGGAACACAGTGTTGTACCTTTATGCCTGATAATCAGCAGAACATAACAGCAGCCCTATAAGGGTTCTTACAGGAGATTAAGGTGGTTGAAAGCCCTACTGTCAACCCCCTGCAGAGATGGTGGGCATCCCTAGGCTCTGGCCAACATTGGGCCCTAATAGTCTTAAGTAGCATAGCTGAGTTCCTAGTAGTGAAGGGTTGCTGTCTGTATTGTTGTTGGGAGTCATGGAGTCAGGGCTCAGCCATACAGCCACGTGCCCCTACCTGGAGGATGCCCTCAGCCTAGTGGGTGCACTGTAAGGAAAATGACTGTGCTTTAGTCAGGAGTGGGCCAAAGCAGCCTTCTGCCACGGTATGACTCAGTGGGTTTGGGGTGCAGGCGCACAACCCTGTACATTATGTAATCATGTCACATGAGGCACATAAGGTAACCACTCACATGAGCTCGTCTTGGCTCAAAGCCACTATTGTCTGTAAAAGGTATAGCTACTGTCTATGAAAGGTATACCCTGCTGATGGTCTACATACAAGTCACTGATCCTCAGAGAGTACAGCCATGTTGAACCGTCTACAATTCTTAGAGTGTTTTTTCAGGTACCCGCCACTTACCCAAGAACTCCCCTTGGAACTCAGTTGGAACCTGAGTGTTGAATCAGAACAAGGAGCCAATTGAATTTCAAGTTTAATGACTACAAGCTAAGTCATCCTGATATACTGTTCTCGAAACAGACATGAGATGCTCAATGTGATCGGAGTAGTTCAGGCTTGGCAACTAAGACCCCTTTCTTCCAGATGGCAACTGAATGAGCACCACTCAGATTTTCTTCTGTCATTTTCCTTTTTCAGTGCTTTCAAATTTGACTAATCCTCCTTTAAGTTGGCCCATTCTTGTGTGTGTGTGTGTGTGTGTGTGTACGTGTGTGTGGTGTGTGTATATATATATATATATACACATATATTTATATATATAAAAATGTCTGGGTTGAGTGTGGTGGCTGACACTTGTAATATCAGCACTTTGGAAGGCCAAGGTAGGTGATTTACTTGAGGCCAGGAGTTTGAGACCAGCCTGGCCAACATGGTGAAACCTATCTCTACTAAAAATACAAAAATTAGCCGGCCATAGTGGCACATGCCTGTAGTCCCAGCTACTCGGGATGCTGAGGCATGAGAATCACTTGAACCTGGGAGGTGGAGGTTGCAGTGAGCTGAGATCGTGCCACTGCATGCCAGACTAGGTAACAGACCACGAATCTGTCTCAAAAAAATTATTTAATTGATTGATTAATGTCTGCTGGGAAAATTTTAGTAAAATGCTGCTGACCCAATCCTTATCTTAGTATTGATATTATGTGGATTGAACAAAACAGACCTCAAACTGTCTGAAGAACATAATTTCTGAAACAAAGTTTTCTTCAAAGAAATCTTAGGAATCAAAGAGAAAAACAGATCTTTACCTTTGGTTTTGTTGTTTGCTTATTTTTTGAAGGAAAAAGGAAAAGAAGAAAAACATCTTGTAAAGTAGACAAGAACCACTTTATTTTAAGCAGTTGAGGTAGTCATCTGGTTAGACACAGAGAACCAGGAAGGATGAAGTCTTTGGACTCTTCTAATTCTATGTTATGTGGCTCTTGTGCCACAAGATACCACTTTACATAATGTTCTTCCACTGACAGAGAGAAAATTTCTCAAGAAATGTAAATAAATCTGAAGCGTAACAGATCTCCAATTCTTCATAAGAAACAGATTTTTTAGAGAGAATTAATTTCATATTTTCCATCCATTTGATGCTGTTTTCCCCAAGCCTTTATTTCTTTTCATTTTAATTCTCCACAAATTCTTTGGTGGAAAACTGCAATTACACTTAACTACAGAGAGTAGTTAGATGATGTATGCATATATTTTATGTTTTAATGATTCTTTTATCCTCTTGTGAAATTTCTATTCAAGTGGTCTAATAACCGAGGTCAGTTCAATTGTAATGTTAAAATAACCAAAACCACATTATATTGAATGCTTCTCATTAACAACATGATTGCCTTTTTTCTATATTTTATTCCTTTTTATACAAACAAAATACACACATGCACAAATAATCCCTCACATTCCCAATTAGAAGAATAATTTTGAGTGGCATTGAATTAAGAAAGAATAATCTAGATGGAGATTTAGCAGTATCAACTCGCAAACTTCCCAAATGCAATTTGGCACTAACAAGGATATATACTTACTATGTGTTCTGGTCTCCAAGAGCAGTCCCATACTAGGAGTGATTCTGTGGCTTTACATCAACAGCCATAATGAACTAGAGAGTGAGATAATTTTGAGTCCTGATTACTCAAAACTCATCAATGATTGGGTTTTATTTCTCTGCCCAAATTGACCACTTTTTTTTTCTACTTGCGCAAATGCATTGCCCTGTTCTTTTCATTCAACACCTATTCCTTTCACCCAAACTACAAATTTAGCAGATTTCTTCTCTTTGGGTGTGGCAGAATTTTCCTGTCAGAGAAACTTATGAACAGCGTCTGCTTGGAACTGGGAATGGCAAGGTCAAAACACTCTAGTTAGTTGTATGTTCATTGAAGATAGGTTTATGGGGGTGATTGAGCTTATGTTGGAGGATGCCGAAGTAAACGACCTCACAAGCTACAAATCAAGATTCCTGAAGAGAAATCATATCATACTTTGAGATGAAACTACTAGGTAGACTGTAACTAAAGCTAGGGTTATAGACAAGTAAAGGAAAAGGGAAAGCATGGAGTATGGTTAATGGGAAGCACAGGGTTCCAGTAAATACCTTTGAGTAAAGTGTACCATTTTGGCAGATACTGATGCCCATTAATACTACAACTGAGTACCAGACCAGGGCAGTATCACAAATAAGGAATTCTAAGCTTCAGTACTGAGAAACATATCTACTTGAGTTTCTAACATTATCCTAAGGATCTGCCATGAAATTGATATGTTACAGGGTCCTCTATCCATTTTAGTAATGACATGCAAATATTTATATGATTTCCAAGGTACTTTACCCCAAATCATGTTGCACGATTGACAGTAAAATAGAAGCTTCCAGTGTTAGAGAGAAATGAAGAGGTGCCCTTTCTATATCCCTTTTTTATGTGGTTTCCTTCAATATGATAGCTGCACTATTAAGATGCTGAAAATGTACTGCTTTCCTTTTATGTTTCTTGAATATTTCTGTGTTCAGAGCTGTGGCCTAGAAGATATGTCATGGGTCCAACCTGCCTTTCATTACCTTTTAAGAGGCAATATGATATAAGAGATACATGTCCTTGGACTGAAAATCAGCAGTACAAATTACTAGTCCTACTTACACTATTTTTTAAATGTGTAACTTCAAACAAGCCACTTTACACTCTAAGCTCCATTTATAAAACAGAAGAGTTAACTAATTCTCTGGTTTGCCAAGGTTTTCTTTTTCTTTTTCTTCTTCTCTTTTTTTTGGATTAGAATCCTTATTTGCCAGTGGAATTTTATTTTTAAAAACCCTAACATATAAAACAGAGCAAAGTGGAATTCCTTAATTTGAAGAAGGGTGGGTGGCATGTTGAACCCTTTTGATCCCATGTTCTCTCCACTTCCACTGTGTTGGCCTCTGAGTCTCTTCCATGGAACCCAGGAGATTAAAAGCACAACTCTAGATGAGTCTTCTGAGTCCTAAATTCTGTGATTCAACAAAAATTTACCTCACTCTTCTCTGCTTGGATGCAGAGCGTCTGGCTCAATTTCAGTTAGTGTGTGTAATGTCAGAGAAAGGGAAAGTCAGGAAGTACAAACTTTACAAAAAAGACAAACACAGCCAGCAGAAAATAGACTTTAAATCTATGTAGGGACATTTGTTAAATTGGTTTGAATTCCACTGTTATATCTGCTGGCATCACTTACTGGGTTTGGATCTATAAACCTAGCTTTGTGGAGTTGAGGCTCCCTCTCACTGTGAATGCAAGGACAACCTCTCTCTACAGACTTAGACTTGCTCCAGTTCCCAAGCCCTCCTCAATGGAGGAGGAACACATACTGATAAACTTGCCTCACCCCCACCTGCCATTTCATTTTGCAGCCTCGAAAACTGTCATCCAGAATCCAATGAAATAACCAACGCCCATGTGTCTCCACAGGTCTTCTCTATGGCCAGCCAATAAAGGGTCAGGAGCAGTATGAGGTGGGTGGATCACTTGAGGACAGCAGTTTGAAACTAGCCTAGCCAACATAGTGAAACTTTGTCTCTACTAAAAATATAAATAAATTAGCCAAGCATGGTGTGGGGGCGCCTGTAATCCCAGCTACTTGGGAGGCTGAGGCAGGAGAGTCTTTTGAACACGGGAGGCAGAGGTGGCAGTAAGCTGAGATTGCACCACAGCACTCCAACCTGGGCGACAGAGTGAGACTGTCTCAAAAAAAGAAAAAAGAAAGAAATCTCTGATGCAAAGCAATCTTAAGCACTAACTATATGGCAGGTGTTATGCTAAGAACTTTATTACTATGCATGTTTTCTGAACAATCTGGTAAAGTGATTTTATTATCCCCCTTCTCACTAATGAATAAACTGAGACTCAAAGTTTTTTTTTTAGAAACAAAAACAGTATCTAGCACACCAGCAAGAGCCCTGAGCACCTGTACCATCGTCTCTGCGGCCCTCCGTTGTTACTTAGGATTGAGACACCAACCTGCTCAGCTGAGACCCAGAAATTCCTACAGACCCTGGCAGCTCTGGTTGACTGGTCTAGGGTAGTTTACAATTGATTACAGGAGTCCATTAACCAACATCGGTCACTTACTCATAAAATAATCTAATGTTTAAAATACCACTGCATGTTTAGAAAATATTATAGATCACTGACTATGGTGGAAGGTAATTTACATTATGGAAGCAATCATTTAATCATTGCAATTTGCCAAGTTATTACCTATTCAACTGATTATCTTTTAATTATGTAGTTTCAAAATTTAAACATTATATTATTTTAGCCAATGTCAAAATCTCATTTCATAATTTCCCAATGAAAAGTATAATTTACAGTACAATGTAATTTCCTATAGAGATTAAGTTTTATTTAATTCTAATTACAGGATAAATCGTCCAACAATTGCCATGACCTGTACATAACCAATGAGTAATCTTGGCCTTTTAGGAAAATGCAGTTGTAGAATTGCAGAAGGTAAAACAAAAGCGGTCAACTGGGTTTTTCCAGAGATGTTAAGAAAGCACTGACTTTCCATACAAAAACCACTGATCAGCAACCTAACAGTAGTTCTCAACTGGGGCTGCACATTAGAATACTCTGGGGAGCTTTAAACAAACAACGTAATGCACAGGGGTCACCCTCAGGGATTCTCATTTAATTGTTCTGAGTCTGTGTATTGGGGGTCAGGGTGAGGTGGGAGGGTAGGTTTTTTGAAAAATCTCTACAAATTATCCTCCTGTGTGGCCAAGGTTGAGAAACACTGAAAAGGTGATTTTAGCCTGTGCTGACTTTAGTTTAGTTTGTTTTGAAGGAAGTTGCTGGTAGACACTGAGTCAAGAAGCATATGTTGGGCATGAAGGGAGCAGAAAAGCAGGAGTTTACAGTTGGAAGTAAGAAGATCTAGAAAACTATCCTGACTATAGGTTTATAAACTAGAGAGTTAGGAGTTCGTGGTGTAGAAAGGTGAGATGTAGCGTGCAGGCCAAGATTCTAGGTACTCACACTCAGTTGCTAAAACATAACAGTATCATTTGTCAGGGACTTGCGAAAGGTCAGGAACTTGAGTAGATAATTTACCTGCTATGGGACTGTGCACCTTGGATCTGAAAGCCAAAGTTACCTGAGTTACAGGCTCCTTATAAAATTATGGGCTATCCTTACTTTGAATTTAAGAACTTAACAAGTCTTACTTTGAGGAATTTAATATATGAAGTTTTCTATGTTTTTTTTTTCAGTTCTCATAGAGAAAAATATATTTGAATAAAGTGAATGCCTTTGTGGCTTTGTTTGCTGGGACAAGGTCCATAACTTATGCCTCTCCTCTTGACCCCCTACTTTGCACTAAGAGAATGTATTTAAAGATTTAATATATCACGCTTTCCTTGATTTCATCTCAGTTCTCACAGAGATCAAAAATACTTGAATAAAAAAATTCTGGGCCAAAATAAATCTGTTATTAAATACAATAGCCATAGTTTAGAAGACTGTGGGCTGGAGTGAAAGTAGTAAGTTATCTCAATTGATTGTTCACAGTCAGTTACAAATTGAACTCCTTTTTCTACTGTTTCCCCTCTTTTCACTACTGAACTTGACTAGTCCAAAAAAAAATGTGATTCCACTCATTTCATTTAAGCATACAAATATATACTTGACACACCCAGTCTTGGGTAAGATACTTTCAGGATCACAAAGGTGAATGATAGCTGTTTTCTGCTCCATGGGACTGAAAATCTTTGATTTCTTGTACTTTCTGAAATTGTCAAATTGGGGTGGCATCATGGAGTAACAAAAATGAAACCTCAGTGGCAAAAATGGGAGAAAGGATAGAAAAGCCTTGGCTACAGGTGGGTTCAGTCCCAAGTGAGAGAGTGAACATGTCTGGAAGGCTGTCTTCAGCCCCAAAGATGTTTCTGTGATGAAAGCTCAAAGATCATGGTATTCCATACACTAAGCAGTTAACTGAGGACTGAACTCTGACCTTTTCTTTTTCTTACTCAAATTCCTTTCTAAGGGGCCTGGGGAGTCATGCCTTACAAACCATAAATCTTGTTAAACAGGTTTTTTTGACTCATTATATTTTGGCTTACTTTCCAACCTGACTGTGTGTAGCATCACATGACAGATAACAGACCTTTTTATCTTAATTTAAGCATTCCTTTCTACTGACTCCAAGTTTTTAGACAAAGCTTAAGTCTTTCAAACAATTGCCAAATAAAGAATCTCTGAACCCACCTATGACTTGTAAGCCCCTGCTTCGAGATGTTCTGCCTTTTTGGACAAAACAAGTGTATACTTCCCATGTATTGATTTATGATTTTATCGGCAATTCCTGTCTCCCTGAAATGTATAAAACCAAACTGTAACCTGACCACAATAGGCAGACTTGCTCAGAAGTTCTTGAGACTATTTCCCCAGGCCATGATCATTCATCTTGGCTCAGACTAAACTCCTCAAGTATTTTGGCAGAATTTGTTTTTTCCATCATCATAACCAACCTGACAGCTTCAAAGGAAGCCATGTGTAAAACCTGAGCCCACACTCAAAAAGGTATTTTATTCACTTTGTAGCAATTATGAATGGCAGTTCGTTCTTGATTTGGCTCTCCTTAAGTCTGCTATTGGCGTATAGGAATGTTTGTGATTTTTGCACATTGATTTTTTATCCTGAGACTTTGCTGAAATTGCTTATCAGTTTCAGGAGATTTTGGGCTGAGACAATATGGTCTTCTGAATATACAATCATATCGTCTGCAAATAGAAACAGTTTGATTTCCTCTTTTCCTAATTGAATACCCTTTATTTCTTTTTCTTGCCTGAATGCTCTGGCTAGAACTTCCAATACTATATTGAATAGGAGTGGTGAGAGAGGGCATCCTTGTCTAGTGCCAGATTTCAAAGGGAATGCTTCCAGTTTTTGCCCATTCAGTATGATATTGGCTGTAGGTTTGTCATAAATAGCTTTTGTGATCTTGAGATATGTTCCATCAATACCTAGTTTAGAGTTTTTTTTTAGCATAAAGGGCTGTTGAATTTTGTCAAAGGCCTTCTCTGCATCTATTGAGATAATCATGTGGTTTTTGTTTTTGGTTCTGTTTATGTGGTGAATTACATTTATAGACTTGCATATGTTGAACCAGCCTTGCATCCCTGGGATGAAGCCTACTTGATCATGGTGGATAAGCTTTTCGATGTGCTATTGCACTCTGTTTGCCAGTGTTTTATTGAAGATTTTTGCATCTTTATTCATCATGAATATTGGCCTGAAGTTTTCTTTTTTTGTTGAGTCTCTGCCAGGTTTTGGTATCAGAATGATGTTGGTCTCATAAAAAGATTTGGGGAGGATTTCCATTTTCGGATCATTTGGAATAGTTTCAGAAGGAGTGGTACCAGCTCCTCTTTGTATATCTGGTAGAATTTGGCTGTGAACCCATTTGGACCTGGACTTTTTTTGGTTGATAAGCTGCCTCAACTTCAGCCCTTGTTATTGGTCTATTCAGGGTTTCGACTTCTTCCTGGCTTAGGCTTGGGAGGGTGTAAGTGTCCAGGAATTTATCCATTTCTTCCAGGTTTACTGGTTTATGTGCTTATAGTTCTTTGTAGTAATCTGTGATGGTAGTTTTAATTTCTGTGGAGTCGGTGGTGATATCCCCTTTTTCGTTTTTTATTGCATCTATTTGATTATTCTATTTTCTTTTTTATTAAACTGGCTAGTGGTTTGTCTATATTGTTGATCTTTTCAAAAAACCAGCTGCTGGATTTATTGATTTTTTTGAAGGATTTTTTTGTGTCTCTATCTCCTTCAGTTCTGCTCTGATCTTAGTTATTTCTTGTCTTCTGCTAGCTTTTGAGTATTTTTGACCTTGCTCCTCCAGCTCTTTCAATTTTGATGATAGAGTGTTGATTTTAGATCTTTCCTTACTTCTCATGTGGGCATTTATTGCTATAAATTTTCCTTTAGACGCTGCTTTAAATATGACCCAGAGATTCTGGTATGTTGTGTCTTCATTCTCCTTGGTTTTGAAGGACTTCTTTATTTCTGCCTTCATTTAATTGTTTATCCAGTCAACATTCAAGAGCCAGTTGTTCAGTTTCCATGAAGCTGTGCGGTTCTGAGTTAGTTTCTGAATTTTGAGTTCTAATTTGAGAGACTGTGATCTGAGAGACTGTTTGTTACAATTTCCATTCTTTTGCATTTGTTGAGGAGTGATTTACTTTCAATTATGTGGTCAGTTTTAGAGTAGGTGTGATGTGGTGCTGAGAAGAATGTATATTCTGTGGATTTGGGGCAGAGAGTTCTGTAAATGTCTATTAGGTTTGCTTGGTCTAAGTCTGGGTTCAAGTCCTGGATCTCCTTGTTAATTTTCTGTCTCATTGATCTGTCTAATATTGACAGTGGAGTGTTAAAGTCTCCCACTATTGTGTGGAAGTCTAAGTCTCTTTGTAGGTCATTAGGAACTTGCTTTACGTATCTGGGTGCTCCTGTATTGGGTGTGTATAAATTTAGGATTGTTAGCTCTTCTTGTTGCATTGATCATTTTACCATTATGTATTGCCCTTCTTTGTCTCTTTTGATCTTTGTTGGTTTAAAGTCTATTTTATCAGAGATGAGAATTGCAACTCCTGCTTTTTTTTTGCTCTCCATTTTTTTGGTAGATCTTCCTCCATTCCTTTATTTTGAGCCTTCGGGTATCCTTACATGTGAGATGGGATTCCTGGATACAGCACACCAGTGGGTGCTGACTTTTAACCAATTTTCCAGTCTGTGTCTTTTGATTGGGGCATTTAGCCCATTTACATTTAAGGTTAATATTGTTATGTGTGAATTTATTCCTGCCATTTTGATGCTAGCTGGTTGTTTGCCCATTCATTGATGCAGTTTCTTCATTGCGTTGAAGCTCTTTACCATTTGGTATGTTTTTGGAGTGGTTCATACTGGTGGTTCCTTTCTATGTTTAGTGCTTCTTCCTGTAGCTCTCGTAAAGCAGGCCTGATGTTGATTAAATCTCTGAGCAATTGCTTTTTCACAAAGGATTTTATTTCTACTTCACTTAGGAAGCTTAGTTTGGCTGGATATGAAATTCTGGGTTGAAAGTTCTTTTCTTTAAGGATGTTGAACATTGGCCCCCACTCTCTTATGGCTTGTAGGGTTTCTTCTGAGAGATCTGCTGTGAATCTGATGGGCTTTCCTTTGTGGGTAACCCAACCTTTCTCTCTGGCTGCCCTTAGCATTTTTACTTCATTTCAACCCTGGTGAATCTGATGATTGTGTGCCTTGGGGTTGCTCTTCTTGAGGAATGTCTTTGTGGTGGTCTTTGTATTTCCTGGACTTGAATGTTGGCTTGCCTTGCTAGGTTGGGGAAATTCTCCTGGATAATATCCTGAAGAATGTTTTCCAGCTTGGATTCATTCTGTCTGTCTCATTCAGATACACCTATCAAACATAGATTAGGTCTTTTCACATAATCCCATCCTTCTTAGAGGCTTTGTTCATTTCTTTTTACTCTTTTTTCTCTAATCTTGCCTTCTCATTTTATTTCATTGAGTTGATCTTCAATCTCTGATATTATTTCTTCTGCTTGGTCGATTCAGCTATTGAAACTTGTGTCTGCTTCGTGAAGTTGTTGTGATGTGTTTTTCAGCTCCATCAATTCACTTGTATTCCTCTCCAAGCTGATTATTCTCATTAGCATTTCGTCAAACCTTTTTTCAAGGTTCTTAGTTTCTTTGCTTTGAGTTAGAATATGATCTTTTAGCTCAGAGAAGTTTGTTATTACCTACCTTCTGAAGCCTGTTTCTGTCAATTCATCAGACTCATTTTCCATCCAGCCTTGTTCCCTTGCTGGTGAGGAGTTGTGGTCCCTTGGAGGAGGAGAGGCGTTCTTGTTTTGGGTATTTTCATCCTTTTTCCACTGGTTTCTTCCCATCTTTGTGGATTTATCTACCTGTGGTCTTTGTAGATGGTGACTTTCAGATGGGGTCTTGGAGTAGATGTCCTTTTTGTCACTGATGAAGTTATTTCTTTCTGTTTCTTAGTTTTCCTTCTAACAGTCAGGCCCCCCCTGCTGCAGGACTGCTAGAGGTCCACTCCAGACCCTGCTTGCCTGTGGATCACCTGCAGCAGCTGCAGAACAATAAGAATTGCTGCCAGCTTCTTATTCTCTTATCTTTGTCCCAAAAGGATACTCACTAGATGTCAGCCTGAGCTCACCTTTATGAGGTATCTCTTTGGTTATATGGGAGTCAGGGAGCTGCTTGAGGAGACAGTCTGTCCCTTATAAGAGCTCAAGTGCTGAGCTGTGAGCTCCATTGTTCTGTTCAGAGCTGCTGGGCTGGTGCATTTAAGTCTGCTTTAGAGGAACTCATAACTGCCTTTTTTTCCCAGTTGCTCTGTCCCAGGAAGGTAGGGCTTTATTTATAAGTTCCTGTCATTCTGCTGCCTTTTTTCAGAGATGCCCTGCCCAGCTAGGAGGTAGCCTAGTCACAATCTGCCAGCAGAGGTGTTGCTGAGCTGCCATGGGCTCTGCCCAGCTGCTGTGTGAACTTCCTTGCAGTTTGTTTATAGGGGTATAGTTAGAACTGCCTTGGTAATGGTGGTCTGCCTCAGTAATGACTGTCTCTGTAAAGGCAGACTGCCTCAGTAATGGCATACGCCCTTCCCCCCACAGAGCTGGACCATCCCTGGTACAGCTGTGCTTGCTGTGAAACTCTCAATCCAGAGCATTTTAGATTGCTGGTCTTTATGGGGGTGGGACCAGCCAAGCCAGATCACCTGGCTCCCTGTTTCAGCCCCCTTTTTTTCAGTTGAATGGGCGACTCTGTCTCTCAGGCATACCAGTCGCCAGTTGAAACGGTGCCCGGATTTGTGTGAGCTTTTGGGCAGAGACCTGCTGTGCTGGCTGAGACAGCCATGCTGGAGACTCGTGGTGCTTTTCCGCCCAGGAATCTTCTGGTCTGTGGGCAGTAAAAATTCATTTAGAAATGCAGGGATGACTGCAAAAACCCTCTGCGTTTTCAGGGGGAACTGCAATCCAGAGCTGTTCCTATTCGGCTATCTTGGATCCTCCCGATTTTTAATAACTTTTTTGTTTGAAACATTGCTGTTTGTTTTTTACATTTTGTTTTCCAGAATTAAGGAAACTTTTCTTTCTTTTAATCTTTACAACAATAGGGTAAAGTATGCCTTTGCAAACAATATTTGATATGGTTTGGCTGTGTGCCCACCAAAATCTCATCTTGAATTGCAGTTGCCATAATCCCCATGTGTCATAGGAGGTATGCAGTGGGAGATAACTGAATCGTGGGAAGTTACCCATATGCTGTTCTCATGATGGTGAGTGAGTTTTCATGAGATCTGATGGTTTTATAAGGGAGTTTTCTTCCTTCGCTCATCACTCCTTTTTTGCCTCCATGTGAAGGAGGACATGTTTGCTTCCCCTTCTGCCATAATTGTAAGTTTCTTGAGGCCTCTCTAGTCCTGTAGAACTGTGTCAATTAAAGAGTCCCAGCACTCTGGGAGGCCGAGGTGGGCAAATTGCCTAAGCTCAGGAGTTCAAGACCAGCCTGGGCAACATGGTAAAACCCTGTCTCTACTAAAATACAAAAAACTAGGTGAGCATGGTGGCACATGCCTGTAGTCCCAGCTACTCAGGATGTTGAGGCAGGATAATTGCTTGAACCTGGAAAGTGGAGGTTGCAGTGAGCTGAGATCGCACCACTGCACTCCAGCCTGGGTGACAGAATGAGACTTTTATCGCCAAAAAAAAAAAAAAGAGAGTCTATTAAACCTCTTTTCTTTACAAATTACCCAGTCTTGGGAATTTCTTCATAGCAGTGTAAGAATGAACTAATACAGTATTTAAATATTTACCTTTTCTCAACCTAATCTCACTAGAATTCAGACACTATTAGGTGTGTTGTCTTATTTTATGGCAAGATAGTTTTTTGCATAAGTGCAGTAAAACTCATTTTTTTCTGTACACACATTTGGAACACAACTGGAAATACTGGTTATTTTTACAAAGGTTATGACTGGAATGCCATATTTTCAGATATGACCAGCCAGTTTTAAGAAACTGAGGTTGTCATTATGAAGCCAATAGAAGCCCCTGTAAAAACCAGACAGAAAACTCAAATACATGGTTCACATGGTCATCTTAGAGTAAGTAAGAAAATGTCACTTTCTGACAGGCCCAGGAACCTCAAGATATTTTGGGGACCTCAAGAAGAGAGTGATTCACCCAATTTCTGAGGGTGACAGAGTCTGAGAGTGAGTCAAATCCTTGGTTTGGCTTTCTTTTCTTAAGAGGCTTTTAAAAGTCTAATCAGAAATACAAAAGATCTTCAGAGACTACTATGAGCATATTTATGCACACAAGCTAGAAAATATAGAAGAAATCAATCAATTCCTGGAAACATACAACCACCCAAGATTGAAACAAGAATAAATAGAAATCCTGAACAGATTAATAATGGATAATAAAATCAAATCAGTAATAAAAAACAAACCAACCAGAAAAAGCCCTGCACCAGATGGATTCACAACTGAATTCTACCAGACATACAATGAAGAGCTGCTACCAATCCTACTGAAAGTATTCCAAAAAATTGAGGAGGGGAGACCCTTTCCTAACATATTCTACAAAATCAGTATAATCCTGATACCAAAATCTGGCAAAGATACAACAAAGAAAACAACACTACAGGCCAGTATCCCCCTGATGAACATAGATACAAAAATCTTTAACTATTAGCCAGCAAAATCCAGTGGCACATCAAATAGTTAATTCACCATGATCAACTGGGCTTTACCCGAGATACAAGGAAAGTTCAATGTATGCAAGTCAATAAACCTGATTCACCACATAAATGAAATTTAAGACAATAACCATGTGATCATCTCAACAGATGCAGAAAATGTATTTGAAAGAATCCAATATGTCTTCATGAAAAAAACCCTTAACAAACTAGGCATTGAAGAAACATACCTCAAAATAATAAGAGCCATCTGTGGCAAACCCACAGCCAACATCATACTAAGCAGGCAAAAGGTGGAAGCATTTCCCCTAAGAATGGGAGCAAGGCAAGGATGTCCAATCCTAGTTTTGTCATAAATATCTTTGATAGAAATAGGAAATCAGAGAGAAAAGTTCTATTTCAGAAGAAAACTATAGTGTATCGGTTATTAGATTCGAGCCCTATTCATTGTGTTTATTATTTGCCTATGATTTAGACCGAATTCTTTCTCCCCCACCCCCGGCTACAAGTTTCCAAATTAACAGGTCCCATTTTCCTGTTCCCAAATTTTCCTCCCATTTTTCTGACTTGGACTCATTGAAATTAAAACTGTCTTTTCCCTGAAGCTTTACAAATTAAAGTTAGTCAACTTGACTTTAAAAAATAACCACTGTAACATATTTGGACAAATTTTACACACAAACTATGATCCAATAAAATCTGTCCGTTTGCCTTTAGCCTTCTTAGCTGACCGCCCTCCAGATTCTAGGACTAACTTGTAGACTTTTCCAGACACTGACCTTAGTTTTTCTTCTGTTTACATAGAAATGCCTCATATTAAAGATTTGCTTGCCTGCATCATATATAGAGACCTAGCATTGAGAGCCCATCTGTAATGCCATCTTCTAAAATGAGACACAGCTGTTCAATTGGACTGGCCTATTCCCAGAAATAAGAGATCTGTTTAATGAGATACTTTGCCATCAGCTGCTAACCAATTTTCTTTCCACAGCAACCAAACCGGCTTTTAGCATGTGAAACTTCCAGGGAAGCTTCAGACAGGGAAATGTTGGGGCTCAGAAATTGATATCCCAAAATATGGCACTTTGACATGCCGGACTGAAAAAGCATCCTCAAGTTCTCTCTGACCTCCCCTTCACCCCATCCCTAGTCTCTAAATCCTCTCTTCCTTCCAAAGCACAGGATGAAGTTCTCTCATCTACCTAAAACCCAGACCTGCCAAAGACAGACAATACTGCCTTCCCTGAGGTTTCTTTTTTTTTTTTTTGAGATGAAGCTTCACTCATGTTACCCAGGCTGGAGTGCAATGGCACCATCTCAGCTCACTGCAACCTCTGCCTCCTGGGTTCAGGCAATTCTCCTGCCTCAGCCTCCTGAGTCGCTGGGATTACAGGCATGTGCCACCATGCCCAGCGAATTTTTTGTATTTTTAATAGAGTCGGGGTTTCACCACGTTAACCAAGATGGTCTCGATCTCTTGACCTTGTGATCCACCCGCCTCGGCCTCCCAAAGTGCTGGGATTACAGGCATGAGCCACCATGCCCAGCCCCCCCTGAGGTTTCTTTAACTGAACTCCTACTGCAGGAAGAAAGACTGAAGTCTGTCAACACAACAGACTTTTGTCACACTGTTTTGCAGGCCAAACAGACTTTGTCCCAGGCCACTGTATATTCTCCAATCCCATTGAATTCCCTTAAAAATTATTTATTGGGGCTAGGAAAGAGACAGCATTAGGAGAAATATCTAACATAGATGATCGGTTGATGGGTGCAGCAAACCACCACAGCACGTGTACACCTATATAACAAACCTGCATGTTCTGCACATGTACCCTAGAACTTAAAGTATAATAAATATGTAAGTAAGTAAGTGGGGGAGGGTAACAGAAAGTTGTCTCCCATGAAATTTCTCTTCTGGATGTCAAGGAATCTGTCAGGCTGCCTAAACAGAACTTTATGCTCAGCTCAACTGGGCTCCCTGACTCAACCAACAATATTTTTTTTTTAAGCAAAAAAAAAAAAAAAAAACATTTACTATACCCCTTTAAATCACCCACATTCCTTTTCTTTCTTCCCCTATTAAGAAGAGTATGTAAACAACTGTAACTCATTGGGTTATTGGGTAACTGTTCTGTTGAGATTTCCCTGTGCTATGCACGTTAAAATAAATTTTGTATGTTTTTTCTCCTATTCTGTCTTTTGTCAGTTAATTTTCAGCAAACCTTCAGGGAGAATAGGGGAAGTTTTCCCTTGGTCCTACCGTGTCTTTCAAAGAACGAAAGTTGTTAATTTTGATGGATCCTAACTTCATCATTTTGTATTCTATGAATAATAATGTTGGTTTCATACCACAACATTGATTAACTGTAGCTTTATCATAAGTCTTGAAATTAGATAGTGTTAGTTCTCCACCTTTGTTCTTTTTAAAAATGGTTTTAGCAATTCTACATTCTTTACGTTAATTCAAGACCTTCCTTCTTTTCTAACATAGTTGTCTAGTAGTATAAATTTTCACCGTAAGTATTGCTTTAAAGGCACTCCACAAATTTTGATATGTTGTGTTTTCATCTTCAATCAGTTAAAAATACTTTCTCATATCTGTTTTGATTTCTGCAACCTATGGATTACTGAGAAGTGTGTTGATGCCAGCAAAAAAGTTACAGATTTTTTTGCATACCTTTCTGTTACTGAATATCTAATTCTATTGTGGTCAGAGAACATACTTTGTGTGACTTGAATACTTTTAAATGTATTGAGACATTTTAATGGGCCAATCTATAGTCTGCCTTGATAAATATCTTGTACACAACTTGAAAAGAATATATACTTTACTTTTGTTGCACTGATCTATACATTTTCCTGTATCCATTTTAATTGTCTGTTTATGACTAGGTTTTGACACCAATTATAAAAACTACTAAAGATTTTTGTAGGCTGGGCACTGTGGCACATGCCTTTAATCTCAGCATTTTGTGAGGCCAAGGAGGGTGGGTTGCTTGAGGTCAGGAGTTCAAGACCAGCCTGACCAACATGGTGAAACCCCATCTCTACTAAAAATATAAAAATTACCCAGGCATAGTGATGGGTGCCTGTAATCCCAGCTATTCCAGAGGCTGGGGCAGAAGAATCACTTGAACACAAGAGGCAGAGGTTGCAGTGAGCCGGGATTGCACCATTGCACTCCAGCCTGGGCAACAGAATGAGACTGTCTCAAAAAAACAAACAAAAAAAAGATTTTTGTGCTGTCTCTTTTGGAAAAATAATTTCCTATTAGCAGTTTAATTTTGATAACATGCTTGTTTTGTTAATGTCTACTGCTGGCAAGGTACAAAGCATTATTTCTACTTTCTAACTGATATGCTAGAGCAGTGAGCTGGCATCCAAGAGCTAGATCACTAGCCATTAAGAGGAAGAGAGTTCTGGATTACCTGGTCCCTTTAATCTGAAAAAGTATTACTGATTTTATGTTTTTGTAAATGTTAATTAATGTGACTTTTAAGCACTTTTTGTCAGTATATTAAAAAATCAAACTTGTAATAACAACTAGGATTGGGAACAACATAAATGCCATAAAATTGTTTCAATATATTAAAATGTATTTATGTAATTGCATATTATGCAGTTATTAATATTGTTTCAAACACTTTAAGAACTTGACACGGGTTATGTCACTTGATCCTCACAATTGTACCTTATGATGCAGGTTTCATTTCCCCATCTTACAAATAAACAAACTAAAGCACAGACAGACTAAATAGTGGATTGAGAACTTAGGCAGTCCGACTTCAGAACAACACATACTCTTGTCCACCATTCTATGCACATATTCTCATACAATGCTTGGTTATCCCTCACATTCCTCCTCAGGGCTGACTAGTTCTTGAGCATTCCTGGCCCAATTGCTCCTAGAATGGAAAGGCGAGTTCGTTTTTTTTTTTCCTCTCTCTCTTTTTTATTTTTATGGTTTTGCTGTATCCCCATCCAAATTTCATCCTGAATTTTATTTCTCATAATCCCCACATGTCTTGAGAGGGACCTAGTGGGAGGTAATTGAATCATGGGGTAGTTACCCCCATGCTGCTGTTTTTTTTTTTTTTAAACACTAAAGAAACTAAACATCTAAAAAGATGGATGAAGAAAGGGAGAAAAATACTGAAAAACTACTTTCAGATGTGATGTACTCTACTTGGGCAATGGGATTATTAAGTATCCAAACCTCAACACCATGCAGTGTACCTATGCTACAAATCTGCACATGTAGTCTCTTAATATAAAATAGAAATAAGATTTTTTTTGGTTTGGTATAATGACATGTTTCTTTAGTTCCAAGTTAAGAGTTGGAATCAGCAGGGAAAGAATGATTTACTCCCTAAGGCACAGTAGTAAATGTTTTTTTTTTTTTTATTTTATTTTTTTAATTTTTTATTGGATTATAGGTTTTGGGGTACATGAGCAGAGCATGCAAGACAGTTGCGTAGGTACACACATGGCAGTGTGCTTTGCTTTTCTTCTCCCCTTCACCCACATTTGGCATTTCTCCCCAGGCTATCCCTCCCCACCTCCCCCTCCCACTGGCCCTCCCCTTTTCCCCCCAATAGACCCCAGTGTTTAGTACTCCCCTTTCTGTGTCCATGTGTTCTCATTTTTCATCACCCACCTATGAGTGAGAATATGCGGTGTTTCATTTTCTGTTCTTGTGTCAGTTTGCTGAGGATGATGTTTTCCAGATTCATCCATATCCCTACAAACGACACAAACTCATCATTTCTGATTGCTGCATAATATTCCATGGTGTATATGTGCCACATTTTTCCAATCCAGTCTATTATCAATGGGCATTTGGGTTGATTCCAGGTCTTTGCTATTGTAAACAGTGCTGCAATGAACATTCGTGTACATGTGTCCTTATAGTAGAACGGAATCACTTATTATTGCAAAATACGCCTCAGCATCCATGTACAAGTGTTGCCTAGATTTCCTTCTAGGGTTTTTATGGTGCCAGGTCTTATGTTTAAGTCTTTAATCCATCTGGAGTTAATTTTAGTGTAAGGTGTCAGGAAGGGGTCCAGTTTCTGCTTTCTGCACATGGCTAGCCAGTTTTCCCAACACCATTTGTTAAACATGGAATCCTTGCCCCATTGCTTGTTTTTGTCAGGTTTATCAAAGATTGTATAGTTGTATGTATGTTGTGTTGCCTCCGGTGCCTCTGTTTTGTTCCATTGGTCTATATCTCTGTTTTGGTACCAGTACCATGCTGTTTTGATTACTGTAGCCTTGTAGTATAGTTTGAAATCCGGTAGTGTGATGCCCCCCGCTGTGTTCTTTTTGCTTAGAATTGACTTGGCTATGCGGGCTCTCTTTTGGTTCCATATGAAGTTCATGGTGGTTTTTTCCAGTTCTGTGAAGAAAGTCAATGGTAGCTTGATGGGGATAGCGTTGATTCTGTAAATTACTTTGGGCAGTATAGCCATTTTCACGATATTAATTCTTCCTAACCATGAACATGGAATGTTTCTCCATCTGTTTGTGTCCTCTCTGATTTCGTTGAGCAGTGGTTTGTAGTTCTCCTTGAAGAGGTCCCTTACTTTCCTTGTGAGTTGTATTCCAAGGTATTTTATTCTTTTTGTAGCAATTGCGAATGGCAGTTCGCTCTTGATTTGGCTTTCTTTAAGTCTGTTATTGGTGTAGACGAATGCTTGTGATTTTTGAACATTGATTTTATATCCTGAGACTTTGCTGAAGTTGTTTATCAGTTTCAGGAGTTTTTGGGCTGAGGCGATGGGGTCTTCTAGGTATACTATCATGTCGTCTGCAAATAGAGACAATTTGGCTTCCACCTTTCCTATTTGAATACCCTTTATTTCTTTTTCTTGCCTGATTGCTCTGGCTAGAACTTCCAGTACTATATTGAATAGGAGTGGTGAGAGAGGGCATCCTTGTCTAGTACCAGATTTCAAAGGGAATGCTTCCAGTTTTTGCCCATTCAGTATGATATTGGCTGTTGGTTTGTCATAAATAGCTTTTATTACTTTGAGATACGTTCCATCGATACCGAGTTTATTGAGGGTTTTTAGCATAAAGGGCTGTTGAATTTTGTCAAATGCCTTCTCTGCGTCAATTGAGATAATCATGTGGTTTTTGTTTTTGGTTCTGTTTATGTGGTGAATTACGTTGATAGACTTGCGTATGTTGAACCAGCCTTGCATCCCTGGGATGAATCCTACTTGATCATGATGAATAAGTTTTTTGATTTGCTGTTGCAATCGGCTTGCCAATATTTTATTGAAGATTTTTGCATCTATGTTCATCATGGATATTGGCCTGAAGTTTTCTTTTCTCGTTGGGTCTCTGCCGGGTTTTGGTATCAGGATGATGTTGGTCTCATAAAATGATTTGGGAAGGATTCCCTCTTTTTGGATTGTTTGAAATAGTTTTAGAAGGAATGGTACCAGCTCCTCCTTGTGTGTCTGGTAGAATTCGGCTGTGAACCCATCTGGACCTGGGCTTTTTTTGTGAGGTAGGCTCTTAATTGCTGCCTCAACTTCAGACCTTGTTATTGGTCTATTCATAGTTTCAGCTTCCTCCTGGTTTAGGCTTGGGAGGACACAGGAGTCCAGGAATTTATCCATTTCTTCCATGTTTACTAGTTTATGTGCATAGAGTTGTTTGTAATATTCTCTGATGATGGTTTGAATTTCTGTGGAATCTGTGGTGATTTCCCCTTTATCATTTTTTATTGCATCGATTTGGTTGTTCTCTCTTTTATTTTTAATCAATCTGGCTAGTGGTCTGTCTATTTTGTTGATCTTTTCAAAAAACCAGCTCTTGGATTTATTGATTTTTTGAAGGGTTTTTCGTGTCTCAATCTCCTTCAGCTCAGCTCTGATCTTAGTAATTTCTTGTCTTCTGCTGGGTTTTGAGTTTTGTTGATCTTGCTCCTCTAGCTCTTTCAATTTTGACGATAGGGTGTCAATTTTGGATCTCTCCATTCTCCTCATATGGGCACTTATTGCTATATACTTTCCTCTAGAGACTGCTTTAAATGTGTCCCAGAGGTTCTGGCACGTTGTGTCTTCATTCTCATTGGTTTCGAAGAACTTCTTTATTTCTGCCTTCATTTCGTTGTTTACCCAGTCAACATTCAAGAGCCAGTTGTTCAGTTTCCATGAAGCTGTGCGGTTCTGGGTCGGTTTCTGAATTCTGAGTTCTAACTTGATTGCCCTATGGTCTGAGAGGCTGTTTGTTATGATTTCAGTTGTTTTGCATTTGTTGAGCAGTGCTTTACTTCCAATTATGTGGTCAATTTTAGAGTAGGTGTGATGTGGTGCTGAGAAGAATGTGTATTCTGTGGATTTGGGGTGGAGAGTTCTGTAAATGTCCACCAGGTTTGCTTGCTCCAGGTCTGAGTTCAAGCCCTGGGTATCCTTGTTGATTTTCTGTCTGGTTGATCTGTCTAGTATTGACAGTGGAGTGTTAAAGTCTCCCACTATTATTGTGTGGGAGTCTAAATCCTTCTGTAAGTCATTAAGAACTTGCCTTATGTATCTGGGTGCTCCTGTGTTGGGTCCATATATGTTTAGGATCGTTAGCTCTTCTTGTTGTATCGATCCTTTTACCATTATGTAATGGCCTTCTTTGTCTCTTTTGATCTTTGTTGCTTTAAAGTCTATTTTATCAGAGATGAGAATTGCAACTCCTGCTTTTTTTTGCTTTCCATTAGCTTGGTAAATCTTCCTCCATCCCTTTATTTTGAGCCTTTGTGTATCCTTGCATGTGAGATGGGTTTCCTGGATACAGCACACTGATGGGTTTTGGATTTTTATCCAATTTGCCAGTCTGTGTCTTTTGATTGGTGCATTTAGTCCATTTACATTTAGGGTTAATATTGTTATGTGTGAATTTGATACTGCCATTTTGATTCTAAGTGGCTGTTTTGCCTGTTAGTTGTAGATTCTTCATTATGTTGAAGCTCTTTAGCATTCAGTGTGATTTTGGAATGGCTGGTACTGATTGATCCTTTCTATGTGTAGTGCCTCTTTTAGGAGCTCTTGTAAAGCAGGCCTGGTGGTGACAAAATCTCTGAGTACTTGCTTGTTTGCAAAGGATTTTATTCTTCCTTCACTTCTGAAGCTCAGTTTGGCTGGATATGAAATTCTGGGTTGAAAGTTCTTTTCTTTAAGAATGTTGAATATTGGCCCCCACTCTCTTCTGGCTTGTAGTGTTTCTGCCGAGAGATCTGCTGTGAGTCTGATGGGCTTCCCTTTGTGGGTGACCCGACCTTTCTCTCTGGCTGCCCTTATTATTCTCTCCTTTATTTCAACCGTGTTGAATCTGACGATTATGTGCCTTGGGGTTGCTCTTCTTGCGGAATATCTTTGTGGTGTTCTCTGTATTTCCTGCAATTGAGTGTTGGCTTGTCTTGCTAGGTGGGGAAATTTTCCTGGATGATGTCCTGAAGAGTATTTTCCAGCTGGGATTCATTCTCTTCGTCCCCTTCTGGTACACCTATCAAACGTAGGTTAGGTCTTTTCACATAGTCCCACATTTCTTGGAGACTTTGTTCATTCCTTTTTGCGCTCTTTTCTCTGATCTTGGTTTCTCGTTTTATTTCATTGAGTTGGTCTTCGACTTCAGATATTCTTTCTTCTGCTTGGTCAATTCGGCTATTGAAACTTGCGTTTGCTTCGCGAAGTTCTCGTATTGTGTTTTTCAGCTCCTTTAATTCATTCATATTCCTCTCTAAGGTATCCATTCTTGTTATCATTTCCTCGAATCTTTTTTCAAATCTTTTTTCAAGGTTCTTAGTTTCTTTGCATTGATTTAATACATGATCTTTTAGCTCACAAAAGTTTCTCATTATCCATCTTCTGAAGTCTAATTCCGTCATTTCGTCACAGTCATTCTCCGTCCAGCTTTGTTCCCTTGCTGGTGAGGAGTTTTGGTCCTTTCTAGGAGGCGAGGTGTTCTGGTTTCGGGTGTTTTCCTCCTTTTTGCGCTGGTTTCTTCCCATCTTTGTGGATTTGTCCGCTGGTCGTCTGCGTAGTTGCTGACTTTTCGTTTGGGTCTCTGAGTGGACACCCAGAATGTTGATGATGAAGTATTTCTGTTGCTTGGTTTTCCTTCTACCAGTCTAGCCCCTTCGCTGTACGATTGTTGAGGTCCGCTCCAGACCCTGCTTGTCTGGGGTGCACCTCTAGTAGCCGTGGCACAGCGAGGGATGCTACCTGTTTCTTTTTCTGCTCTCTTTGTCCCAGGATGATGCCTGCCTAATGACAGTCTTTTGGATATAGAGGGGTCAGGGAGCTGCTTGAGGAGACAGTTTGTACTTTATAGGGGTTTAATTGCTGAGCTGTGCACTCTGTTGTTCATTCAGGGCTGTTAGGCTGCTATGTTTGATTCTGCTGCAACACAGCTCATTAAACAACCCTTTTTTTTTTCTCAAATGCTCTGTGTTGAGGGGTTTGGGCTTTATTTTTGGATGTCCGATCAGGTGTTCTGCCCAGCTCAAAGGCAGACTAGCCACTGTTTTGCTGCCGATGCTCCGCCCTGCTGTTGTGTGATTCGCGCTGTTCCTGCTGGCTCTGCTGTGGTCTCCGCCACGCCCTGCGGCGGAGTCTCTTCGTTGTAGCGTGTTGCCTCAGCAACGGCAGGCTGCGTCAGCAGTGGGCGTGTATCTCAGTAGGGACGGGTTGCCTCGGCAACGGCTGGCTGCGTCAGCAGTGGGCGTGTATCTCAGTTGGGGCGGGTTGCCTCGGCAACGGCTGGCTGCCTCAGCAGTGGGCGTGTATATCAGTTGGGGTAGGTTGCCTCCGTAGTGGTGGACGCCCCTCCCCCACAGAGCGTCTCGGACCGTCTGCCCGGGATAGTTTGAAATCGCGGTTTTGTTCGTCCCACTGGGTATCCCAAGCGATCTGTCCCTGCAATCCCCTGGGCTGGGCTTCTGTGCAAGTCTCGTTCAGTCTCAAGTCCAGCCCTCTCAAGTCTCAGGTTGCCGGTTCAACAAGGCACCCGGACAAGCGCGCCCTGTGGGGATTGCTGGGTAGGGCCGGCCGCCGCCGCCCCGGCTGCCGGCTTCGCCAGGCAGACCTACTGCCTGGCGTCCCGTGTCTTTTTATACTTGGGAGTTTCCCCGTTCTGTGGGCAACAAAGATCAGTCTGGAAATGCAGCACTGACTCACTGTTTGCGAATTCAACGCGGGCTCCAATCCTGGGTTGTTCTCACAGCGCCATCTTGAGTCCCCTCCGTAAATGTTTTTTTACTAGGCCTGAGTTAGTTTTACCAACACCTCACACCTTCTATTTTAGTCTCCTGAGCTCAGGACCTGCTCCAGATCACTCTCTCACCACCATCTGCTCCAAATGGCTCTCCCTATCCCCATTCCATTGAACTCTGCCTAGCTCTGTTTGGATTGGTGACTTAGAATGACCCTTTAGTTATGATCCAACACTTTATTAAGAAGCAGTTTCAGTTGGGTGCTGTGATTCACGCCTGTAATCCTTGCACTTTGGGAGGCTAAGGTGGGAGAATTGCTTGAGTCCAGGTATTCAAGACGAGCCTAAACAACAAAGCAAAATTGTCCCTACAAAAAATACAAAAATTAGCCAGGAGTGGTATACATGCCGGTAGTCCCAGCTATTTTGGAGGCTGAGTAGGAGGATCACTTGAGCCTGGGGAGTGGAGGTTACAGTAAGCCTATATGTTGCCACTGCTTTACAGCTTGGGTGGCAGAGCTAGACCCTGTCACACACACAAAAAAGCAGATTCAGTAACTGCTCCTTGGTTCCAGATACAAAGACCCCTGGTCAAATGGCATCAGATTTTAGATCCATAAGCCCAGCTACAATTGCCACCCCCATGCCTATCCCAAACCTGTGTTATCCCTGCAAAAGTGTCAGAAATTTAGCCTGACACATCTCCATAACTGAGAACTCACTGTCTCTAAAGGCATCCCCTTTCTCTTTAGACAGTTCTGCTTATTGGAAAAGTGGTTGGGAAATGGAACCCAGATCTCTCTCTCTCTAGTTTCTACCCAGTGGTCCTCATTCTTTATTTTGGCCCAAACAAGACCAATTCCTCTTTGTGATGATGCTCCAAGAATGCGAAGAACCCTCCTGAGTTTTCTCTTATAATATCCCAGCTACTTGAAGTCATTTTTTAAATGACATGATTTTAAGGTTTTCCATCTTCCTGCTTGCTTTCCTAGAGCCTGATCCTTTGGTCTATATGATAGGGATAGCCAACACAGTCATTTATGGGAGCTTGGCTGGAAATATAAGTAAGCAAACTAAGGGCTGGAGAGTACAAGGCCTTCTCTAGAGAGGAAGCAGCTACTCAGCATCAAATGATTATTTCAGGAGCAAAGTAGGCTCAGATTTGCCAGATCTTACCAGTTTTCAAGAGAATCTGAAAATCAAAACCATGTGAAATTTTGAAATTTGTTTTACTGTTGACAATATTTTACTTTTTGGCTCCTCCTCCACCCCCAAATCCAAGGACCAAACAAAGATCCAGCACGTGGCCACAAAGTTCAGAATTTTAATCTATAGCTTTTTAAAACACAGTCAGTCAAACCCAGAGATATTAAGTATGGTCTGAACAGTGCAGAATAGAGCAATTCTTGACCAGTCATTCTCATTCTGTGTGGAATAGGGTGGTGCATCAGAACTCCAGTCCAAAAGGCTTATCAGAACCTTTAAAAGCAGGGATTCTGCCATGTATATTTTGAAAAACACCACCCCAGATGATTCTAATGTACTCTCCTTCCAGCTAAAAATTGTTGGGGCTCAGGATACACCACCTCAAAATATGACTGTAGGAGACCAGAATATGCTACCCAAAATATACTTCTCTGGTATATTTTGAGCTTGTTATTCTGAGAAACTGCAGACATAGGAGTAGCTCTGAAAAGCTGTCCTGTTGTAAAAGAAATTTACATGTATAAAGGAAATCTACATTAGTAAAACTATGTATGTCAGGAAGAGGGCTGCTTCAGACCATTTTTTTAAGCTGAAAGGCTTTGCTTATCCTTATGGTAAGACAACCTTTATTCACCATACATTTCCTGTGCTCGCTCTCTCATAACTGGTATTACCACCAGTCCCCAGAAGCTTGACCCCATTCCTTTCTCACGATGGTCTCACTCACCCTGGTCTGCCTTCAGCTCACAAGGTTATGCAAATCTCAACCACTTGACTTTTTTGACTCTCATATTCTGTGGGATTCCTGTACATACCTATGTAAGTAAATGTGGTTTTTCTCCTATTAATCTGTCTTAAGTCAATTTAATTTGTAGTCTAGCCAAAGAATCTAGAAGGGTGGAGGGAATTTATTTTTTGCTTTCCTAAAAAAAAAAAAAAAAGATTATTCTATTTCTTGTTTTTGACAAACACTCCCCTTTCACCAAAACTGTAGTCAGAGTTCTCAGTCCTCTGCTTGGGTAAGCCTGAATTTGGGCTTCCCTCTTTGTCTTTAAATAATTCAGTTGGGGCTCACGCCTGTAATCCTAGCACTTTGGGAGGCTGAGGCAAGTGGATCGCTTGAGCCCAGGAGTTCAAGACCAGCCTGAGCAACATAGTGCAACCCCATATCTACCAAAAATTTAAAATTATCCCAGCATGGTGGCATGTGTCTGTGGTCCCAGCTACTTTCAAGACTGAGA